>NC_083696.1:2672500-3297500 GCF_033118175.1 Dama dama | reverse complement strand
GCTCATCCTCCAGGCCGCCAGCCGTGGGGTGCAGGAGGCCTGCAGTAGGAACGGTGTCCCTGAGTCCTGAGCAGCCCACACGCCCCAGGGTGTCAGGCTCCCTGCCTTTGAGATCTTGACCATTACCTAGGAAGGACTGAGTCCCCAGCTCTGGGAACAAAATGACCAAAAGCAAGTTCAGTCCAAACGAAAAGACAAGGGAGCCTGGCAAGCCACTACCTCTTATTTAGCTTTTTACACGCAAGGAGGAGAGCAGGTCAGCGCGGCATTTGTGTGGGGTTAACATTAGAGCCCACGAGTGGAAATGATGGAGAGACATAACTGAGCTTCAGAAAAGATCTATGTAACAATGGATGCTTAACCAATCGTGAAGGTGGTCTTCCTGATAAAGAAATGAGCTCCTCATCTCCCAGGGAATCTAAACACAATGACAACTTCCAGTTAGCAACGCAATTTCCAGTTAGAAATTTGTCAGGTAGGATGTTACGCCCGACCTCCTCAAAGACACGTCCTGGCGGAGAGTGTCGGACGCAAACAAGGCCTGGTGACGTCTCCACACTGGCCTCAGGAAGCCGAGTCATTTCTCCAGTGGACTCTCAGAGTGTCTGCGGCACCCACTGAGAACAATTACGCCACGCTCCTGACCACATCCCTTAAAAAGACCCTCCCTGCAGAGCAGAGAAAAATCTTCCGCATGTTTTAATGTATCAGCAATTTGCTTGCACCCACTGACAAAGCTTCAGTAAATGCTCCCTCAGTATAAACGTGCTTCCTCTCTTTTCCCTCTAATAGCACTTCCTTGGCTTCCACCCACGTAAACACCCCCACACTCTCTCTCCTTCCATTTGGATAGGAATTGGGGAGAAAAGATCAGATGAGATTCAGGAGACAGTGCAGACATAGGCACACCCACACCTAGAGGTGATTCATGAATGACTCTGATGATTCTAACACGGGTTCTCGTCCACCCTTAACTTTCTCCTGAATACCAGATCCACAGAGCCAGCTGCCTGGAGAGCCTCCCTTCCAAGACAGCTCACGGGCATCTCAGATCAAAAGGCCATAAGTATAGCTCACTGTCTGTTCCATTTCCACCCTGTCCCAGAGTTTCAGGTATCATAGGATGTCACCCAAGTCAGACACCTCATCCTTCAGAAGCATCTTTGACTCTTAACATCTCCTTTACTGTCCATAGTCATCTGCTTCTGTCTACATTTGGGTTTCTCCCAGAAGTAAACCCTGAGAGAAGGATTTAAATACAAGTAGTTTGGAGGGCTTCCCTCAATGGTAAAGAATCCACCTGCAATGCAAGAGTCGCAGAAGACACAGGTTTGATCCCTGGGTCATGACGCCCTCCTGGAAGAGAGCACGGCTACCCACTCCAGTATCCCTGCCTGGAGAATCTCTTGGACAGAGGAGCCTGGCGGGCTGCAGTCCGTGGGGTTACAAACAGTCGGACATGACTGAAGCAACTTAGGCAGCAGGCAGGCAGTTTCTTTAGAAGGTGCAGGAAATCCAGGGTAAAGGAGTGAGGAAGTGAGACAGGGAAGAAAAGGAAATCAGCCATGGATGTGTTTATCAAGCCGTCTGTGTTGTGGGCAACTGAAGTTTAATTCCACATGGAAACTTGAGGAAATGATATAGAAACATGCCTGAATCGCATCCTTTGTTGGCGGAGGGCACTCCTGAGTGGTGTTAATTTCTTGGCACTTGGATCTGTCTTACCCATAGGCAGTTCCCCAACCTCAGAGAAAGATATGGATACTTCTATCTGGCAAAAAAATATATGGATACTTTGGCCACCTGATGTGAAGAGCTGACTCATTGGAAAAGACCCTGATGCTGAGACAGATTGAGGGCAAGAGGAGAAGGGGGTGACACAGGATGAGATGGCTGGATGGCATCACTGACTCAATGGACTTGAGTTTGAGCAAACTCCAGAAGATGGTAAAGGACAGGGAAGCCTGGTGTGCTGCAGTCCATGGGGATCGCAAAGAGTCAGATATAATTTAGCGACTGAACAACAACTGCCATCGAAAGTAAGCCAGGAAATGGCAGAGCTCGGGGGAGGTGGGCAGGGCAGCAAAAGAACACCACAACAACAAATCCAAGGGTGTCTATCACTTAAATTACCATCCAATACTCTAGGTTCTCTCCATCCCAGATTCCCTAACCTCTGTCCAGGTCACCATGTGGCTTTTGGCAATCATTACTGACTGGTCTCCCTGACTCTAGTCTGGCAGCCTACTTTCCTTCTCCAAACTGCAGTCTATGAGCTGAATACATAATGGTCACATTGCAGGCTCTGGTTTTGGACTTCTTGTCCACCCCTCAGTACAGGACTTCAGGCAAAGCACTTAACATCTCTGTACCTGGTTTTGCGTTTTGTTTGGCTGTTTTTTCAGATGAAAATCGGGCACGGACACTGTACTTCCATCATAAGATCATTGCAAAGATTAAATGAGTCGATAGATGTAAAATGCTTAGAATGGCACCTGGTACTCACTGGATGTCCAATAAATGTTAGCAAACAAGAGTTCTGTGACAAAAGTCTGACCATGTCATTGCTGCAAAGTCTTCCCTTGGAGAACAAAGATTTGTTCTCCTGAAGAGATAAGGAGAGATAAGATTTGATAACAGCTGAAAGATTCAGAACTGAGGGAGCCGCAGTGTTAATGTTGGAGAACCACCCTTCACGGCAGGACTGAAGATTCTATTGTTGTAGCAGCCACCTTGGGACAAAGGATCCACAAAAGTATGATTGTTGCATGAATTTGCTCATCATGAGTGCTGAAACCAAGAATCAAGAATATAGAGGATGCCTACAGCTAAGTCCTCTCCAATAAAGGGAAAATCCGTGGTCAGAAAAGTCTAATTAAAGAAGGAGAGGGTTCAAGTCCTGGGCAGCAATCCTGGTCTTGCCAGTAGGACAGCGTCTTCAGAATCAGGATGATATAGGATTAAAATTTGTCTCTACCCACCTTCTTGACAAGGCAGTGAGAGGGTAACAGGTAGGAAGGCCAGAGGTCCCCAAGCAGCAGGAGGAAATAAACTACAGATGGCAGATTTTTTTCCGCCTTCTCTGTTGATGAAATCTGTTCTGCCCAAGACTAATCTTTTTTTTTCTTTTCTAAACCTTGGGCTGATAATGGCTCAACAAACCAGTATTCATGTCAATTATCTTATGGCTGGGGATGACACGCCTCATGCCATCCTATCTCAAAAATGCATATTGTGGGAAAGGGGCCTGGTGAAACTCGCTCAGCCTGGAGGTGTCTCTTTTATCTGATTGGAAGCCCACCAACAGACATAAAATGCCTTACTAAAAACTAGCAAGCGGGCACTCTTTCTGTCCCCTCCTAATGTCTATATCAGAAGCTTTCCCTATCCCTGTTAAACTTTAATAAAACTTTGCTACACAAAAAGCTCCAAGTAGTCAAGCCTTGTCCCTGACCCCGGATCAAAATCCTCTCCTCTGGGGGTCACGAATCCCAGCGTAACACACGGCTCACAGCAGCAACCTTTCAGCAGCAATTGCCATTCCCTTAGGGAACAAGCTGAGTTTGCTCAGGGCTGCAATTCCCACCCCCTCAATCCCCAGCTGCACCCTCTAACAGGGTGGAGACCACCATGGCCCCAGGGGAGAAGCTCCAGATCTCATGGGCTCTGGCTGTAACTCCTCCAGCTCCAACCCTTCCTCCGACCAAGCCCGCAGCTGCCAGCCCAGCTCTGGGACAATGACCTGCAAAGTTGGCGTACTCTCCTGTTGGCTGAGGTTTATGGTGCTGGGTCACTGATGGCTGGAGTATATAGATCCTAGACTCAAGACTGAAAGCAAGGTTGAGCATGGTACTTTTGCTTCCCATTCCTAACCTCCTGATTCCTATGGCATGGAGAAGGACGGTTACTCTGAGAAAGGAAAAACAGTATGGGCATGTGTCATCTGCCCTGATGCTTCTACTAATGTGGCAGAAAGAAGCATGCCTGGACCCCAGGGGACTCCCTGAGACACCTCTTGGTGTTTTCATGACACATCGTAGCTGTAAATGGTTTTGCAACAGCCTTTTGCGATGAACAAAAATAAAGCAACTCAGAGGTCTGACATTTCAGAAATAAGTCTTCAGTTGCCTCATGAAGGAAATAACCTAGATGTGCTGAAGCATCTTCCAAGGGTAAAGGAAGAAAGTCTAGAATGGCTGCTAGAGGTAAGAGATGATCAAGGGGATTATGGCTTAGGGTCTGCTGCAACAGTAGGGACTGTGATATGATCGATTCATCGATACTGAGTGTTTCCCTGAGATTTCAGCCAGTGACTACTGTGTAGACTCTACAGTGGGCTGGATTTAACGCTGGGCATAGCATTGCAAGAGGTAGACTGGGTCAGATATCATTTAATGACCTCTCTTACCTCCTCTTGGCGCCCTTTTTGCCCCAGCTGTTGCTGTGGCAACCAGCTGCAGTCAGGTGTAGCCTGATAGAACTTTATCTCAGTTACACTGTCTGTTGCTTTCTACCCTGAGTTTTCTCTGCCCTAACACGCTGCCTTTGCAAACCTACTTATTCATTCTGGTGCATGCATTTATAGGGTTCCGCAGAGAAACAGAACCAATAGGATATGATAGATAGATGATAGATACATATATTTATAAAGAGATTTGTTGCAAGGAATTGGTTCATACAGTGATGAAAACTGAGAAGTCCTGTGATTTGTCATCTGCAAGCTACAGACCCAGGAAAGCCAGTAGCGTCGTTCCAACTCATTCTGAAGGCCTGCGAACCGGGAGGATCAATGGTATATGTCCCAATCCAGGAGCTGGAGAAGACTAATGTCATAGCTCAAGCAGGAAGGCAGAGGAAGAGAATGCTCCTTTCCTCTCCACATTTTTGTTCTATTGGTCCTCAAGGCATTGGATGATGCCCGACCTCATTGGAGAGGACCATCAGATTTACTTACTTTACTGACTCAAATAGTAATCACTTCTGGAAACACTCTCACAGACACACCCCAAAATCATGTTTAGCCAGATATCTAGTCATCTGTGACTCAGGTTGACATGTAAAATGAACCACCACAATGCAAAACCATTAAGGCTTCCTTTGAACATCTCTGGTGTCTCAGCAGTGAAAACTCTGCCTGCAATGCAGGAGATGCAGGTTTGATCCCTGGGTCAGGAAGATCCCCTGGAGAAGGAAATGGCTATGCACTGCAGTATTCTTGCCTGGAAAATCCCATGAACAAAGGAGCCTGGTGGGGTACGGTCTAAGGGGCCGCAAAGAGTTGGACACAACTTAGCAGCTTCGTTGTTCAGGTGTTAAGTCATGTCTGACTCTTCCGACCCCATGGACTATAGCATGCCAGTCTTCCCTGTCCTTCACTATCTCCTGGAATTTGCTCAAATGCATGTTCATTGAGTCAGTGATTCTGTCTAACCATCTCATCCTCTTCCACCCTCTCCTTTTGCCTTCCATGTTTTCCTACATCAGGGTCTTTTCCAATGAGCTGGCTCTTTGCATCAGTGGCCAAAGTATTGGATCTTCATCTTCAGTATCAGTCCTTCCAACGGATATTCAGGGATGATTTCCTTTAGGATTGACTGGTTTGATTTCCTTGCAGTCCAAGGGACTCTCAAGAGTCTTCTCTATCACCACAATTCGAAAGCACCAATTCTTTGGCGCTCAGGTTTCTTTATGGTCCACCTCTCACAACGGGGCATGACTATTGTAAAAACCATCACTTTGACTAAATGGACCTTTGTCACCAAAGTGATATCTTTGCTTTTTAATATGCTGTCTAGGTTTGTCATAGCTTTCCTTCCAAGGAGCAAGTGTCTTTTAATTACATGGCTGTGGTCACCCTCCACAGTGATTTTGGAGCCCAAGAAAATAAAGTCTCTCACTGTTTCCATTGTTTCCTCCTTCTATTTGCCATGGAGTGATGGCACTGGATGCCACGACCTTCATTTTTTGAATGCTGAGTTTTAAGCCAGTTTTTTCACTCTCCTCTTTCACCTTCATCAAGAGGCTCTTTAGTTCCTCTTCACTTTCTGCCATTGGAGTGGTATCATCTGCATATCTGAGGTTGTTGGTATTTCTCCTGGCTTAGCAACTAAACAACAAAAAAGGCATCCTTTGACCAAAAGGGGACAGAAACTAGAACATAAATATCCCCCCTCTGTATCTCACGTGGACAATTTTGAGGCATCTCCTACATGACTCTGTTGAGGGTCCCCAGTAGAACTAAGCCCTCGTTGCCCTAAGAACTAACCAGGTCCATCCCACATGCTTGGACGGGTTTCCCTTGTTTTACATTTGCTGGGCTTCTTTTCCAGAATAAACTACTTTGCTGTAAAAAAGCTTGGAAAAATAGTCTGAGCTCTCCGAGCCTCAGTCTCCTCTTCTGTAAAATGGGGATAACCCCCTTCTCTCCCGAGTTTGCCTTGAGCATTCAGTGTGAATTGCTTAGCTTAGCCTGGTGCCAAGAGACAACAAGGGTTCAGGTAGGGATTAAAGAGAGCTGAGGAAATGGACAACACGATGTTGAAAGACTTCTTTAATAAACTATCCACACAGCTTGCTTTTCTCTTCTTCCATTTCTTCTTCTGCTTCAGGTTCCATAGGTACCTGCAGTCAAACATATCAGTCAACCACGCGGGGCATTTTCCTCCTTGGTGAGACCCAAGTCAGGGTGGGGCTGGCAAGCCTCTGCTGAAAGCTGCAGGATGAAGGTTCAACTTTTCATCAGGTTTTGTCTTTTGTCCCAAGGGAAGAGCCCTTGAAGGTAGTTTCATTTGCAGACGCAGCCCAGCGAAATCTGGAGTGGAGAGGAAGGCCCCACAAACAGAGTCCAGCCACGGCTCCGTTGTTCGAGACTCACCAGGTTGAGCCTCTGAGAGCTTGAGGAACAGGATTTTGTGTTTCATTGGTTCTGGCATCTCTTTATCCAGGGCCTCGGATGCTACATTCATGAAGGGCTCATGAATAATGCATGGTGACCTGAAAAACTCCAGGCGGGTAAATTAAAGATGAGCATGAAAAACCCGGCTTGCTCGGGCTGAATTCAGCTGTGACCGCAGCAGGCAGTTCTGCTACATATGATCCTGCTGGTGGGTTTCCATGTTCCTCTGCCTGGAAGGCGTGTTCCACCTTCCCCGGACTCTGCTGCCTTCAAAACTTACCCTTCCAACGTGCCGTTTCCTCTACAGCTTCTTAGGAAGTTAAAATTAAGCCTGAAAACTCATTTCACGCAATATGGGAAATGATGAATGAGGCCACCCCGTTCAAAACTACAAATCTGGGACTTTTCCCAAAGTCTGGGCTTGACCAACGTGTCTGCAGGTACCACTGCAGGGGAAAAAAGAGGAGCTTTTGCTACTCAAAACCTACCTGCAAGAGATGTAATCCCTGGAACCCCAGCAGGATGGGGACACTGGAAAGAACTGGTCTTGATCTGGGTCTCGCTGTTGTCATTGCCAAGGCCAAGAGCCTCTTCTCTCTGTTTTCAGTTACCCATTTCACAGATGGGAGAACTGAGGCCCAGAGCAGCAAAGCAACTCTCCCCGGATCGCACAGCAATTTGGTAATAGAGCCAGCACACCTCTTGAACCAAACCTCTTGTTTGCCAGCACAGATCTCTCCCCTCTGCTCTAAAATGCCCACCACCCCACTCCCAGATGAGCCATCCCAGGAAAAGAAGGGGGAAAGACATTCGCAGGTGATTTAAAGCAGGGATGCTTTCCGGATGCCCTGCTCCCTCTGGGTAATTTATGGATGTGTGAACAGGATGATAGGCTCATTGCTTACACCGTGTAATTCAAAAAAATGCAGCTGCCCCAGAAAGATGGCTGAGAGGTATAAAAATATGTACATTTGATGGAACATATATATGTGTTTGTAAATACAGTCTGTTATTGCTCAGTGTTATTATATATCCATCATCTTTCTTTGGGTTATTGGAAACATAAAAATCTTAAAGCACTAGAAACACAAAGAATGATAAGTCACTCAGGAAAGTATATCTTCTCGGGGATGATTTTATGCCGGGAACAGTTTGTGCTTTCAGAAAATAAAGTCCTTGCACTGCCAGTGAGAGAAAGGGAAGCAGAGGGTGGGGCTGGGAGGGTGGGTGCCTGCGAGTCCCAGGGCCAAACAGGTCCTCCAAGTGCCCGGTGGTCAGTGGCTCAAGGGGAAAGGGCTTTTTCTACCACTTGCAGCTCTGTGGTCTGGGGCAAGTCATGACCCTGGAGCCTGGTTCCTCCCCTCTAAGCTAGGAGCAGAGCACCCACGGGGCAGTGGGGCTCCTCAGATATGACCCCCTCCCTGTAAACCACTGCCTCGGAGCAAGCAGCGTTTGTATCTCACAAATGACTTTGATGTATCAGCCGCTCTCTCTCCTTGGATTCCCTCCTCGCAGCCCAAGCCTCCAAACCACCGAGTGGAACCGTAAACTAAATTCCAAGCAGCCGAGGCAGTCAATAGCACAGACGTGATTTTTAAGTGAAATTAACGATTTTTCAAATATGGATCTCCTCTTCGGGGCCTTCCCTCCACAAACTCAGAGATTCATGTCTCTACCAATGTTGGGTACTTCTGCCCAATCCTGGGGTCTGTTATAAGTCAAAGTGAAGGAGGCCTGGAGGGGGCATCTGGGTGGGAGGTGAGTGGAACGGGTCACTTGTTTGGGAGCTTGTGTACAATAAAGATGGGAGAGGCAGAACCAGGGAGCTGGTCTGAGCCCCAGCGCCCCCTCACGCTGTGCCCGGGCTCAGACCCACCACACCCCTCTGGTCGTCACTGTGCCCATCTGGAAATCAAGGGCTGGAATGGAAGTTGGGGGGGGGGGTTGTTTTTATTTATTTAGTTTTCAATGACTGTGTCTTTATTTTCTTATTCTTTCCCCTGAAATCTAGTGTGTGTCTCACAGGCATTAGGTGTTCCAGCTCTGTTCATTGCTTCCAATCAAGTATTTCCAAGAGCACTTAATTCTGATTTAATACCCAAACTGAGGCTTGTCCTTTGTATCTAGAGTCTTCTCCCTGCTCAGCAGCTGTGAATTTAAGAAACAGATTGTCTAAAGTCAACTCCTCTGTTGTTAGAAATCAGGAAAATCCTTAAATATCGTTTGAGAAAGAATCCTCACACATAGTAGCGACTTATTCATGAAGTAATTAGAAATGTTCAAGAGTATAGGATTCATCATGATTTTTCTACATGTGGTACATATATACAATGGAATATTACTCAACCATAAAAAGGAATGAAGCCGTGTCATTTGCAGAGACGTGGATGGGCCTAGAGAATGTCATACAGAGAGAAGTAAGTCAGAAAGAGAAAAATATCATGTATTAATGCATGCATGTGGACTCTAGAAAAGTTGTATAGATGATCTCATTTGCAAAGCAGAAATAGAGACACAGATGCAGAGAACAAATGTATGGATATCAAGGGGGACGGGGGCAGTGGGAGGAATGGGGAGACTGGGATTGACATATATACAATACACACACATCTACGTATAAAATAGGTAACTAATGAGAATCTAAAGAAACTGGAATAGAAGCTGTTTAAGGCCCCTTTAGGACTTCTCTTTCAATGTGAAAGAGAAAGTCACTCAGTCATGCCTGACTCTTTGCCACCCCATGGACTATACAATCCATGGAATTCTCCAGGCCAGAATACTGGAGTGGGTAGCCTTTCCCTTCTCCAGGGGATCTTCCCAACCCAGGGATCAAACCCAGGTCTCCCACATTGCAGGTGGATTCTTTACCAGCTAAGCCATCAGGGAAGCCTAAGAATATTGGAGTGGGCAACCAATCCCTTCTCCAGTGGATCTTCCCAACCCAGAAATTGAACTGGGGTCCCCTGCATCAATGCAGGAGACGCAGGTTCAATCCCTGGGTGGGAAAGATCCACTGAAAAAGGAAATGGCAACCCA
The DNA here is from genome assembly GCF_033118175.1 of Dama dama. NCBI lineage: Eukaryota > Metazoa > Chordata > Mammalia > Artiodactyla > Cervidae > Dama > Dama dama. The sequence continues at coordinate 3,287,569 of NC_083696.1, read as the reverse complement.
CTCAAGTATTCTTGCCTGGAAAATCCCATGGACAGAGGAACCTGGTGGGCCACAGTCCGTGGGCTCACAAAGAGTCGGACACAACTGGGCAACTAACTTTCTTTCTTTCTTCCATGTGAGGGTGGACTGATGCACATTTTTCCTTGCTCACCTCCGAATCCCCAACACGTGAAATACTAGAAGAGCACTGGATACATAGTAGGAGCTCAATACACATTTGTTTTATTAAATAACCTTGCTTGCATTCTTCAGAAATTCCTTTAAGTGGCCCAGATGTAACAGGCCTATTGTATTCATGGCCCCAGGTGATGGCCTCCCTGTGTCCAGCCTCTTGAGTTCATTCCCACTTGGATCCTGGAATGGGCCACGTGACTTGTTTCTACCAATGGCAGAGTCACAGACTTGTCCAGAGCGGAAGCTTTGAGAAAAGCGCTTGTACTTTTCCACCTCTCCCTCACATGGACCCCACCACCGCCATGACCCAGCTGCCGGAGCAGATGAGCTGCACTTGGAGGAAAGAGTTGGCCACCACTGGGCCAGACCTGATGGCCGGCAGCTGTCCTGCTGGCTGACCACAGACATACCAACTAGCTCAGTGCCGGCCGCTACGTGCAGCCCGGAGCAGCGGGACCTCCCAGCCAACCTGAGACTTCTGAGAAATAATAAGCGGTTACGTGTTAGGCAACAAAAGCTCACTAATACAGCAGGTATTCAGTGATTTCATCTAAAAATTGGCATCCCCGGGGGAAAGCCGTACAGTCAGGCCTTGGGAGGAGCAAAGGAGCACGGTGGAGCTGGGTCCGCAGTGGGCTGTGTGTGTCAGCTCCGGGAATTCCTGAGGCTTTGCTCTCCTGCTCCGAGTTTATCGCCTGTAAGCTGTTCACCATCTGCAAGTGCCTCTCTTCCACGCCACCCATCAGCTCCACACCCTCCATCTAGATTCAGATTTCTTCTTCCCTCATAATTTTAAAATATACATCATCCCTATGGTCCAAGAAACACTATTTACAATAGTTGAGACATGAAAACACACTAAATGTCCATCAACAGATGAATGCTTAAAGAAGATGTGATATATATATGTAATGAAATATTACCCAGCCATAAAAAAGAATGAAATAATGCATTTGCAGCAACATTGATGGACCTAGAGATTATTATCCTAAGTGAAATGTCAAAAAGATAAAAATACCCTGTGATATCATTTATATGTGGAATCAAAAATAGGACACTAATTTGTCTGTGAAACAGAAATAGACTCACAGGCAAAGAGAACAGACCTGTGGTTGTTGCATGATGTTGGTGATGTTGAATTGGGAGCTTGGGATTAGTAGATGCAAAGTATCATGTAGAGAGTGAATAAACAACAAGATCCTACTGTAAGCACAGAGAACTACATGCAATATACTGTGATAAACCACAATAAAAAAGAATATATGTGTACGTATAACTGAGTCACTTTCCTGTACAACAGAAACTAACACAATATTGTCAATCAACTATATTTCAATTAAAAACAAATAAGTAAATAGCTTACACAAGCCTGTATGTGTATATGTATGCTAGTCACTCAGTCCTGTCCAACTCTTTAGGACCCCATGGACTGTAGCCCAGCGCCAGGCTCCTCTGTCCATGAAAGTCTCCAGACAAGAATACTGGAGTGTGTTGCTATTCCCTTCTCCAGGGGACCTTCCTGACCTAGGGACCGAACCTGGGTCTCCTGCATTGCAGGCAGATTCTTAAACTCTCTCCTTAGAAAGGAGCTCAGAGAGCAACAGTCATTTTGTTAAGGTTGTACTTCAAGCCTCAAACTCAGCTCTTCTGACTCCTCACCCATGTACCTTCTTGTAATTCGCTGTAGTACATCCCCTGGTCCTCTGATCCCTGGGAGGTGCGGGCAAGCCTTCAGATGCGGCCGCAGCGTTTATGCAAGTGACCCCTGGCCCTGGCTGCCAGATCCTGTCTGTTCCGCCTTGGACATGCCTGGGCCTCACAAGCAGGAATGAGTGCCAGCCCATGTTCTATTATTCACGAGATCTTTCACACATCTTCCAACGCCAGATCTGTTAGTGATAATAAACTCCATCCCGGCATATCAGCAGCTCAGAAATTTCCTGCCACAATTTTTGGAACAAAATGAAAGATCTTGTGAGAGTGGGACTCTGAGGCTGTTTGGAACAGACTGATTTCAAGGACTTTGTCAATAAGAGATGCAAGATGCAAATTACACAGAGACCTCTTTACACTCTTTGGAAGACCGAGTGGGCTCATCCACACCCCAGTGGGCTCAGTAAATGGAGAGACTGGGTCGAACCTGAGTCAGGGCACTGACTTTCTCTGGATTCCTACTCAGTAGCCGGCTCTGGTCTGCCACTGAGTTTGCAAAAATGGCTCACACATCTCAGGAGGAGACTCTCACATTCATTGACCATGTGACCGTGGGAAGGTACTTTCTCTCTCTCTCTGCCAACATCTCCCCGTTTATGAAATTAAAATGGTCATAGTATCTGTCTCTAGGGCGACCGTTATTGGTAAGGCTTAAATATGAAAATTCATGTTAAATGCCTCACCCAGGGCTTGCCACATTTAGTAGATAAAGGCCAGCTATTACTATGATTTATTTTGGTCGCACCTTGTCACACACAGAACTCCCCCAACCAGAGATGGAACCCACGCCTCCTGTGCTGGAAGTGTGAAGCCTTCACCACTGGACTGCCAGGGAAGTCTTACTATGATTATCTTATTATGATTATTTTATAGAAGAACACTCAGGGCACAGAGGAGATCGGCATGAAAAGGACAGGGCGGGAGGCAGGGAAAATTTACTGAAGTCGATTTGGGAAAAACAGTAAATGAGACCCAGTAACAACGACAACTGATAATACAAACAATTATAACAATCTACTAGAATAAAATTTATGCAGATGTTATCTTTCTCTCTCTCAACATATCTGTCGCACGGTGCTCACCCCTCCTCTTGTGACGATGTGAGTTGATAAAATGCCTGTCTGATGAGGTGAAGCGACATGAGTGCCGTATGCACGGTGACACAGCTTTAGGCTGCTACGGCCCTCCTGGTGAGAAGTCGGGAGAAGGCTCACCTGCTTCCGCTGCTCACGGACCATTAAATCAGGTCAGTGTCCGTTGTTGGATGTCAGGATGCCAGTGGCTGAGGAGCCCATGCAGGACGGAGTGGGATGATACGAGATTTCACTACGCTACTCAGAAGGGCACGCAGTTTAAAATTTATGCACTGTTTATTTTTGGAATGTTTCATTTCGTATTTTCAGACCTCTTTTGACCTTGAGTAACTGAAACCATGGAAAGTCAAACCGTGGATAAGAGGAGTCTACTGTATCTTCACCCCAATCCTAGCCTCGCTTGGCAACAACCAGGTTGGTCTGAGATAATACCAAAGCAAGAAAGAGCTCTTAGAGGTTATGTTACAAGTTAATGGTTTTCACATTTATTTTTAGCTATTTTTAAACTCTTGCCTGGAATGCAATATACAAAGCTGATTTTGTTTAAAGCAATGTTTTAGCTGTGTGACTTTATTTTATAAATACAGATGATAACCTTTACTTATTATAAAGTCAATCAATAAGAACAAGGCTGTTTTGATTAAATAAATTGGATGCTTGAGTTGATACAAGACTGCAATTGTCATCCATGACCTCCTGACTTCACTTTTTGTGTTTATCAAAACAGCCTGATAATTTTCATTAGCTTTGGTTGTACAGTGTTCTTGAAGACACTATTTACACAGATGAGTAGCTGCAAATACTGACAGGTTAAAAAAAAAAAAGAAAGAGAGAGAGAGATGAAGTAAAGATGGCTTTGCAATCTTTGGATAGTCTTCAAAGTGATCCAGAGGCTTAAAAGGAAGCCAAAGATACTATACCAACGAAGCTAATCCAGATCATATTCATTTTTTAGAGTTCATTCATTCACCCATTTATTGAACAAATACCCCATGAGTGCCTACCGTGTGTTATACGTGGCTCTAAGCACTGAAGATGCTCCAGGGAGTAGAACTAAAGCACCTGTGTCCTCCTGAAGATGAGCACTTTCGCATGTGAGAGGTGGACAATCAATAAAATAAACGCCCTGTGAAATGTATACCATGAATACCACAGTATAGTGTAGTATAGTGATGAGCACTGTGGAAAAAAATAAAGCAGAAAGGGGCTAGGGATTCTGGGGAGGAGAGTGCTTCCATTTGAAATAGGTCAACATGGCCTCAACTTGGAAGGTCTGAGCAGACATCTGAAAGAGCGAGGGAGCTGACCTTGGCCTGGGGAAGGGCATCCGGCCACTGATACCACCCTGGCAAGAGGGCTGCTGGACCAGTTCAAGGAAAAATAAGAAGGTTGCAGCTGAGCATCTGGAGAGACTGAGCAAGGGGAGAAGACTAGGAAATGAGGTCAGAGAAGGGGAGAGTGAGGGATGGCGCTGGGACAGGCCACACTGGGCCTGGAAGGTCACTGCAATGACTCTGGCTTCCCCTTGGAGCAGTAAGGAAGCTGTTGGGGATTTCCAAGCAGAGGAGTTGCAGTGTCTGCCCTACAGTTTTACATCATTACTTGGGAGGCTGGGCTGGGAAGAGAGTATAGAGACTCAGGGTAGAAACAGGGAGAAAAGGATGCATTTGTAATAATCCCAGAGGACTGGTTGGCAGATTAGATCGGGTGCTGGTGGAAATGGTGAAAAGTGATTGGACTTTGGGTCTGCTTTGAAAACAAAACCGAAAGGAGTTCTGATCAATTGGATAAGCATATGAAAGAAAGAAGGGAGTCAAGGAGGACTCCAAAGCATTTGGCCCAAACAACTGGTCCAGTGAAAGGGGGATTCGCCCTACCTGAGATGGGGAGACGAAGGAAGGAGCAGGCTTGGCATGGCCATGGATCAGGAACACATCAAAGTGGAGACAGACAGATGAGTCTGGAGATCAGGGCAGTGACGGGGCTCAACCTGGAACCGTCAACTGGGGAGTCATCTGCTGGAGATGATGCTTAAACCATGAGAGAGACAACGTGGGATCACCAAAGCCGAAATGTGGGCAGAGAAGAGGCATGAGGGCTGAGCCTGGCACCCCCCAGCATTAGGGGGTCATGGATAGAGAACAGAGAAACTGGGAATCTGAAAAGCAGCACATGAAGGAGAAGGGAGTGGAGAGCAGGAGCGGGAGGTATTCTGGAGACTCAGTAAGGGAAGAGCTTTAAGGACAAGGCAGTAGTCAGCTGTGCCAAATGCTCGCAGGACCAACTACAGGTGGCCTGACACTAGACTGCTGGCTTGAGCCAAGCAGATGTCATGGGGCCTGAATGACCTTGGTCAATCCTGTTTGGATGCAGAGCTAGGAGCAGAAGCCTGACCAGGTTATTGAAAGAGGGAAACAGAGGAGAAGGATTGGGACAGACAGGAAGACTGCTCTTGCCAGAATTTTTGTTATAAAGGAGAAGAGAAGTAAAAAGGCAGCTGAAGGAGAAGGCAGGATTGCATTGGTTGGCTGTTGTTTGTTTTAACACAGAAGAGATCTTGGCATGTTTGCACAGTGATGCTAATGATTTCAGGAGAAAAGGAATGTGCTATGATGCAGGCAAGAGAGGGGACAATTACTGAAGCTGCATCCTCGGAGCATAGAGGAGGAGAGTTGTTCTCAGGAGGGGTACCGTGCATCTGTCTTAACAAGAGGGAAGGCAAAACACGAGCATCCCGAGGCAGGGCAGGGGGCAGAAACAGGTTCTCTGATTGCTACCGTCATCTCCGTGAAATGGGAAACAGGTCAGCAGGTGAGAGGGAGGGAGGGGATGAGGTATTGGAGGTTCAAGGAGGGAGGAGAAGGTGTAAGAAAACTCAGATGGAGCTTTCTGGAGAGTAACTGGACCAGGGAAATGGGTGATGGTTACCAGGTAGCGCAAGGACACATGGGAGAATCACGCTCCAGAAACTAACGGGAAGCAGCCAACACGACTTAATGGTTTTCTCCAGACCCATCGGCTGCTTTGAGGGGCAGGCGCAGAAGAGGCGGAGCTGGTTAAGACCAGGGTGTGGTTCTGCCCTGTAAGCACGGGAATGACGGGAGTTGAGGGTGTAGAGTCTGGAGACAAGATGTGTGTGCGCTCAGTCGCTCGGTCATGTCCGACTCTTTGTGACCTCACGGACTGCAGCCCACCAGGCTCCTCTGTGCATGGAGTTTTCCAGGCAAGAATCCTGGAGTGGGTTGCCATTTCCTACTCCAGGAGACAAGACACTTGGTTCCAAATCCTTGATTCGCCATTTACAAGCTGTGTGACCTTGTGTGGGTCACCTAACCTCTCTGGTCTCGTCACCAGGTCCTTGAGGAAAGGTTACGTGGGCTAATCCACAGCAGTATAGAACAGTGCCTGGGCGCTTAAGAGCTCTCTGTGAAAGGTGAGCTTTTGTTACTAGCAGCACTGTTTGAAAGAACCAGCAAATGGGTCTCTCCTCCGCTTAAAGTATTTTCATTTATTCATCTATCTGGCCTCACGGTATGGCCTGTGGAATCTCAGATCCCCACCCCACCCGCATTGGGAACGTGGAGTCGCAACGACTGCAGCACCAGGGAAGTCCCTCTCCTCCAGTTAAAATCCTCACTGTTTGGAAGACACCCGTGAAATGCCTCCTGTAACATTAGGAGATATTAAACAATACCATTGCTCAAATCTCTTTTTTGTGTTTAGGCCAAGTACTACGTTTCAATTTCCCTGCTGACACTATCTGTGGTCAGCACTGGGGCAACTAAACGTCAGTCAAGGAGCACCCAAAACGTACAATCAAACGGCCCTAACACAACACGACACAGTGCTTGCCGCGCGACTGACTCACACACCACGATGACACAGGTAACTGAGCTGTCAGGAGCTGCCCTGGGATTTTATTTGACCTTAAAAGTTCTTTTTTCTCACCTCTTGATGCAGTGCTATATAAACCGATGGGCCTTGCCGTGATCATATCTGCACAGGAGCAACTTTTTAAAGAGACTTCTGCAGCGACGATTTCACTAAATAAAGACCAATTTACAGCGGGCTGAAATATGCTGACTGAGCAAAGACACTCCAGCACTGGATGGTGGCAGAGGAAAAAACGGGAAAGTTTTCTTTCTGTAAGTGCTCCTACTTTCTCCGTAGGAAAGGAAAGAAGGTCATTAGCCGAAAGTGTGCAAAGAAGTGTGTTGGATGGATTCAGGTCCAGCCAACACAAAGCTAAGTCTGCATTCTGAGTCCGCAAAGTCAACAACAGGATCAGTGGAAGGAAAGAAAGATGGGGGGACTCAGGGGTTGGAAGGAAAGAGGTCAAGTTCAGGGCAGCCCTGGACATATTATCTTTGCAGCATGGCCCCCAGGAGACGACAAAAAGGTGAACCAAAAGACAGCAGGGCAATGTTCAGCCACAGAGTTAAATGGGAAAAGCAGGTTATGAAGCAGAATGAGTCAGATTAAAGATACAATGAGAATCTGTATACACGTGTACATACACAGAAACGTCTGGAAGGATATAGGTGTTCATCTGGGCCAACGCAGAGTGTTCAGGGCTAGTTTAGAGTGGAATAAGCTGCCAGGTAGGCAGGGGGAGGGAGGCTCCTTCTCACACTCAGCGTCAGCATCTGACAATGGCCGTGAATCACCTGGGTAGACATCTGCACGTGGACTTCCGCTTTGCTTCTAGCTCATTGCTTAAGAAATTTCCTGTTTCTTTCCAAGTCTTTCTTCCTGTGATTTTTATGACCTCTAACAGGATCGTAAACTCTATCCCTACCCAACAGAACCCCTAACTTCAGAGTCAGATCATTTGCACCTGCAAAAATGAGATTCAGTTGGTCCAGAAGCCACAGGAAGCCTGCATTGGAAAACAGCATTGCCATGCAGTTTTGGCCAACTGAAAAATATGTATATATGACGCTGGGGGCATGGACCTAAACTAAAAAGGGTTCCCTTCTGCTCTCAGTTTTTTAAGAAGTTTTGATCCCTGTAAAACTGGACCATACATCTCCCATTATTTCCCATTTAAAACTGCCTGTGTGAGACATTATGTTACTTCCTCTCCTGCTGCTGCTGAGTCGCTTCAGTCGTGTCTGACTCTGTGCGACCCCATAGACGGCAGCCCACCAGGCTCCCCCGTCCCTGGGATTCTCCAGGCAAGAATACTGGAGTGGGTTGCCATTTCCTTCTCCAATGCATGAAAGTGAAAAGTGAAAATGAAGTTGCTCAGTCGTGTCCGACTCCCAGCAACCCCATGGACTGCAGCCTACCAGGCTCCTCCATCCATGGGATTTTCCAGGCAAGAGTACTGGTGTGGGGTGCCATTGCCTTCGACTTCCTCTCCTAGAGCCCCTTAATTTCACCAAGATTGAAGAAAAGTGTCCCTGCTCCTAAGAGCAGTCTTTTTCCTTTCTGGATGACCTTGGCCCCATGAGAGGTCAGTGCCAAGATGATAATAGTAAGGACATAATCATTTCTGGAGTGTTTCCTAAATGCCCAGCACTGTGTGAAGACTGAGGGTGAATCCTCTCATTAAGTCCTCCCACCAAACTATTATCACTGCCAGATTGCAGATGGGCAAACTGGGGCTCAGAAAAGATGAGCCACTTGCCCACACAGCTGGTCAGAGAAAGAACCGGAGGTTGCTGCAGATCTGTGGACCCCAGGGCCTGGTCCTCGGCTCTGGGTCACCCCCTTCTCAGATTCCATCACTAAAGTGTTAACAGTGGTCCCTCCACGTCAAGAGGTGATGGGGGAAGTGTGTGTTCATCTCTTAGCTTATATGTACCTCTAAGTTATTCTGCAATAAACACATGCTACTTTTGAGATGAAAGAAGTGAAAGTGTTAGTCGCTAAGTTGTGTCCGACTCTTTGTGACCCCATGGACTATAGCATACCAGGCTCCTCCATCCATGGGATTTGCCAGGCAAGAATACTGGAGTGGGTTGCCATTTCCTCCTCCAGGGGATCTTCCTGACCCAGAGATTGAACCCGGGTCTCCTGCATTGCAGGCAGATTCTTTACCATCTAAGGCCCTACTCTAAGAAAATTAATACAGAATACTTTTAAATGAAAAGGAAAAGGGACATTGGACCCAGGTTCCTTCCAAGAGAGGACGGCTATGGGTAGGGAACCTTCTGTCGTGTTCCGGCATGGAGTTACGTTGCCCTGAGCCCGTGGCCTACAGGGACCTCCCCCTCAGTCCCGGGGGACAAAGTCTCCTAATGAAGGTGACCCAAATAATCTTCTATCTAAAGCACACTACTTATTTTATGTCTCAAACCCACTCCGTGAGGCAGGAGTTGGCGAGTTATTTTTGATTCACTGAAAGTGTTCTCCTGAGACATCAAAGTGTCTTGAGGGGATGGCTCCTTTGGTGGTCTCTGCTCCCGGGAAGCCCTGCTCTAGCGGGTGACTTTGCTGCATCCGCCTGGCCCTCCCACTGCTGTGTCTTACTAGCTTGGAGGGACGGGCACGGGGAGAAGGAGGGGTTGGGGGGCCCCCTAGGGCCAGGGACGGTCGGTCAGAGTGGGCACTGGGTGACCATGTCCCAGGGTCCCTGTGGCAGTTTATCATGGCACCAGGAAGGAGCCTGCAGGCCCTCAGCCTTGCTAAGGACAAAACTCCTACAGTTTTCCAATATTGCACGACATCCCTTATATGTGGAATCTAAAAAGAAAGGATGCAAATGAACTCACAAAACAGAAAAAGACTCACAGACTTTGAGGATGAACTAATGGTTGCCAGAGGCAAATAGGGAGCTTGGGAAGGTCAGGTACACACCGCTGTATTTAAAACGGATAACCAACCAGGACCTACTGTATGGCACAGAGAACTCTGCCCAGTGTTAGGCGGCAGCCTGGATGGGAGGGGAGTTTGGGAGAGAATGGATACTTGTATGTGAGTGTGTGCATGCTAAGTCGTTTCAGTCATGTCCGACTCCGTGGAACGCTATGGACCACAGCCTGCCAGGCTCCTCTGTCCACGGGATTCTCCAGGTAAGAATACTGGAGTGGGGTGCCATGCCTTCCTCCAGGGGATCTTACCGACCCAGGAATCGAACCTGCATCGCTTATGTCTACCTGCATTGGCATGTGCGTTCTTTACCATTAGCACCACCTGGGAAGTCCAGACATATGTGTGTATATATATATGGCTGAATCCCTTTGCTCTTCACCTGAACCTGTCACAACATTATTTGTCAATCGGCTACACTCCAATACAAAATAAAAAGTTAAAAAAAAAAAAACCTACAGTTCTCCAGCTGTGGCCGAGACATCAAAGATCCAGAAAGAACAAATCCAGTGACCAGTGGGAAAGCTGCCCCTGTCCCCAGCCGCCGCACCCCGACCCCCACCCCACCAGAGTAGTTGCCTCCTCATCTATATTCTAGGTGGGAAGCTCAAAGCCAAACCCTGGCAACCAAGAGTTCACATTTGCTGCAGGCCAAATTCCAGGAAGAGAGGTGCAGTCTGGGCGGCATCCAGGAGTCACCAGTTCTAGCAGGGTTCTTTACAGCCCTTTAGTTGATGGTTTTAGGGGTTAAGCATGACCCTTGGTACTCTCATGGATCACCCCACCACAGATGGGGTTTTACTGAAGGCGGTAAAACAACGCCATCAGAGCAGCAACATATGGGTCTTTGTGTGGTCTTATCCCCCTGCAGATCCGGGGGCCATCCGGCCAGCCCGCTATTTGCATACATCAGTTTAATATTCAGTGGAGGCAGATGGGGCCTCTCTGGATTGGCTTTGCCTAAGAAAAAACCCATAAAGGAAAAAGAGGAATGTTGAAAAAAGAGTCACACACTCAAAGACTTTCAAAAGAACTTGGAGATCATCTGTTCCCATAATCTACACTCAATGAAGACCTCACTGAGCCACACAGAATTCCTTCCCAGCTTCACAGGCCCCATCCATATGACACATCTCACAGCAACCATCATCCAGTTAGAGCTGGCATGCAAAACAAGACTTGTTTGACATCCCCAATAGAATCTAAGCCTCTCACTTTATAGGTGGGAAAACCAGGCTTGGACAAGGGCGTTACACTGGCCGGAATCATTCAGGGAGTCGTGTCAGGGGCAGGGAGACTCTCTGACTCCAGGGTCTTTCTCCTACAGCAGAATCAATGTTCTTAAATCAAAGAATCAAGGTGAATAGAGGATAAGAGAAAGACGGAGTAAAAGGTCACCCAATGGAAAGAACATGGGCTTGGCCTGAATTGTCCTGGGTTCAGATCTGACCTTGGGCAAGTGACTGCACTTTCTGGTCCTCAGTTTTTCCACCTGCCAAATGGGAATAATAAGCCTACCCTTTGAACGTCACAATACCCCACTGTGATCAAAAGAGATGCTGTCCAGCGCAGTGCACAATACGAAGTATTAGTCACACTCTCCTCCTGCCAATACCAAGCTCCTAATGCCTGCCACCTCCCTCCATGCCTCCTTCCCGGCCAAGCCACCTCCTGTTCTCTTGATTGCCATTGGTGACGGATGAGGCTTTGGTTTCCATGGTTGCCCAGACCTGTTTATTGGACAGATGACTTTCATTGCCCGCAGGTCTCTGCTCGGAGTTGGCAAGGGCTGAGCCCGCTGAAGCAGTGTGTCCAAGGCACCTGGACTCGCTCCACTCCAGAAGGTGCCCCAGGGATGGTGTCAGATGCCCTTTGTCAATTCCTGGGGAAAGGTGATGACATTTTCAGGAAGCTCCTCATGGATTCGGGGTCAAGCGAACTTCAAAGCCCGCTCATGGGCTCCCCAGGGGCCAGGCTGAGGTCTCCTTCAGGTCTCCACACCTCCAGGCATGTCGTGGGTGCTCGTGTTGAGCTGCATTGTTGACCTCAATTCTCCACCCCTCCCTGGATCTACATCATTTCTCTTGTGGCTTTGCAAAGCTCTCACTAGTGTCACAATGCCCTGGGCTGGGACATGTGATCGCTTTGACAGTAAAGGGTGGTGGTATCTGTTTCACTGCTATAACAAATTACCCCCAAGCTTAGGAGCTTAAATCCACACATCTTGTCTTTTGGTGTCTGACAAGCAGAAATCTCAGCGTGGCTTCACAGGTCCTCTGTTGCAAGACCACAATAAGGTAGCAGCTAGCTTGCAGTCATCTCCAGGCCTGACCGGGCCTGCTAAGCTCCTGGGTTTTGTTAGCAGAACTCAGCTCCTTGCAGACTGTTGGCCGGAGGCTCAAAATAAAAGCTTAGTTCAGCTAGGAATGTGTGTGTATTAGTCACTCAGTCACGTCCCACTCTTTGCAACCCCACGGACTGTGGAGCCCGCCAGACTCCTCCGCCCAGGCGATTCTCCAGGCAAGAATACTAGAGTAGGTAGCCATTCCCTTCTCCGGGGGATTTTCCCAAACCGAGGATTGAAGCAGGTTCTCCTGCACTGCCGGCAGATTCTTTACCGTCTGAGTCACCAGGGGAGCAGCCTCACTGGCTAGATGGACATGAATCTGAGCAAAGCTCCAGGAGATAGTGAAGAGCAGGGAAGCCTGGCGTGCTGCAGTCCGCGGGGTTGCAAAGAGTCAGACATGACTTAACGACTGAGCAATACATCAGATAGGAAAAAAGGGAAGGAAGTGACTGTTCCGTTTTTGCCCCCTCGAGTCTGCGGACTCTTACCAGGGGCGCCGCTTCTTCAGAGCCCTCACAGACGCCTGGCCCGAGGGAACGCAAGACGCGAGAGTCCTCACCCTGCCCCGCCTCGCAGGGGAAGCGCGCTCCTGTCCCAGCCCTTCGTGGCTTCCCGGGTCAGCAGCAACATGACCCAATGAAGCACATCTGCTCCTTAGTCTTTGCACCCCTAAGCATCTTCTGTCCAACTCCAGGGGAAGAAATCACTTTCCTCCCCCACTAAGAGCTGAAACTTCATGATGCTCCTGTGAAAAGTAAGTGTCTTCTGAAGATTACTCTTTGACCCAGGAATTCAGCTTGAAGTGTGTCTATTTGTTCATTAGTTAATTAGTTCATGAGTCTGTTTACTTAGTGACTGCCAAACTCTATGAGACACAGCTATGAGAAGGAAAATTCTTTAGATTCGAGCCGCTCAAACATCAAGGTGCCACACACCACAGTGGGATCCTGTTAAAATGTAGATTCTGATTCAAGGTCTAGAAAGAGGCCTAAGTCCTACATTGCTAATAAGCTCCCAGGTGAGAGTAATTCAGTTGATCCACGGACCACACACGGATCTCTAAAGTCAGGCATGCAGGGTTCAAATGCCAACTCTGGATCTTGGCAGCTGTGTGAACTTGGGTAAGTTAATTAACATCTCTGAGCCTCAGTGTCATCTTTTATTTCATGAGATTACATACATAACTTCTTCCTGAATGTTTGTGTAAGTTATTAGAAATTATTCCTCAGAGCCCCGGCATGTCATGGGCCTTCAAGGGGTGGTAATGTGAGTTACTAGGACAACATGGCCCCATTTCTGCAGGATCTGGGAGCACACCTTTCTGTCCAGTCCCAAGGATCCCTCTTGTCCTGATAACCTAGTAGTCTGTGAAAACAGAACAGGTCTGGAATGGAGAAGACAGGGGCTATCCATAGGGAGGGGCAGTGTTTATCTTCACTGTCAGTCTGCGGTTATCATCCCAAGCCAGCTGGGAGCGTCTTGTTCTCGGAGCTGACCCTGCCCACTGCCTTTGCTGCAGCCCGGCCCTCCCCTCTTCAAGGGTATCGATCACCAGGCAGCTCAAGATGTGTTTTCAGCATGAATATTAGGACAATTCCCTGGCTTGGGGTCTTTTTGCACACACCTCCCTTCTGCCCCCCGTCACAATCCCTGCCAATCTGAGTCTCTCTCTAAGGTCCCCAGAGCTAGTGGTAATATTGATGGACCCAATCCTGGAAGCAAAATTTTAGTTAACAAAGTGGAAATTAGAATAGATTTTATGACCCAAAGGAAAAAGGAAAGATGACATCAACCCAAGGTTCAGAAGGGAAAGATATGCGCACATCAACAGACAAACCCAAAATGAAAATGCAATTTTTCAGCCTGATTCACTGACCCTGAGGAGCCAAGGAGCATCTGTCCAGCCTGGGGCCAAGAGAAGGTGGACTCAGCTCCAGAGATGTCTATGGGAACAGAGTTGGCTCTCAGGCACTGGCCCTCAATGCAGACCACCAAGGTGAAAGAATCAATGAGACCCTGCACATCACCCACTGCAGGGCAAGACCTGGGTGATCAGAATAAGAAACAGAAAACGCACAGTGAGAAATACATTTCACATCATGCTCCTGTGCGTGCATGTGTACATACAAATAGACCTCACAACTCATGGAGTGTAAACAAAATATCATCCTCCTTGCAAGTGTTAACAACTGCAAATACCTAGAGCAATTCCAATATCCTAGAATCTAAACATGTTTTAAACATTAACTGATCCTTATGAAGTGACTGTTTTTATTATACCTATTTTATACATTTTTATAGATGAAGAAAATGAGGTTCAGATCCCTTGCATAATTTGCTCACAACCCCAGAGCCAGTAAATGGCAGAGCCAAGGATCAAATTCAGCCAGATCCATTACGCTACTGTATCTGGTAATTCTTATTCAATTCTACTCAGATTGGAGACCTGCTAAACCAATGTCATGATCACTAAAGGAGCTCAATCTACATTTTGAAAAATGTAATTCTAATATGTCCATGTGGATACATACGCCCTTCCCACAATACTAGGCGTGACTCTGACTGGGGTAGAATTTTCACTTCTTCTACCACTGTTAATCTGACTACTCAGTACCCTGCTGAGCCTCATCTTCTTCATCTATAAAAATGTATAAAACAGGTATAATCATAGCAGCCATTTCATAAAGGGTAAGTTACACACTTTATTGGTAATCCCCAGTAAATACCTTTGCAGTTGACTGAGAGGCAGGTGCATTTCAGAAAGTTTTCTTTGGCGATGATAAAAATAAAAGCAGTTGTAAGACACCCATGTGTACCAGGCTGGGGCCAGGCGTTTCCATTCATCAAATCACAGTGATCTGTGGGCAAGGTAGTAACATCCCCTTATTACCACTTGGGCTTCGCTGGTGGCTCATGAGGTAAAGAATTTGCCCTCATAGCAGGAGACCCGGGTTCAATCCTTGGGTCAGGAAGATCCCCCGGAGAAGGGAATAATTACCCACTCCAGCATTCTTGCCTGGAGAATTCCATGGACTGGTGGGTTACAGCCCATGGGGTCCCTAAAAGTCAGACACAACTCAGTGACTTTCACTTCTGTAACCACTAGGTGTCTGTGCAACCCTATGAACTCTAGCCCGCCAGGCTCCTCCGTCCATGGGAGTCTCCAGGCAAGAACACTGGAGTGGGCTGCCATGCCCTCCTCCAGGGGATCTCCCCAACCCGGGGATCGAACCCTAATCTCCTGCATCGCAGGCAGATTCTTTACCACTGAGCCACCAGAGAAGCCCAGAGACTGGTGGGTGTCAGCCCGAATCCCTTCTCCCCTCCGTCCACCGTGATTGCGCTGGAGTTGGGCACGTGCTTTATTTCTCAGCCTCCCTTGTCATCAGGCCCGGGGGACTGCATCCTCCCCACCAGCCGTGCTGTGCCCGGGTCTGGGCTTGAGACCTCAGCTGGGCCTCTTCTGCACTCTCTTCCTTCCCCGTGAGTTGGTACCTGAACTTGATGGTGAGACAGCGCTGACCAAAAGATGAGGAAACTGTCCTAGAAGCTGGGGGAGCAAGGACTCCTGATCTGGGCTGGGTCAGACGGAGCAGCTTACTGACCAGCTACCAAACGGAGATTGGAGTGATGCTGCTACAAGCCAAGGGGTGCCTGGAGCCACGAGAAGCTGGAAGAGGGAGGTCAGGAAAGACTTTTCCCTAAAGTTTTCGAAGGGAAAGTGGTCCTGCCAACACCTTGATTTTAGATGTCTGCCCTCAAGAACCGAGAGAGAATAAATTCAGTTGTTTTAAATGCAATTTTGTGGTAATTTATCACAGCAGGCTTGGGAAACTAATTATAAACTCCTCCATCCTTGAAGTCTCAGATTTCCCCTGCTTAACAGATGTACCTTGTCCTTGTTTCAGGAGGGTCTTCTCATCCTGGGGGTTTTCCCTGCTGACTCAGACAGTAAAGAATATTCCTGCAATGTGGGAGACTCGAGTTTGATCCCTGGGTCAGAAAGACCCCCTGGAGAAGAAAACGGCAACCCACTCCTGTATTCTGTCCTGGAGGATTCCATGGACAAAGGAGCCTGGCAAGCTACAGTCTATGGGGTTGCAAAGAGTTGGACACAGCTGAGCAGCTAGCAGTTTCATACTCCCTCATCCTGGGAGCCAGTAGGTAATATTATCTCTCTGTTGTTAGAAAGACCTGGCCCTGAGTCTCAGCTTCACTTCTTTTTTTGTAGTGGAAATCTTTAATCCTCCCCTTTTGTCTTATATTAAATAGAAAGAACAATAAATGATTTAAATATTAATCAGGCTGTCATAACAAACTTAAAAGGCTACAGAGAATATATATTACTTCCAACCATCTTTTTTCCATTTACAAAACTGATCACAAACTGGATCCTTAAAGAAAACAAATTCCAAAAAAAATCGAGGTAATAAAGACCACATTATTTGAACACAAAAAGCTAAAACTAAAATTCAAACAATTTAAAGGAAAGGACACAAATAGTAATAACTAAAAAAAAAAAAAAAAACTTTCTTAAATAACTACATACTGTCCTTGACTTACAATGGTTGGACTTAAAACGATTTTTTGACTGTACACCACTCCTTGATGGGGTGACTTTGGACTAGTTCAATTACATGAATAACAAAAAGGCAAAACTAAAGGATGGTGATTAAAGTCAGAGGAGTAATTCCCTGAGATGGATACTAACTAGGAAGGGCCAGAGGAACCTCTGGGGGTGCTGGGAATATTCTGTGTCTCAATTTGGGTGATGGTCATAGAGAGTACACTTATACAAACACTCACTCAAGTATACACCTGACATCGGTCTAATAAGTGCACTTTACCATATGTATTATATATGATGCACCTTCATTCCAAATTTATTTTAAATAGATGAATACAGCAGCAAAGGTGAAATGGAGACCTGTGTGGTTAGGTCAGCACAATTCTTAGCACAGAGTAAGAATTCAACGTGTGCTCAGCATATTTCGTTTTTATCCCATGGCTTTCAGAAAACTAAGGGTGTGCTTCAGGAAGAAGAAGTCCCTTCCTTGCCTCTTTGAGTGTCTCTGGTGGCCTCCGCTAATCCCAGGAACCCTGATACTTCTCTGTAACCCATTTGGAAAGATTGTTCTCCAAGTGCCTTAATATTGGTCCTGAAACCCAGCTCATGAATGGGCCTGGGAAGTTCCTGGCAAGACCGCAAGACCATGCTGGGTTTCTCTATACCGTAAGTCCTAATCTCTTACCCCTGAGATTGCAGTGACAAAGATCTATAACATTTTCCTAGGCAATGGGCTTGAATTATCTCAGGGATAATGGAAAGGTATTTTTCATCTTTAGGGTATTAATGAATATAAATGGGATTCACAGCTCATTTCTCTGCTTTTTCTTCCCTCTGGGAAGTGAGATCATAGGAGGAAAACTTCCAGGGGCAGGAGGGGAGAGGAACGCTTGCATTCAACCCTCCCATTTAGGATACCTCCAAGTACGGGAAAGATTTCAGCACCCCAATGGCTTCCCTGTTTGCCCAATTGGTCATAAACTTCTCCAAGTAGAAAGTAATTGAATTATCACATTACAAGATTTTTTAGCTACAAGAAGTTGCCAACCAAGTTTTTCCAAGAGAACCAGGACCCAAGTGAATTCAATGGTTACATCTTTTTTCTAAGATAGAATACTTCTCTTTGTATGTATGCCTTCTTCTGGGTATTAAAGAAGGTACTGTCTTGGTCCAGATTAGTCCTCATCTCTCAGGGAAATAATTCTGCTGTATTCCCACCTCTTGTGCATTGTTTCAGCTCAGTTCAGTTCAGTCGCTCAGTCATGTCTGACTCTTTGCGACCTCTTGAACCACAGCACACCAGGCCTCCCTGTCCATCACCAACTCCCGGAGTCCACCCAAACCCCTGTCCATTGTATCGGTGATGCCATCCAACCATCTCATCCTCTGTCATCCCCTTCTCCTCCTGCCCTCAATCTTTCCCAGCATCAGGGTCTTTTCCAATGAGTCAGCTCTCCACATCAGGTGGTGAAAGTATTGGAGATTCAGCTTCAGCATCAGTCCTTCCAATGAACACCCAGGACTGACCTCCTTTAGGATGGACTGGTTGGATCTCCTTGCAGTCCAAGGGACTCTCAAGAGTCTTCTCCAACACCACAGTTCAAAAGCATCAATTCTTAGGCTCTCAGCTTTCTTTATAGTCCAACTCTCATATCCATACATGACCACTGGAAAAACCATAGCCTTGACTAGATGGACCTTTGTTGGCAAAGTAATGTCTCTGCTTTTTAATATGCTGTCTAGGTTGGTCATAACTTTCCTTCCAAGGAGCAAGTGTCTTTTAATTTCATGTTTTTGTCTTCTGCATTGTTTATGATGGATTAATTTCAGGACCCAGAAAGTCCTCTTTGTTCTCCAGTTATATACATGCCACTTGCTATGCCTGGAATATGACTCTCTTCTCTTTTTGACCAGGAGAGTTGAGAGACTTCCCTGGTGGCTCAGACGGTAAAGCATCTGCCTACAATGGGGGAGACCCAGGTTTGATCCCTGGGTCGGGAAGATCCCCTGGAGAAGAAAATAGCAACCCACTCCAGTACTCTTGCCTGGAAAATCCCATGGACAGAGGAGCCTGGTATGCTATAGTCCATGGGGTCACGAAGAGTTGGACATGACTGAACGACTCCACTTTCAAAAAGGAAGGGGCGGGCATCAGGAGAGATCCTAGTGGCAATAAAGTGTTCTGATCTGAGTCTATCAATATCAGTATGTTAATTGTGATCACTGACTAACACAGTATAGGAGGTGCCACTGGGGGGCAGTGGGCAAAGGGTACACAGGAGGGTTATTTCTTTTTAACTTCGTGTGAATCTCCATCTCAAAATAAAACATTTGATTTTTTAAACTCTCCTTGGATAGTTTAATATGCAGTCAGTGTTCAGAATGATCACCCCAGTCCAATATCACCCAAGAGAAATTTCTGTGATGCTGGAACTGTTCCATCTGCATTTATAATATGGTAGCCACTACCCTTAATAGCTGCATGTAGCCATTAAGCTGTTGAAAGGTGACTAGTGTGACTGAGGAACTAACTGTTTAACGTTGATGAATTTAAATTTAAATAGCCGCATGTGGTTTCATTCCTTTGCTAGGGCTCCCTTAACAAAGTACCACAAACTGGGCTGCTTTAACAACAGACATTTATTGTCTCACAGCTCTGGACTAGAAGTCCAAGATCAAGATCTCAGCAGGATTGCTTCCTACAGAGGGCTGTCGAAGAGGATCTGGACTTGATGATACATTTTTGAAAAGAGCAAGCCAATTCCTCTAAAGCAGAGGGTTAAGAAAGATGAGTAGAGACAAAACTGGAAAGATAAGTTGGAGTTAACTCATTGATCATTTAAGAAGCTACCAGAAAGATGCCTCATGTCCGAAGTGCCCTTGACCTGTCCTAGACCTAGCTCCAAGTGATACTCACCATCAACGTCATCAACACCATCTTCATCACCCTTATCATTATTACATCATCATTGCTATCATTACCATCACCACCATCACCTTCACCATCATCAGTGTCACCACAATTCTTATCATCACCATCATCATTATCGTCGTCATCACCGTCCACACGAACCTCTTCTGAGGAACTCTGACCCTGTGAACTACGGCTAAAAAAAGAGCACTCAGTCTGAGGGTCAAACACATAAATCTGAATTCCAATTTTATCACTAACTGTCTGTGTATCTTTATAAAGATTCCAAAAGTCACTTAATCCCTATAAGTTCCAGTTTCCTCATCCGGATAATGTGTGAAGCTCAAATTAGAAAACTCAATGAGGAAAAAACCCTATCAATACTAAGCATGAGGATATTCTACTCTCATTAATATGATTCTGGGTCTTCTCTGATCTACCTACAACCTGATTTCCCAGGAATATTTCCCTAAAGTCAGACCTTAACTCCTGTGACACAGTTGCAATCTCAGCATCTCGTTGTCCCAGAGTGCTGGGGAAAATGTAGTATTGAATCCTCCCAAGCTCTGTGATTTCAGGTGAGTTACCTTCCCTCTCTGAACCTGTTTCCTTGTATAGAAAAGGGGATCATACTGCCACTATGATTATTCAATGAGATCGTGGATGTGAAGTGCTTGGCATATTGAAGGTACTTCATGAATATCCATGTTGTGTCCGGTCAATACTCTTTTAAGGCAGCATTAATATAGGGCTTCCCTGGCAGCTTAGCTGGTAAAGAATCCGTCTGCAATGCAGGAGACTCTGGTTCAATTCCTGGGTCTGGAAGATCCCTTGGAGAAGGGATAGGCTACCTACTCCAGTATTCTTGGGTTTCCCTAGTAGCTCAGATGGTAAAGAATCTGCCCACAAGGCAGGAGACCTGGGTTTGATCCCTGGGTTGGGGAGATCCCCTGCAGGAGAGCATGGCAACCCACTCCAGTATTCTTGCCTGGAGAGTCCCCTTGGACAGAGGAGCCTGGCGGGCTACAGTCCATGGGGTTGCAAAGAGTCAGACACGACTGAGCAACTAGGCAAAACGTGGGACACACAATATATTGGGGAAACAACAAATGAAAAAGAAAACTGGTTCATGTCGGCTCACTCACGGAGGCCCTGGATAAACTTGGATGGAGATTCAGGTCTCTTGACTTTGGGGGCCTCTGGGTTAGACCATAGCAGTCCAAGAAGACAATTACCCCCTCTTCCCTCGTTTCCAGTGTATGAATGAGTAAGAATTCCTGAAAGAAAACTACTGGTGCAGACAGGTCTTAGGAGACAGACAGGCTGCCAACAGCAGAGCCACAGGGAAGGGAAAACCAGTGTGATCTACCCCAATGCACATGCAATAGCATCAGTTTGCCTGTGCTTCCTCCAGTTACAGACAGACCTTTCCTTCCTAACCAGAGCCACCTCAATAGCCAGCCTAATGTCCTGTGGAAGGAATATGTGCCCTGCAGCCATGAGCTGTTATGGATTTCCCCACAAAGGCCAATTTGGGGATGCCAGACAGCATGCATAGAAAAGTTAAAATGAGACGCTAGCTGAAGTGTCAGATACCAAGGGAGCATGTTTCCATCCACTGGTGGGTAAATGTGAGGCTAGGGATGGGTTGCTGGCTAATCCTCTCAGGCAGGGAGGCAAGCTTCCAAGCCTGTCGTGTAAACGGTGCCCTGGAAGGGCACAGCAGGGGATGGCGCGGGGGGCAGAGAACACCTGGAAACAAGGAGACCTGAATTTGAGTCCCAGATCTGCCAGTGCTTACCCAAACCCTCTACATCAACCCAGTCCCTCGGGTTGGATCCCTGACCAGGGAACTAAGACCCCTCATACCATGGAGCAAATAAGCCCACGAGCTGAGCCCATGTACCACAAGTAGAGAGTTCTGTATGCTGCAGCTAGGACTCTATGCAGCCAAACAAATAAATAGGTAAACCTCCTGGGACTTCCTTGGTTGTCCAGTGGTTAAGACTTCACCTTCCAGTGCAGAGGGTGCAGGTTCGATCCCTGGTTATGGAGTTAAGAGCTCACATTCGATACTGTAAAAAATTCAATAAAGACTTCAAAAATGGTCCACATTAAAAAAAAAATTAGATAAATAAATCCAGTCCCCAGTGCATCATGCAAAGAGCAAAGGAAGGTGTGCAGGGTAAGAATGATCGTAATCTCTGCTACGTATCTGCAGTAATTGATTTTATTCATCTCTCAAGCTCCTACCAGGTGCCACATGCTGTCCTTGGCACAGACATGGCTCCAGGCCTCTCAGCATGTATAGCCTGCCAGGAGAGACTGGGATTAAACTTATAATTACATCTCCTCTAAAATCTATGTTTATTTCATTTCATATTGAATGGTGGTCACCAGAGGCTGGAAGCCAGGAGAAATAGGAAGAGGCTGATAAAAGGATACAAATATTTATTTATAAGAAAATTAAGGTCTGAAGATCTAAGGCATATTCTGGTAACTAGTTGATATTGTATAATTGAAATTTCATGAGAGTAGAACTTAAATATTCTCTCTCACACACACACACACCAAAAAAAGAAAAATGTGTGAGATGATGGATGTGTTAATTAACTCAACTGTGGGAATCTCTTCCCTATGTATATCAAATCTTCAGGTTGTATACTTTAAAGATATTATAATGTTATTTGTCAATTATATCTCCATAAAACTGAAAAAAAGAGTTAACTAGGAAAAAAGATTAGTGGGAGGGCACAGAGAAAAATGAGATGAGAATTTTCAAGTAAAGGGAATATCAGTCAGACTCTATGTTGAGCTCTTTATTTGCATAATCACATTTTATTCTTACAACAGTCCTTTGAAGTTGGTTTTATGATCATCCCCAAGTTATGAATGAAGAGCTGGGTCAAAGATGGATAGGCCAGTCTGTCCTAGATCACACACGTGATCTGCATAAGTGGTGGACATGAGAAAATGGGATTTGAACCCAGGGATGCTGGACTCCAAAGCCTTAAATTCTTGCTTCCTTAAAGCTCACCTCACCAGGGGGTCAGCTCCTCCTCCAAAGTTGTTTGACCCAAGCTGCTTAAAAGAACCCTCTCAACAGATATGAAGAACCACTGACCAGTTTCTCCAACCAGACAATTCAGTGAGATCGCATCTGCTATTTCTTGATAAATAACCCTTTGGTTCCTCTCATTGAGAAACACTGAGAGAACATCAGAGTGTGGGGATTTGAGAGGATGGCTAAGCTTAGGGGCAAACTAGGAGAGAAGGAGAAGATGAAGGAGAGAAGGAAGCAGAGCCCCCCAGACAGCCAAGGGGAAATAAAATTGGTACAGGGAGACCTCAGCCTGAGAGGTGAACAGAGCATAAAGCTATAAACCTGGGAGAGGTTGTCAGAATCCCTCCCTGGAAAAGAGACGCAGGTGTAGAGAGTGGACTTGCGGCCACAGCAGGGAAGGAGGGGTGGAACAAGTTGAGAGAGTTTCGTTGGCGTATATACACTACCACGTGTAAAAAGACGGTGGTTCAGTCAGGAAAGAGACTGCCTGCAATGCAAGAGACCCGCGTTCAATCCCTGGGTTGGGAAGATCCCCTGGAGAAGAAAATGGCAACCCATTCTTGCCTGGAGAATCCCATGGACAGAGGAGCCGGTTCGAATACAGTCCGTGGGATCGCAGAGTCGAGCATGACTTAGCGACTAAACCACCGCCACGGTGGGACGCTGCTCCGTAACTCAGGGAGGCCAGTAAAGGGCTCTATGAAGACCTGGAGGTGTGGGATGGAGAGTGGGGGTCGAAGGGAAGCTCAAGAGGGAGGGGATGCATGTATACTTATGGTGGTGTACAGCAGAATCCAACACAATATTGGAAACCAGTTATCTTTCAATTTAAAAAAAAAGACCTACCTTCCTGGATTACCTTGCAGAATGAAATCTCCGGATGTAAGGGTTCCTGGTGCATAGTAAGGGCTCAGTAAGCAGGATCAGTGATGATTACGATGATGGTGGTGAACAGTCAGGTGTTCAATCTGAGAATGGTTGACTCTATAGCTCCCTCCTGAGACACCTGCATGTGAGGCCTCATCTGTATTTATGGAATGAAAGCTTATTGACCCTGACGAAGTCAGTCAAGGTGTTGGGGAGCTAATTCGCCTGCAGTGCAGGAGACCTGGGTTCAATCTCTGAGTCGGGAAGATCCCCTGGAGAAGAGAATGGCAACTGACTCCAGTGTTCTTGCCTGAAGAATCCTGAACAGAGGAGCCTGGCAGGTTACAGTCCACAGTGCTGCAAAGAGTCAGACGCTACTAACGACTAAACTACCACCACCACTTGCCCATTTTGGAATCACGCTATGCAGACTGCCACTTGAGAATGGATATAGTAATGCAGATAAATAAACCTTGTAATTAGCACGTAGAGCACAGCGATTAAGATCCATCTCACACATTGTGGTAGACGATATTAAAAACTCATTTTTCCCCATTCCCTATATCAACACATAGTGACATGACTTTGTTGCCCCTCATACTGTAGAGGTGGAGTCTATGTTCCACCCCTTAAATCTGAACCCAGCCATGCGCATTTCTTAGAATAAGGTCCAAGTATCAATGTGCCCATTCCGAATTCAGGCCCCAAGAAGACATGTGTATTTTCACTCACTCTTGGATCTCTGCCATTCTTATGAGAACGTGCTCAGGCAGTTTTGCTGGTTCCACAAAAAGGATGAGAGGCCCTGCAAGCAGAACTGCTGCCGTAAAGCAGAGGCAGCTCAGCCCAGGTAAAGCAGAGACGTCAACCGACCACAGAAGCAGGAGACAGCCCAGCCAGTGCCTGCCATGCCCAGCCAAGATCAGCCAAACCTCAACCACCCCAGCACAGTAGCAATAAAGTCTTATTTGCCACCAAAGTTTTATAGCTGCCTGTTGTATGGCATTATTATCGTAGCAATAAATAACAAGACACACACTGATATCGATCCATTAGCCATGGCTGTCTGGAGTTTTATGCTAAGAAGGATTCATATCCAGGCTAAGTAGAGAAGAGTATCATAATGGATTGGTGATATATACCATGGGCAGAGAGACAGGGCGAGACAACACAAAGAAAATGCATTTTCCATCTCTGAATAGCATTTAGCAAAGCAGATATTTTGGTTGGAGATGATTTTGCCTTTCTACAGGCCCAACCTCTCAAAAAGAATTACAGTAAAAATAAAAATTTAAAGGATCTGTTGATACCTTTGTAAACACCCTTATCTGCCATCAATTTCGTGATGGATCAATCACACTCTGACTATCACGGGTAACTAACTCCAGCATCTATTGATCACTTTGTCCATATTTTTATGCATTATTTTCTCTCTCTGTCTCCCTCCCTCTCGCTCTGCCTCTCTCTCTCTAACTACAGCTCATGCATGGGAGAGCGACCAAGACTGCTCACGGTTCTATAATCATGCTGCTGCTGCTGCTAAGTCGCTTCAGTCGTGTCCAACTCTGTGCGACCCCATAGACGGCAGCCCACCAGGCTCCCCCACCCCTGGGATTCTCCAGGCAAGAACACCGGAGTGGGTTGCCATTCCCTTCTCCATCAGATTCTCTTACAAATGAAAGGATAAAAGGCACATGAAGCCTGATCATTGACTTCTTGACTTCCCATCTCTGAAGCTCTCTCAGGGAGCAGAAAGGACAGGCCAAGCTTGTGGGGCTCCAGAGGGCTAAACCAAGAGGTCAAGGTTATAGGACAACAGGTTCTGCTCGACATAGTGAAAGACCTTCCCAACCACCAGTGATCTGAAATTGGATTAGGAAACCTTGTCAGACACGGAGCTCTTGATCACTTGAGGAATTCAAGGAAAACCTAGGCAATCATCTCTCTGGCTTATTGTAAAGCAGATTTCTTTACTGGGCAGTAGTTAATATTAGATCTATTGATTCCTTCAGTGAAAACATGTTTCTCAAGCAAAACACTCAACACTTCTGAGTGCTAGCTAAGGATTAGACATCGCACTTCATAATATGGTAGCTAAGAATTCTTTGATCAGTAGCTTCTGAATCTCTTTGGGAAATTAAGGACCATGGGTATAAATCATTCTATTCCTCTCACATGCTTCAACCAAACTGAACATGCAGTTTCAGACACTGAAAAAAAGCAAAAGAGGACTCTCTGTTTCAAAAGATATCTCCTTGCAGATAGGAGGGAAAAGGAGGAGAAAAGTCAAGAGAGAAACACAACCCATCTCCCATCCTCAAGGCAGAATGCAGGGGAAGGTGGCTTATTCCACAGGATTATTACAGTTGATGTTGAATCTGATGATAATCTGCACTCTCAGACTATTACTTGCCTCTGCGGGACCCATGTTGGGTTGTCTGGCTTATTCTTCTGTGGGAAGATGCAGAGTTGAATTGCGTCTCTAGTCTGCAATGAAACCATGCATCATAGAAACTCTATATTCTGGGGCTTAGCTCCCTTGAGGCATGCCCTCACCACCACCTTTGCAGGAGCTATGTCCATCAAGAGAGAACAGCTTTTCTAAACAAGATCTCAAGGCTCTTTAAAGTTAAAAAAAAAAAAAAGTGCCATCTCTCATGGATGGTTCCTCTTACTTTGGAAAAGACAGTGTTGTTATTAGTAGAAATCCAAACATTATTCAACCTATAATTTGCTGACCAGCATGAAGTTGTCTCATTCAACTGACATTCAAAGCCAAAAAAACACATGCAAAAACCTGAACCCTACACAGGGTTAGTATAACTGCTCCTCCCTGGTACTCCATGGGAAAAATTGATGACTGGCAAGTTTAAACCTCCCACCCAGGCCGCTCTCCTGAGAAACAGAACCATGTCTCCAGCTGACCACTCCAGATTCCCACTGGGACATCTGAGCACCACATGTCCAAAGCCCAGCATACGATCCTCATCAAGAAATACTGATTCTTCTTGGTGTTTCTTATTCAATGAGGGGTCTCGCCAAAAAAATAATAATGATTAAGTGCTAACGCCAGAAATGATTCCAAGCCTCAACCTGGGTCAATTCTTTTAATCCAGACACCCAGAGGCAGGTACCAATCATGGTTCCATTTTTCACCTAAAATACACAAGTGCCTTGCCCAGGACCACTCAGTGGTACAGCTGTCTCCAGAACCTATCCACCCAACTACTGAGTCCCACTGCTGCCTTCTGCATCTTCCTTATAAACTGGAAACCTAGGAGATATCTTGACATCTCTCCCACACCCCCCACATCCAGCCACACCCAAGACTTGGTGATTTGACATCACCTCCTTGAATCGATCCTTTTCTCAATATCTTCACCAAGACCACATGAGTCTAAGCTCTCATCATCTCTTGCGTGACAAAAATCTTCAAACAGACCTCACAACATCCACAACTGCTCCCCTGCTTGTAATCCAGGCTACAGTCAGAGTGGCCACTTCACAATGCCCCTGTGATCATCTCTACCCTCCCCTGCTTAAACCCCACCAGTGGTTTTGCACTGGGCACTCCCCGGACTCTTCACCATCCACCTCCCCCGGTCTGGCTTTCACCACTCCATGCTCCAGACACGCTGAAACTCTTTCAAGTCTGTGAACAGGCTCAGCTCTTCCCTGCTCAGATCCTCTGCACACACTGTTCTCATTCACCAAAATGCTTTTCCCCTGCCCCTGACCCTCTCCCACCACTTCATATCTACTCACTCTTCAACGTTCAGTGTCAGGAAGACTTCTTTTTTTTTTATGTATTTATCTTTAATTGAAGGATAATTGCTTTACAATATTGTGTTGATTTCTGCCATACATCAGCATGAGTCAGTCATAGATAAATAAATATCCCCGGCTCTGGAACTTCCCTCCCACCTCCCACCCCATCCCACCCCTCTAGGTTGTCACAGAGCAGGGGGTTTGAGCTCCCTATGGCATACGGCAAATTCCCACTGGCCACCTGCTTTACATGTGGAAATGTGTATTTTTCAGTGCTACTCTCTCAATTCGCCCCACCTTCTCCTTCCCCTCCCCCGTGTCCACACGTCTGTTCTCTATGTCTGGGCCTCCATCGCTGCCCTGCAAACAGGCTCTTCAGCACCATCTTTCCAGATTCCATACATAGGTGCTGATAGAGGATATTTGTTTTTCTCTTTCTGATTTATTTCACTCTGTATGATAGGCTCTAGATTCATCCACCTTATTAGAAAGGACTCAAATGCATTCCTTTTTATGGCTGAGTAGTATTTCACTTGGGAGAAGGCAATGGCACCCCACTCCAGTCCTCTTGCCTGGAAAATCCCATGGACGGAGGATCCTGGTGGGCTGCAGTCCATGGGGTCGCAAAGAGTCAGACACGACTGAGCGGCTTCACTTTCACTTTTCACTTTCATGCATTGGAGAAGGAAATGGCAACCCACCACAGTGTTCTTGCCTGGAGAATCCCAGGGATGGGGGAGCCTGGTGGGCTGCCGTCTGTGGGGTCGCACAGAGTCGGACACGACTGAAGCGACTTAGCAGCAGCAGCAGCAGTATCTCACTTGGCTTCCCTGGTTGCTCAGTCGGTAAAGAATTTGCCTGCAGTTCAGGAGACTTGAGTTCAATCACTGGTTTAGGAAGAGCCCCTGGAGAAGAAAATAGCGACCAACTCCAGTATTCTTGCCTGTGAAATCCCATGGACAGAGGAGCCTGGAGGACTACAGCCTATGGGGTCACAAAGAGTTAAATACCACTTACAGACTTAAACCACCACCAAAAACAAAAACCAATCAATATTCCATTGTACCACAACCCAGGGAGACTTCTCGAAGGAAGCTTTTGTTGATCCTCCCAGGTCAGATCTGAACCTATTTTTTATGAACTCTCGGATCCCCTGTACTTTGCCTTTCTACAGTTTTTAATTGCATGTTTATACCTTTATTTTATTTTCTTCTGTCTACCCATGAGACTGAAGCTCCGAGGTAGAGACCATGTCCTGTTTGCTAACAAATGGGTCTCAGTTCCTGGCACAACCTCTGACAAGCAGAAAGCACTCCATCAGAGTTTGGGTAAAGGGCAAACCAGCAAATGCATGCCTGATTTCCTACAAAAAGGAAAGATCATAGTCCAGGGGGAAATTCCCAGTACACAGCGTAACAGCTGGTTTACCTTCCCATGTTCTTGAAGAGTTGGCTTATCAAGAAAACCTGACGTGAGTCCTGCCCCGGCCCTCCAAGGCGCTGACAACCGCCCAAGAGAGGCAGACAGCTCAGCGGTTATGGGCCGAGTACTCACCATCCACTGGAGTCCCCACACCATGTGTCAGAGGAACACGGTGCAGAAGCGCTTGAATTCTGCCAGAGAAGCAAGGGGAGGCTTCGAGGAGTTGGCAACACAGGGGCCAAGTCTTAGAGACGGTGACGCTGTGGCCCACGTGCTCGGCAGGGAAAGCAGGCGAAGAAGGCAGCGCTGGCTGAGGGCATAGGACCCAGGGAGGCGTTGGGGAGTCAAAAGCTCCAAAGAACGGGGGTGGGACACGCCCCAAATGGATGGTAGACATGGATCAGAAAGGCTGCTAACATCCCTTTGGCTGGATAGTCTACAATTCCGTGACTCTAACAGCATCTTTAGAAGAGCCCAATTACTGAGTTGCTGCCCTAAGAAAGCATGTCATCCAGGGTCTGAGAAGATAGTTAGCAAGAAAATCTATACCATCCTGGCCAAGTCGCATGCAGAATATAGCATCTCGTCTGGGGGCACCTCATTACCAGGCCAAAGCAGACAAATTGGAGAGAGTTCAAAAGTGAACAAGAAAAAAATGATTAGGGGAATGGAGAAATTGATCTCAGCTGAAAGATTAAAGGAAATAAGTGCGTGTGTGTGTGTGTGTGTGTGTGTGTGTGTGTGTGTGTGTGTGTGTGTAGAAACGGGAGCCAGGAGGGGAGAGGGGCCAGGGCCGTAGCCTGCAGCCTACATGCAGAGGAGGAGGAGCAGGTGGAGGAGGACCAGAGGTGGAGGAGGGAGTCTGGGACTGAGCCAGGAGGCGGCCTGGGCCCCTCCCCTCCCCGCTTGGGGGCGGGGCTGGGGGCGTGGCACAAGCCCTTGTAACAGAGGAGCCCTCCATCACCACCGCCAGGGCCTGCCTGGGGGTTTGCCCCCAAACTGAGGGGCCTGGTGAGGCTTCTCTAAGGACTCCTCCATCCAAAGGAGTCTGCCTGGAGACCAGCAAGCTCAGAAGGACAGGTTGAGGCATCAGACAGCTGTGAGTTCGAATCCCCTTTCTGCCACGTTCCTCCTGGGAGATGCCAAGCAAGACTCTTAACCTCTCTGCGCCTCAGTGAGTCCCCAGGATGCCCAGCGCCTGTGGACCCAGGCCACCAGCTGTCACCATCCTCAGAGCCTTGCTTGGCCTCACCACTGTGGCATCTGAGGGCCCATTTTCCGTTCTTGTCTGGGCCAGAGTGAGGCTCTGCTGGGCTCTGATGGGAGGCCCGCGTTCCTTTCATTGATCTCATCTCTCTTGACCTCGGTCCTTGGGTCCCACTGGAGGTCTGGCCCTGCAGAGCACTGCATACAGTCCTCCAGGCCCTGGGAGGCCCACCTCCCCAACGGGAGTTAGACTCCCACCCAGGACTATTTGCAAGAACTCAGGCACATTGCTTAACTCCTCTGGGCCTCAGTTATCCATCGGCCAAATGGGCACAGGAAGTGCTGCCACTCTGGGAAACCGGGAAAACTGGATCAGCCGGCGGGTGTGGGATGCTGGGCACACAGTTCACTCTGCAACGCCCACGACTCCTCTTGGGGGTCTCTGTCCCCTCCCTCCTCGCAGAGCTCACGCGGGCCATGAGGCTCAGGTTAGACATCCCCCCAGGCACCTGAAACCTGCCTGGTTCTGTTAACATCAGTCAGTTTGTTATTCACAGATTTTGAACTGCATCTCAACTCCCACCTCCCATCCACCAGGCTCCTAGGCCTGGACCACAGCTCGAGGGCGCATTCCCATCCCATCTGGCCTCTGTGTCCACCATGTGTCCACAGGTCAGTCTTCCCAAAGCACAGAGTCCAACCGCATCACTCTCCCAATTGTCCCTCATTGACAGCAGAAACCTAACTTCTGCCACCTGGCATTCAACAGCCCTGAGCTGGCCTGACGCCACTTCCTCCTGGTGTCTCTTGCCATCTGCCCCTCCACCCACTGCCCACGCTGCCCACACACGCTTCGCCATCTCTCCAGCCTCAGCTCATTTCCCTGAACACACCATATGCCCTCACACTTCCTGGTTTAGCTCATACTGTTCCCATCACCCAGAATGGCCAGCTCCTCACACGTAGTTTGTGGCAGGTAACTCTGTCTTCCAGGCTCCCCCAGCTCCTGGTTTGGATCCTAATCACTTATTCTCTCATTGGTCCAATAGGATGGAGCTTCTCCCATGTGCCGTTAGGAGTATGGAGATGATGCATGTCTCTCAACTAAGCTGTGAGCTCCTTGAGGTCAGGAATTGGTTGAGTTGTTCATCTTTGGATCCTGGAACGGATCCTCCACCAGATGGAACAGGAGGCAAGAGAGAGGATGACATAAAGCAGAGAGTTCATGGGCTCCCTTACCGCTGCGTGATGAGTGTCAGGGCGGGAATCTGGAGGAGAATCTGGAGCCTGAACTTGGAGAACCTCGAGTGCCATTCTCAGGAAGGCCACTTTTATCCTCTCAGTATCAGGAGCATCACGAGCCAGTTTCCACTTCCAAGGGTGCCTCTTTCTCTCCGTGTCTTGGCATGTGCTGTTCCCTTCGCGTGGGACACTCTTCCCCTCCCTTCTCACTGGATAACTAACTCCCCACTGTCCTCCCACAGACTCACAGGTGCCACCCCTTCCCCAGGAGGCCCTGCCCACCCCTCCCCTGGACCAGCTCCGCCGCTCCTGTCTGATCACAGACTGCTCTCATTGCTTGCTTCACGCTGATGTGGCAGAAACTGTGAGGCCCAGAGAGGCCTGTCCACCTGATTTCCTGTGGGACCCCCGATCCAGGGCAGGCAATGCCTGGCCCTGATAAAGGAAGAAAGGAAGAGAGGAAGAAAAAATAAAAGAGGGACTGTCACATCTGTGATTTGAAAAAATTGGGAGCTGCGGGGAGGGATTCTAAAGATACTGAGAGACGAGATGATTCTATGGCCTGCCACTTGGATGCGGGAGGGTGGAGGTGCATGGAGGCTACATCACCCAGGTTCCCAGACTGGGTGTCCACGGTAACCATCCCTGAAGGTGAATGTTCAAAGCTGCCAGCAGTTACTAAGAGCTGCTGAGAAATATATATATCTCCAGTATTGCTGATATAAAGCATCTCAGAGAAACAAATGCAGACCCGGGCCTTGGAAAGGTGCCATTGAAGGGGGCCCAGCAGATGCTCCCTTGTACTGAATTGATCAAAAGTTGGAGGCAGTTGTTCAGACAGTTGTAAGCTCTCCAACCTGGATGAGCTGTGAAAACCAGCAAGCCAGGTGTCTTTCCTCACTAACGAGGCCAAAAGAGGGAAAGTCTTTCCCAGAGCCGCCCGGGAAGGTGGGCTCCACCCAGGTACTCGAGTCGACACAGCAGCCCAAGCCAGGCCCTCTGCACCTCCACCCAGAGCCCAAGAAAGAGCAGGACCTGGATCTAACCATCAGTTAAGTTGCAATTAGTTTTCCCATTTATGTATTTTGCTTGGCTGATTTCATGCCAAAAGGCAGAGCTGGGTGTTTGCAATAGACACCATGTGGCCCATGAAGGCAAAAATGTTACTCTCTGGCCCTTTACGGAAAACATTTGCTGACTCCTGGCCCATGTAAAAGAAGGCAGCTTGGGCTTCTGGGTCAGTCAGAGCTTTGAACCCAACCTCTGCCACTTGCCAGTGTAGACAAGCCCTTAGTTAAGTTAAAGTGGAGTCATACTATGGAGGAAACTGTAATTCAAAAAGATAAGCACACACCTGTGTTTATAGCAGTGCTATTTACAATAGCCAAGACATAGAAACAACCTAAATGTCCATTACAGATAAATGGATAAAGAAGATATGGTGTACATATACGATGGAATATTACTCAGTCATGAAAAATGATGGAGTAATGCCATTTACAGCAACACAGACGGTCCCACAGATGATCACACTATGTGAAGTCAGACAGAGAAAGACAAATATCATATGATATCACTTACATGTGGCATCTAAAATACGACACAAATGAACTTATTTACAAAATTGAAACAGATTCACAAAGAAAATAAACTTATGGTTACCAATGGGGAAAGAGGAGGAGGGATAAATTAGTTCGGGTTTAGCAGATACAAACTGCCATATATAAAATAGATAAACAGCTGTGCATACAGCCCAGGGAACTACATTCAACACCCTGTAATAAACCATAAGGGGGAAAGAACATGAAAAAGAATACCTATGTGTGACTAAGTTACTTTGCTGTTCATCAGAAATAATGCAACATTGTAAATCAACTACACTTCAATTTTTTCAAAAAATTTTAATGGAATCATCCTGGAATAGAGTAGGCCAACTCAATGGACATGAATTTGAGCAAACTCTGGGAGATAGTGAACAACAGGGAAGACGTGTGCTGCAGTCCATGGGGTTGTAGACTTGGACACAACTTAGCAACTGAACATCAACTAATAGAATTAGATGGCCTTGCAAAAAGGGAACATTTACATCTGCAACATGGGTGGAGTAACAGTACCACCTCACAGAGCTATCACGGAGATAACAAAGTGCTTAACTTGGCTCCTGCCCAACAGAGAAGAGAGAGGCAGGGAGAGGCAGAGAAATCGACAAATGCCAGGCACCATCGACTTCCAGCCCGGCCACTTCCAGCTCTGTTTTAAGCCCCTGGAGGCTGCCTCCTTCTTGCCGCTCTATTTCCTTCTCCTGAGCCAGAATCAGGCTCCCTTCCGTCAGTCCCCACTGTCTCCAGTCTGGGCTCAGAACCCTGCGCCATGGCTCACAGGGCCACCTCTCCACCCACAAAGAGGTTAGAAGCTGCAGCCGCCACGTGCAGCCGCGGCTGCCAGCGCTGGGAGCGGGCTCTTCTGTCAGCATGTCCTGAAATTCCTTTGGAAGTTTGACAGGATTAAGGGGATTAATACATTAAAGCATTATTACAGCATTCACAAGGGATTTTCAAAAGACTTTACACCATGATCTATTTGTCCTGTTACATAAAACTCTCAGTAATAGGGTGATGGCAAGGGGGAAAAAATTGTTGGTGGCATCAATAACCTTATTTTTTGGTAAATACATTTAGCCGACTGAGCTGGTCATTACAGCCTGCAGGCCCTCCCACGGCGCATGTCAATAAAATTAGCCCCAGAGAATCCATTTGCCAATTAAGCCCAGGGTCTGTCTGCATCACCAGCCCACCTCTGGCAGGGGGGCAGGAGAGGGAATGGCAGGCACCTATTCTCCCCAGCTCACCCCCGAGTCCTGCTGACCCAGCACACGCATCATCCCTGAGTTCCTGGTACTAGGCAGAGAGGAGGCTCTTGCCAGAGGGATGAGCTCTGTGCCTCGGTGCATTCTGGGTTCCCTGGACCACAGGAGGGGCAGCCCTGGAGAGACCCTAGGCAGAGCATAGCCTGGATCACTCGGCTGGAACAGACACAAAGGACTCCTTTCCTTGTGCTGCTGACCTCTGAGGGTTGATAAAGGGCCCTCCATTCTGCTGCCTGAAGAACATGGCTCGATTCTCCTTTTGGCACTTGCCTGCTCCTTGCAAACTGCAAAGAATAAGATAGCATCAGAAAAAAATAACAGCTTACACTTAGGCAGAATATGCTGATTGCCAGGTGCTGTACTAAGCACTTCATGTACTCATTTGACAGTTACAGCGGCCTTTTGAGGTATCTTCTCTTAGTATTCCCATTTTGCAGATGAGGAGGTTGAGAGGCAAAGAGAAATTAAATGTTTGCCCAAGGTCATACAGCTGTCAAATAACAGAACTGGGATTTGAAATCAGCCATCAGTCTTCGGCGTCCCAGCAGGTAACCAGGATCCTATAGGCATCAAGTTTGTCGGCTAACAAATATTCACGGATTCACCTACTGAGCAGTCATGGAGCGTCTTAAGAACTTGTCTTATCACACATAATCCCCGCAGAAACCCTTTGACATAGAAGTTATTACACACTCCCGTTTTTATACCGGCATACCTCCTCTTATTGCACTTTGCTTTATTGAGCTTCACAGATACTGCGTTTTTTGTTTTGTTTTGTTTTTTACAAATTGAAGGTTTGTGGCAACCCTGCGTTAAGCAGGCACCGTTTTTCCAACAGTGTTGGCTCACTTCATGTCTCTGTGTTGCATTTTGGTAATTCTAAAAACAGTGCAAACTTTTTCATCATTATCATATTAGTTGTGATGATCTGTGCTCAGTGATCTTTGGTATGACTCCTATGACTCTCTGAAAGCTCAAATGATGGGTAGCATTTTTTAGCAATAAAGTATTTTTTAATTAAGGTGCGTACATTGGGTTTTTTAGACATAGTGCTTTGCCCACTTAAGAGACTACAGAAGACCGTAAATGTAATTGCATATGCACTGCTGCTGCTGCTAAGTCGCGTCAGTCGTGTCCGACTCTGTGGGACCCCATAGACGGCAGCCCACCAGGCTCCCCCGTCCCTGGGATTCTCCAGGCAAGAACACTGGAGTGGGCTGCCGTTTCCTTCTCCATTTCCTAGTATATGCACGAGGGAAACAAAAATTTCGTGTGGCTCACTCCACTGCTATAGTCACTTTATTGCGGTGGTCTGGAACCAAACACAAAAATACCTGCCTGATCAGCCGGTGTGAGAGAAACAGGCGCAGACAGAGGAAGGGGCAAGTGGCTCAGCGTCACACGTCCGGCAAGTAAATGCTCGAGGTGAAGTGTCGACCCAGGCAGTGACCCCGGAACCCAGATTTATAACCTGACTCAGGGCACGGGGCCCTTTTGAACTCAAAGCACATCCACCAGGCAACACACAGGCACGTTAGTGGCAATCTCAGGCCTGTCCTCGGCCCTGGAGATGAAAGAAGAAGACACAGCCCCGGAGGATGTGGGCCAACGCGCTGAGCGCTGACCGAGGCCTGGCCCAGAGCAAAGACGCTGCACACCTCGGTCTACGCTTGACTCTAAACTCCTAGAGGCTAGTTGCTCCGGTTACCATCCCCGTAGCCTGGAGCCTGGCCTAGGGTTAGATCCTTGTTAAATGACTTACTGGGTGAATTTTCATTCTAGAAACCAGGAGGCCAAAGCTCAAACAGGTGAGGTGACCTGTCCAAACCCACACACCTAGGACGTGCTAAGATTTGAGCTGACTCCTTCCTCGTCTTTAGGTCTGTTTACCTTTTGTCACAATCCTCCCTGTTCACCTCTCACCCTTGCATACACACGTGCAAGCGTCCACACACCTCTGAGCTTTGACCACACCGAAACAACTTGCTACTGAAAGACAAGGTGCTCCATCACCACCAAGCTCTCTGCACTTGCAGCTCCTCTGCCTGGGACACTTCCGCAAGCTCCTCTTCACCTGGCTGATTCCTACTCATCCTGGGAGACGCCCAACAGCAGCCAGCACCACTTGGAAACCATGGGGGCTAAGAATTGCCTGAGGCATCGGGCTAACAGAGGGAGTCCCTGCAACACAGCCCACCATCCACT
The DNA here is from genome assembly GCF_033118175.1 of Dama dama. Taxonomy (NCBI): domain Eukaryota; kingdom Metazoa; phylum Chordata; class Mammalia; order Artiodactyla; family Cervidae; genus Dama; species Dama dama. Next base: position 3,251,307 of record NC_083696.1, on the reverse strand, counting down.
GAGAGGCCCCTGAAAGGCCCTGGAGAAGCCTCCCTGGGAGCCCAAGGGCCCACCAGACAGCAGACCAAGCCCAGCCACGGCACCCTGACATCAAAGCTTCTCCAGTGCCTCTGAGGCCATCTGAGTCTAAAGCCCCTTCCCCACTTCTAGGCATCCAGGGCCCATGTAAGCCCCCATAGGAGTCTCCTCTGCACATTAACCTGCAATAGAAATCCTCTCTACCTCAGAAAGTGGGGCTCAGTGAAAAGGTGTAATTCACTTCAGAACAAATAAAATGTCTGAACAGCTCATTCAGCTCCCTGGTCCTTGTTCCTAAGCTGTCTTGAAAGTCAATCAGCATTTTAATTAAACAAACAAACAAACATAAAAGGCAAGAGTGAGGAGGGAAAAGAACTGATATTGGCCTTACTGTGGCCAGGAAACTGATGTGTGTGATCTCGTCTGATCCTCATGAAGGGAATTCTTATTCCCATTTTGCAGATGGAAAAGGTACAGAGGATTTATCAGATGCTCTCTCTGCGTCAGGCATTTGCCTTCAGCTATGATCTTCCCTGGTAGCTCAGATGATAAAGAATCTGCCTGGAATGCAGGACACCAGGCTTTGATCCCTGGGTCAGAAAGATTCCCCTGGAGAAGGAAATGGCTACCCACTCCAGTGTTCTTGCCTGGAGAATTCTATGGACAGAGGAAGGAGCCTGGCAGGCTACAGTCTGTGGGGTCACAAAGAGTCAGACATAACTGAGTGACTAACACTTCCACTTCACTTTCATGGACTCTTCCTAACAACTCTGCAGTGGGGAATTATTATCCTCATCTTCAGTTCAGTTCAGTCGCTCAGTCGTGTCCAACTCTCTGCGACCCCATGGACTGCAGCACGCCAGGCCTCCCTGTCCATTACCAACTCCCGGCATTTACTCAAACTCATGTCCATTGAGTCGGTGATGCCATCCAGCCACCTCATCCTCTGTCGTCCCCTTCTCCTCCCGCCTTCAACTCAGAGACTCCGAGAAGTTAGACAATCACCTGAGGTCACACAGCAGGTGACAGAGTGGGCAGCCCAGGGCATGGCTGACTTGCTGGGCTGCCTCTCCTTGCTCAGAGAGATTCTAGAAAGAATCTCTTGTTAGCATGTCATCCCCTGTCTCTTTAATGTGCCCTGCCAAAGGTCACCTACGGCGACCCCATCCTTGCATTCCCGTCCCTGCATTCCCACAAGCGTTCTGGTAAGCAGGGAGACCGGAGAAAACTGCCCAGCATCTCACGAGGAGAGCGGAGATCCACCGTCAGCTCCGAGGATGAGTTCGTGCTAATTTGACAGGATTAAGGGGATTAATACATTAATGTATTATTAGCGCTTTTATAGGCGATTTTCGGAGTTTAGCGCTGTGATCCTGTGTCCTGTTATATAAACCAGCAGTAATTGCTTTAATTGGTCCATCATCGCTGATGCGACAAGACAAGGAACAGGACTGGCCGTCTCTGGGTCTGTGGTTCCCGGTGTGGCCACAGCTCCAGGCCACGTCAGCAAGACTTGGGGAAACTGAGTCTGGTCATGGACTTCCCCACACCCTGCCTGTGCAGCGTGCAAGCCAGCATCTCTGAACTCTGGGGGTGGAGCTGAAAGTCCCGGAGAGCGGCGCTCCAAGGCCGGATTCCAGTCCTGTCTTTGTCACTTACTGCCCAGCAACCTCACCTCCCCTAGAGCCTCAGTTTCCATGTCAGCCAATGCAGGTGATAACTATCACTTCAGTGTTGCTAAGATAAAGCAATTAACCAATGTTGATGAGCGGGCACTGTCAATCAGACAGGCCAGTATTGGTGTGGGGGAGGGTTATAATATTTTGGGTGGACTGAGATAGTGATTTTGTCTCCTGGTGTTTCACTGTTGGAAGAGAATAATAACAGCCCCCAGAGGGAGAGTGGGTGGGATGTACAGGAGGGCCTGGGAGATGTCCCTGGGGACAAGACGGCCCCAAGGCAAGCTGAGGCTGATCGGCGGTGAGGCACAAAAGGAGCCGCGTGCTCCAACACTGAGACCCGGGTGCCTTCGTGCCTCCCACTGCCGGGGTAGAGGTCACACAGGAAGTCTCCTGGTAACTGCAGATTCTGGCTTCTTGGAGTTTAATTGTCTTTGCTAATTAAGCGCCTGGGTTGGACCCCCTACAGGAGGTGTGTGTCTGCAGCTTCATGGATGAGAATAATAATTGAGTCCTAGACTCACAGCTTCAGGAGAAGCCTGAATAGCCTTTTCCTGGAAACAAAGAAGCACATATCCTTTATCTTCCTCTCTACAGATCTTGGCTGGATTGCAGGAAAGGTGTGACCAGTGGCCCCAAGCTTTATATCTGGAAGGGGATGACCCAGTGGATTGGGACCCCAGGACAATCGCTCTGACTGAGATGCCGAGGATGAAATGTAAGGAGCAAGACTGGCAAAGAGTCAAGCATGGAGGTGGATGTAAAAATGAGGTGGGAGATTTTGAAACCGGAGCTGAAGAGGGAACTGGAACCAGGGAGCCAAAGGAAAGGGCTTTGTTTGGTCAGGGAAGAGATTTGACTCACATGGACTTGATAACCCATCCGGCAAGTGTGAGGAACAGAAATAAGGTGCTGTGGGCAAATATTGGGTTGGCCAAAAAGCTCACTTGGGTAAGATGGAAAAATTCCAACAAGATTTTGGCCCAACCAATAGTTTGGCTCCTCTTTTCTGAGCACAGAGTTGGAATGTATGGTCTGCCCGCCTTGCAGTTGATGGAGCATGTGACTGGCTCTGGTAGGACTGGAAATGTCATGTATCATCTCTGAGCTGAGCAGTTAGTGATGAGTCCGACACCCTTCTGAGATCTCTTTTCTCTCTGGCCCAGCAATCAGCCAAGTGTTCGATGGCAACTCTTCCATTGACCTCTGACTCCGAGTGTTCACACTGACCAGAGCCCCCCAACAATCTGCACAGACCATACTGTATGAACAAGAAATAAACCTCTGAGGTTCAAACCTCTGAAAATTTGGGGTTATTTGTTATCAGAGCACAGCTTAGTCTCTCCTGATTGATTAAAAGTGAAATTTTTAGTCAGGCATTTATAAGCACCATCCATACAGTAACAGCCATAAAAATAGAATAATCCTTAGACTTGATCAAGGGCTCTTTTGCTTTAAGCCAGACTCACTGCCTCCAAAAACTTGAAAAGCAATGCAGACTTTGGAGAGTTTGCTTAGAATCTCTCCGCGGTTAACTTTTGCTTTGGGGTTCAGATGCTGGAGACAGGGGCCTTGTGTGTGTTTTACATACATTAGTCATGGCGCACACAGTCCTGGACTTTGTCCATTGGAACTGGTCTCCCGTTTTAGCACTTGCATCTGGACTAGGCAGATAGAAACCCAGCTGTAATGAGTTTGCCCCTTGTCCATGACATTTGGGCTTTGTAAGTGGGGCGGATGAGAAAAAATGTAAAATCCCAAATTCTGTTTGCTTTCAGCACAGTAACTGTGATGAGGTCTGAGAGTCTGACTTGGATTTAAACTTAGCTTCCCAACAAAGCCCGGGAGAGAAGTTAGGGATGAATCAGATGCTCTTCAGAATCCTTTGTGTTTTCATTCCAATCTGCATTGTTTTTTTCTCTTTCCACTGATAAATTACCTGGTCTGAGATGAAGGTGGAACTCTAAGGATAAATGTTGATATTTTTATTAGAAAAGAAACTATGGGGGTACCTTAGCCTCCACTGTGGGCAAGCACTGTGTCACCGGCTTTATCCATTATCTACTCTATCCTCATGGTAATTATTGGAGGTAAGTATGCTAATTCTACTTTGTGGTCAGAGATGCTAAATAATGGAAAATATCAATGCCAGGATCTGAGCTTAGGCTTGCAAACCCAAGAACTTATGCTTCTCTCCCTACACCAACCTGCCTTGGGATCCACGATTAAAGTTGTATCCTGATAAAATAAGCATAACCCACCAATTTCTACTTTGTCAGGAGAATGACTGTGGTATTATGAAATGAACATGGGCTGCAGAATCAGTTGGACCTGGGTTCAAATCCTGGCCCACCATTTAGTGGTTTTAGAAAGTGTAGCGCCCTTGATGAATTTCTTTTTCCTAAAATAGAGGAGAAACTAAAGGCAAGTAGGCTGTGACAACAACAGGATAAACAGATGAATGTTTATAAGTGGTGGAGACAATATTTAGACAGTGGCCAGAGCTATGGGAGAACTAAACCATGGCGATGTGATAAGGGTAGAATGATACGTTCCAGAGAGCTGGGGTCAGCTGCACACGACTGGGTCACAGAAGACTTCTCTAGGGAGCAGCTGTTTGTAATAAGATTCAATAAACAAGAAAAAGACAAACTTAGAAGATCATGGGGTGGAGCAATCCAAGAAGAGAGCAGAGAAGCTATGGAGGATAGGTGGGACTATGCCTCCAGGTTGGGGAAACCAACTGAAAAGCCCAGCGGTGGGAGAAAATGATGAGCAAGGGAGAGACAGGTGAGACAGACAACAAGAAAGCACAGATTTTGGAACCCCAGAAATTCCAGGACAGGTCTTCTTCACCAATGAAACTGGGGTGAGAATCATGAAAATGACAGTACCTTTACACGCAGGTTTGATGAGTTCATACAAATAATCCATGATCAATCCTGTATTTTTCAGGGTGGTACCAGCTGCTGTAGCAAATAAGCCGTTCCTCATCGGTGTAACCGTGTAGTCCTGGTGTTCTGATTGGCTGCTGTCTCGCCGATTCACTGACCTAGGATCCTTCCATCCTATGACGTTCCCATCCCCCACATCCTCAGAGTCCTCTACCTCTGGCTCATGGAAGGGGAAACAAAGTGTGTGGAGAAGGCACATCCTCTTCTTAAATACCTTTACCCAGAAGGGCAGACACGGTTGCCACTCACAGTCTGGGGGCAAGAACTAGTCACATGGTCCCATGTGGGTGCAAGGAGATCTGGGAAATGTAGTCCACGGCTGGGCAGCCATCTCTGAAGGAACGGCCCTACACAAAGGAAGAGGAACACGTGTTCGGATCAGGAGTCGGGCATCTCTGCCAGCAACACCAAAGGAAGAGAGGTTCACCTGGCCGTTAGAGTGATGTGCATGAACGAAGTTGGCCTCTGTGAGGACACAGAAGACCGCTAACTACACACAGTGTGGCCTGAGGTCCTGGATGGGAACTTACCATGTTCTCTGCTTCCGTGGGTTTCAAAAAGAGGCCTCTTCCACAGGTCTCCAGGCCTGGAGGTCTAATCTGACTCTCCTTGAATGATCTTAGCCAGTCACCAGAGCTTTGCCTTTTCTGGGCCACGTCCCCCTCATCTTGGGAGGAAAAGATGGTAACAGTTGAAACTCGGAGGGTCTCTTCACCCATAAAAGTTCAAGCTTCCATGATATAAGCCCATGATTCCAGCTCCCTGCCCTCCAGCTGGCTTGAGACTTGAGGCTGGCTTGGCAGCTCTTGCCTACGGAAAGGGCCACGCAGCTCAGGACTGGAGGAAGAAGGGGGGTACCTAGTTGTGCCATGCGTGTGCCTCCAACAGCCTCACCCTTGTTTCCACAGGAAGGCTCCCCTTCCTCCCCCAAGCCCCTTCCACTAATTACAGGGGCCTAATCGGAATGGTTGGTCTTCCCTGGTGGCTCAGTGGTAAAGATTTCACCTGCCAATGAAGGAGATGTGGGTTATATCCCTGGGTCGGGAATATCCCCTGGAGAAGGAAATGGCAACCCACTCCAGGATTCTTGCCTGGGAAATCCCATGGACAGAGGAGCCTGGTGGGCTACAGTCCATGGGGTCGCAAGAAGTCATACATGACTTAGCGACTAACAACAGTCAGAATGGTTAGGAATTTGTAAGATCCTGTGCCCTTGTGTTGAATAGATTTTAGAAGATCTGTTTCCAGAGAATTCCTGAGAAAAGGCAGAGAGGAAGAGAGGAGGAAAAGATGAACAATCAAAGGGACTTAATGAGAAAAGACAGGCAAAGTGACAGAAGTTCAGACAACTTCAAGACAAGGAAAAGCGAGTAAGGTAGGAAGTCCCAGGGGGAGAGGGCAGGAAGGAAGTGAGGCTGGATCGGCAGGTTCGAGCTGGGGCTAAGAATGCCAGGAGGAAAGACAGACAGACAGGCTGCCCATCCAGGGCACAAACAGGAGCATCCCACAGCCCAGCTGTGAGATAGAGACGCAGAGGCACCAACCAAGACAAGGGCGTGGGGAGAGACAGATGGCAGCAAGTTCCAGGAAGACAGGATTCGGATCGCGCCCGTTGAAATGGATGCTGGCGAGTTCAGGAGACAGCAGAGCGTGGGGCTGGGGGGAGGCAGGCGGGCAGGGCGGCCGTGGAACAGGTTGGCTGAGCTTCTGCCAGGGACAGGGCTCTGCTGGCTGCTGCTGAGAGAGCAGCCACGCAGCCTCAGCAGGACCGAGCCCTCTGCTCGACCTCCCTGCAATCAGACTCACCTGACAGTGGAATGAGTAATGAGTTCATTAAACCTCCAGTACCCGGTCCTGAAAAGAAGAGGAATGCGGCAGAGAGACAAGGCGCGTGCCTGCCTATGTGTGTGGTGCCCACGACAATCCTGGCACCCTGCTGAAAGCACATGGGTCACTCCTCTGCTTAGAAGCCTCTGTGGCTCCCTGTTACCCTCAGGGTCGGGTTTAAACCCTTGTCCTAGCATCCAAAATCTTTCACAGTTGGTCCCTGATGACCTCTTCGGCCTCCTTTGTACCACTCCCTTCTCCGACTAGGCAGCCATCCTTCCAAACGTGACTATTTCATGAGGCTGTGGCATCCCCAGGGGATCCACTCTGCCTGGAATGCCTTTCTTCCCTATAGGTGTCTGTGTGGTGAACCCCTAGTCACTCTTCCGAACCTTGGTCCAGGGTCACCTCTTCTGGAACGCTTCCCGTGAGCAACAGAGCTAGCCACGCCTCCTCATGATACTTCCATGCCAAGAAGGCTGGTGGTAGAATCCATCACTGTGAGCATCCACTTCCACGGCTGATTGCCCCACCTGATGCCAGCTCCTCTGGATCCGTGCGTTAACCTCTGTTTCCAAGGAGGCAGGCACAGCAGACAGAGAGGCACACCTCACAGAGAGGTGAAGAGCAGGATTTTAGAGTCAAGGGGACTTGGATTCAGGTCCCAGGTTATAGCACATCCTAGGAGCTGGGACCCTGGGCAAGCCACCTCCCTGGAGTCCTGGTTTTGTGGGACTGTGAAATGGGGGCCTGTGAAATGGGAAATACTTATGTGAAGGGTTTGTCTGAGGAGAAAAAGAGACAATGCAGGCTTGCTGGAGTTTTTTAAATGCCATCTTAAAAACCAGCACCAGATTTTGGGGGCCCTGGGAGCTATGGTCTTTCTGATCACCTACCTGGTCAACCTACCCCAGACCCCTCATGGTTTTCCTCAACAGCCATGCAAACTTGGACAAGTGACTTCCCTTCTTCCAGCTTCATTTTTCTTATATACAAAAAAAATCAGGATCCTAGTCGTACTAGGGGCATGGTGAGGGTTAAAGAAAATGCCGCAGGTTTGAAAACCAAAGTGTCCGAGAGTGCCTGGCACCTAGACAGAGGGTTCTCACTAGGCGTGAACGAGAATTTTCAAAAAAGACCTTGATGAACTACTTAGGTGTGATGCAGCCTGAAGGCAGGTCTGGAGTTCTTGGCCGAAGGAGCAGAGAATGTCTCTCCATCGTGAGGGAGAAACTGCTTTTCCTCCATGTTTGTCCTCCCTTGCTTCTTCCGTTCCAGTTTTGGAGTTGACCTGGCATATCATTTTGAAAATGATAGGCATTTGATGGGTTGACTGGCTGGCTGGTTAGTTGGTCACCTGGTGGGGTGGCTGGCTGACTGATCGGTTTAGCACATGGACTGGGTGGTCAATTGGCTACTTGCTTGATTGGGAAGGTGGGTGGGGAGAGAAGAGAAGCAAGGAGCCAGAGAACAGACACTCCACTCTGTAAGGTGGAAGGACCAGTGGGACATGCCCAAGAACAGGCCAGCCAACAACTGAATTGAATGAGGAATATGTTTAGCATGGAGCTTGGAACATAAAATCTGCCCATTGCGTGGAAGTGCTCACTTGTAAGCCTTGGAAAAGACCCTGATGCTGGGAAAGACTGAGGGCAGGAGGAGAGGGCATGGAGACAGAGGATGAGATGGCTGGATGGCAACACCAACTCAGTGGACATGAATTTGAGCAAACTCCGGGAGACAGTGAAGGACAGGGAAGCCTGGTGTGCTGCAACCCATAGGTCGCAAAGAGTTGGACATGACTTAGTGACTGAACAACGACAAGTCTAAACAACAGGATGGAGCTGGAATCAGTTTCAGGGGGCTGATTCAGTCAGACTCTTAGTTGTTTGCATCCCTTCTTCCCTTGCCTCTGTGGCACCTGATAAGCAGCCCTTGTGTGTCTTTAGGAACAGGGAGCTCATTTCCTCCCCAGTAAACTAGCTTATTGTTGAACAACTCTAGCTGCTGGAGAGTCCTCTTTATCTGGGTTTAGAGCCCAGATTCCCACGACTTCCACCCACTGATCTTCCACAGATGCTGTCATTTCTCACTTCGAGGTTTTCTGTTGTTGTTGTTTTGGATTTTGCTCCTTTATGTTACAAAAAAAAAAGTTGAAACGGTTTTTTCCAGCTGTGTAATCTTCCCCTGTCATTTTTGCTGGCTTTTAGCAGGCCCTGCTGGCATCTTTCAAGCTTGTCTCTAATTCTAAATACATTAAAGGCAAATAAAAGAAAGAAGTATTTGGAGTCAATAAAGTTACCTGTGATTTTTTTTTTTTCTAACTTGCACAACAGCTATGTGCTTTTACCCTGGTGCCCACCTCTTTCTTTCCAAGCTCCCCCACCTCGCCCCCCACAACCCCAAGCACAGTGATGCAATGGAAGCAGGTCGCAGCCTAGTGGCAGGAGACCTGGGTGCTGATCACAGCACGATCCTTCACCAGCTGGGCAGCGCTGAGCAAGTCACCCACCCTCTCTGAGCTGAGGAGTGATGATACCTCCTTTGAAGGTTTGTGTACAGACTAAAACGCAGAGTATTCAAGCCAGTACCTGGCACACAGTATGTGCTCAATAAATACCAGGGTTAAAAGAAATCTGTCACCAGCTGATTCCACGGGACCCTTAGCCTGGGTGAATATAATTTTAGTCTTTGTAACACAGAAGCCTTTGCAACTGTCTCATTGAGATGGTTGGGTGGAAGCAATTATCAGTTTTTGGTCAATCAGTAGATGGTAAGAATTTGCAGCAACTGATGCTGAAACAAGTCAGGGGTGAAACAGGAGGGAAGCGGGCAGGGCACAACCTTTAAAAAGAATGACATAGCCACAGGGCATGACAAAATCTGGCTAGGACCAACTATGTCCAAGGCAGTGGAATATGTGTCTTCCAGTGGACCCTGAGAGCCGTCATGCACTCATTATAATATGTTAGCATCTAAATAGCACACCCACCAATGCCATGAGAGTTCTGAGGCCAGCCATAAAGACCAAAAAGTGGGTGGTGGCCCAGTTCCTGGAAGTCTATGCCCCTTCCCCCAAATAATTGGAATAGTCTTCCCACTCCTTAGACCACAAAGGCTGAGCATCTGCTTCTGACGTGTGTGTGTTTGTGTGTGTGTGTGTGTGTGTGTCAAGAGAGAGATTCCTTAAGTCAAATTTACACTGATCTCCAGGCAAGCAACAGTCCTACTCCCTAGTTTACAAATCCTCAGAAACTGGCCCTACCAGCTGCCCATGAAAAGATGGAGAGTCCTGGCATTCAGGCAGGGCCTCCTGACCTGGATTCCAAATTATTGTCTTGAGAGGAACTGGGCAACCAAAAGAGATGGGAGGACCCAGCACTGTGGGCTGAAGCCCATGAAAGGAGTGTCTTCCTCGTGTTTAGTCTTTGCACTGCCCCAGCTCAGCAGGCCCCTCTCCACCCCATCTCTAGCTTGGGATGCGCTCTCCCACTCTGCATATGCTCGCTGTGCCCACGATTCCTCCGAACTCCAGACATTCTGCTTCCTCCATGAAGTCTTTGTTGAATACTGGCAATGACTGAATAGGTTTCTTTTGACCTTCTCACATGTGATATTTCTCTTATGCCCCGTAGCCAGGCTGTAGATATGTAGGTAGAATTAACCCCCATTTTAACAATGAAGGAAACTCAAGTCTTTAAGCTGATCCTCTCACCCACGATCACACGGGGAGGGTCTCCTGTCTTTTTAGCCACACTGGTGGCTCCCACGTCGCACCACAGTTATGCAGCCAACCAAGAGGCAGATCCATACCAGCCGAGCTCCAAAGCTCGAGCTCTTTTCGTTAAAACACCTCAGTTAGAAAGATGGTGTTGACGAATCTGTTTGCAAGGCAGCCATGCAGACACAGGCATAGGAACAGACTTGCGGACACAGTGGGGCAAGGAGAAAGTGGGCCGAACGGAGAGAATAGCATGGAAACATACACATTACCACATGCAAAATAGGTAACAAGTGAGAACTTGCCATAAAACACAGAGTTCAACCCAGTGTGCAGAGGCAACCGAGAGGGCTGGGAGTGGAGGGGAGGTGGGGAGGGGGTTCAGGAGGAAGGGGACAGGAGTGTACCTGTGACTGATTCGTGTTGACATGTGGCAGAGGCTAGCATGATACTGTACAGCAATTGTCCTCTAAGAAATGTATTCTGTTCTATGCTTCTCAATATTGCACAATTATAATCTTTGATCATTTAAAAAAGAGATTCGTTTGACCCAATGTATTTTCATATGGTTTTTTTCCCAACAATGGCTATGTATCACTTTTATAATAATGAAAAGTACATACACACACCAAAAAAATTTAAACCAAAAGTTAATCTAGCCACAGGAGAGAAACCAGATTAGTGATAAGTCCGGGCACCGTGGGACTTGTCCCCTTGCAATGATCCTTTGAAGAAAATCTCTCCTGCTGACATAAACGATGGGCCAGCTGAGGGAAAATGACAGTAGCTTTTATTGCAATTTCCAGTCATTCCAGGAAAATGAAACTTTCGCACAAGCCTTGTAACTGCCAGTTTGTAAACAGGATCTATGTATACTCTGCTTCCCTTCACTTGTTAATCAGGTTGGGTTTGAATAAACAGGTTGAATACCTTGTGTTTTACGCATGGAAGCCCTCTCCTCCGCTACCCGCAGCCTCATCCCCCGGCCCCCTCTGTGTCTTCTCTGTGTCTGTTTATGTCTTCCTGGTTTTCAACTTCTTAATGATGTTTTAACGAGACGCCAGTTACACATGCAAATTGGAAAGAGGCGACATTGAGAGATTGCTACCTGGTGGTAAATTTATTAAAATCAAGGCAGTTTTAATAACTTCCTTACATAGGCATCCGCCTCCATGTCTGTAATATTAGTTTGGGGATTTTTTTTTAAAAAACAACTTTCTTATCAGAACAAGTGTGTAAGGGAAGTAAAATGTGAGGTTGTGGGAAAGAAATCTAATCGTTTAAATGTTAGTCTTGTTCCCCAAAATGGATCATACAGGAGTAAACTCTTCTCTCCTACTTTTTTGGACTTCGCCCAGCTTGACATTCTTCTTTCTAACAACACTTGCAACCACGCCCATCAGTCTACATCATCCTAATCACCACCACCACCACCACCATCATTATGGTTACCGCTTATTAAGCGCCAAACTGGAGGGCGCATAGCTAGAAAATGATAGAAACAGGTTGCAGATTCAAACCAGTCAGGATCGAGAGTTTCTGATCTGTTTTTGCTCCTTCTTCAAGCTCTCTCTCTTTTCCTTTTTCTTTGGCTTTGCTGGCCCCGTGTCCTCCTGTGCTCCGCTTATCCCCTCTCCGCATTTCCTCAGCCTCCTTCTCGGGCCACCTTTCCTCTGCTGGCCTCATTCCCTCCCACTCTGCCCTCCGCCTTCTCTCCGTCTTCATCAGTGTCATTTCTCGGTCCAGCTGCCCTCCTTTATATCACAACTCCGGCCACTATTGTCTGTCCACAGCTTCTATTCCAATCGAGCCCAAGCCTTGGACTCTACACAGGCCACCAGCCATCTCCGGTGGGTGAAACAGTCTCACAAACCCAGAGTTCCCCCAAATGCCCCCCTCACCCTGCGTTTGCCACCTAAGTAAATGATGCGGATTGGAAACCCAAGCTTTTCCCACTCCTGATGTTTGCTGCCATGAGGGAGAAGCCCCACAGTGCAATCCCCTGGCTGCTCTCCACGCGTCACTGACCCCACTCCTGGGGCACAAGGGGTACCTGGAGCCCAGACTCCTCTCTCCTTCCTCTTAGAAGCAAGCTGCCTCCAGAAATAAGGCACGCCATCGCTGCACAAGGAAGGACTTCCTGATTCTAAGTTGCAGGCCCCGTCTCTCTGCCTGAGATGCAAGCCACAGTCTTCAGTTCCAGCTTTAGCAGTAATGAAAGCCAGGTTTTCATTTCTACACGGCTTACCTCTTGCTTTACTTCTCAACTGATTCACAACTAGAGCAGGAGGAAAGATGCTATTTCTTGAGCCTCCTCAAATTCCCAATAGCTGGCAATCTCCCCAGATTCTCCTTCCCTTCCCATCAGATGTGTCAGTGAGTCCCAAGGAGTTGAACTTGGAAATAGTTTTGAGTCTTCCCGCTCCTCTCCACCTCAATCATGAATGCCTGCTATGGGCTCCTCATCCCTCACCTTGATTATTTCAACAGCATCCCTCCAGCCTCCCTGCCTCTGTCTCGCCCCTCTTCTTCCCTCTTTTACCCACCACACTGCCCAGAAGGATCCTCCCAGAGTGAAGCCAGGGCCACAGCTTTTCATTATCTAAGGTGAACCCCAAATCCCAGGGGGGCTCACAAGTCCTGCATGAAGCAGCCCCACCCCAAAGCTCCTCTCATTCACAACACATCACACTTAACTCTGTCACAACAGTGCATACACCATGCTGTCTCTTAGACAAAGGAATTGAAACTAACTTAGAGAAGTTAGTTAACTCAATCCATTGAAAACTAGAAAGACTTGGCCACTGTTGGGATAGAAAGACAGCTAAGAACAAAAGCAGTATGTGAATTCTGTTTCCTAGAAGGGATTTCAAAATATTTAAGGATATCCGGGCATCAGTTGGCAAGGATGGAGTTACTTATTTAAAGTATTCATGTGTAAATTTAATTAGAGCAGCAACTCTATGGCTTAGAACCTGAAACAATACCCAGCATATGGTAGACACTCAATAAAACTTTATTAAATAAATATTGTTTCATTTGAAAAAACACTGCATTTGGAGTCAGATGTCTCTGAGTCACGTCGTAAGTTTGCCAATTAATATTAACAGCTCTTTATAACCTTGAAGAAGTCACTTCTCCTCTGGGAACCTCAGTTTCCCCCTTTATAGAATGGGGTTATATTACTTTACTTGCCAAGGTCATGGGAAAGATCAATTGAAACAGTATGTGAAAGCATTTTATAAACTAACTTTGTACAATAAAAGACTTAAGGCTCTGCCTCCATCTCTGGGGTTTTCTAGACCAATTCACATTTGCCATTGGTGCATTCAATTCAGAAATTTCAATCTGAGCTTAAACATCAAAATTCATGTTCCTAAAGAACTTATTTCACTAAAAAAAAGCCATCATCCTCTCTAATTCGAACCACGAGAAAAGCATGAAGAGAATCAATTTTTATATGAAAATTGCCTTTGAAACTGTTGAGGCTTTGTTCTCAATCAGGAGTGTATAACGATGCAACCTGACAACAGTTTGTTCACTGGATTTGGTGCTGCTGTGTGTACGGGCTGCATATATTTGATTTTATGGCATTTTTTTATGTTTGCAAACAACATTCTGTAACCTGAACTATCTCTCAGCTTAAATGCCAACAGTTAAATACACAAAATGGCCAATCAATTTTTCTCCATGCATACGGTCAATTCTTGGTTTTGTGTGAATGCTGAGAGCAGTCAGAAAGAACTCAAAGGAATAAAGAGAATCAGATCAGGGACGGGGGCGGCCTTAAAGAACATCTCCAGTGCAGCCCTTTATTCTACAGAAGGGAAACTGAGGCCCAGAGAGGGAAAGAGGTTTACCCAAGACCACAGAGCTAGGGAGAGGCAGGCCCTAGATAGAAACCCAGGACTTCTGCTGCCTCTCTGAGCCCATGTTCAGTGCTCCCTTGAGTCTCAGGAGAACTGGCAGCATTTGGAATGTGTCAGGAAGACCACAGCACTTAGAGGTGGAAACAGGGGAGTTCCCAGCAGACAGCCGTCAGGCCTGTGGGACCAGGTACCCACAAAGCAATAACTTCATTTTACTTCAAGAGAATTTACAGGCAACTGATATTCCCATATTTAAATATGGGAGCAAGATCCCAAGCAAAAGAGGAACAGAAAATCAATCGATTCTTTGTCTGTGGCTTTGGATTATGTTTCCTTCTGCTTCCCATCCTTATGAAGCTCGTAAAGCATGGGCTTTGGAGTCAGACAGACTCCTCTGTAGAAGCCTGGGCACATGGCTTCATATCTCTGAACTTCAGAGCTGCTGTCTCTAAAATAAGCCTGAGAGCTCCATCAGAAAGTGGGTGTGAAAATTAAAAAGTGCCTCATTTAGTAGCCAGCCCAGAATAAGGACTCAGTAAATGTTGGCTACCCTTTCTGGCTGACTTTGCCCAATTTATAACATTTGGGAAAGCAATGCTTTCTGCACTATGAAGAAGTATGTCACAAAGGAAGTAACTGAGATGGTGAGGACAGTAGCCCCCAGCCAGCATGATGCTGGCAACGGACCACCACATCCACAATATCCTGCACTTACTCCCCCTAATCTTTTCTTGTGTTAAAAAAAATTTTTTAATTTCATTTATTGGTCAACTTTTCCCAGGAGAACACATCTTTAATTTAATCATGTAAATCAATGGGAAAAATCTAATTCACTTCAGAGAAATGTGCTTTCAGACTAGCCTTCTGGGAATGAATCTGTTCCTCAAAGTGTATCTGCAGCAAGCGACGTGTGTCTTTGTCACAGTAACAAAGGGATATAAATTAATCTCTAGACCGTTTTAGGAAACAGAGAGTTGATTAAATAAATGGTGGCTCTAGTGATGCAAATGATCTGTCATTTTCAAACATCTCAGATATCTGATTTTAATCCTGAATTCTAGCATTCTAAAACTGGAGATTCCATTTGCCTATTTAATACTCAATTTGCCTGATTATCACTATATTAGTTCCAAATACATAACTTAGGATTGTTCCTCTTTTGATTTTTTTTCTAATGCTCTTTCCAAAGTCTGTCTGGTTTTTGAACAAGGACACCTCATCTCTGGCTCTGAGTGCTTCGCCTTTCAGATGGGCCACACTCTTGATGCTGTGTCATCTTCCTTCCCAGCGAAGCCAGCTGATGGCTCAGATGGTTAAGAATGTGCCTGCAATGTAGGAGACCTGGGTTCGATCCCTGTGTCAGGAAGATTCCCTGCAGAAGGGAACGGCAACCTGCTCCCGTATTCTTGCCTGGGAAATCCCATGTCCATGGAGCTGCAAAGAGCCAGACATGACTGAGCCACTTCCACTTTCTTTCACTTCCTCCCCAGGGCAGTTACCACCTACCCAGCCTGAGGACTTATTGTGTGGGTCAATGAAGAGGACGGATGTGAAAGGCTCTAGTCACCCAGACATACCATTCTTACACACAACAGTGATGGAGAGAAAAATGAATGATGAAGTCCATCCACGAACCTCCACTGAGGATCCTTCATGCGCCAGACACTCTAGAAGAGGAGAAACAGGGGGCTGTTAAGGTTTACCTGTAGCCTTAATGAGCTCATCATCTAGTGCAGCCGATAAACAAGTAAACAGATGCCTACAACCCAGCCCAATGTGTGTGCTCCCATAGTAGGAGCCCAGAGGGGGTGCCCTTGACCCACACCTGCAATCAAGGAAACCTTCTTGGAGGAGGTGAACTTTAAGAGCCAAGTGGGAGTTAGCCACTCAGAGAAGAGGGAGAGTCTGTTCATCAACTAAAGGCAACATACATGATTGCACACGACGTCTATCATACACCTGACCTTAAAGAATGCAAGGAAAGCAGAGCAGACAACTTCTGCCGCTGGGTCAGTCTGAAGCCCCATCAGGAAAATGGAACTACCGCCAGTATGATAGGAATAAAGGGTTTAGTGTGGGTATTTGGATTCACACACATGTGGGAGGAGCTGGGGGAGTGGAGGTATAGAAGGCTGAAGAAGGAGGAGCAGAGGAGTAGGCACGAAAAATTTCAGCCCCAATACTGGAACGGGTGGAGAAGCCAGAGTTCGTGGGAGGTCTAAGTAGCCATGACGTCAGTGGACCAAGTGGGAGGCGTGCGGGAACCACCACCTCCAGCTGTGGCTTTGGTTTTACCGCACCGGCCAAGGCGCCTCCAACTTCCTCCTATTGGCGAACGCTAGCCCCAACCTTACGGAAAGGAATTCTGGAAAACAAAGTTCCCGGCTGCGGAAGGAAACGGTGGTCCCCCTGAGCTGACAAGGAACAGTGCTGCGGTCTGCCCTTGGGGAGCCCCGGCCTGAGAGGAGATGTTAATCAAATAATCACAGCAATACACACACAAGCAGTGGAAAGTGTCATGAGAGCCTGTGGTGGGGGTATGGGGAGGCTTCCCCTGGGCATTTGCACTGAGCTAGGGTCTGATGGGCAGGAAGATGATGCAAATGGGTCCTGAATATTACATTTCTCCCTATATTCTGACTCACCGCCACAGGCGGTCCTGCTTCCTTCTACCAAGAAGAGTCAAGGAAAGATCTGCCCAAGGAAAGGTTTATTGTTCTGGGGACAAAGGGTTAACCTACCTTAAAGAAATATTCTGACCTCAAGAGTCATAAATAGAAGGCCAGAGCCAAGTCTCTGCGGAGGGTTCCAGCTGGGAGATCTTCATCTTTAGGGGCATACCTGTGCGGTTTGGGGCTCCATGACCTGGCCCCCAGGTCTCTCCCCTCCCATCCCTGCAGCAAATGGATGAAAAATTATATCATTAAACTTTTTGATATTCTCCTGTCTAATTGAACCTGTGAAATTTCCTAAGGTTCTCCAACCTCCAAAAATTCAATTTTCCATGTAATGCTTGGTGACGTGTCAATAAATCATGCTGTAAAATAAATGCGCGGATTCTTTTGTGCGGGAGCGAGTGAGGAATAAACCTTTCGTAATTGATAAATAATGTCATTGGAATCAATAGCTGGCAGAGGAGTTGGAGGAGTAAGCCTGAATCATGTATGAGTGCTCCGGGGTGATCAATGCCTTTGAAACAGCCAGGAGCTCGGGAGCCAAGTGTATAAATTACTGCCTTAATATTATAGCAGGGCCCAGAGTTTAAAAGACGGGTGTGTAATGAAGCACTGGTGAGATGGGAAGATGGGTCTGGGGTGTGGGTGGGCACCCTTGGAGGGTTTGTGGGGGTCCCTGCAGACAGGCAGCCGAGGAGATGAGGAGCAGATTGTGCCGTCTGGGACTTGGGATGGATATAGCACGATTCCGGCTCCGGCCGGTCCTGTCGGCAGCCCAGGATGAGACGAGAGAAGCAATCTGCTGGGAGCCAGGGATGCTGCTTAGGAAAATCGCCTAGCTGTCCTCAGATGCCTGGAGGATGCTGGGCCAGGCGCTGACGCACAGGATGAGGACCAGCCTGGGGTTCATTGAATCAGGCTCTCAGTGGCGGCTGCAGGCCGTGCAGGACAGAGAAGGAGGATGCACGGTGGTCAGAAGATCCAGCTTACAGGTCAGGCTGCTCGGCCCGACACTAGCTGTGCAACGCTAACCAAGTTACTTAGCGTCTCTGTGCTCTGTGCGTTCCCTTTGCAAAACAGGGGCTAATGATACTAACCTCACCGGCTCATGAGGGTGGAGGGGAATCTTGTCACTCTCTCAGCCCAGTGTCCGTTCCTCCCAAATATTAAGCAAATTGCAGCCATAGTGCTTTACTGATTGCATAAGGTTTTGGACTTGCCACTGGTTGCATTTCTTATATTATCTTATTTAATCCTCACAACAACCCCAGGAGGTAGTTACTATTATTGTCCCCCATTTCATGGATGAGAAAACAGAGGTGCAGAGAAGGTAAGTGTCTTCTTCAGAGCATATTGTCAATTTAGGAGCGAAGATCTGAATGTAGGAAGTTCAAGTCCAGGGCTGCGCTCTGGCCATGAAACTACACCGCCGTGCCACTCACGCCCTGAAGACGCCCCAGCTGTGTGGGGGGCTGCGCTTGGTGGGCACTCCCCAGAGTGGTGTTGCGGTCTTCCATCTGATTCACAGCCTGATGTGAGGAGAAGGCAGAGGACCTGCAGTCAGGCGGGGTGTGTTCAGAGCCCAGTTCACCCATCACTCCTGCTTCCCTGAGCCTCTGTAGTCATCACATCAGTATAATTGGAAGAATTCTGCCCCCTCCAGGTCATCTCCAAGCTTGGGGTCAGCCTGGGCAGAACCCTGGCCCTGCCTGACTGTGTGCTCATGGGCAAGAATGTTCCATGTGAGCCCATTTCTTCACATCTGAAATGTGGACCATGACATCAACCCCCAAGGACTGAATTGAAGATCAGATGAGACAAGCTTCCATCAATCACTTTTGTAGCCAGCACCTGCAACCCAGAGGGCCCTCCAAAAGCTCTGGTTCTCCCCTCACCCCCTTTTTGAGCCAAATAATTCAGAAGGAATCCCAGAGAAGGTGCAGGACAACTCTAGGGGGAGCTATTTGCCTCTATTCCTACAGAGCTGGGTGCAGCAGCCAGATCAGAAGGAAAAAAAAAAAAGAGCAAATCTATGGATTCAGCTTAAAGCCCTTTCCTGTGAAAGACCTCCCTGGGACCAAAGTCATCCCCACACTACGTGTTCTCTTAGCTCCTGGGCTTCCCCTATCCCAGTACCTGCTTCACTGTCCTGTAACTAAACCCCCTGCACCCTTGTTAGAGGACCAACTCAGTAAGACAGATATTCCATATCTTAGGTGGGTTGGGTTCCCCCAGAAGCAAACCTTGAGACAAGGATTTGGGTGCAAGGAGTTGGTTCAGAAGCCAATTTTTTCCAGGAGGCACCCATGGGGGAATGGGGACAGGACACAGGGGAAGAGAAGAAGGTACACAGATAAGCAGGGAGACACTGTGGGCAACTCAGGCGTACTTCCCCTGGGGATCCTGGAAGCCAGTGAAGGATATGCCCCAGAAGGGTACCATGTGATGGGAGAGAAAGTCGGGGTAATTATATATCTGCACTTGGGGACTGCCCAGCCCTGCCACCCGTGGGCGCAGCTGGTCCAGCATCCAGAGCCAGCCCACAGCCCGAGCATCACAGGTGCTTGCAGTAGGACACCATCACGTATGGCAAGAGTGAGAGCCACCATGGACAGAGCATCTGTTGCTCCTTACTCTCCCCTGCTTGTCTCTAAAGCCCTGAACCCCGCCCCTCAACCAGCCAACGCCTGGTCTAGAGCTTACGAAATGGAATGAATGAATGAAGCAGTACCTGGATCAGAGCTGTTGTACACTGGTAAAAGCGGATCTGAAACTTCCAATTCAAAAGCTTAGGAGCAGCGCTTGTCCCAGCAGCACCTGGGGGGGGACAGGATGCTTCGCTCGGCCTGGGCTGGACCACCCCTGGCACCGCATCCCACGTGTGAGGGCCGGGCAAGTTCAGGCTCATACTTGGAAGCGGTGGGAATCCACTGAATTAGATCTCATCTTTCATCCCTTGAGGGCTGTTTTGAAAGGAGACAGCTGGTTGGGGAAGCTTCAAAGGCCAGAGAAGTGCGGGGCTTGTTTCCATAGCCTCTCCTCCATATTAACAAGGAGCCAGGACTATCACAGGAACCCCTAAATGTCTGAGGAACTGAGCTGGGCTAGCAGAAGATGGAAGGAGAAAGGTTTCAGTTCAGCCACAGGACTTTTCTAGCCCTCTGTGACACAACGGACTAAATACTGTCTGTTCACTCATTGGGCAAACATTTGTTTAGGACTCTACATGCCAGGCTGAGCTAGATGCTGAGGGCATAAGGATGAATGGTACAAAGTCCTTGACCTTGAAGTCAAGGGAAGAGTCAGATACATCAAGTGGTAACTAGAGTGCAGCATCATACGTTGCTAAAACAGGGATGGAAGGCAAGATTATGGGCCCTGAGGGGAAGGGTGGGTTGCCAAAATGCTTGGGGATGTTATGCCCGATGTCCGAATCCCCGAGCGGGAAGAGAGAAGGCTTCCAAGACAATGCAACTCGCAAAAAGGGGAGTTTATTACTGACTCGAGCCAGGGCCTCTGCCGCAACCAACACAGTGGTGCAGGGTCAGAGAGCCCCGAGCCCAAGCTGTTACACAAATTTATAGGGTGAGCACACGCCGTTGGTAGTTGGTTTAAGCAGATTGGTTACAAGTTTGCAAAGCAATTTCTTTGGTCAAAACTTTCGCGTAGGCGCAGGACTTTCCCGGGGGTTTCCACCCCGTTCCTAATTTCCTAATTGGCAAACAGCGGTCAGTGTTAAGCGAATGCTGATTGGTTGTATCCAGGTGGCCTGATAATCTTACCACCTAGAAGTAGGAAGGCCTACTCCTAATCTAAGCTGCCTGCCATGGCGTTACTTCTGCTCGCCTCACAGGGGGGTTGTTTGAGAAGTTTTCCACACACTGTTATGTTCTTCCTTTCATCTCATTTAATCATTTCTTTTCTGTGCCAGGTGAGCAAAATGGTCATCCTCCCCATCTCATTAGGACATTCTTTTCTTATGATGTTCCATCAAGAAAGCATTTCTTTCTCAGTCTTTAGACTCTTGCAAGATGCCACCTATGCCTTCATTCTGGGTCACTGATTGGAACTGCAGCTTCTCACCATCAGCTCTGCCAACTGGTCAACCATGTTCATTCTTCAACTCTCGGGTCCGACATCACCAGCTCCAACAAGCCCTCCACAATCCCATGGGCTGAAGCAGCTCTTCTTTCTTCGTGCTTGCTCTGTCTCAGGACCCATTACCCTGTATTGCTCACTTTTCTTTCTCTCTGTTTTGTTAGGATTAGATCGTGAACAAAACAGAGGCTTAGCAAAGGTAGACATCTGTGTCTAATCCACATAAACCAAGCCTAGAAGTAAGTTTTTCAAGGTGGGTGTATTGGTGTCCCCCCAGACTCAGGTTCCTTCTAGGCCACCACTCTGCTTTTCCTAGGATGTGACCCTCCTCTTCATAGTCTCTGACATACTGTTGTGTCGAACTCTTTGCAACCCCATGAACTATACAGACCATGGAATTCTCCAGGCCAGAATACTGAAGTGGGTAGCGTTTCCCTTTCCAGGGGATCTTCCCAACCCAGGAATTGAATCCGGGTCTCCGGCACCGCAGGCAGATTCTTTACCAACTGAGCTATCAGGGAAGCCCATAGACTGGCTCGGCCTCCTCCAAACCCTCTGTCTTCCCAAAAGTACAGCTAAACTACATTTCCCAGGCTCCCTTGCCATTAAGTGTAGACTTTTGATGAGGGCATAAGGATGAATTCTGGCCAGAGGAAATTGACAGACGTGTCCCTGCCAGATCTGGCCACAGGACCATCCAGAACAGCCCTCTCTTCTCTTCTCACCTGCCTGTTGACGAAAGGATTCTGAAGAGCTGGAAGAAGACAGAGTCACAGGACGGAAGGAGCCCATGTCCCTGAGTCACAGCTAGACCGAGAATACCTGCAACTGTCACATGAGCAAGGCAGACACCTTTACTGTGTTGGGCTGTTTTAGCGGTGACTCACTAAGAGGGACACAGAGTTGTCCACCCCAAGCCCCTCCTCCGAGAAAGGCTTTTTGCCCAGGTCATGGGGATGCTGTCAGCACACAGCCCTCAGTGGTCAGCCCTTTAAGAATCTCCCTGAACCAGCTGAGACAGCAGCCGGCTCAAGGCATTGCCCCATCTGGGTGGCCCGCATCCAGTGACTGATTGTAGCAAAGGTATAGAAGGGTACAGAGGCCCACCTGCATCAAGACTGATCCCCACCTCTGCCCAGCCTTGCTTCTTGCCGCTCTTCCATGAGTGTTATCACCAATGCCATTCCCCAGTAAACCTGCTGCACATTAAACTCCATCTCCATTTCTGCTCTACCCGAGATGGCTGCCCCAGCTCCAGCCATTACATCCACAATCCAGGCAGCAGGTTGAAGTGGGTGAAAAAGCTGTCATCTTCTTATGAGGGCTTTCCAGAAGTCACTTTGGCCATATCAAGCCACTAAGGAGGCTGAAAAATATACCTTTATTCTGGGAAGCCACGTCTACCACTAAAGACTACTCTGGTAAAGGGGGAGACTAGATGTGGGAGATGGGGCCGTCTCTGTCATCCAGCCGTTGTTGTCCAGCCACTAAGTCGTGTCCAACTTTTGCAACCCCATGGACTACAGCACGCCAGATTTCCCTTCACCATCTCCCAGACTTTGCTCAAACTTATGTTCATTGAGACAATGATGCCATCCAACCATTTCTGTCACCCCCTTCTCCTGCCCAGAATCTTTCCCAGAATCAGGGTCTCATCCAGTGAGTTGGCTCTTCACATCAGGTGGCCAAAGTACTGGAGCTCCAGCTTCAGCATCAGTCCTTCCAATGAATAGTCAGGGTTGATTTCTTTTAGAATTGACTGGTTTGATCTCTTTGCTGTCCAAGGGACTCTCAAGAGCCTTCTTCAGCACCACAGTTTGAAAGCATCAATTTTTCAGCACTCAGCCTTCATTATGGTCACAGCTGTACATGACTACTAGAAAAACCATAGCTTTGACTATACCGACCTTTGTCAGCAAAGTGATGTCTCTGTTTTTGAATACGTTATCTAGATTTGTCATAGCTTTTCTTCCAAGGAGCAAGCATCTTTCAATTTCATGGCTGCAGTCACCATCCGCAGTGATTTTGGAGTCCAGGAAAATAAAATCTGCCTCTGTTTCCATTTTTTCCCCATTTTTTTTCATTTGCCCTGAATTGATGGGACCAGAAGTCCTGATCTTAGTTTTTTGAATGTTGAGTTTTAAGCCAGCTTTTTCACTCTCTTTTTTCACCGTCATCCAGCCTAGCCGATGCTAAAAAAGAATCACACTTATCAAACTCCTACTCTGTTCAAGCTTTGTGACTGTGGTTTACATAAATCACTGCGCTGAAACCTGATGAAAACTCCCACCCCAGTGAGGGAGGTGCCGTTAAGATTGTCCCCATTTTAGAAATGAATAAACTGACGCTTAAGAGCCCACAGTCAGACAGCAAACCCAGGGAATAGCAGGGATCTAGCTGTGGCTGATTCTGACTTTGGACCCCACTGGCTTAAGCACGGGGTGATTCTACCTCTTGATGGAACAGTGAGCCCCCTCGAGGCACAGGACCCGCCTTACCTACATGGTACGTACACAGTTACACACGGTGCCTGCCTAGCAGAGCCCTCCCGCCCCACTGGTTAAAGGGGAGTGGAAGGGAAGGCAATCGGGGCTGGCCCTCGCCTGGAACCATTAGCTACTAACTGAGATAACCAGGTCCAGAGATAATAACTGGAAAAGAGGAGGCAGGAAAAACATTGTGTGGATTCACACTGGCTGAGTTTAGGTGCCTGTGGAACGCCCCAGGGAGGGCGCCCAGTTGGTGGCTGAATCAACACGTCTGAAGCGATGCTGGGAGGTCTAGACTGGAGCCACGGGCAGGAGCATCCGGCACTCAGGCAGCAGGCATCATGAACGTCACCAAAGTCACCCAGAGCGAGAGTGTGGAGAACCCACAGCTCCGTCTGCAAATGCAAGCTGGGTTCCCAACTAAGGAGCTCATGCCTCAGCCTTTTTCTTTTATATTCTCCCCCACCCCTGGGTTAATTTCCTTATTTGCTTTTTCTGCCCATTTTGAAGGATGATTGGTTTTTCTGAGCAAAGAACCTATTGTGTGTGTGTGTGTGTCTGTGTCTGTGTGATTTTAAGGTCTTGCACCATCCCAAACCCTTATCCAGATATGGGGTGATATAAAAATATACATATCCAGTATATTTATGTACACACACACCACCTTAATGTACTTGCAACTGCATCGTTAGAACGGCCGTAAAGTGAATGCACATCTGGGTGGGGGCAACTGCATGGATCCTGTACTACCTGGCAGTGATCATAAAAATCCCAATAAGAGGGAGCAGTAGTGTGTTTGACTGGGAGAATGATTCTTGTTTCCTTTTCATTATTCTTAATAAAAGGAGATGGTGCCGAAAAATTGTGTTTCCTGGGTTATTTTCCCCAAGAGATCTTTTATAAAACACAGAATACATAACAGACCGTGTTGCAGGCAAATGCCTCATTAAGGGAATATAGTTAGAAAGAAATAGTAACCGAAATGAACAGTTATTTTCTTTATTTTTTTTTACCCTCTGTAAAATGAAGAAATTGCATGCGATATGGATTTAGTAACAGTCCTCAAAGAATATCTGGGAAGGCGATGCTTGCGTTCTGAAACGGAAGAGTCTTTAGATGCTGCTCTGTAAAAAGGCAGCAGGTTAGGGAAGTATATTACAAACTCGGGGGAAAGGGTTCTGTCTCCCTGAGAGTCTTCTTACCATTTTTATGAATTGATTCAATCAAGCTCATGGAGGTTTCCTTTTTTTTTTTCTCCCATTCTACATTGCATGCAGAATTTCCCTGACCAGGGATCAAACCCATGCCCCTTGCAGTGGAAGCTCAGAGTCTTAACTTCTGGATCACTAGGGAAGTCCCATTCTAGCTTCCTTGTGCCTCCTTCTCTTTCTCTACTTCTTCCTCCAGGGATTCTAAACTCTCTCAGTATGTGAGCTGATGATTCCAAATTGCCATCTCTGACTCACTCATCAGAGCTGGAGACCCCCAGGTCCAAGAGCTTCCTGGACACCTCCACCTGACTGCCCCCGACCCTTCAAAGTCACCACATCCCACGCCAAGCTCGTTATCTGCCCCTCACCCCCCTGCTCCTCCAGGATTCACACCTTGGCCAAGAGCATCACTACCCATCCCATCACACAGACCAGAAAAACCTGCAATCAAGCTGGACCCCACCACCAGTGATCCCCACATCCTGGAGATCCAATTCCCCGACTGCACTAAATGCACCCCTACTTCACCTCTTCTGCCACCACCCCAGTCCAGCCCCATTATCCCCCTCTGGGGCCATCCCCGACCCCGAGCGTCTTCTCTGGGCCCCTGCTCCCGTGCAGCCCACATAGAGAGCTCTGAAGGGCCTTTCCAGAATTCTGTTACAGACGCTTCCGTGGCTAAAGCCATCCTCTAGGTCACCCTGCAGCCCCCTGGCTCCCCAGGATCAGGACGCTGCTGCCTCCCCGCCAACTCCTCATCGCTCTCCCTCTTTGCTTCTCCTCTACTCATCTGATCTGTTGCCAGTTCCCCAAATGCCTCTACCCCATCCTCTACAGACCTTTTTACACGCTGCTCTCAGCCTCTCAAGTCCTGCCGGCTCCTTTCCTCTGCTGCCGTTGACTAATGCCTATCCTTCAGTATGAGGATGAGACTCCACCTCCTGCAGGAAGCCTTCCAGGCTTTTCTGTGCTCTCTGAGCCCCCTGGTCACGACAACGCCCACTGCTCAAGGTCATTTTCTTTTTCTATGTAATTTCTTTTTTTTTTTAGTATAATTGCTTTACAATGTTGTATTAGCTTCTGCTGTCCAGCAAAGTGAATCAACTACAATGCGGTGTCACCTGACGCTAGTCAAAATGGCCATCATCAAAAAAACATCTACAAACGATAAATGCTAGAGAGGCTGTGGAGAAAAGGGAACCCTCTTGCACTGTTGGCAGAAATGTAAACTGATCAGTCACTATGGGGAACACTGTGAAGTTTCCTTAAGAAACCGCATGACCCAGCAATCCCACCACTGGGCATGTACCCTGAGAACACCGTAATCCAAAAAGACACACGCGCCCACTGTCCACGGCAGCACTGTTTCCAGGAGTCAGGACCTGGAAGCAATCTGCATTTCGTTGTCTAACCCTCCAGTGTCTCCTCTATTAGACCACGAGTTCCTCGAGGCCAGGGATTGCGTTCTGTAGACGTCCTCAACCTCGGCACACAACACAGGAACTGCTACAGATGAGGGGTTCGGTTGTTGAGTGAGTGGGAGTAATTCACCAGCCACAGGGGCCAGAGACAGCCCACAAAGGCAAGAACAAGATGGGCCTCCCGTATTGGCAGGAATTTCAAAGCAATGTGACACAGATGCAGAAAGATGCAAATGACGACCCTCAAACCTCTTTTCCAGGCCAGGGATCCGGACCTCTGTTTTCACAAAGAACAAAAAAGTGACCCAGCACTTCCCAACCAGAAAAGGGTGGTGGGGAGAGTCTCGGATCCCACTGCGGAAGCAAGCGCGCACAAACGTGGGTTCCAGTCCTTCAGCTGCTTCTAGCTTCTTCTCTTGGTGCATCCGCACGGTAAACGCGCTGGCCCCACTCTTGCTGGGAAGCTGTGGAGACCAGACAGAAGCACTGTGCTTCGTTTGTGAGTGGTCCATAAAGTGTTCAAGTTCTGTTCTTACTGTTTCTAAAGAGTTAAAAGGCATGCGGTTGCCTTGAATCAGAGAACCTCGGGGTGCCTCTGGGAAACTCTCATTAGTTCGGTGTCATTATCTCCATTTTACAGACGAGGAGACTGAGGCTCAGAGAGGTAAAGAGACTTCTTCACTGGGCTGGGATTCAAACCCAGATCTGACTGGCCCGAGAGTCGGTGCCCTTCACCACCCACGGGGTCCAGGTTGCCTCGCTCTTGGGATTGGACAGGGGAGGAGGGGTTTGGGTAAAAGGCAGCCATATTCAGACTTCGGGAAGTGAGTGCTCAGTGAAGGGCAGGTAGCTGGGCCACTTCCTTAGGGGCAGCTGAGCTACCTGTCTAGCCAAGAATGTCCCTCCTTCTTTTTGCCACTTCCCTGCCCCCCTCCCCCTCACCTGTCACTGAGCATTCTGGTTGCATCCATCTAGGCTGGCAGTTTTCAAAATACGCTCCTCAGAGCCTTAGGGCTCTCTGGAGGTACCCACGTCTCCACAGCGAGCAGGGAGGAGGCGGATCAGGAGCCCCCACCCCCAGCCCCATCGCAAACAGAGCCCCTGCTTTTCCTCTGTTTTACATTGTCTTATCCATAACATTTCCTGTGATCAAAACATTCTGCCGCTTTCGAAAGACTTTTTTTGGAACCTCAGACCCAACACAACACTTTCCATGTCACAGATGGGGAACTGAAACCCAGAGAGGCCTGGTTGGTCCCAGGTCCTGCAGTCTGTTGAAAACTGTGTTGAGATCCCTCGCTGATTTCCCCTCACCCGACTCTGACCCAGAGCAGTCTGCCCATCCACCCACCCATCCCCAGCGGTCCACCACGAGGCAGATTTAATAACCACAAACAGGAGGCGTTTATCTCTGAAATAACTGTTGTGGTCCAGAATAGGAAAATCGATGCGTTCATTAGCACGCCTCGGGAGCAGGAGGCAGGATGCACTGGGGCGCTGGTCACGGGCATCCACAGCTCAGAGGAGTTGAGTTGGAGGTGCGGAGACGGTAACCGGACTCTGTGGGACACTCACTGGTCTCACCTGCAGGGAATATGCGGCAGGGGGCCTCCAGCCCTCTTCCCCACCAGGGTTTGATCCACAGGTATCGACTGTGACAGTGTTGAAAGTATTATCTGGAAAAACCAGTTAACTTTCATTTCAGCACCCAGAGAAAATGAAGGGAGGTGATGATTAGAGAAATATTGATGCCGTGAAAATCAGACAGCCTGTCTGAAAGGGAGACTCAGTCCTTGAGACAGGAAGCGGGCGGAGAGCTTTAGCCATCACCCAGCAGCCCGATGCCTTGATTTAGGAATGGGAAGACAGCGCTTCAGAGAAGGGAGGGCCCTTCTGAAGTCAGGCAGCCAATTAGGGACAAACTCAAGATTAAAAGCCAGGTCTCTGGAAACTTCCTGACGGGACAGAGCACGTCTCAGACATCAGTCTCCGAGACCTGGGTCAGAGTCTGGCACAAGGTGAGGGACCCCCAGAGAATCAGCTAGTGGGTTCTCCCTGGAGCTGTGTCTTAGTTCCTTGCAAGCAGAGACTGGGCCTCAGAGGCTGAGGAAGGAGTAAGGATGTGGATTCAGCTAAAGTCCAGCTTTGACCTAATTAGGGGTAAGTGGTGGGCATAGTCTACTGGCTGATATGGCTTCCCTCGGCCAACAGCATCTCCCTGGAGAAAAGAGACAGCTGAGATCATCCTCAGTCAACACTCCCAGAACTGAGGGACCCGGACAGGGCACACATGGGGACAGGAAGAGAAGGATGGGGGGACAGGCCTGGAGAAGGGACAGAGGGACCAACAGATGCACGGTCCATAGCTGGGGGTGCGGCCAGTGGGTGGAGGACCAGCGGACTCAGCAGTGCGTCTCCACTCTCCGTGACAAGGGGCGGAGATGCAAAGGAGACCCAGTGGCGACTGTCCCGGGCTGGGAAACTTGCCTGGGGCACCCAGCCTAAGGTGTAGCCTTGGCCATGAGACACTTAGCCACCCCGTCCATAAACGCGACACTCCCCAGCTTAAAGAATTTCTTCCTGTGCAATAGCTGACAGAGGCCTCGCTGCAACAGTTGGAGAGATGCTGTTACCCCTGCTTGATCCAGGAAGCAGATTTCCACGAGAGGCCTCAACACGCTTCCTTACACACGCTGATCACAACCACCACCACCATCCTCCCCGACCCCCTCCTCCAAAAGGGCTGTAAGCAGCGTGTGGTCCAGTGCCAGGACTGCGGCGGGGCCAAGCTTCTAGATGGGAAGGGCCGCTGTGCGCCAGAGGCCACACCATGGGGACACATACTCTTGTCTGCTGACATTCTGTCCCAGAGCTCTTTTCTTGCGTGGCAGGAAGCCCAGAAAGCTTGCTCTCTCTGACCTTCTCTTCTTTTATTTACACCACAGAACTTTCAGGTGGACCCGGAACCTACCCCAAGATAAACAGCACACACTCTCTCTCAATCTTTCTCTCTCTTTGTGTGTATGTGTCTCTGTCTCTGTCTCTCTTCTCTCCTTTTGGCTCTCAGATTCCTGGGCACTGCAATAAGATTCTAAAATCTGGTTAATAACCCCACGGTACTGCCATGATGCTTGAATGCAGACTGACTGGAGAGGCACATAGTTCAGTCTGTCGCTCAGCCGTGTCCGACTCTTTGTGGCCCCATGGACTACAGCACGCCAGGCTTCCCTGTCCTTCACCAACTCCTGGAGCTTGCTCAAACTCACGTACATGAGTCAGGGATGCCATCCAACCATCTCATCCTCTGTCATCCCCTTCTCCTCCTGCCTTCAATCTTTCCCAGCATCAGGGTCTTTTCAGATGAGTCAGTTCTTTGCATTAGGTAGCCAAAGTATTGTAGCTTCAACTTCAACATCAGCCCTTCCAATGAATATTTAGGACTGATTTCCTTTAGGATTGACTGGTTTGATCTTCTTGCTGACCAAGGGACTCTCAAGTGTCTTCTCCAACACCACAAGTGAAAAGCAACAATTCTTCGGTGCCCAGCTTTCTATGTAGAGAGGCACATGGTGGGCCCTCAGACAGGAGTGACCACCACATTAGCCATCCTTTCATTGTCTTTCTCATCTAATGGTGTAAAGCAATTTCAGACTCAGAATGGGATAGAGTTGAGCTGGTTACTGATGCTGGGAGGGATTGGGGGCAGGACGAGAAGGGGACAACAGAGGATGAGATGGTTGGATGGCATCACTAACTCAATGGACATGGGTTTGGGTGGACTCCAGGAGTTGGTGATGGACAGGGAGGCCTGGCGCGCTGGGGTTCATGGGGTCGCAAAGAGTCGGACACGACTGAGCGACTGAACTGAACCAAACTGGTTACCCTTTAAGACTCACCCAGCCAAGAGTTCTGGGCTTCTGTGCCATGCTCAGGATCAATAGGAAGCAGCACTGGGCCCAGAGCCAGTTCCTTAAACCCAGGGCACTTCCTGCCAGCAGTGAGCACCTCTTCCCTATGAGGGAGATTCCTCAGGAAAGCTGTAGAACTCTGATTGCCATGGAGAATGTATTTCAGTAACGAGTAATCCCTAAACTCCCATTCTGCCTTTCCCTCTTCTTTTTTCTTTACAAAAAATGATCATTTCTTTCTATGAACCTCACAGTTTTAGGCATGCTGTTAAGGGCTTAACATTGTGTGCATGGATTTCTCTGTATCAGATCCTCCTGGCCTCTCCCCTAGTAGGAACATGCGCTAGGACACTCATCACTGAGACTCTTGAGGGCAGAGACCTCATCTCTCTCACCCATAGCACACAGTAGGGCTTAACATTGTGTGTGTGGATTTCTCTGTATCAGATCCTCCTGGCCTCTCCCCTAGTAGGAACATGCGCTAGGACACTCATCACTGAGACCCTTGAGGGCAGAGACCTCATCTCTCTCACCCATAGCACACAGTAGACCCTTAGGACATATGTGATTGTTTAATTCATCCATCAGTACAAATGGCATTATCAATGACCGGAAATCAGATCAGCCATAAACTGAATGTGGCCTTGTTTACCCAGAGTTGATTTCCGTGACTCACCCACTTTTAGAAAAAAGATGCACCTTCTAAAGAAATAAGGAACCAATGATTTCCTAATCCATCTTTTTAAATCCCACAACTCAAAGGCAAATCTCCTATACCTTCTCCATATCCATCCCCAGACAAGGAATATTCTCCTGTAGGTGAACCTGTAGGCTCTGTGAGGTCCAAAGTCAACTTTGACAAGCCGGCTAGGTACAGAATCTCCAGAGAGCTGGAGAGGAGGCAAGAGTGAATAAGACCAGGGCACGATGGACCTCACGGGCCAAAGTGATGCTGGCCAGGAAAATAAAACATGAGAAACATGAATCTTTTGCCTTACCACTAGGGGCTCTTGGTCTTGTGGAAACCATTTCCCTGTTCTGAATCTGAGTTTCCGTGTCTTTAAAATGATGCCAGCGATCGGACCAAGCCCAGAGAGTGGTTGTTAGCAAAGCCCATGACCAAGCACCTGGCAGCTGAGTTCCATAAGCATCGCAGATTCGGGAAACTGCAGAGCTAGGGATTCGCAGGGACTGAGTCTTACCTTCCCCCATTTCCCAGAAATAAACCTCAAGCCCAGGGTCCCAGAGGGCTGCAGAGCACCGTGAAAACCATCATCCAGCTCCTCTACGGCCCTTTGTCCTTGTTGTTTAGTCGTTAAGTCATGTCTGACTCTGTTCTGACCCCATGGACTCTAACCCACCAGACGCCTCTGTCCATGGGATTTCCCAGGCAAGAGTACTGGAGTGGGTTGGCATTTCCTTCTCCTCAAGAGCCCCTTACTCAGCTCTTTGGATTTTGTAGCACCCACGCAGCACCCTCCCTGCTTCACACCGATATCTCAAAGCGCTCTGTTCAGAGAAATGCCAGTTTCAGCAAGAAAATGAAGTATCAACAACATTTAAATAAAGTTTTAAGAACACAAGCTCGTCATAATCTCCCTGAATCCCATCCACACCACCACGGTAATTATTTTCCTTTTCATGTTTTGAACATCTGCCCTGGGCTCTGGGCACTGACACATGTGAAATGGTTGCAGACTTGACGCTCTGCATTGTATAAGAGCATCTTATCATAAATGCATTCCGTGTTGCTACCATCTTCATAATTATCATTTTAACAGCGTCATAATACCCCTTTGTGTCAAGGCACCATAATCTCCAAAACTATTCACCAATTGTTGGACATTGAGCTTTTATATAGTATTCGTTAGCAGAGATAACGCTACTAATGAACATCCTCATTGCACAGAGCTCTTGGTTTTTAGTGAATGGCCCAGAACAAAAGAGAAGTTCCCATAACTTGGTATTTGGAATTGAAGGTCATAAAGCTCATTAGAACATTTATCTATCAGAGTAATTTTTTTTTCCCCAGAAGAACTGTCCCAATCCACACTACCCAGTGGAGCGTACTGGTGCCATTTTCACCACAACGTTTGGCCATCTTGGATGGTCTAACTTTATTTTCCTTGACTCTTTTTCTGTTTGTAACAGAAATACAAGCTCATTATAGAACATGCAGATAAAAACGAAGATAAAAAACAAAATCATCACACCCCCTCCAACCAAAAATAATCCCTACTGAAAGTTAAGCATATTCCTTTCTAGTCTTTTTTCTGTACATATGAGAGACTTTTCCCAAAAAATATAGATAATATTTTATAATCAGTTCTATTTCATTACTTTTACTGATTTCCGTAAGTCATTGTAAGTTTTTTATAATATTCCATCCTATACAGACACCTTTCTTAAAAATCCCCTCCTATCAGATGTTTAATTGGAACCAGTATCTCCTGTAATAAGACTGTCAGGCACAGCCTTCTGTGTAAATGTGGATAGTAGTCTTCACTTATTATTACCACAGCACAAAAGTATTCTTGCCTGGGAAATCTCATGGACAGAGGAGCCTGGTGGGCTACAATCTATGGGGTCCCAAAGAGTCGGACACGACTGAGCGACTAACATGAAGAACTTGCAGTAGAACATCCAGACCACAGGATATAAATGTGTTTGAGATATCCTTGGATTTTAAAGAATGACATTGAGACACATCAGGAGGAACTCTGCCATTTCCTCAGGAAACTTTGCCATTGTCCTCAGAAAGGCACCCTGGGGTCTGTGAGGACCATGGATGCTCAGCCAGGCAGCACTGAATTGCTTATGAGCTTCAAAACTTGGGGAAAGACATCGACCCTCCAAGCTAGCTAACCGACTCTTATCTTTTCGTCATTTGGGGCTGCAGACTACCCAAGCTGGAGATTTCCAAGTTCCAAACGAGCCGAAGCCTGTGTTCCCTTTCTGGAAGCCGAGGGAGAGAAACGTTCTCTCTGTCCAAGCCCAAAACACAGGGCTCAGTGCACGGGACCTGAGCAGAGACGGACGTTCAGACGTGGCCTTGATCATGGATCTTGGCTGCATCTGCCTCCCTGGGTTCTTGCCCACAGTTTCCCAACCTTCGTGTCAACTTTGTGAGTTCTCTGACATCCTTCCAACAAATTCCTTTTCCTCCTTAAGTTCAGCAGAATGGGTTTCTATCATTGCAATCAAGCAGCAGCTAGAAGCCTCACGTGCTGACCTGTGAGGACTCAAGATAACATGAGTATATATTCTGAAACAGCATCAGGCCCAGAGTAGGCACTAAGTGGTCCCTGCTATTTGATTGCTATGATGGGGCAGCAAGGAAAAGTGGTCAAAAGCCAGGACTCTAGATTCAGAGAACCTGGAGTCCATTTCTGGCTCCATTTCTTACCTGCTGGATGACTTGGAACAAGTTACTTAAACACGCTGTGCCCAAATTTCCTCATTATGCAATATGAAAATAATAATAATACTTACCCTTTAGCATTGTTATAAGGAGAAAATGGATTACTACATAATTAAATCCTTATGCGAGCTGGTTTTAAGTGTGTGCTATTATCATTAAAATAGCAACCGATGTGAATATCATACTTTGTCATTTTTACACCACCTTCACAATCTCTATCCCATTTAATCCCAAGAACGATCACAATAGAGATGAAGTTCTTATTTTACAAATTTGGAAACTCAGGCTCAGAGAGAGTTTCCTTCCTGTAAATTATAGGATAACAGTTCAAACCCACGACTCTGAGAAAGTCAAGTCCTTTACATGTGTGAATGTGGTATGTTCCCAATAATTATTCACACACTAATAGCAATGAATGAATGAGTGAACTAGTGAAGTGCATTAAAAAAACTAATATATGCTCAGTACCAACTACCATCAGGGCTGGCTCATACATGACACAGATGTAATTTACTTGTAATTTATGTGTAATCTACTTCTTATAACAGGATGGCATAGATATTCCTATGTCTGTAATGAGGAAAATGAGGCTCAGAAGGGTTTAGTACTTTATTCAAGGACACACAGCCAATGAACAGCAGGTCATGTTCTTTGTCCCAACACCTCTGACTGCCAAACCCCCTTTAGACTTGAAAGCAGACACCTCCTGCCTTGCATCTGCCAGTCACCTCCCTCCTCCCGTGATCTCCCAGCTGAAGTGTGCAAAAAAGGCTATTTTCATTATCAAATTGGCCTGTAGAAGCTAGAGATTAAATACACAAATGTGTGACCAGCTGACGGCACGAGGCCTGCAGGCAGCCAGCCTGGGCGTCAGCCGGCCTCAGGAAGGCTGCCGTGGGGCTGCGGGCTGCCTGACAATAGTTGTGCCTGGTACCCTGTTTATACAATGAATCTATAATGTAATTTCACAAGGTTCTGAAACGCACCGAGCCTCAGCCTAATCCATATGAAACAGGCTGGATACGCAGCTAGTAAACACACTGGAGAAGAGCGAGGCTGCAGCCAGCCCGCCGCATCTAAAAGGGATTATCACGCAGGAGAGGGCGAGCCGGCGGCCCTGAGCAGGTGCTCGGGGATCCTGCAGAACTGGGCCTGTGAGATCTGCAGACGACTGACGAGGCTCCAACCCGACCCCTCCTGCTGGGAGCAGGATGTTTACGACTGTGAGGTCAGTTGCCTAAGGAGTGACTATAGAGTTAAGAGCAAAAGACCCATAAAGTACATTTTAAGAACAATATTATCAGAAACTGGAAAAGAACTAGAGTTTCCCACCACCACCAAGGGTTTTGTTTTCCTTTTCGGCCTCCGGGGTGGCGGGGGGTGGGGGCGGTCTGTGGTCTCATGTAAGTGTGTTCGTTCTTTCATCCAGCAAACACGTCACCCACCTCCTCTTGCTCAACCCCTGGGCTAGTAGCTGGACAGGCAGGTAGGTGATCCATAAGACCTAGCCATTCATATGGGTACGTGTGTTGAGCAGGCACTTGGTTTTAAATTTTTTATTTTATATTGGAGTAGAGCTGATGGGGCTTCCTAGGTGACTCTAGTGGTAAAGAACCTGCCTGTCAACACCAATGCAGGAGATGTTAAGAGACACTGGTTCGATCCCTGGGTGGGAAAGATCCCCAGAGGAGGGCATGGCAACCCACTCCAATATTCTTGCCTGGAGACTCCCATGGACAGAGGAGCTTGGCAGGCTACAGTCCAAAGGGTTGCAAAGAGCTGGACCCGACTGAAGAGACCTAGCAAGAGCAACAGTAGATTTACAATGTTGGGTCACTTTCAGGTGCGGGCAAAGGAATGCAGTCACACAGACACATCCAAACTTTTCATGTTCTTTACTCAGACAGGTTAGCACAGAGCCCTGGATGGAGTTCCCTGGGCTACGCAGGAGGCCGCTACGGATTGTCTAGTTTATACACAGTAGTGTGTCTGTGTTAATCCCAACCCCCTAATATATCATCCCCCGCCCCACCATTCCCTTTTGATAACCATAGGTTTGTTTTCTAAGTCTGAGTGTCTGTTTTCATTTTGTAAATGAGTTCGTGTGTATCATTTTTTTTTAGGTTCCACATAAAGTGATATCATACGGTATTTGCCTTTCTCTGACTGACTCCACTTAGTATGATCATCTCTAGTTGCATCCAAGTTGCCACAGATGGCATTATTTCATTCTTTTTTATGGCTGAGTAATATTCCACCATATATATATACATGGTGTGTGTATAGATATAGATACACCACCTCTTCTTTATCCACTCCTCTGTCTATGGACATTCAGGTTGCTCCCATGTCTTGGGTCCTCATTCACCTTTAACTTGGGCTTCCAGTCCACCTTGACCAGGCACTTTGGACCAGGTACTGTTTTGGTGCCAAAACAGCTAGCAAAATCCCTGCTTCTATGCCAGGCAGAGAGACAGCAATAGGCAAGATGAGCAACATGTAGAGTGATCAGAGCCAAGGAGAAAGATAAAGGGAGCGGGGAGGGATACAATTTAGGGTGGGCAGAAGATGTCTCACAGCCACCCCTGAGCCCATTTCACAGAGGTGAACACTGGGTCCAAGGGAGGCCAGGTACAAGAATGACAATACTCCTTTCTGTGCCTGAAGCCCCACAGGGACGCCAAAGCACTTTCAGATAAAGCTCCTCCTATAACCATTTGTACTAGTGAGGATTCTCCAGAGCAACAGAACCAATAGTAGACAAAGCTATAAAGAGATTTATTATAAAGAATTGGCTCACTTGATTATGGAAGAAGACACATTCCAAGAGCTACAGTTTGTAAGCTGGAGGCCCAGAAGAGTAATGGGGTAGATTCAGTCAGAAGACTGGCTGGCTTGAGACCTAGGAAGAACTGATATTTCAGGAGGAGTCCAAATAATAACAGCTGAGCTCAAAAGCAGTCAAGTAGGAGGAATTCCCTTTTCCTCTGGATGGTCAGCCTTTTGTCCTATGCAGGCCTCCAGCATTAGTCCGTTCCTTCATACTGCTGAGCAGTATTTCATTTTATCAAGGTTTGTTTAGCCATTCACCCACTAAAGAAGGTTTGTGTATTGACAGTGTTTGAGGGGCTTCCCAGGTGACGCTAGTGGTAAAGAACTGCCAAAGCAGGTTAGACGTAAGAGATGCCAATTCAATCCCCGGGTTGAGATATGCCCCTGGAGGAGGGCATGGCAGCCCACTCCAGTGTTCTTGCCTGGAGCATCCCATGGACGGAGGAGCCTGGCGGGCTGCAGTCCGTGGGGTCGTACAGAGTCGGATATGACTGAAGTGACTTAGCACACACGTGGTGTCTGAGGATTATATATAAACATTTGCATTCACGTTTTTGTGTGAACAGATGTTTTCATTTCTCTTAGACAAATGCAGAGAAGTGAGATCTTAGGGTCACATGGTAGTGTGTTAGTCACTCGTTGGGTCTGGAATATTGATTGGGGTGGTGGTCTAAGTCTCTAAGCGGTGGGCTTGGGGAACATATCTGGCTTTTTCTGGTTGCTCCCAAGTTGAAAACCAGAGCAAAAAATATGGAAGCTAGCAACCACTGGTCAACTTCTGACCATTTGAAGCCAATTGCTGGTGAGGATGTGGGTTAGAGTTCTATTGTCATATATGGTCTGGCTGTTGGCCATGTTATATTCAGTCTCTCAAGAGAAAAAGACAGAAAAAAGAGGCAGATGAGCAAGAGAAAGAGAGCTCACTCTGGGGATAAAAATCAGAGTGTGCATTCCGGCTCTGCCTCCTGCAACAGGGGGTCTCGCATGGATCCCTGATTCTCAGCTTCTTCATGACACACGTGTGGCCACACTGTTGCTTTCTTAGACTCACCAGGGTGGGTGGGAGCCTGACAGGCCTGTGGCTTGTGTTTCTTCCCTCTTGGAAGCAAACAGCTACAGTTTTGGGGCCCAAGTGGGCAGGAAGGGGGAAAAGAGCATTGTGGAGGAGGGAAGGTAGGGATGTGGGAGTTCAAAGATGCCCTGGGCACCCCCCCACCCGACAGCTCTGCGAGCCCCCACCAGGCCATTAGCCAGTGACGGCAGAACCCAGGCCTCTGGGGCTAAACCGCCTTTGCTGATTATGTGCCTGGTTTAGAAGCAATGTCACATACAAGAATAATAGCGGAATTTGAGCATG
This sequence comes from Dama dama, assembly GCF_033118175.1. NCBI lineage: Eukaryota > Metazoa > Chordata > Mammalia > Artiodactyla > Cervidae > Dama > Dama dama. Next base: position 3,213,827 of record NC_083696.1, on the reverse strand, counting down.
ATCAGGGCAGAAGAGGCAGAAAGGCCGTTAGCCCAACACCCCCTCAGTCAATACAGCAACTTTATAACCTACTGATTGCCTTCCTGTTTGCAATGAAAATAAAAGCCTCCAATGAAGGAGCAGTTGGCCTTGGCCAGGTACCGTGTTTTTCTCTGAAGGCGTTTCCCAGGTGGGTCACTGGTGAAGAATCTGCCTGCCAGTGTAGGAGACACAGGCGCCGCAGGTTCGATCCCAAGGTCGGGAAGATCCCTGGAGAAGGAAATAGCAACCCACGCCAGGATTCTTCAGTCTTCTCGCTTGGAGAATCCCCGTGGACAGAGGAGCCCGGTGGGCAACAGTCCATAGGATAGCAGAGAGTGGACACAACTGAAGCGACTTAACACACACACACACCAGTATTCTTGCCTGGAAAATTCCATGGACAGAAGAGCCTGGGAGGCTCCAGTTCCATGGGATGGCAAAGAGTCGGATACAACTGAGTGACTGAGCACACATATTCTCTCTGAGGTTGGTATTATACTCCTGTCTCCCATGTAACAGCTGAGAAAAGATACCCTCAGAGAGGCCAAGAAACCTGCCTGAGGTCACACAGCTAATAAAGAGCAAAACACTCAAACCCAGGCGGTCAGTCTGAGTTGCGTGATGATATTAAACTCTCAGAGTCCATAGGAACGGGTGCCACTGTGGCCAGGAGTCTTTAGCCCGGAGACCAGGCATGGTCTAGTAAGGCCTGCTCTGGGCTTGGTGAGAAGGGCACGTGTGGCCTCTGGCATCAGCTGGGCCCAGGCAGGAACTCCAGCTCTGAAGCTGGTGACTCACCCGGCCTTGGGCAAAATGGCTCCCTCTCTGGTCCTTGGGCCCTCATCCTCTAAATGAAGAAGGTATGCCATACCTGCAGGGCACCTCCTCTGATACAGCCACCTGCTACCCTCCTGGGCCCTGACTGATCCTCGGTGGCGATGTGCCCAGCTCAGACAGACACACATGCCAATCCTGCCTTTGCCACTTCTTGTTGCATAAGCTTTGAGTCTCTTAAGAGTCCCTTGGACTGCAAGGAGATCAAACCAGTCAATCCCAAAGGAAATAAATCCTGAATATTCATTGGAAGGACTGATGCTGAAGCTGAAGCTCCAATACTTAGGCCAGCTGATGCAGAGCTGACTCATTAGAAAAGATCCTGATGCTGGGAAAGATTGAAAGCATGAAGAAAAGGGGACGACAGAGGATGAGATGGTTGGATGGCCTCACCAACTCAATGGACATGAGTTTGAGCAAGCTCTGGGAGATGGTGAAGGACAGGGAGGCCTGGCGTGTTGCAGTCCATCGGGTCACAAAGGGTCAGACTCGACTGAGCGACTCAACAACAAACTTTGCCCAGTTGCTCTACCTTTTTGAGCCTTGATTTTCCAAACTGCAACTGTACCTCCCAGGGAACCAACTGAAGGGTTGAACCAGATCAGGTTTGCAAGCACATGGGAGAAAGTAAAGGCTCAAAAATGTTAAGGGGTGTTGTCAGGCTGTAAAACTCTCCTGGCATGGGCCTCTAGGGTGCACCCTGACACATGGAAGCTCTGCAAATCCCAGACGTGTGACCCCCTGGTGAAGGTCTTTCCTGCCCTCCTATCCGCCAAAGGCAGGATCAGGGCTCCCTCCCGGGATCCGGGCACCGCAGCCCTGCCGGAGCTTGGCCCCAGCCCCTTCCTGCCGTAAGTTTTTACCTGAAGGCCGTGAGCTCCGGGAGCACCATACCCACTGCACCTGCACAAGCCGGCCCCTCAGGGGAGTCTGATGTTCCCTGAATGAATGGCTGAGCTGCTGAATAAACCGCAAACTTCTCTGGGGATTGGGAGGGTTTAAGGGGCCTGCTGATCAACAATCTTTATCAGCTCCCTCTTCCACACCATGATTTGCCAGAAACTCATCCCATGCAGTCATTCTTTACATCTTTGAGGCCTGAAGAAGTAGCTTGGAATAATGATATTACACAGGGATGGTTAAGAGTAAGGACTCCTTGTGGTCTCACCCTGGTCTCTGCCACTCAAGAACTTTACCTTCAGTCTTAACTAGGTTGTTCAACCTCCCCAAGCCTGTTTCACTCACTTGTAAAATGAAAATAATAATCCTCACCTTGTAGGGTTTTGTGAAAATTAAATCACATAACAACTTAATAAATGGTCTCTTTGTTGTCATTACTGTCGCTTTTGTTAGGTCAAAACACATTTTGGGAATCTGAAACATGCGCTTGTAATTTCAAGAATCCTACCTGGATCCAATCAAGAACCATGAACCTCTTAAACTAGTTAAATCCCCCCCCCCCCCATTTTATAAGCAGAGAACAGAAGTCCAGAGGAAGGATGTGATTTGACCCCTGTGGTAGGACTGGACCCAAATTTCCCCAATCATATTAAGGTTGAAGCCAGAATTAATCTCAGTTGTATGCCCTTCTTAGCCCCCTCCCCACCATTGTCAGATTTCTCTTTCAACAAATACCCTGGAGCTCCTTAGCCTTCTGTTAAGCCCAGAGCTGCATGAGGAAATACATAAAGCAATTGTGCAGGCTTCCTACCTGACCTTTAGTCCGTATGCCACTTCATCCCGCCCAATTTTTCCCAGAGAAGCAGCAGTCCAGCCCCACTGCTTGCCTGCTAAAAAGTCTCCACATATCTGTGCATCTCATTTTCTTCATTTATCAAATGGGATGATATGACCAACCTCGCCAGGTTGTTGTGAAGATTAAACAATGCAATGTGTCAAAAGGGACTGGCCCCAAGGAAGCCCTCAGAGAATGGTACTTGTTACCATCATCAGATTGAAGACGTTAAAAGAGCAAATATTCCTCCAAAATTCCCCTTTGGAGAAACAGAAATCTACAGTACCCAGCAAACAAAGGTTTGCCAAGTCCTGCAGGTACCTGTTTTAATGAATAAATGAAAATGCTTGGTAATGAGCATCGTGATTGTTTTATGGAAATGGCACTCCCGTGGAGCTTGTAAACAATTTCTTGTCTCAAGAAAACATTGCCCTTGAGAGCTGGTTTACAACACCACTTTGCTCTTCCAGCTTTCTCTTCCTGGCCTGCTCGGGGGAGACTTTGGCCGGGGTATGAGAGAATCAGGACAAATCTTTCACTGGGGCCTCTGGTCTCAGGGGTGGAGTATGGGGTCCCAAGAGCCTTTGGAGGGGAGCTCCACCTTTAAAGAAATATTCCTCTTTTTTTTTTCCTTCTATCTTCCTCTTGGTCCAAGCTGAGTTGGGTGATATTTGAAGGAGTCAATATCTGGAAAGGAGTAAAACTGATGAGTTTGGATTGGCTAAAACAAAAAGCGTAATATAATAGTGAAAAGATGTCACCACCAACCAGAAAAGTTTTCTTAGTGACCCCAGTTCACTCTGGGAACAGTAGGGAAGCTAGAACAAGCCCATGACACCTGCTCAGGACCCCAGTTTATACCAGCCTACATCAGTCTGGACCAGTCCCAGCCTACATTCTATACCCGCCTACATCAGTCTGGACCAGTCCCAGCCTACATTCTATACCCGCCTACATCAGTCTGGACCAGTCCCAGCCCACATTCTATACCCGCCTACATCAGTCTGGACCAGTCCCAGCCCACATTCTATACCCGCCTACATCAGTCTGGACCAGTCCCAGCCCACATTCTATACCCGCCTACATCAGTCTGGACCAGTCCCAGCCCACATTCTATACCCGCCTACATCAGTCTGGACCAGTCCCAGCCCACATTCTATACCCGCCTACATCAGTCTGGACCAGTCCCAGCCCACATTCTATACCCGCCTACATCAGTCTGGACCAGTCCCAGCCCACATTCTATACCCGCCTACATCAGTCTGGACCAGTCCCAGCCCACATTCTATACCCGCCTACATCAGTCTGGACCAGTCCCAGCCCACATTCTATACCCGCCTACATCAGTCTGGACCAGTCCCAGCCCACATTCTATACCCGCCTACATCAGTCTGGACCAGTCCCAGCCCACATTCTATACCCGCCTACATCAGTCTGGACCAGTCCCAGCCCACATTCTATACCCGCCTACATCAGTCTGGACCAGTCCCAGCCCACATTCTATACCCGCCTACATCAGTCTGGACCAGTCCCAGCCCACATTCTATACCCGCCTACATCAGTCTGGACCAGTCCCAGCCCACATTCTATACCCGCCTACATCAGTCTGGACCAGTCCCAGCCCACATTCTATACCCGCCTACATCAGTCTGGACCAGTCCCAGCCCACATTCTATACCCGCCTACATCAGTCTGGACCAGTCCCAGCCCACATTCTATACCCGCCTACATCAGTCTGGACCAGTCCCAGCCCACATTCTATACCCGCCTACATCAGTCTGGACCAGTCCCAGCCCACATTCTATACCCGCCTACATCAGTCTGGACCAGTCCCAGCCTACATTCTATACCCGCCTACATCAGTCTGGACCAGTCTATCTGTGCTTGCTTGCCTAAGTTGCTTCAGTCATGTCTGACTCTGCGACCCTATGGACAGTAGCCCGTCAGGCTCCTCTGTCCATGGGATTCTCCAGGCAAGAATACTGAAGTGGGTTGCCATGCCCTCCTCTGGGGGATCTTCCCAGCCCAGGGACTGAACCCAGGTCTCCGGAGTCTCCTGCGCTGCAAGTGGACTCTTTACCCACTGAGCCGCCTGGGAAGCACATACTCGTCTGTGTTGCCGTTCCGTCACCCAGCTGTGTCCAGCGCTTTGTGACCCCATCATCTGTAAGAGGTGCTACATAAAGCCTCTCTGACATCCACCAGAAATGTGGTGTCAGGCAACTCAGATTTCCGCCTTACACAATGGAAGACAGTCAACCAGCCTTGCCTCTCGTCATAGAAACCAAAGCCCCCGCAGTCACCACCTAAATCTCTACAAATAGCAGAATACAGCTGCACATCACAGCACCAGCTCTGCACCAGCCAGCTGATTATTTAGGAATGCTCCCCAAGAACTAGACAAGCTGGAACATCTTGTAATAAATCTTTTAGATTTTTAACTAAATAAAGAGATACATATTTTTTATGAATCAAAAACTCTTTTCCTGTCCCTCCCAAATAAACACTAAATTGAGATGTGAATACTCTAGGCTAGATGAGATATTAAATTCTTAGCCTCCTGGGTGACCCCACAGGTCTCTGATGGCCCTGAGCAAATTATATGACCTTTCAGAGTCAACTGACCTTCAAGAACCCATCTGAATTTCAGGAGTCAATTGCCAAAGGGTGATGAGATGGCCATCCTACCTGTGAACAAAGAATTTCAGGCTTCTGGCTTTTGGGCTGACTGGTCCTTCCGCTCAGAATGCCATTCTCTAGACCACCCCACCTTCATATTTCCATGGCCATCTCAAGGTCAAATCAAGGAGGGTGTCAGGCCCTTTCAGGCAAGTAGAAGGCATACTGACTTTTACCTTTAAATGACCACTATTTTTCATATCTCTTTGTCCTCTTGGGTGGACTCATCTACAAGGGAAATCAGGATTAAATGATGGGTCAGATTCTGATGCCCCTTTCTAGGTTCACAAGGACTCTTAGCCTCTCTTCAAGTGGACAATTGACAGTCATAGTCATCTCAGTGCATTTTGCCAAAGGATGGATGGAACAGAGGGCTTCAGCAACACAGGAAAATAGAGGTAAGGTTTACAGTCACACCAAGACGAGAAGAGGCAAGCCTCTGATGCCACATGGGTCAAAAGACAATCTGCCCTTCCCCTCCCTCACCCCAGCCCTGCCAAAGCCATCTAGACAGATTTAATCTCTCCCTCTTTCTCTTGCTCCCTGGGAAAACTAAATATCAGCTGTCTGCAGTTTGCCAGTGCCTGGAGTAACTGGACTCGCGGCTGGAACAAAAGATCTATGTGACGTTAACAGTTCACTGAGCTGTGAGATGAACAAGATGGGTGTGGAAGAGGAAACTCGAGCTGGGAGTCCATTTCCAGGGTTAATAAAGCTCCCCTTTTGCTGTATGTTTCCAAACACTGACTCCAGGATGGGCGCCATCCGTTTGCTTCCAGAAATAGACAGGCCTGCAGACTGAAGGCACTGAAGCGCCATCCGGCCCTATCAAAGGCCAGCCCAAGGCGCTGCGTCAGGAACTTGCCCCTGTCTTTAGCGCTGGCTGGGATGAGTCCACTGTCTTGGCTGAGTGTGTACCTCTTGTTCACCCAGCGGACATCTACAGCCATTCATCAGGGAACCCACAGAATTCCAAACCTCAGGCTCTTGGGGGTGGGTCTGAGGATGTTTCTCACAGTGATACCATCAGTTGTGCAAAAGTGGAAGCAGCCTCCAGGCCCAACATTTGGCGACTGGTTCATTAAACCATGAAGAGGTGCGTGTGCCAAGGTTCTACTTAGCCCTTCAAAAGCAGGTCGTAGGAATACATTGATTGACAAAGAAAGAGGCTTATGATTTAAGATTGAGGGCAGAAGGAGAAGGGGGCATCAGAGGACAAGATGGCTGGATGCAATGGACATGAACTTGGGCAAACTCCAGGAGATGGTGAGGGACAGAGAGGCCTGGCGTGCTGCAGTCCACGGGGTCACAAAGAGTTGGACCCCACCAGATGGCTGAACAACAACAATAATTAAGAAAGCAAGGTAAAGAACAGTAAGTATAACATGATCCCATTTGCATATGAAGTGTAAGGAGAAGGAAAAAGAAAGAAGTTGTGGTCTAACTTCTAGAAACGGTGGACCCAGCTATGTCATCTTGACAGTTTTAAGTAAATGACAGCCTCGAGAACTATAAGAAAATAAAACTTCTATTGTTGAAGCCACCAAGTTTATGGTATGTTGGTGATGGCTATCCCAGAAAACTGATACAGGGGGGCAGCCAGATGGTGGGTGGTGGATGAACAAGCCAGCAGGTGTTTGCGTTAGTCACGATTCTCCAGAGAAACAAAACCAGTGGGACATACAGAGATAGAGGCAACAGGAAATTTATTACAGGAAGTGGCTTACCTTGTTATGAAGGCCACGAAGTACCACCATCTGCCACCTGCAAGCCAGAGAACCAAGAAAGTTGGTGGTATGATTCAGCAGAGTCTGAAGGCCTGAGAGTCAAGGAGCCAATGGTCGAAGTCCAAGTCTGAGTCTGAAAGCCTGAAGCCCCCACATCGGAGGACAAGAGAAGATGGAATCCCAGTTTCAGCAGAGAGGGTGAACTCCCTCTTCCTCTGTCTTCTTGTTCTCTCCGTGCCCCCGGGGGCTTGGACGTCGTGCGCTCACACTGAAGGCCCTCATCTTTACTGTCTACTGATTCAGATGCTCATCTTTTCTAGAAACCCTCCTGGACCTAATACTTTAGCAGCCCTCTAGGCAGCCCTTTGCCCGGTCAAATTGACACTGACACTCACCATCGCAGCGACCGAGCAGATAAAGAACGTGCCGGGAGTCCAGAAAAATAAAATAAAATAAAAAAATAAAGTCATCAGCACCTCTGTGGTATATTATACTCCTCCATCTCCTTTCCAGATCTTCACAAACTGGGATCCAGGCGGTTAGTGTGAAGGGAATTTGGGGGAAGCTTAGCAGTTTCCTGTCTGGATCATCACAGGTACAGAACCGAGACAGAGTGGAGCCAGTGACCTGGGGGACCATGGATTATTATCCCCTACCCCAGGTCCCCTGGAGAAGGGAGAGGCTCCCCACTCCAGGATTCTGGCCTGGAGAATTCTGTGGACTGTATAGTCCACGGGGTCGCAAAGAGTCAGACATGACTGAGCGACTTTCACTTTCACCCCATTGTAACCCCAACCCCAACCCCAATCAGGGAATTCTCAGAGGCCTTCAGGGGGTTTAGACTTCCATGGGGCCTGAATTAGAGGCTGTCTTTCGTGGGTGCAAGAACCGTGTCTGGGAACGTCTGAACAGTGTGCCCCAGGGCACGCAGACAGCCAGATCTGCAGGATTCCGGAGCCCAGGTGCCCCCCAGCACGGGAGCTGGCCCCTTTGCCAGTCCAGCTCTGACAGCCCAGCTGAATGGGGAGCAGATGACAGTAACCACCCCACGCACATGGCCATCTCCCGGGTCAGCCAAACACTGGCCAAAGAAAACACAGGACTCTTCTATTCTCTGCATCCACAAAGCCACACAGGGCGTCTCTCCCAAGCTCCCTGTGCCTCATCCAGATGGCAAGGGGCCAAGGACCTATCCTCTCTTCTTTCCTCCTCTCTCCACTTGGTATCTGATTTGTTCAAAGAGTGATCACCCGGGACGCCTTGAGGACCAGGCACCAGGGTCCACTTTGATGACACAACTCTGGGGAAGGGGATCTGGACCGTGAGTGCCCAGGAGGCCCCTGTGGTGTGATTCACAGCGGCTAATGGCCAGGACCAGTGCCGTCGCTTGTCTGCAGGGCACTTGGCAGTGTGTCCACCACCTCTATGTCTGTCTTTGCCTTCACGCTTCACCACGGCATCATGAAGGACTCACTATTCTTGTCCCACTGCCAGCAAAAGAGAAAAGGCAGGCTTGAGAGGGGACCGGGTCAGGGGAGAAGCAGGACGGGCGTTCAGATCAACACCTGACCACCCTCTTCCCAAGATGCTGTGACGTTCCTTCCATCATCTCATCAAGTAACAGAGAGAGCCAGGATTCAAAGCGAGGTCTCTCCATACTCCAAGAACACACTCGCTCCCACTACCATCCACCGACCCATCACCAACCTCTCCCAGAGAACCTAACCTATTCCAGAGCCTGGCTACATGTCCCTCCACAGGGTCACCTTCCAGCAGTTTTTTCTACTGGGTTTGCCCCCCGTGTGCTCCGGGATCCCGGTGCATTCCCCACCCGTCATCTCTGTTTACCTACCTTGAGCACGCTGCATCTTTCTACCCAAGGAGCACCGCTCCCTCCTAGAAAATAAAAGAAGTGAGAGGAAGGGAAGAAGGGGTAGGCGAGAGTAGCAGGAGAAGAAAAGAGAGAGCGAGAGAAGGGAGAAGACAGCTCTCCTGAGCACAGGGAAAGTTACAGATGAGGACAATTACTCCCAGAGACGCTGCGCAGCCAAGCGCTTCCAGTGCACGTCCCCGGGTACTCGCGGCGGCTTTATGGCGCTAGGTGATGTACGACGGCAGCCCGAGCCCAGTGATCTATGACCAGGGCCCCGCCGATGCTCCCGCCCAGGGAAGGCTGTGTGATTTAAGGCCGCCCCCAAGACTCCAGCTGGCTAGTGTGGTCCATGCTGTGTCTGGGAAGGAGCGTGTGCAACAGGAGGAAGGCCACTGCCTGCCGTTGCCTGGATGGACCCAGGAGGGAGGCAGGCAGACTCGCTGTCTTCCAGGGCAGCCTCACAGCGTCCGGGGAAAGTCCTCTTCATTCTTTTTTTGTTGTTTTTTTTCTCTGCAGCTCCTCGTGACATGTGGTATCTTAATTCCCTGATCAGAGATAGAACTCGGCTGCCTGCAGGGGAAGCATGGAGTCTTAACCATTGAACCACCAGGGAATCCCGAAGGCCTCTGCATCCAGATAGAAGGGTCTCCATCCTTGTGTTTGTTTCATGGCCCCAGTGGCAGTCTTCACTGCTCCAGTGATAAAACATTTTTCAAGTCAAAGGCTCTTAGAGATGAGGGGGGTAGAGTTCAGAGAGCCCTTCCAAACCCCTATCAATCCAGACGTCATTTATTCATTCTGCAAATGTTTGCTGAGCTCCTAATATATCTCACCCACTGTATCTGAGGGTGGGGATACAGCAGCGAACAGGGCAGAAGTCGCTTGTATCCTCGTAGTACTCACTTTCTAGAAAGGAAGGCACAGGAAAGCAGGCAAGTCAGCTGGTGGCAGATGGGCTCAGATTTCTGAGAAGAACCCCAGAAAACTGAAACGGCCCGTGAACAGGCGATCTATTCTAGGTGACTTGGTTAGGGAAGGCCAGCCAGGTCATAGACACTCAGCTGAGACTCGAAGGAAAAGGAGCCAGCGCTGCCCTCATCTACGGAAAGGGCTATCTTTTCCTTCTTTGTACAAAGGTCCTCTCTGCTTCCCACAGTGTGGCTGAATTTTTGTTAATCGTGTCTGACTCTGCAACCCCATGGACTGTAGCCTGCCAGACTCCTCTGTCCATGGAATTCTCTAGGCAAGAATACTGGAGTGGGTTGCCATTCCCTTTTCCAGGGGGTCTTCCCAACTCAAGGACTGAACCCCGGTCTCTTGCATTGCAGGAAGATTCCAGGCAGTAAAGAATCCACCTGCAATGCAGGGGACCTGGGTTTGATCCCTGGGTCAGGAAGATCTCCTAGAGAAGAGAATGGCAACCCTTGTCCAATATTCTTGCCTGGAAAATTCCATGGACAGAGGAGAGATCTACAGTCCATGGGGTCACAAACAGTTGGAGCAACTAATACACACACACACACACACACACACACACACACACGAGGCGGTGAGACAAACGGGATACGTGCTGGCCAAGGACTCAGAGCTCTAGGACCAAATTCCGCCCACCTCTAAGTAGATGGGGTGACTTCTTTGAACTCTTTCCTGTTTGCTCACCACTACCTTACCGTGTCATCATTTCTCGTTTAGGTGACCCTCCTGTGAGTCTTGTGAGACTAGTCTAAACCAGTGCCTCCCAACTGGTCTTCGGGCCTCCAGAGTGCTTGTCTTAGTGTGTAAATCTGACCTGGTCTCTCCCTCTCCTACACCCTGCACCCACACAACCCATCCAGCCTCAGGCCCGCGCTCGTCCCAGGTCACCTCTGTCCCAGCCATATAGTGAAGCCGGGATGCGTTCTTTCACACCACAGCTGCCTTCGGGTAAGGCCCCCACCTCCTTCCCCGTGACAATCCCATTTGTCTGTGGACATCAACCTCTAGTGCCTTCACTTCCAGAGACCCTCATCCAATCTACCACCTGGACTAGACCCTCCCTCTCTGCTTCACCCTGGGTGCGGATTTCCTCTTCATGTGGCTACACTCCCACCCCACTGAGACCCTGAGCCCCTTGAAAGTAGGCAGAGGGACTTTTCCTCTATGTCCCCCCTGACCAGTGACGTTCCTGGCACAAGGTACCAAGTGAGGGAACAGAATGAATGAATGACTAGCTAAATGTGTCATGAAGCTTCAGTTGACCTTCTCAAAGCTGTCGATGGCTATGATTAGCTCCAGGAGAAGGGCTGATAAGAGGAGAGGGAGCAGGAGAGCTTGTAAACATGAGGCTGGAGAGGGAGAGGAGCCCAGTTACCTAGGCAGTGCACCCCAGCCTACCCACCAAGGAGTCTCAGAGGCACGTGAGCAGATGCTCCATGATGCACGGGTTCCGTTCAGTTCAGTCGGTCAGTCAAGTCCGACTCTTTGCGACCCCACGGACTGCAGCACAACAGGCCTCCCTGTCCTTCACTAGCTCCTGGAGCTTGCTCAAACTCAGGTCCATAGAGTCAGTGGTGCCATCCAACCATCTCATCCTCTGTCTTCCCCTTCTCCTCCTGCCCACAGTCTTTCCCAGCTTCAGGGTCTTTTCCAATTAGTCAGTTCTTCCCATCAGGTGGCCAAAGTATTGGAGCTTCAGCTTCAGCACCAGTCCTTCCAATGAACACCCAGGACTGATCTCCTTATGGATGGACTCATTGGATCTCCTTGCAGTCCAAGAAACTCTCAAGAGTCTTCTCCAACACCACAGTTCAAAAGCATCAGTTCTCCAATGCTCAACTTTCTGTATGGTCCAACTCTCACATCCATACATGACTACTGGAAAAACCATAGATTTGACTATGAGGACTTTTGTCCCAAAGTAATGTCTCTGCTTTTTAATACGCTGCCTAGGTTGGTCATAGCTTTTCTTCCAAGGAGCAAGCATTTTTTAATTTCACGGCTGCAGTCACTATCTGCAGTGATTTTGGAGCCCAAGAAAAGAAAGTTTGTCAGTTTCCATTGTTTTCCCACCTATTTGCCTTGAAGTGATGGGAGTGGATGTCATGATCTTAGTTTTTTGAATGTTGAGTTTTAAGCCAGCTTTTTCACTCTCCTCTTTCACTTTCATCAAGAGGCTCTTTAGTTCCTCTTCGCTTTCTGCCATGAGGGTGGTGTCATCTGCATATCTGAGGTTATTGATATTTCTCCCAGCAATCTTGATTCCAGCTTGTGCTTCATCCTGTCCAGCATTTCTCATGATGTACTCTGCATATGAGTTAAATAAGCAGTGTGACAGTATGCAGCCTTGACACACTTCTATCCCAATTTGGAACCAGTCCATTGTCCCATGTCCAGTTCTAAATGTTGCTTCTTGACCTGCATACAGATTTCTCAGGAGGCAGGTAAGGTGGTCTGGCATTCCCATCTCCTGAAGAATTTCCCACAGTTTGTTGTGACCCACACAGTCAAAGGTTTTAGCATAGTTAATGAAGCAGAAATAGATGTTTTTCTGGAACACTCTTGCTTTTTCTGTGATCCAATGGTTGTTGGTAATTTGATCTCTGGTTCTTCTGCCTTTTCTAAATACAGCTTGAACATCTGGAAGTTCATGGACTGTTAGGTAAGGGTTAGGTCCGAGTAAAGACACTTTCTCCTTCCTTCATTCTCAGACCCTTAATATGCAAAGGAGAACTGCCAATTTCCCAAGGTAGAAAAACATGAGTTTTCTCAATTCTAAATCATCTATATTGGACATTTCTGAAATAAGCATCATCGTGCAGTTGATAGGCATAATTTTTTCCTTTTGTTTCCAAAAAGGCTGTTACTAACTCAGTGACGTGCCATGTGATTTATGGTCTCCTGGAATCAGAGAAATAGAGCATCAGGCACAGAGTCTCTCTGTGTCTGGACCTGCAGACCGTCCTCATGTGTGCCCATGGCCCGCGTGTAATGCCTGATCATAGCCTCCTCCCCTCTCAGCTGTCCCAGTTTGGATGGAAAGCTACATGGTCACCCTAACAACCCAGCACTAAGAAGAGCCTGCCTGCCGGAGCCACACACGCTTCATCAGCGCGTGATCCAGATGCTTTGTTTAAGGACCATCTGTCCTACAGTGTTGGCGCATTTTCTTCTGCAGACCTGTCAAAACAGATGATCATATTTCAAAAGTCCTCTGCAACTCCATGACACAGCTTTCTTTATTCTCCCCTGGAAGGCGTGTGATGATAATGAAATGACCCAGGGCCTTTCAGCCAACTCCTGAGCAGTGCTTCCAAATCCTTGCCCTGAACCATACACCCCTAAAGTCAGACGAGCATACTTGTGCCCCAATAGGCACCTCCCACCGCAGCCTGCAAGAGGTTCTTTTGAACTGGGTTTTTTTTTAATGAAACACATGGAATTTGCCCTCTACATTACAGCCTGTGCATGTTTATTTTAATTTGAAAATTATGCTTAAATGAGCCGCCAAAGTATAAAACTGAACCATCCAGAAGATGCTCTCTTGATTCTGGAGTTTTCAAACCCCCTGCACATTTCTAAGAAATGCAATCCCAGAAGCCTTTGCTCTTATCCAACCAGAGCTGCCTGCTGAGAGGGAAGAGGTAAGTTTTCAGCGTGGGAACCCAGCACAGAAAGTGACCTGAACAGGAAGAGAATGAATACTGGGTGGGTAGGCACGGTGCATCCAGCATCATTTCATCAAACCTCAACTTCGCAGTAAGCATTGTTATCCCTTTATTACAGATGTGAAAACAGAGTCAGAGACGTTAGGTAACAGATTTAAGGTCTCAACAAGGAGCATAGAGGAAATCTGAAGTCCAGGTCCTCAGGTTCAAAGGCAGGATTTCTCACGACTTGGACCGTTCACTCCTTTCCTCCTCTGGAGTTTATCAAAGTGCCCTAAGGTGTGTCTCCCATCTCAGGTTTCTCATCGTCTTCACTGTCACTTTGAGTTTCTCTCTCTCAATTGATTTTCTAGGCTTCTCATGAGAGGTTTGAAAAAAAAAATTTTTTTTTAAGTGTCCATATCTATTTGAGGCTCTAAAGCTGATTTGTATTTATGGAAGATTATTTTGTGACTTCAAAAAATGTGGAAAACTACTATAGATAAAATGCATTTATTCTGAGATACGATCTGTTGGATTCTCTACTACCAAAAGTGGGAAGAAAACAGGTGGTACTCCAGAAAAATACTCACAGATGGAAAATGTATAAATGGTAATTCACCAAAAACAACTGCAACCGTGACTTTTAAAATATGATTCTGGTTTCTTTTTTGGGTCGATGCGTACACTGGAAACTTTGGAACTCCCTGGATAATGAATGTTTGGCTAATTAAATGGTAAGTCCTGGGGAAAAGGCACGGATGGAAGAAAGAGGCTTTTTAATCACCGTGAAATTTTAATCTATGTCCTCAGTGATTTGGGCTTGAATCATATTGAAGGAGAGCGATATGGTGCAGCAGGGGACACCTGAGCTAAAACAAACCAATTCTGTGTAAAGCACATTCCTCTCCATAGGTCCCCGGTGTTACTGCCATGAAAGTCCCAGAGGTTGCTAGAGACTAAATCTTCTCATTTCCAAAGTTACTCAGTTTTCTAACCCTAACCCTTTGCTGGTTGCAGTGAAAGTATAAAATAGCCTGGATTAGAATGTGCGCAGTAATAGTAATACAATAATTCTTATCCTGCCTGGTAAACTCCTATCCATACTTCAAAACCCTATTCCAGTATCCTTTCTGCAAGATACCGCTTTCTCAGGAAGACTCATTCTCTCCTACTCAATGCCCCCCTGATTTTTGTGTATTTGTCTTTTAAAACTCCGTGATAGATCACTTTTATTGGTGATGTGGTTTCACCCTACTAGACTCTGAGATCCTCAGTGCCTGGCATCCAGAGTGCCTAGCATAGAGCTTGGAATACAGTAGCTGCTCAATACATGCTAAGTGATGAATGGGTAAATGAATAAACATAAACAAGAACTGACGGGTACTAGAAACAGAACTATAACACTTGGATTGCTTTTCCTTCCACGAGGAAGCTGTGACCTGCAGAAAAATTCTTCAACATGACTTAATTCTATCTTCAGATCCCTTCCTTCATTCATTCATGCTAAAAAGAAATCCTCTGGGCATTCACATTCACGAAACTGTGGGGCTAAATTCAACTGAAAGACACATCAGACCTGGTTCTTTTCTTTATGAGCCTCACACTCCCATTAGTTTCTTCCCAAATGGATGGCAGATTTGTCAAGACCGCCTTCCCATGGCAAGACCCTCTCACAGCAATCGTGGACATGATGTTGTGCCTCCCACACGTCCCTCTGGGACCAAGGCACCCACTGCCCTAGCTTCCTCTGAGAATGGTCATGGCTGGAGGCTCACAAAGCATCCTTCTCCAGGAATTGCCCTTAGCCAAAGTGAACTGACTCACCCAAGGTGATGTCCTCTCCCGGAAGCAGATCACTTCCATATGAGGCTACAAAGACCTGGACCCTCCACCTCAATTGAGAACACCTCTGAAGGGCCATCTCGGCTCCAGAGCTCTCTGCAGAATGAGCTGAAGGGTCTGCAGTTCAATTCCTCCCTCTGCCTGGTCCTGCTTCTCTCTCTTTCTCCCAGGTGTCATTCCCAAGAGCTAAACGGAACCAATACTGTCTCCTTGCAAATCTCCTTCTCAGAGTCTGCTTCAAGAAGCTTAATCTAAGGCAACCACACCCTCAGCTGGATCCATTGCCAAAGGATGTGGGTGGGGTACCTTTTGTGGCAGATGTAATGTGTTCAGGATGAGTTTGCTAAAGAACATGTCAACATCATTGTTCCCTCTAACAAGAACAAGAGCAGGGCAGAGTCTTCTTTCAAGAACTGGTTTAGAGTTATTGGCTACATTAAACATTCTTTCCTCAAAAACCCATTTATTTTTTTTGTCTTCTTTAAAATATGTTTTAAATTTTAAGAATTAGAATTTTTGTTTACTTGTTTTTAGGTCTCACGCACATAACAACAACCAAATAACAAACAGCAAATCCACACAGTTGCTTTCAAAATGTACGGAGTGGTTGGGGTCATATAACCTCACATCTGTTACTCTGTCTGTCATCAGAAAAGGACCTAATAAGTGATTATAGGAAGATTACAGGATATAAGTTTAATAAACAAAATTAACTGGTCCCCTAAATGCCTTGGATGTGACAGTGACTTTGTAGATACAATACCAAAGTCACGATCCATGAAAGATGCAGTTGATATGCTGGACTTCACTGGAATTAAAAACTTAAAACCTTTTGCTCTGCAAAGGACAATATCTTGAGAATGAGAAGACAAGTCACAGATTTCCCCATCCAAGTTCCTGGCCCACAAAATCTGGTAGCACAATAAAAATAACTATTTGACACTACTAAATTTTAGGGTGGTTTGTTAATAGAGCCAGTAAATAAGACAGCAATTAATGACCTCTTAAGCTACCAAGAATTGATGCTTTTGAACTGTGGTGTTGAAGAAGACTCTTGAGAGTCCCTTGGACTGCAAAGAGATCAAACCAGTCAATCCTAAAGGAAACCAATTCTGAATATTCATTGGAAGAACTGATGCTGAAGCTGAAGCTCCAGTAATTTGGCCACCTGATGGGAAGAACTGACTAATTGGAAAAGACCCTGAAGCTGGGAAAGACTGTGGGCAAGAGGAGAAGGGGACGACAGAAGATGAGATGGTTGACTGACATCACTGACTCACTGGACATGGGTTTGAGCAAGCTCTGAGAGATGGTGAAGGACAGGGAGGCCTGGCGTGCTGCAGCCCATGGGCTCACAAAAAGTTGGACACGACTGAGCTACTGAACAATGACGAAGCTACCAATTTCTTCCCCTTACCCACAAAAATCCTCACGGATCAATCATGGATTTCTTTGGCACAAACCTGGAGAGAGCCTCAGAATCCTCAGCAGAGCACTCCTAGGCAACCACGCTAAGAGGTAAGAGTTAATACTCAAGATATAACCTAGTTACAGATCTAAAGTATAAATAAATATGTTTAAACAGTCTAGTTTAACCCTTTTATTTGCCAAAGTATTTGAGGTGCCCTGATGCAAAGCCCTCTGCTCCTGCCTGAGTCATCTGAGGGCAGGGTTGGAGATGCAGTGAGAGGCGCAGCTTCACGCCTTCTCTGTTGTATACACTTGACTTTGACCTTGGCAGCTCCTTTGTGTGGTCCATCTCTGAGCCTTTGCGGCCACTGTTCCCTCCGCCCCACTGCACCCCCCACTCCACCTTGCTATCGCCTGTTAATACTTGGTCTCCAGTCTCATCTCAAACATCCTTTTCTCAAGAAAAAAAAGTGTTAGTCTCTTGTGTCCAACTTTTTAAGATCCCATGGAATGAAGCCCACCAGGCTCCCCAGTCCATGGGATTTTCCAGACAAGAACATTGGAGTGGGTTGCCATTTCTTTCTCCAAGGGACCTTCTTGACCCAGGGGTCAAACCCAGATTTCCTGCATTGTGGGCAGATTCTTTACCTTCTAAGCTACCATTTATGCTTGTTCTCCAGTCTCATTTCAAACATCACTTTCTTAGGAAAGCCCACCCCAAAATCACATTCCATCAAATGGTGATTCTCTCTCAAGTATCATCCTGAACTTTCCTTTAATGACATTTATCACAATTATATTTAAATAATCATTTGTCTAATCAGCTGTTTGATGTCTGTATCCCCCAACAAATTAGAAATTCCATGAGGACAGGGGCTGTATCTCTTTTGACCTCTGCTCTACATGGCAAATGCTATTTAATATTTATTGAGTAAGTGAATGAGAGCAAGTGGGTCTAGGAAGTCTTTAACCAGAAGGGCTCACTCAGCTTCCTCTAGACGCATGATCTTCCTTTTCTTCCCTAAGGATTGCGTATCTAGCCATCTCCCTTCCCCAGCATCTCCAAATACCTGCTCACCTGCAGGCCCCTGCATCACCCTTGTGACTAACTGGCCTTTAAGTTCAAACACCTTCCCCTTCCAAGGAGAACTTCATTCAGCACAGTGGCTGTTTCTCGACTGTCAGAACTGATGGCTGCACCATATGGATACAAACGCAAGCAAGCATTTTTGTAATGACAGCTTAGCATCTTTACCTACACAGAGCTTCAGCTAATTAATATTCAGTCAATTAGAAAATATTTCTGAACAATAATAAATTATCCAAAATATAGGTTCATCCAGGAGCCAAATGACTCCTTTGCTGCCTTTTCTTCGCTGCCTTTTTGAAGGGAACTGCTTGCTGGATTAGCACAGTGAATAAACGAGGTCTCCCAGAAGGCCCAGGTCCCTGGGTTTGGCCCAGGGACCTAATTACTGTCACGATTCTGGTTCATACTCGGTTTGTAGGAACTAAGTGATCGGACTTCTGACTTTTGGGTCTTTGGGGGCTTCTAACTTCAGGCAGTGACTACAATATGGGAGATAATCAACAAATATTTGCAGTATTAGTGAACTACTTAACTGGGCTAAGAGCTTCTGGCCTGGGCTCTTAGTCTTCAGCTGTGTTCTCACCAATCATTCACCAGTTTTCAACTTCAATGATCTCTCCAAGCCCCAGCACAGACCACATCACTCCACTGTATATAGTCTTCCATGGCTCCCTATTGCGTGTGAAACCAAATGAGAGACCTTCTGGGCTGCACCCAGAAGCACCACTCATAGGCACCACTATGAGTGGCTACCTCCCCCCCGCCCATGGCCTCCTCTCTCATCCACCCACTCACTGGGGACTCCAACCAGAAAGAGCAGAGTGCAATATCCAGGCCTGCCAAGCTAATTCCTGCCACTGAACCCTTCCGCTGCATCCCCCAGCCTACAACTGCTTCCTTCTTCTGCCTACCTGACTCCTACCCACCTACTAAGGCTGAGCTCAGACACTGACCCGTCAGAAACCCACCTTGACACCAGCCTCCCCTCCCTCTGAAAGAGGGTTAGACACCCACCCTCTGGGTCCTGTGGCCCAGTGCTTCCCCTGTGAAAGCAGGGGTCACACTGGATTGCAAATGCCCATCTGCTTGTCTGTTGCCTCTGAAGACCTGGGAATTCACTGGGACCTGGGCCTGTGTCTGCAAGAGAAGGATAATAACTCCTACTCTGCAGGGTGGCCATGAGGATTAAATGAAACGATGTACATGGGGGCCTAGCAATGCGCCTGGCACCGAGCAGGTCTTCATCTATGTTGAATCAGCAAATGAACGAATAAAGATCCATGGTAAAGAACTTGCCTGCCAGTGCAGGAGATGTAAGAACCACGGGTTCAGTCCCTGGGGTGGGAAGATCCCCTGGAGAAGGAAATGGCAACCCACTCCAGTATTCTTGCCTGCAGAATCCCCTGGACAGAGGAGCCTGGCGGGCTACAGTCCATGGGGTCTCAAAGAATCGGACATGACTGAAGCAACCCAGCAAAGATCATTCACCTGCACGTGAGTCAGAGCTCCAGGAAGGAAGACGTAGACAGGATGTAGGTGGTATTGATAAACCAGAGGTATGCCCCTAAGGTTATGCACCAGGCTTTATTTTTCGCTTAGGACCAAATACCCTTTTCACAGCAATCTTTTTATGACACCTCATTTACTATGATGAACTAGCATAGTGTAGGATATATACTATTATGCATTCTAGTATAGGTACGTACACTACCTATAGGTTATAGTATAACCCATCCACATAATTTTTTAAATAAATATAAAGATAATGATATAGGATATTTTAAAGACAAAGAAAAGGAGATATCTTGATATTATATTTCAATAAATAATTGCTCATACATGACTTGGGGAAGACACACGGATCGATAAAATGTCTGCACCTCGTTCTAATAAGCAGGTTGGGATTTAGGAGACATAAGACAGTATTCAACTGACTACTGTTGACATTTTTTCTCTGTCGTTGACATTTTGAAATAAGGGCTAAATAAGCACCTTTCTATATTTATAACTGCAGAGACAGACTGGGACCTGGGGGAAGGTATCGGCATCTTAAATTCAACAGTGGCCTTGCCATCCACAACATAATTTTCTGAATGTTGAACGACTTTTGCCAAAGTTTTAAACAAAAAAAAAAAAATAGTCTATCATTGATTTACCTAGTAGTTGCTTTCCTAGAAACTTCAGTGTATCTTAAAACCATGCACGAAATAGCTCTCTTTATATATATTGATAGAAAGATAGATACAAGAGTTATAGAGTTCTAGATATACATAAAACTATAAACAGATTTTTCATTTACATGTATTTCCAGTGAGACATGTAAAAGTTGCTCAGAAAGATGCAAGTGAATTCTTTGTAATATGGAACTTTCTCAGTTCAGTTCAATCGTTCAGTCGTGTCCGACTCTTTGCGACCCCATGGACTGCAGAACGCCAGCTCCCGGAGCTTGCTCAAACTCCTAGAACAGGCAATATATTGGACAATTCTATCCCCCATCCACTAATTACTTTCAGTCTCCCCAGACATTGGGCCGACCAAAAAACACCCTCATCAATACCCAAAATACCCTGAAGGGGGCAGCACCACTCCCTTTGAGAATCACCACTCCCCCACCCAAAACCGGCTGAACCCAGGATACCCATCAGCCTGGGTGGAACCCTGCAGGGCTCAGCCTTGTTCCCACTCTCTCGGTAGAAATCGCAGTCCAGACCCCTAAGAAGGGAAGCCCCAGAGGAGGCTACAGGTATGTAAGCTGATCCCTGCAACAGCCAGCTGGGTACACCGTCCCATGCACTGCCTCCAAGAATAACGTTTGTACATGAGGGTGTGAGGAAGAGGGGCTTACACGCCCCTAATGGCCTCCAGCTGCTGCCAGCCACACTGTGCCCGGGGCACAGCCAAGCCAGCCCGGGCCCTGGGCTGCCTGCCCAGGCCGAATCCAAACTGAACTCAGCCGCCAGCTCCCTGAAGCCACATCCACAGCGCGGAGGCAGGAGACGTGGCTTCTGACCTCAGTTCTGCTGCAGACTCGCGTGTGACCTGGGAGACGTGCTTGACTTCTCCGGGCTTTATGTCCCCCTCTCTCATGAGAGTGAGCCAAAATTCTCGGTTTTTGCCCTGAAAGTTTTTATTACAAGGAAAGATGAATCAACACAGGAGGAAAATGCTCAAGGGACTCCTGGAAGCCCATCCCTAGTAAAACGGTGGCCAGTACCCTGTAAGGAATAAAATGGGTCATTTTATAATCAGGACATGAATTTCTTGTGCACCGATGACCAGTGATTGGTGCACTAGAAAAAAAGTTTAAGCTACACCGCAAGAAAGAGGGTCTGCAAGAGCCTCCGCGGAATGAATGGGCAGCTGAAAGTGAAAAGGCCCAGCGGTGGAAAGATAAAATGAGACCTGGTGTTAAGAGCCTTGAACATCAGGCTTAAGGGAGCTTGTAGATAGTAGATCAAGATGTCAGACCCAAGTGTGTTTGACTCATTCATTCATTCATTCACTCATTCATTCAGCAAGTATGTTTTTGTTTGGGGGGGGTGGGGGTTGCCAAGAAAGTTCCCAGCTCCTTTTTTTAAAATGCTTTTTTTATTGTAGTGAAGGCCTCATACTATAAAACACCCTACTTTAACCATATTTAACTGTGTGGTTCACTGGTACTAAGTACGTTCATATTGTTTGTAACTCTCGCCATCCTCTCTCTCCTGAGTTTTTCGCCTTCCTAAAGTGAAACTCTGTCCTCATTAAACCTAAATCCCCCTTCACCCCCCTCCCTACCCCTTTCCCCCCTCCCCTGGCCCCTGGCATCTAACAATGTACTTTATGAACATGACTGTCCTCAGTACCTCCTGTAAGTGGGATCAAACAACGCTTTGTCTACACCTACTGCATATTGGGATGCATTTTTAACGTTAATGTAATATAGTCTTTCAGATTGTACTTTTTTCCCCTGTGCCACACGCTAGGTGCTCATTAGTTATTATCTCTTTTCTACACAGTAGTGTGTGTATGTCAGCAGCAGCAGACACAAGCATGTTCTGAGAGCATCCTGCCTGCCCAGCACTCGAGGGGCGAACAGGCAGATAAGCTCTCTGCTGGAAGCTTGCAGTGTCATGGTGGAAGACAGAAATTACAGAAACAATTCACATGTTCACAAGATGATTCCAAACAGTGAGAAGCAGTAAGAAAACAGAAGAGACTAGCGACGTGGGGGCAGAGGGCGTAATTTCAAAAGGGGGGCTAAGGAAGGCTGAGACCTGAAAAATGAGAAAAAAACTAATCGTGCAAAGGTCCGTGGGCAGAAGGCTCCAGATGGAAGGACCCCAGTGAGCGCTGGCCTGGAGGTGGGAAGAGAGAAGGGGGGCCTCTGGGGGGTGTGGCAAGAGGTGAGGTCAGAGGGAAGAAAAGGCACTTAGTTCAGGGGCTCGTGGACCATGATGATGGAGTCTGGGTTTTATTCTAACAGCCATGAGAAGCCACTAGAGGATTTTTTAAATTTTTAAAAGATGATCTGATTTACATTTTTAAAATATCACTCAGGCTGCTCTGGGAAGGGTAGATCATAGGTTAGAAAGAGGTTGGGAGGCTGAGGGATCCCCAGGAGGCCTGGGCTGGGATTCTAGCAATGGGACCAACAGGCTGGTTGGAATGGAGTGGGTGTGGCACGAACAGGACACACCCATGGACTGTGCAGGGAGGTCAGTGGGAGGGATTGCTCCTTAGATGGGCCCTGTGGTCTCCTAAGCCCATGTGGCATCTGATGGTCTTCATGCACAGTTCCACACTTCGCAGAACCAGGAACTCACCCTCCAGAGCAGCAGATTCTGGACATGATGGAGAACGCCTTTCCAGATGTTATGGCATTTTGTCTTCCCGGGACATCTACCCCATGTTCGTTCTCATTCTCCCCTCCAAAGGCACAAGAAGGAGAACCAGTTCCTTTTCCTCAGAACTCTCCCCAGAGGCTTCGAGACTTCATCCTCCTCCTGCCTCTTCTTGCTCCAAAAAGATGAACTTTCCTCTTGGGGGCCAGCGGAAGGACTTCCACAAGCTGGCCTTCCCTGATCTTCCCATTTCTCACATCTTTTGTCTCAGCATCCTCTCCCCTCTCATATCCCCATCCCCCATCCATTCATTAAACACGCACACACACCACACACGCGCGCACACACACACACACACACACACACACACACACACACATCTCCACGACGGGAAGGTTGCTATTCTCTTTTCGTCCTCATCTCTATCTGCCCCCTATTGCCTGTCCAGCCACTGAAGTTTTCAGAAGGGAAAATCGAGGTTTCAAACCCATTGATTATGAGCTGATCGCAGAGCAGTGACTCCCCGACTTTCCAAATCCCACCTGTAAAGCGGTTATGCTAAGCCCCCGGATGACAACATCTTAGGAGGGAATCCGTGATCAAGAGTTTGGCATTGGATCATGGGCTTCTCTCCTCCCACTCCTCAGATTTTCTGGATGGGTGGAGATGATGCTCTTCTTGCCCTAAAAGGGTTTATCGCAGCCTGTCAGTTTCCGGTGTGAATCACCCACTCAAAGACTATTTCCAGCCAGTTACATCTCCTTCGCCATCAAACACTGGAGAAATTAACAGAGGCTAATGGACTTAAGAAGCCCCCAGTGCCAAGAGCAGACGGTTGACAAAGAGGCTCCAGAGCTACCCACCTCTTTTTTCCTGTTCCCTCCCGTCAGTCATTGATTCTATTAGCTGAAAAGCCCTATTTAGCCAGGCTGCAGTTCCTATTTTAGGGCCTACCAGGGTTCCCCCAGGGAAGATCACCAGTGGGAGAAAAGGGCTTTTTGAAGATTACATATGAGTAAAAAGAGAAAGCCTTTGAACACTGATGGAGATTCTGGGCTTCAAACTCCAGCAGGCGCTGTGGATCTCACAGAAAAAATAAAAGGGCTAAAGGGAAGGAGATCAAGGGGAAAAGTAACCATTACAAGAATTAGAGGAATTCAGACCTGGCAGGAGTGCAGAGAGTCCTGAGAATCAGGAGCCCCAGTGACTGTCCAGGCTCTATTTTCGCTGTGGGACCCTGGGTAAGTGAGTGTCTCTCTCTGAGCCTTTTCTACTCAGTCCCTACCAGTTGATAAACACCTCGGGCTAAGTACTGTGCCTGGTAATGGGGATTCCAAGGCAACCACAGGCTCTCTGGAGCTCACAGCTCCGTGGGGCAGCCAGGAAAAAGGATAACTGCAACATCATGTGACAAGGGTCTCCCCACTGGTACAACCAGCAGCTTTTATAGATGGAAAATAATAACAACAGTGGAAGTGAAAGTCCCTCCTCCATCGTCCCCTCCTCCCTCCTCCCTCCTCCCTCGCTCCCTCCTCCCCTCCTCTTCCCTCCTCCCTGCCCCTCCTCCCTCGCTCCCTCCTCCCTCCTCCCTCCTCCATTGCTCCCTCCTCCCTCGCTCCCTCCTCCCCCCTTTCCTCCCTCCCTCCCTCCTCCCCTCCTCTTCCCTCCTCCCTGCCCCCTCCTCCCTCGCTCCCTCCTCCCTCCTCCTTCCTCCCTCCCTCCCTCCTCCCTTCCTCTTCCCTCCTCCCTGCCCCCTCCTCCCTGCCCCCTCCTCCCTCCTCCTTCCTCCCTCCCTCCCTCCTCCCCTCCTCTTCCCTCCTCCCTGCCCCCTCCTCCCTGCCCCCTCCTCCCTCCTCCTTCCTCCCTCCCTCCCTCCTCCCCTCCTCTTCCCTCCTCCCTGCCCCTCCTCCCTCACTCCCTCCTCCCTCCTCCCTCCTCCATTGCTCCCTCCTCCCTCGCTCCCTCCTCCCCCCTTTCCTCCCTCCCTCCCTCCTCCCCTCCTCTTCCCTCCTCCCTGCCCCCTCCTCCCTCGCTCCCTCCTCCCTCCTCCTTCCTCCCTCCCTCCCTCCTCCCTTCCTCTTCCCTCCTCCCTGCCCCCTCCTCCCTGCCCCCTCCTCCCTCCTCCTTCCTCCCTCCCTCCCTCCTCCCCTCCTCTTCCCTCCTCCCTGCCCCTCCTCCCTCACTCCCTCCTCCCTCCTCCCTCCTCCATTGCTCCCTCCTCCCTCGCTCCCTCCTCCCCCCTTTCCTCCCTCCCTCCCTCCTCCCCTCCTCTTCCCTCCTCCCTGCCCCCTCCTCCCTCGCTCCCTCCTCCCTCCTCCTTCCTCCCTCCCTCCCTCCTCCCCTCCTCTTCCCTCCTCCCTGCCCCTCCTCCCTCGCTCCCTCCTCCCTCCTCCCTCCTCCATTGCTCCCTCCTCCCTCGCTCCCTCCTCCCCCCTTTCCTCCCTCGCTCCCTCCTCCCCTCCTCTTCCCTCCTCCCTGCCCCCTCCTCCCTCGCTCCCTCCTCCCTCCTCCTTCCTCCCTCCCTCCCTCCTCCCTTCCTCTTCCCTCCTCCCTGCCCCCTCCTCCCTGCCCCCTCCTCCCTCGTTCCTTCCTCCCTTCCTCCTCCCTCCTCCCTTGCTCCTTCCTCCCTCCTCCCTCGCTCCCACCTCCCTCCTCCCTTGCTCCTTCCTCCTTTGATCCCTTGATCCCTTGCTCCCTCCTCCCTCCTGCCCTTGGGGCATAGGCACACACTGCTGTCCACAGATCTAAGACCATCCTGCTCTATCCTGGTTCACATCAAGCATCCAGACCATCCCCGCCTGCTCAGGGCCCTTAAACCCACCGGGCTGTACGTCCCCACCTAAACACCCCCATATCCTCTGCAGTCACCTCGATCCTCAACTCAACTACTGCAAACATTCACCTTCTGGCTCCAACTGAAATCTGATCTCCTTAGGAATACTCTTCCCCTTGGGCCTGATTCCTTTCCCACATCCCTTCTGCCGCTCGCAGTGCTCCTTCCTGCTCCTCACTGTCACTTCCAGAACAGTGCTCCCTCCCAAAAGGCCTCCAGCTCTGAAGCTTATCCCTTCATACCAGCAGTAGAGAGCCCTTCCACTGGGGCCATCCTCAGACCCAAAGGCCACTGTCCCTGACTCCCCAAAGTCTTTACCTCCTGGCTCACTGGCACGCTTTCCGACCCAGACTTAGTTTCAGTATCCACCTAAGCGCTCCTCTCAACAGCATGCTCTGTCATTCTCTGTCTCCCTCTCATGCAAGAACCATGCCTCAGTCACTCCATGCTGTACTCATATCTGTCCCTTGTCATTGACAATAATCATTCTTACACTGTAACCTCAGTTCCAAGAATCCCATTCTCTAGGCTCCAGTCACCCTGAGATCAATGATTCTTCTACCTAGGTTCTAAGGTCCCTTCATTCTGCCACCTCTTCACTGCCCTCTACCCCACACATGCATATTTTCCTCTCTGTCCAACGAAGGTGATCAGTCATTAGCATCATCATCGCCACCACCAGCATCATCTTCATCGTCATCATCATCATCACCAGCACCACCACCTCATCACTGTCACCATTACCGTCATCACCACCATCACGACCATCTTCACCATCATCATCTTTACCACCTCCATCTTCACCATCCACATTATCATCATAATGACGCAACCACCATCTTCATCACCATCATCTTATCACCATCACCACCACCACCTTTATCATCAGTATCGTCTAATCCATTACCCTTGAGGCAGGTGGTACACTCTAAAAACTGACTGCAACAATACCTCCCACCTCACGTGTACTTTGAAGGTGACTTTGACGCTCCTCTAATTAAGAAATGGGTTTCTGTGTCCTACCCTTGAATCTACAGGGGGCTGTGACTATGGCAGAAGTGATGCCAAGACTATGTCATAAAAAGCAAGAGAGCATCTGCCTGGCTTTCCTGGGACACTCACTCTTGGAGCCCAGCGAGCACACCATGAGGGGTCCACGTGGAAAGGATCTCAGGCCCTCTGCCCTGTCCCAGACGAGCTCATGGGCGACAGACGGCGCTGTTTTCCCAGCCACGTGAGTCACCGTCTGTGTTAGGTCCTTAGGGCTGCTGTAACAAGTTACCACCAACTGGGTGGCTTAGAGCAGAAATTCACTTGCTCACAGCTTGGAAGGCTAGAAATCCAAGGTGCCCACAGGGCTAAGCTCCTTTGGAAGCTCTTGGGGAGAATCCATTGTTTGCTCTTGCAGCGCCTGAAGCTTGAGGCCTTCCCTGGTTTGTCGCTGCATCACTTCAGTCTCTTCCCCTGTGGTCACACTGTGTCCGTCACTTCTTTATGTCAAAACTGCCTGTTTCTCTCTTACAGGAACACTTGTAATTGTGTTTAGGGACCATGTAGATAATCCAAGATAACCTCCCAGTCTCAAGACTCTTAATCACATTTGCGAAGACCTCTTTTCCAAATAAGGTAGCATTTACAGCTTCCCAGAATGAGGGTCTGATATCTTTAAAGGGCCCTTATCTGTTATCCGTCTACTAGTTGTTGTTCAGTTGTTAAGTTGTGTCTGACTCTTTGCAACCCCATGGACTACAGCAAGCCAGGCTCCTCTATCCTCTACGACCTCCCAGAATTTGCTCAAATTCATGCCCATTGAGTCGGTGATGCCATCCAACCATCTCATCCTTTGCTGTCACCCTCTCCATTTGCATTCAGTCTTTCCCAGCATCTGGTCTTTTCCAGTGAGTCAGCTCTTTACATCAAGTGGCCAAAGTACTGGAGCTTCAGCTTCAGCATCAGTCCTTCCAATGAATGTTCAGGGTTGATTTCCTTTAGGACTGACTGGTTTGCTCTCCTTGCAGTCTGAGGGACTCCTTAAGAGTCTTCTCCAGCACCACAATTCAAAGCATTAATTCTTCAGCTCTCAGCCTTCTTTATGGTCCAGCTCTCACATCTGTACATCTGTCTACTACACCATCTTAAAAGTGGATCCTCCATTCCCCAGTCAAACCACCCCAGCTGAGGAGAGACTGTTCCCCACCAGGGCCCTGCCAAAAATGGGAGACTCGCTTAGAAATGAACGAGTGTTGCTGTTTTAAGCCTCTCAGTGCTGGGGCGGTTTGTTACACAGCAATAGACAACTGTTACAAGCCTCAGCGACCTTGTTTGTTCCTTGCTTCATTATGCTTGCTGGTTTAATCTGACTCTCCGCCTGTTTTCAACGTGTACCTGGCAGCTGAATATGATAATAGGGAAACACACAGCCCTGCTGACTCTGCCCACGCTGAATCCACAGCCTCTAAGCCGAAATGGGCTCCTGGGGGAGGGGGGTGGTGCCCAGCCATCCGACTACATTTCCCTAACAAGAATCATTCTCCCAAACCCCATTTCACCCCTTCTTTCAACGTAAACTTTCACTGCTTCCTCCCCAGACTTAGCCTCAGCTGATGTCTTTGATTTCTATTTCACTGACACAACAGAAGCAACCAGAAAAGAACTCCCGCAAGTTCCTCCATCACATCCGTCAACCACGTCCACCCACACTCACTGATTGCCCTCCTGCTACTTTGGATGACCTCTCAATGCTCCAGGCTCCACTCGGGCCCACTAATCAGTCCCCAAGGACACCACTCACCCTCCCCCATCTCCTGTATCATCACTTCTGCCTCTCCCTGTATAATTCCCATCAATGCTAGATATGTTTTATTTCTCCCATTTTCTCTAGCGACCTACTTTCCTCCTCCCCTTTAAAATAAAAGAATGGTTCATACTCACAGTCTCTAATGTCTCTCCTCCCATTCTCTCTTGAATCCAATCAGGCTTTCCACCCAACATTGAACTGAAAATAACCCTTATCAAGGTTATCCAGTGTTGCCAAGTCCTGGGTCCTTTGTTACCCCTGATAAATATGGTTTTCTTGGGGATTCTGTCACAAATTACCACAATCTAGGTGGCTACATGAGGAAGTCTGGAGGCTAGAAGTCTGGAGTCAACGTGTTGGCAGTGTCATGACCCCTCTGAAATTTCCAGAAAGAGTCTTTCCTTACCTCTTCCAGCTTCTGGTAGCCAGCAGCCTTCCTTGGCAGCCCTGGGCTTGGAGCTGCATCACTCCAACCCCTCTACCTGCCTTCATCCTTACCTGGCCTTCTGCCCTCTGTGCATCTCTGGTGTCCCTTCCTCTTCTTACAAGGACAGCAGTCACTGGATGTAGGGCCGATCCTAATCCAGTATGACTCATCTCAACGTAGCGAACTCCATCTGCAAAAACTCTATTTCCAAACAAGGTCACATACTGAGGTTCCGAGTAGACACGAATTTGAGGGGACGCTGTGTTAGTCGTTCAGTCATGTCTGACTTTTTGGAATCCCATGGACGTTAGCCTGCCAGGATCCTCTGTCCATGGGATTTCCCAGGTGAAAATACTGGAGTGGGTTACCATTTCCTCCTCCAGAGGATCTCCCCAACCCAGGGATCAAACCCGGGGCCTCCTGGCTTGGCGGGCAGATTCTTTACCGTCTGAACCATCAGGGACACTATACCACCACAACAGCAACGTACATCACCACTGATCACTCCCTCTTGGAGACACTTCTTTCTTTCTCTTGGCTTCCAGGGCATCCCATTCTCTGGGTTTTCCTTCCACCAAAATGAACACCCCTTCTCAGTCTCCTTTGCTGGGTGCCCCTTGTCTGTCTGAGTGCCCCAAGCTTAGTCCTCCAAGGCTGATCTTCTCTTCCCACAATCCCTCCCCAGGCCTTGCTGTTGTGCTTCAGCCACTAAGTCAGGTCCAACTCTTTTGCGACCCCATATGGACTCTAGCCTGCCAGGTTCCTCTGTCCATGGCAAGAATACTGGAGTGGGTTGCCATTTCCTTCTCCAGGGGATCTCTCCAACCCGGGACTGAACCCAAATCTCCTGCATTGCAGGCAGATTCTTTACTGCTGAGCCATTGGGGAAGCCTCCTTCCCAAGGTGATCTTCTCCAATTTCATGGCTTTAAATCCCTGGATACTGACAATTTCAAATTTCCTACAACCAGCCTCCACCTCTCTCATGAATTCTAGACTCATACACCCACCTTGGATGTCTAAGGACCATCTCAAAATTAGTATACTTAAAATTTTTTAAATCCCAACTTTTCTTCCATCCCAAAAGAAAAAGAAAAAAAAAAAAAAAAAAAAAACTGTTACACCCACAGAATCTCTCATCTCACTAATTGGCATTTCTCGGGTCATAAAACAAAGTTATTCATGAGTCTTCTCTTTCTCACATCTCACTTTCAAATGCAACAACAAATCCTGCTGCCATCACCTTCAAGGTATATCCCATACTCAGTCACTTCCCACAACGCCCTTACCACATCCTGATCCCACCCACCATCACCTTGGGGTCAGAAGACCACAGCCCATCAGCCAAACCCATCCTCCTATCTGTTTTTCAAATAAAGTTTTACAAAACAGTCACACCCATTTGCTTCCACATCGTCTGTGGCTACTTTTACGTTCCAAGGGCAGGAAGGACTAATTGCAACAAAGACTACAAGGCTTGCAGAGCTGAACACATTTCCTGTCTGTACTTTATTCAACGCGCGTCCCAGGTGGCGCTAGTGGTAAAGCGCCCAGCTGCCCTTGCAGTAGACACAAGAGACATGGGTTGGATCCCTTGGTTAAGAAAAGCCCTTGGAGGAGGGCACGGCATCCCACTCCAGCATTCTTGCCCTGAGAATCCCACGGACAGAGGAGCCTGGCAGGCGACCATCACGGTCTCCATGGGGTCACAAAGAGCTGGACACACCTGAAGCAACTCAGCACACACAACACGTTATTCAAAAAGTTTGTCGGTCCCTGGTCTGGACTATTACAGTCATGGGGCTCCCTCCCTCCACCTTTGCCCACAGATGGTTGATTCTCAACCAGCAGACAGGGCGTCACTTTTTAAACCTGAGTCAGCCCCTGCTAGACCCCGTTTAGAATTATTCACTGCCTGTTTGTCTCACTTCCCCTCGCCCAGCCAGCCCTCAGCTCTCACCTCCAGCCACATCTCGGCTTTTCTCTCTAGCTACCCTCTGTCTCCAGTTTCTCCAGCCACGCCAGACGTGTTCCTGCTCCCAGAACATTCCAGGCATGCTCGTAGCTCCAGGCTTTTGCGTTTTCTCTTTTCCCCCCAGATTCTCATCATCCTCATCAGACTCACCTGGCAATTCACATGTCCTCAGGAGACTTTTCCTGTTCTCTGGTGTGAAATAGCACCGCCCGCCCAAGATCGCCACCTCCCGCTTCCTCTGCTCCACTTCCATCCACAGAGTTTCTCATCGTCAGACGCCATGCCCTTTTTTACCTGTTTGTTTTTTACCTGTTTGGTTATTACTTCCTGCCTCCCTGCAGTCTGCCTTCTGCGTGATACACATCATCGTACCCCCAGCACTTAGCTCAATGCCTCAAACATAGTAGGTACTCTGGAAAGATATGTTGGATGAGAGAAGGGCCCAAAGAATGAATGTTCGTTCTGCAGGTCAGTCCCTGCGCTAAGCTACCCTCACAATAGCCTGTGAATAAGCACCGAGACAAAGAGCCCAGAGGCCCCTGGCCAGGGCTGAGTCAGGTGTGACACCAAAGCTCTCTGCGCTCCTCATCTCCACCTTCTAAAATTGTGCTTTTCTGTATATTTTAGATGATATTTTCACCTGTAAGGTCACAATGCTAGCAACCCAAGTGTCCGATGCTGGATGAATGGATAAACAAAATGTAGTATAGACATGCCATGGAACACTGGCGGCGGTGGTGGTTTAGCCATTCAGTCGTGTCCCGCTCTTGCGACCCTATGGACTGTAGCCCACCAGGCTCTTCCGTCCATAGGCTTCTCCAGGCAAGAATACTGGAGTGGGTAGCCATTCCCTTCTCCAAAATCTTCCCAACCCAGGGATCAAACCCAGGTGTCTTGCACTGCAGGCAGATTCTTTACCGACTGAGCTACCACAGAAGCCCCTGCAATGAATTATTATCAGCCTTAAGAACGAAGAATATTTCGACACACAGCGCAACATGGGTGAGCCCGAAAGACAATGATGCCACATGAGATAAATCGGAGATAAAAAGATAAACATTATATGATTCTATTTATACATGGTATCTAGAGTCGTCAAAATCATAGAGACGGGAGATAGAAAAGTGCTGGCCAGGGACTGAGGGAAGCCAAGGGTGATTGTTTCATGGGTAGAGGGTTTCAGTTTTGCAAGATGAAAAGAGTTCTTGCTGGTGATAGTTGCGCAACAATACGAATGTACTTAATCACACTGAACTGTACACTTTAAATGGTTCAGATGATTGATTTTATACAATGTTTATTTTACTCTCTTTTTTTTTAAAGATTGTAGTCTTCCTCATTGCAAACAGACAAGAAGGTCTAACTTTTCCGTTTCCAGAAGAGGAGCGTGAGGGTCAGAGGACAAAGCCCGAGCTGTCGGAGGTTAGAACTTGAACCCAGGCCCCTCCAGCTCCTCCCCATCGTGCCTTCTGCTAAGGCAGTGGAAAGATTTCCCTGTGTATTTACCACACTTTAGATGACGGGAAATTTATTTTTTCCATTCCTAGGCACCCCTGGCGACCTCTTTCCTCCAGCCCTGAGATGGGGTGGGACGAAGTGAACACATCACAGAAACTGTCTCAGAAGAACCGGCAGGAGAGGTGGGGGATGGGAGAAGTTCCTGCATTAGCATATGCAAATTGGCCAGAGTAAAGAAAGCTGGGAAAGCTGCTATTTTATCATTTGTGGTAATTATAGTAATTTAGAGTGGTGAATCAATGGGATCCTGAAGGTAAAAGCATCTCGGAAGGATAACGTGGTGTGATTAAGAAGTTCTGATTAAGAACCGCTGTCATTTTCACCCCAAAAAAGTGAGGAAAGAGACCAAGGTCAGAAGAGCAGCGACATGAGTCATGTAGGCGGGGACCTCAGCCTGCCAGGCCCTGTCCCCATTGCTGAAGACACAGAGAGAGATCGGAAGGTCCCCAGAATGTCCCAGCCCCTCGACATTCACAGAGAAAACACAGCCGTGGAGGAGGTCCACTCAAAGATACTGTGATCGATGCAGTGAATACACATGTAAAGGAGCATGGAAGAAGGAGTCATTAACTTTGTCTGAGGGAAAGACTGGGAGAGTTCCAGATAAAACGTCATATCTGAATAGGGTTTTGCAGTATCAATAGGAGTTTGTGACTGACAGTAGCCAGACGGGATTTGCAGGTGGAGGTAACAGCATGCGAGAAGGATTGGAATAAAAGCACCTTTAGAGAACCCCAAGGAGGAAGTGGAGAGTGAAGGTTTGCAGCTTATAAAACTGAAAACACTGGCAAAGCTATTGTAGGGAGCTTGGACATGATTCAGTCACGGATGGGAAGATAAAGACAGGGGCAGAGGAGGGATGTGACCATACTGAATTTTAGGAAAACTTGGTGAGGGAGCCAAGGAGTCGTGCGATACACCAATGGCAGTGTTAGAGGGGTGGGGGCAGAGGGACAGGATTTCGGAGGTCAGATGAGAACAGAACAACCCACTGACCCAGGAGTCAGGACACAACCAACTGGGAACTTCACAGGTCACAACTGCAAGGGACCTGAGCTACCATCTGCCTCAACTCCCATTTTGCAGATGAGCAAGTCAAGGCTCAGAGAGGTTAAGGCACTGGTGCGAGGGTCTCCCAGCTAGTAGGCAGCAGAGCAGGGGTTTGGCACCAGGTCTATCTGACTTTAAAGCCTGAGCTGTCTACTGCCCCGTGAACCTCTGGATGTAAGACAGAATGGTCAGTCATCTCAAGCTCAGGTCGTGGAGCTGACAGTGGGTGCTGCCTTCCATGCTGTGGGCACTGAGAGCGGCAAGCTCAGGGGAGACCGTGTGGTCAAGCCCCCGAGGACTGTCCTGTGGTGCCAGGGGACATTTTACTCCCACGCACGTCACAGGGAGTCCAGTCACTGTCCAGCCCAGAGAACAGAGGAACAATCTGACTTGTCTGCCTTATGAGAGTGAGTTCCCTGTCCCTCTGGGCATGCCAACCAAGGCTGAGCACCCACCTGCCTTGGATGCTCTAGAAAGCATGCCTGCACCCCGAGAGATTTTCAAGGTGACTTTGAACTCTCAGGCTCTATGATCTTTGCAGGCTGAGACACATCCCCACACTACCCAAGCACCCTTTAATGAGCTGTTGCTGAGGAATCCTTTATTAATCCATTCACCAGCAGAGTATTTAGGAAAACTCTTTGGTGGGAGAAACACAGAAGGAGACCAAGGATTCTAAAGGGTACCTAACACAACTAGACTTAAAGGATGACCGAGGAGTGGGTTTCAGCAGAAGAAACAGAAAAGGCTAAGTCCCAGAGGCAAGAGAGAGAACGAAGGTGCATCTGGAAGGCCACATAAGTGGGCAAGGCTGAAGGCAGCGTGCGGCAAGCGGAGGGCTGGTCAGAGAGCAGGCTGCAGGCCGGGAGGGCCACAGAGAGCTGCAAAGGGGTGGGCCTTTGATCAAGTTCCCTCCGACAGCCACGTGGAGTCCATGTGACTAATCCCTTAAGACTATTTCACATCAGAAGGAAAATAAAAGTCTTCCTTCGCTCCCAAACAGCAGTGTGGGGCAGGGATGTCTCCATCACAGTCTGGGGCAGAGGTCTCCTCTGCCTCAGGACCCCAGAGCCCCCGGCAGCCATCCCGGAGCTGGGGGCTGCCTCCCACTGAGGTCCACGGCGGCCTGGCTGGCCGAGCCTTGGCCCACGTGACCCTCTGAACGCCGGTCCCCTGCACGAGGCCTCGGCCGGCCTCACCACTGACAGATGGAGCGTTTGTTGACGCTCCGGTGACAGCTTGAAAACTCATCTCCTCCCTCCGAGCCGGCCCGTTCCACCTCGTCCTCCCATCTGCCATCTCATTTGAAAACTAGCAGAACAACTCGGCTAGAGCAATTCCGACTTTTTCCATCTGTGCCGAGTTAATTAAGAGGGTAATGAGAGCTGGGAATGAACGAGGTCTGCATTAATTCAAGATATGATTAAGAGAAGCATTTCTAAAATGTGTGTGTTTGCGCGCGCGCACGCACACAGAGCAAGGCCCAATGGGTTGGACGTGTCCCCAGGTCAAGGTCATCTGCTGTGCCCTTGGTGGGTGGGCTCTGGGGAAGCAGGGGGAAGGGGACCCACGTGCTCAGAGCAGGTACCACCACAACTGTGAGCTCCCAGAAGCCCCCGGGGTCACAGAAGCAAAGACGGAGACCACCTTGGTGTCTGTTCCCCACTCCACAAAACAACTCCACAAACGTGGACTCATCACCTGGTTTGTGCCTGGCCCAGTGAACACAGAGAGCATGGTGACTAGAGTTTCTCTTTATTATGACAATGTCATTTATCGATTGGGACTTCCCCGGTGGCTCAGACGGTAAAGAATCTGCCTGCCATGCAGGAGACCTGGGTTTGATCCCTGGTCAGGAAGATCCCCTGGAGGAGGGCATGGCAACCCACTCCAGTATTCTTGCCTGCAGAATTCCAGGGACAGAGGAGTCCGGCGGGCTACAGTCCATGGGGTCGCGAAGAGTCGGACACGACTGAGCGACTCACACTTGCACCTTCTCTTGCATTTATCGATGACCTAACCACTTATCTAATACAGTGTCAGGTACATCAAAAAGTCACAAAAGGCCAACAGAATATAAAGCTGAGATCGGAACCCAGGCCTTGTGACTCCTAGTCCAACGGGCCTATGAGCAAAAGAACAGTGCAAACACATACTAATGAATACCCAATGTTCGTTGAGCATTTACTATGTGTCAGCCATTGTTCTAAGCACTGTTTGTGTATCATTTCATTTAATTCTCACAAAGACCCTAAGAGGCAGATACTATTGATATCATCCCCATTTTATAGATGAGGAAACTGAGGCTCAGACAGACTAACAGCCTCACCCAAGATGCCACTATGAGGAAGCAGCAGAAATAGGATTTTTATGATGCCAAAATCAAGCTATCCCACTGAATAATGCCAGCCCCTGGGCTCAAGGAGACAGACATCTGTGATGTTGTAGGGGCACAAAGAAGGGGGACCTTATCTGACCCTATGTGAGGAGGGGAGGGGGAGCCAGAGAAGGCTTCCTGGAGGAGGGGACAGCCAGGTAAATTCTGAAATGACTCAGATTCAACCATTGTTTAGTGAGTGTCCACTGTGTGCCGAGGAATCCTCCAGCTCTTTCACGTCTCACTAAACCTGCCCGGCCCTTGGGATGGAAGCATCCGTGTAACCAAGAGGAAACTAGCGGGGTTCAGGGATAGAACCACCGCCCAGGGCCTCCCAGCTTCTGAGCGAGGGCAGGACGCGAACTCGGGTCGTTCTGACTCGGCTGCGGATGCCGGGTCCTCAGGATGGGAGATGCTGAGATGGAGCGAGATGCCGAGGTGGGCGGGGGTGGTTGCCTGAGGAAGCTGAAGGGGCTGGGGTTGCAGGACCCTTCCCCATCCCAGGCATCTGCACACCCAGGTTCTATCTAGTCTCTGCTGTCCTGCCAGCCCAACTTAAGACCTCGGGCAATCCCGCGGCCGCCCCTGTCTGCACCTTGGAATGCCTAGACTCTAGGATGCACTGGTCGCATCCACACCCACTGACCTGGCCCAGGGCAGAGCCATCTTTTCTCACCTGAGCCTGACTGTGCACCACCTCAGAAGCAAACTCCTTCTGCCTCTCCAGCCCAGGGGGCCAAGGTCACATGCTGAGACCCACCTTCAAGGCCCCGCATAATCCATCCCCAGCCTCCCCGTCCCCTCTGAGCCTCCCCCAATCCTGTGCCCCTGCAAGTCATCGCCAGCCCCTCTGTTCTTCCCCTGCCCCCGCCCCCTCCCCTGAAGTCATTCTTGACGCCTCTTCAACCCTCGTGACCACTGACTGTCCCCGTGCCCCGCAGACTGCCTCCGAGATACTTCTCGCCCACCCCACCCCCGGACCGCCTGCAACTCTAACTGCCATCACCCTAGCCCAGGCCACGTCTCTTTCCTCTGCAGAAGGCCAGGCTCCGCTCCAGGGACGCTCTCCCTCCCACCCTCTCCTCCGGGTCCCTCTCTGCTCCTCCTGGAACAACATTTTTTTTCTTTTTTACACAAATGGTATTTTATTACAGAAGAGCATCTAATTTAAAAAATCAATACACATTTCAAGGAAAACATTGAGGCACCATAAAAAGATGCCCGAATATAAAATTTTCAACGTGCAAAATTCAGCGAGGAAACACACAGGAGAACCTAGGTTTGGACGATGTTTATTCCTCTGCCACTGTGAAGGCAAAATAAAACTCCCAGAGCCAAGAATGCAAGAAGATCTTAAGAAGTAACAGAAGCAACTCCACACACGGCTTTCAACAGTCTGGTGTATACAGGAATGCTTCCTTAAGACCCAGGAGTGCTTGCTCTTTGGGAAGGGAGGAGTGACCTTGTTTCACCTGCTGCCCCTTATGGACCTTCCACTGCTCCACAATGCGCTGCCTCTGATGGTGGATTCTCATGAGCTTCTGGGGCTTGCAAGGATGCTCAGCTCCCCCACACAGACACACCAGGTACTGGATTGTTTGTTTATTGTCTTTTTCAGTGATTATGTCAATTTTCCAACAACAGAATGGAATGCAAGGGAATGAACAGCTACCACCCTCACTCCCATTAAGAAGACTGCTATTAGGAAAGAAAAGAATAAGCATTGACTAGCATGTGGAAAAATTGGAACCCTAGGCACTGCTGGTGGGGGATGCAAAATGGTGCAGCCACAATGCACTAATTCATCAAAAAGTTAAATATAGACTTACCGAAGGATCCAGTGATTCCCCTTGGGGTACACACCCAACGGAGTTGAAAGCAGGAACTCAAACAGATATCTGTATACCATGTGCATAGGAACATTATTCACAAAAGCCAAAAGGAGGAAGTAATCGAAGTGGCCACTGAAGAACAGGTAAATAAAAGGTGGTATATACATAAAGTGGAATATTACTTAGTCTTGAAGAAGAATGAAATTCTGACACATGCTATAGCATGGATGAATCTTGAGGACATTGATGGTTGGTTTAGTCACTAAGCCGTGTCCGACTCTTGTGACCCCATGGACTGTAGCCCACCAGGCTCCTCTGTCCATGGGATTCTCCAGGCAAGAACACTGGAGTGGGCTGCCATTTCCTTCTCTAGGTTGAAGACGTTAGGTTAAGTGAAATAAGCCAGACACACAAATACTGTATGATTCCACTCATGTGAGATACCTAGAACAGCCAAGTTCATCAGGACACAACGGAAAATGGTGGTTATCAGGGAGGGGCCGGGGCGGAGTGGGAGGAGGGGGAGTGATTATCTAATGGGTAGAGAGTTCCGTCCTGCAAGAGGAAAAGAGTTCTGGGTGGGGATGGACGGTGGCAATGGTTATACAACTTAACACCACAGAGCAGTGTGCTTCAAAGTGGTTACATTGGTAAGTTTCACTTTCCAGTATGTTCTGCTACAATTTAAAAAGTTTAAATGTATCAAAAGAGTGGAGAGGATGGGCGGCAAAAGAGGGGACTTCAATAGGTGCAAAGGTCACAGGAAGTGCTCGTGAAATGAGTCCTTTCTCCTCCAGCAGGATCAGGAGTTGAGGAAGCCTGTGGTTGGTCTCAGAGGGCAGCCTGGTGGGTGGAGCCGAGTGGAAAGGAGATGCTGATGAGCACAGAGGATGAGGTCATCCTGCCCCCGTGACCTTCCTGATTCGCCTGGGGCCCCAAGCCCTGCCGGAGCCCCTTTCTAGTCAAATCACTCCTGAACACAGGCAAACAAACGTGCCATTCCAAAGTCAGGTCTGCGCTCTGCACTCACACTGCCTATATTATTCCTTCTGCCTTCAGATTCCTTCAGACTTCCCCCAGGCCTGTTGCTTGTTAAGACCTGATACATCCTTCTGTAGTCCCACCCAGCCTCTGTCACACTCAGGCTACTACCAGGCCCTGAATCCTTGTTTCGTAGTTCCCTGCTGGACTGAGATTTCTCAGCACAGACAGTCCGTGACAGTCATCCTGTACCCCCACCAGCCTACAGCCAACCCCTCCGCACGGGAGGCACATCCTCCAAGCCTGGGTTCGGCGCACATAACCAAAAACGTAGAATACCAGTAGCTTCAACAGGCAGGACGTGCATTCCTCTCCCAAGTCAAAGAAGCAGGCATCAGGGACCCAGAGACCTTCTCTCTTTCTGCTTCCCTTTTCTCAGCGTGGCTGCCCTCTGCAAAGCCCCCTCCTGGTCATCCGGGGTGGCCGCTGATTCTCCCGCCACTGCGCCCTGAGGGCAGGAAGGGGGAGAACGCAGGACAAGGTCATGAGGGAATGGGCTCCCTTGAAGTGGTCTCCCTGGAGGCGTCCCCCAGGCTTCTGCTTAGATCTCCTGGGTTGCTGTAACACATCTATAAAGGAGGCTGGGAAATATAACCTCTCAGCTGGGCACACTGGCATCCCAGTTAAGACTGGGCTTCTGTTACAGAGGATGGGCTTGGGACGGAAGCTCAAACTCCCCAACATTAGATACTAACCCACAGTGAGCAGTTGAGTGAACCAGGG
Source organism: Dama dama (assembly GCF_033118175.1). Classification (NCBI taxonomy): domain Eukaryota; kingdom Metazoa; phylum Chordata; class Mammalia; order Artiodactyla; family Cervidae; genus Dama; species Dama dama. Next base: position 3,174,596 of record NC_083696.1, on the reverse strand, counting down.
AACAAATCCACCCTGAGGTCTCCAAGGTCCGAGCCTCTCGATAAGCCAAAGTTGGGCATTAATCCCTCCTCTGGGACTGTTGTTCTCCTATTTCGCCCATCATTTTCCATTTTCCTTTCCTAGCAGACAGGGCACAAGAAGCAAGCAGTCACTCTGGATTCTCCACTTGAATCCTGGGGCCAGCACCTCCGAGCTTTAGGACCCACACAAGGTATTTCTTGAAGCCTCGATCTCCTTATCTGCAAAATGGGAACAGTGTCCCCGCTCCCAGGCCTGTGGAGCATGGCACCTCATAACCCTCCTTCCTGCCATCCCCTGCATTTGCCCTGGTGCCAGCTGCTCTCATTCTCTGAAATCTGGAGCCCAGTCGGCTGCCAGCCAGTCTCCACCAAGAGACTCGCGGTGAGAATCGGACATAGTGTTGATACATATACAACACCTGGCCCAGACCGGGCCCAGAGTGGGGCTGGTGTGGAGGTGGGAACTGGGCCACCCGTGTGTGTTTCTTAAGAAGTGTTTCCATATTAACTGGGAGGGGAAAACGCATTTGAAACCAAATGAAGTAACCGTCCAATGGCGAAACGCCTCACTGTAACAGAGTCGGCAAGATGCTGAGAAAGGGTCCATGGTGGCTCCCCCGAAAGCATCCCGTGAGAGCAGCCACGCAACAGCCACAGGGAAGGCCATCTGGCTTCGCCGAACTAACCTGCCCGCTCCCAGACTGCTGCCTTGCTTTATTTTGTTTTGTTTGATCTTATTGCTTTATGGAAACCAACCTCTCCGGAGGCAATGCGATCGCTCCTGAGTAAGCTCTTAGACTCTTTCTTGGGAAAAGCTTAGAAAAATAACAATAGCTGACATTTATTGAAGGCATACAATGTTTCAGGCACTGTGCTGGCCCTATATATATCAACTGTCTCATGCCTTCTTTACCAAAACATTTCAAGGTGGGTACCATCGTCAAATCCATTTCACAAAAGAGGAGACTGAGGCACAGAGAGGTTAGGTCACTCATCCATGGTCACACAGCTAGCTGGCAGAGGAGCCACGACTGGAAGGCAGGCTTCTGGCTCCAGGCTGTACCAGGAGAGGCCGCCTCACTTGCTTGCCTTGTCAGAACCTCGGCCCCCTCGGTCCTCAGCCGGATGAGTTTCTGTAAAAATAACAATACTGTCCTGCTCTAGTCAAGGGGACATGGAAGGAAAAAACACAGACTCATGGAAATCAAAGTGCTTTCTAAACCCAAAGGAAGGCACGGGAGTTGACGTCTCAGCTCTGCCCAGGTGATCTTTGTCCTTTTAGAGGGAGGGCCTCAGTTTCCCAGTCTGAGAAATGGGTTGCTTCTTCTAACTCTAGTATGAATTAAATTTTGATTTCCCTTTTGCATCATTGAGCCAAACAAGGAAATTACTGTATCTGTGGACAATCCTTACTAGACTTTTCCAACCTGAAACTTGATTCTCCTAGACTGAAAGAAAAAAGTGTCCAAAATCCCCAGAAAACAGCAAAACTGCAATTAAGTCACCCAGCAGAACACCTGTGCTCACGTAGATGCCCTGAGCAATGGAATGTCACAGCTACTGTAGAGTCGGAACTGAGGGGCTAAAAGCCGCATTTCCCAGATGCCTTTGCAGCTAAGGGTTTGGAGGCCAGTCAGGCTCCACCTAGGAGATGCATGCCTGTGGGCTTCAGTGAGCAGAAGGGAGGTCCCTGTGAGTGGGACCTGGGCCCATGCGCTTTCCTGGAGTGCTGAATGTTGAATGGATTGTTTTCCATCTGCTTTTGAGGACCGCTTAGGCCAGCGCAGCTACTCAGAGTGGGTCTGTGGACGAGCTGCTTCAGCGTCACTCGGAACTTGGAAATAAAGCAAGAGTCTCAGGTCCTGGCCCAGACTCACCGAGTGTGAAACTCTGGGTGGGATCCAGGAATCTGTGTACTGACAGGCTCTCTAGGTGATTTTCATGCATGCTAGAGTATATGGGCTGAGTGCCTCCCTATGGGCCTCTAGCCCTGGAAGTATCTGACAATTTCTATTTGGACCCCAGTTGTTAACACACACACACACACACACAAACACAAACACATATGAGGTCTACTGTCTGATTTTTGTTTAAATTTATAATTGCTTTATTCACCTTTTTAACAATATCCATACAATGACCTACAATACTCATAGATACAGTTTGATTAATCTTTCCATTTGAACATATGTGTGAAACTGCCACCCAAATCAAGATATGAAACATTCCTAACCCCTGATAGCACCTCACACCCCCGCCCAAATCAGTTTTCCCCAAAGAGAACTACTATTCTGAGCGCTGACTCCGCGGAGTACTTCTGCCTCTTCTAACACTTCACATAAATGGGATTCAGCCATACGCTTTTGCATCTGACCTCTTGCCCTTGATATTACATTTATGACATTCTCTTCCTCATTGTGTACGGCACCTATTTGTTCTTCTTTGCTGTGTAGTATTTCATTTGATGGAGATGCCGCAGTCTGTCCACTCCACCACGATTAACACTGAGTATGTCCAGTTTGGGACTACTATGAATAAAAAGCTGGATGCAATGAGAGCATGCTTTACCCCAGGTAATACCCCCGGGCATGATGGTTCATTTGCATAATGTCGAGATAAAGTATGTGAAATTTTGAAGAGGGAAAAAACAGTGATTTGGCAAGAAAAGAAAAAGGCACTCGTCTCTTCCTGGAGCCACTCCTGGACCCTGGTGACAGAGAATGAACAGCAGAGGGAAGAACGCAGGATCCGAAGGCAGGAAGGAGAAGGCAGAAGAGCAGAGTGCCCCCGGCCACTGTATTCCCTTGTGTGAGCCGCACAGAAAGCAGGCTGCATACCAGTGACCCCCAGGAGGCCCCTCCAATTTTATTATTTCAGCTCCCACCTCCTGCACCCAAAGAGCACGCTGTTTCCTCCATTCCCATCTTCATTCAAAAATTCGACCAGCATTGACAGATGGAGTGCCCACTAGGGCTCAGGCACTGTTCTAGGCAGTGGACCCACCAATGAACCGAACCAGTGACGATGGGGGGAAGCTGTCCCTGCAAAGGTGACCCAGGGGACCTTCCTGCTCCTGGCCACCACACTTTGGTGCAACAGAGGCTGCCACGTCCCCACGTGGTCTCCTTCCCTCGGTCTCCCTTCCAGCTCCTGCTCCCCTGGGGCTAGGCTGACCTCCACACAACCACCACTGGGATCCCATCACTTTCTGGTTAAACCTTCACTCACTGAGCCCCTGTTCCGGTGAGGATGGAGTCAAGATTCTCAGCCTCCGGGGCCTCTGACATTTATCCTGTGACTCTTTGTAGCCTGTACTCCCGTCACAATCATCGGAAGTGCCCAAAACATATTCACTGGCATCCTCTTTTCTCTGCCTCAAATGTCCACCCTACTTAGCCTCTGACAAACTCCTGCTCATACCTCAAGACCCAGTCAAACTGTGTTTTGGTATTCCGTATTCAAAACGGAATGTTGTGAGACCTTCTTGTCCCACATTCCTATGTGCTGACATTCCTTCCTGGGGGTGCTTTGTACCAACCTGTGGTGTGGGTCTACCTGCACTGCATCACAGTCAGATATTTGAGGGTCTTTTCTTCCGAACTAAGCTGTGAGCCCCTGCAGGGCAGAGGCTGTGTGTTATTCACCTGCATATCCCCGGGGCCTGAAAGCTCTCTCAGTACAAGCCAGATCAACCAAGGGAGGGAGGGAGGGATGAATGGCTATATTGTTCCCAAAACATTTGCCTTTATACAATCACATAATGATACAGCTGGAAAGAAGATGAATGATTTCCAAAACATTTGATTTTGTATAGAATCAGCTGACAAGGCCTGCATTTGTTAGGGTGAAAATTAAGCTGAATTAAAGAACCAAGAAATTTGTCTCTCGCTCATAGTAGAATTCACAGGAGTAACCCAGGTCAGTGAGCCGCTCTGTGTGACCCAGCCCAGATCAGGAGTCCTTGCTCCCCCAGCTTCTAGGACAGTTTCCTCATCTTTTGGTCAGCACTGTCTCACCATCAAGTTCAGGTACCAACTCACAGGGAAGGAAGAGAGTGCAGAAGAGGCCCAGCTGAGGTCTCAAGCCCAGACCCGGGTACAGCACGGCTTGGGGGGAGGATGCAGTCCCCCAGGCCTGATGACAAGGGAGGCTGAGAAATAAAGCACGTGCCCAACTCCAGCGCAATCACGGTGGACGGAGGGGAGAAGGGATTCGGGCTGACACCCACCAGTCTCTGGGCTTCTCTGGTGGCTCAGCGGTAAAGAATCTGCCTGCGATGCAGGAGACCCGGGTTGGATCCCTGGGTTGGGGAGATCCCCTGGAGGAGGGCGTGGCAGCCCACTCCAGTGTTCTTGCCTGGAGACTCCCATGGACGGAGGAGCCTGGCGGGCTGCAACCCACAGTTGGACACGACTGAAGCGATGAAACAGCAGCAGCAGACACCAGTCTTTGCGAGCCCCTCGTTGTACGTACGGGAACTAAGGTTCAGAGTGGGGCGTGACCTGGCCAAAGTCATGGAGCTGATCTGTTTCCCAGGCCACCTTCTCAGTACTCAGGATAAATGTCTAATCTCGTTTGCCTGGTCATAGGTCATATTTCTGGGGCATGGACTCTAAGAGATCCACATGCAAGTGATTCACTGGCCGGTGAGCGTGGTCTCAGGACAGACCCTTGTGAGTGTGTAAAGGACACAAGATCGGGCAGAGAGAAACTGAACGTAGCGCAGTTGTTAACAGAGGGCTCAGCCAACCCCTAAAGGAGCTCTGAAAAGAAATGCCTCTACAGAGTTACCCTAAGTGAAGGCAAGGCAGTGCTTAGTCATTCAGTGGTGTCCGACACTTTGCGACCCCATGGACTGTAGCCCGCCAGGCTCCGCTGTCCATGGGGATTCTCCAGGTGAGAATACTGGAGTGGGTTGCCATACCCTCTGCCAGGGGCTTTTCCCAGCCCAGGGATCGAGCCCAAGTCTCCCGCATCGCAGGCAGATTCTTTGCCATCTGAGCCACCAGGGAAGCCTGGAGGGGGCAAGGCCTTTCACCCCAGACCCTGCGAGTCGCTCCAAATGTCGGGGCCGATGGCTCCCGGCAATCAAGAGCAATTGAGCCAACAGCAGTCAGCGCTGCTGGCCTTTGGGGGAGCCTGGGGTCCTGATCCGGGACCTGAGTGGCACACGGCAGTATCCACCACAATCTCTCCACCATCGAAAGAATCCAGCCCAGGGCCTGTCCCCTAAAAGACGTTCAACAGTTTGTGGATTGGGTGCTCGGTTCTCAAGCTTGTGCGACACTATTTTATTGTTTATTCTTTCCAGTCGATCTCTCTCTCCCCACTCCTGTTGCTCCCTGCAGGTATGTAACCCCCATGATGGAAGACACAGTGCGGAGCATGGCAGATGGTTTTAGCGATAAAAAAAAAAGACAATCTCTACCATCAAAGGTTTTACAGTCTAGCAGGGGCAGGTAAGACACATTGAAGAAGAGATATAAGATGTGATGAAATATGATAAGGCCCATCATAGACCCAAGGCAAATATCTGCAAAAATAATATTAAATCTGTTTCAAAGATCAGACAAGTTTCCATTTCATACTTCTTTTGACTCGCCTGGAAGTTAAAAGGAAATGGTGAACTCAGTACTAGGAAGGGGTCAAAGATTTGAGGCGCATGAAATGACACTATGATCACATGATCTGAGGGGTCTAAAAGAAAGAGGAAATAAACAGGAAAAGGGGAAACTGAGAAGAAGGTCTGAGGGAGAAACAGGCAGCGACACGCCGCTTCCGGCTGCCTGTGCATCTCCAAGGGCTCGCGTGGCGGCCTGAGGTTCCCAGGCCGGGTGTCCTGGGCCGCGTCTTGACTTGGGTCCTGCCTGGCCTCAGCCTCTGCCTGGACCGTCCTTGGGCTCCGTGGGTGCCCACTCCCCATGGCAGGCGGCCCCTTCCTCTGGCACAGGGCAACCATCCCTCTGGCTGGGTCCCGGGAGTGGGGAGGGAGGCCGACGAGGGCAGGGATGTGTGTACGCGTGTAGTTGATCCAATTTCTTGTACAGAAGAAAACAGCACAGCATGGTAAAGCAATGATACTCCAATTTAAATTTTTTTTAATTAAAAAAAAAGAAATGATGACTTGTAGTGATCCAATAGGAAATTACCTTACAAAACGGAAGAATTCTGTAACAACCTGAGTTTTTCTGTGTTGGATTTTTTGGCTCATGGACAACAAAATTCACCTATTAAAAAGAGTGAATCAAAAAAAAAAAAAAAAGTGGGTCCTGGAATTCCAGAAGGAGAAAGTCCTCAGACATCACCTAGTTCAACCGCCTGTTTTTATCAAAAGACAATGGAGGTCCAGACAGGCTAAGGAGGCCATCAAGACAATTCTGTCAAGTCAGAGACAGACGTGGGGCCGCCACCTGTTCTGTGAGATTCCCACACATGCAGTATCTCTCTCTCTCTCTCTCTCACACACACACACACACACACACACACTCATGACTTGCGTACGTTTCTCCCACTCTTTTCTCCATCCTCCGCCTCTCCGGTACTTTTCTTTATGAAGTTCAGAAATGCGGTCTAGAGTTTGGTCCATGGACAATAAACAATTACTTTTAAATGAATTTGAATTGCTCTTTCTCCCTGTAGTGAAAGTGAAGTTGCTCAGTCGTGTCCAACTCTTTGCAACCCCATGGACTTTAGCCTACCAGGGTCCTCGGTCCATGGAATTTTCCAGGCAAGAGTACTGGAGTGGGTTGCCATTTCCTTCTCCAGGGGATCTTCCCGACCCAAGAATATCTTTCTCCCCATACCTGGCTTTAAATGATGCTACAAGGACACTTTTGAAGTCTTGCACCTTCTCTGATAATCCAAAACAAAGGAGACAGAACCACCCATAATTGGAAGCCAATTGGGAGCCCTGAACTCCATGTATCAACTCTCTGGATCCTCACCCCACCCCCACGAGACGGGCACGATCACCCCATTTTACATGGCGGGGTGTCGGCTCAGAGGTGCGGGGTGACCTGTGAACAGTGGACCGAAGCTTGAGGCCGGTCCTCGTGATCTCAGCGCCCAGGCCTCCTGCTGGACCGTGAGAGTGTGGGTGACAGACGGGCTCCCACTTCCAGCGGACATTCTCTTTGGATGCTACCCAGGGGCTTGTGTGTGCCTGCGGGAGTCAGCCAGGGGCAGCTGAGCGGCGACTCGGGAATGAGATGCTCGTGGTCTTGAGCACATTTGAGTCCCCTGCGGGCACCCTGCCGCAAACAGGATTCGTCTCTGAAGTATTCATCCTGCCCCAGCATGAGAGGAGATTATTCTAAATAACGTACAGTCCAATGTGACATTATTATTCTTAGACTGTAAATCAATAACCAAAATAAAGTAAACTGTTAGGTCTGGGTGGCATAAAATATGGGCACAGACCAAGAGACGTGGGGGTACCGTTTGCTCTAAATCAGTTTAACCACCTTGCAGCTTCTCACATTACAGTCTTCATCTAGCACATTAGCGAGATTAGTACGTGGTTTTTGCAATTAAATTGCATATTTTATCACTTCTCCTTCTTTCATGCTGTATAAACTTCCAGGAAATTACAGACTCATAAACTCCGGCACAAAGCAGGAGGCAGGAGGAAGTGGAGACACCAGTCTGGCAACTGGGATCAGCTGGGTTTCGCGTTCCCTATTTTTATTTGATTTTAGAACGTCCTTTGTGAAGACTCCCCATTCGAGTAAAGACATCTCAACAGACAGATTGAGAGATGAGTCTTTTGATGCACATAACTGGACCCCTGGGGATTACAGGGTGGTTTTTATTGAGAAGAGGGGATGTTTAAGGTTTTAATAGAGATGGGAGGAGGCGGTGGGTTAGTCTGCTCCAAAAGCAAGAAAAACACATTTTCTTCTGAGTTTTGATTACTGGCTTCACCACAGCCCTAAAACACATGATTGGATATCAGAATCTATTACTTTACTAAATTAGAGAGAGAAATTCATTTGGTAGAGGCATATCTGGTAAGCTATTTCCTGTGACTTTGTCCTTGTGATGTTTGAGGGACTAGTGCCTGATGCGTGCGCGCGTGTACACACGCATACACACACACACACACACACACACACACACACACACACACACACGCATGCACAGTCTTTCACGCACAGATCAGATCTCTTTTCTGGAAATAACTCTGTTCCCCAGCAGGTCAGAAGCACCGAGTCCAAGGCTTCAGTCAGCACGTATTTCAAGGGCTGGATGTAGAAGGATCTCTCAGTTCATCTTCCAGAAGCCTCTCCTGTGAAGCCTAAAGTGCAGAAAGTCTGAGGACTTACCTTGGAAAAAAAGATGCTGGCAGAGATGCAACCAGCAGTTAGACAACTGTCTGAAGACTCAGTCTCCAGCGGCTACCGGCAGGGCACTAGTGCGCATGCGCATCAGACGGAACGCCCCCACCCCCGCCCTCAGTCCCGAGTCTGCACCGCCTCTGTCCTCACCTATAAATAAGAACCCCCCGTCATCAGGTCATTGTGAGAAGCAGCTCTGTGTGTGTGTGTGTGTGTGTGTGTGTGTGTGTGTGTAGCTTAGACTCGTGCTGCCGCGCAGCAAGGATGTGCCGATGGTTCGATGTGCGGTGTGATACCTTAGTGCGTGTAAGAGGCACCCTGGTCCTCGGGATCCGGTGTGCAATCCAAGCTCATCAAATGTTTACCCAAGCGCCAGGCCTCGGGCTGCCGGCCGGGAACACAGGTGGGAACCTGTCACTTCTGGGAACACCTGGGAACTAAGTCACTTCTCAGAAGGCGTCAGAACCTGATGGGGGACGTGACCACAACGCTGGGAAGTCACAGTCTTGGGCGGGATGCTACTAGAATGCCCTCGAGAAGGGCGAGGCCACAGTAGTTTACAGTGGAGTGGCCAACCCCATTCCAGCCTGCCATCCGTGGAGGTCGGGCAGAGGGTCCCTAACCTCCCTGGACCTCAGTCTTCATGTCTGTGAGATGGGAGAGCAGGAATCCCAGAGCAGGCACTGGGTAAGTCCCCTACCGCTCTGATTAGCAGCAGAGCTAGGAACGAAACTCAGGTTTTGGACATGAGGTTGCTCTGAGTTTCAAGGACACCTCAGCCACTAGGTGTACTAATGAGGAGCTTCCGGAGAGCTGAGTCTCTTTATCCTTTTCTAACAAATGAAGCTCACGCACTTAAATGTCCCTTGCAGAGGAAATGGCTCTGCGTCCTCTTATAGAAGATGCCAGAAAGGTTTCCTCTTTTTAAAATGTATTTTTAACTTGTCTGGACAGGCAGGTTCTGCAGTTCCCTGCCCTTTCTCCTTCCACGCCCTTCCCTCTCCAGGCCCTAGTTTGCCCATCTTTCTTCCTTGCATCAAAAAGGAGATGTACATATCTCCTGAATTGTGGTGGGGAAAATATCTGGCTTGACTCAGCTCCCACAGAGATGCAAAAAAAGTGCCCCAGAACGGAAGGCAAGGTTGAATGAAGGAAGGAGATGCTGTTCATTGATTAATAAGTTACCAGCTAATAATAACTAAAGGAATAACAGAATAAATGAACAAAGACATTGACCTGTTCACCCCTGGGGTTGGTTCCACCTCATCTGTCTTTGTTCACTCTCTTCATTATCCATGCCAACCTTTGGTATATTTTATGAATTACTCTAAGACATCTTAGCTTCTTCCTAGATTAAGGGAAGCTGGAGATGGATGGGTCAATCATTTCTAATCCCAGTGTCCAAACCCAAGGCCTCTCCAAGAGGAAATGAATGGAGTTGAATTCATAAAGTAGCCTTGCAAGTAGACGCCAGCCTAAAGTCAGGCTTGCCAGAGTTTGACCCTGGAAGTGATCACTGAAAGGACTCAGACTATGGCACTTTTCACATTAAAGCCAGGAATCTGCATTCTGGCCCCAGGGTCTAAGCCTGGAAGAAGCGGGAGCTCTTTTCTTAAGCATTTTCAGAAATCAAAAGCAATGATTCCACCCTCAACTGTCTGGGGAGGAGGGGATTATCAAGTTCCCTGCCTACACATTACAAATATCTGGGAGCTGTTAGAACGCCTGATGCCAGGCAGCACCCCCAGACCAATTATATCAGCGTCTTTGGGGTTGGCCAGCATCACCATTTTTTAAAAGATTTTTTTGATGTGGACCATTTTTAAAGTCTTAATTGAATGTGTTACAATATCGCTTCCGTTTTTATGGGTTCTTTTTTTTTTGGCTATGAGGTGTGTGGGGTCTTAGCTCCCCCACCAGGGGTCGACCCCACATCCCCTCCATCGGAGGTTGAAGTCTTAACCACTATACTACCAAGGAAGTCCTAGCATCGCCATTTGTAAAAGCTCCCCGGGTGATTGCAATATGCAGCCAAGTCTGAGAACCACTACTCCAGACTAATTTCCTGGTGAGCAGACCCCGAATGGACAGACCCATGAAAAGCTGAATCACCACTTGATGACTTACTTGCGCTCCATGCCTGGGGTGCAGGAGAGATCCATGAAGGCTTCCTGGAAGAAGCAGCACTTGATCTGGGCTGTGAAGACAGACTAAATCGGGAGAGGTGGCCATGAAGACATCTCTTAACCTTGGACTCAGCCCCCTTCTCAGCAGCCACAACCTCCCCCCAGCAATCCTTCCCCCTCCTCTTCCCCTCCAGCAACCCCCACACCACTCCTCACGTCCCCCACCAGTGAGCCGAGCACTGCAGACAAATGTGATGTTGGGTGAAGAACATATGCCCTGCATGCACTTAAAGAGCGTTTCTCTTCCTCTTTGCCAGTCTCATCAGGAAATAAGTTCTATCAGCTTTCGCATTTTAGGGACAAGCAGATGGCAAAAGTTTTAACTCAGGAATAATGTCCATCTGAAAGACCCATGCTCAAGGGCCCCTGACTGTCATCAGAGGACCATCACGGGCACACAATCTGGACTCTTAAAAAGTCCCTATTTCATCCAAAATGGAAATCTTGACCTATTCACCCCCAGTCCAACTTCTGCTCCTGTGTCCCTAACTCAGTAAGCGGAAGCTCCAGGACCCCAGCCCTGACTCCCCTGCTTGCCCTGTGCATTTCACCGACTCAGTGGGTTTTGGCTCAGCCCTCCCCCCTCCCCCCACCCCTCCCTGAGCTCAGGGCTCCCCCTGTACCCCATGGGCCACGCCCCCGCCTCCCCACTGCCCTACTTCCCCCACCCTCTCCCAGCACTTGTCCAGCCCTGTGGCCTCAGAACTTTCTAGAACACACCCCTCTTTCACAGTCTCTGATGGCGTCACCCTGCCTGCCACACGTTTCCTGCATTCATCACTGTGCCTTACGATGGAAGTGGCAGTATTTGCCCAGCACGTTGGAGAAAACAAATGAGCTCTTTGTTGCAGGGAACAACCCATCCTGGGACCTTCGCCAAGGACTGAGAGGCTTAGGCGCTCAGCACCATTGTAAACCCCTTGACTCTGACTGACTATGGGCTCAGGCCTACACGGATGGATTCCAAACAGGAGTGACCATCAGATCCCCAGGCCTCCTCTGACCAGCACTCCTCCCCTACCTCCCATCTATTTTTGGGTCTCACAGACCTGGGCTTTTTTTCCTTAAGAGCACTTAATTCATTGGTAATTATAGTCACACGTATCAGGATATGATTACAGCCTAACTCACCATCAGCCATAAACTCTCGTAGCCCCACTGGGTACCCAGGCTTCCTAGCTCAGATCAAGTACTGCTTCTTCTGTGAAGCTTTCAAGTATCTTTTATTCTTGGTACCCCAGACTGACCACCCTCCCCAGACATATGTGAAGAGCACCGATCATATGTGATGATGCCTGGCACCTAGTAGATGCTCAAAGAACATCTGTTCATGAGGGATGGATGGATGGATGATCGGATGGATGGATCGGTTTCTGTTTTTAGTAATTTACCCGCTCCTCTGCAGGTTGTGCTCTTTCCTTGTGGCTGCGAGCTTCCCGGCAACCCAGTCTGGCTGCCCCTGCCTGCTGCCCGTTAAGGGCCCGGCTGCGGTGAAGGCGATAAACCTCTGCGATCGGGGGTCCCGCAGCTGCCAGGCGGCGTAACCCACGTGCCATGGCCCTCTCTCACCCGGCCTAAGCCTCTGTGCCTGGCCAGATGGATGGATTAGAAGGAGGATAAATGATGGTGGATCTTGGCCCTGCTGAACCCTCAGGCTTCCTCTCCCACCATATCACCACAGACATGCCAAAAGTTCACAAAATTGAAAGATGTCATGACTGTGTTCCTACGTGGTTTTGTCCTTTTAAAAGAGGAGCCATTTTGCTGTTGAAGAGGTTTTTCTGCTCCCAGGAAACACTTCTAAAAAGAACAGGAAGAGGTGTTTCCAAAAAGTCATTTCTAAGATGCAGCTTTGATGTCAAAAATAGCTTGAACAAGCGTGGTAGCCTTGCTTACGCTCCCTTGGCTGCTGGGGAAATGGCATCAACACCCAGGGGGAAGACCAAGAATAGCTTTATTATTAAGCATCTTTCATCATCAAGCATGGGACGCCAAGCAGAGAGAAGGTTGTAAGTCCAATCCAATAACTCTGTGGCTGGACCCAGCTGAGGACTCAAGGGGAGCTGTTGCCCATGGTAACAGCAGTAATATTAGCTACAGTTCTGGCTGAGTGTGCCCCATGTCTCTGCTAGGCACTCTACTGAGAACCGTATGCACAGTATCTCCTTTAATCCCACCAAATCTATACTGTAGGAACCACCATTAGTGGACTCTGGATCCATGCCAACTGGGCTCAAGTCCCACCTGCACCCGCTAGTGGCTATAAGAAAAACAAATGCAAAAAGGCAAAATGGTTGTCTGAGGAGGCCTTACAAATAGCTGAGAAAAGAAGAGAAGTGAAAGGCAAAGGAGGAAAGGAAAGATAAACCCATCTGAATGCAGTTCCAAAGAATAGCAAGGAGAGATAAGAAAGCCTTTCTAAGTGATCAATGCAAAGAAATAGAGGAAAACAATAGAATGGGAAAGACCAGAGATCTCTTCAAGAAAATTAGAAATATCAAAGGAACATTTCATGCAAAGATGGACACAATAAAGGACAGAAATGGTATGGACCTAACAGAAGCAGAAGATATTAAGAAGAGGTGGCAAAAATACACAGAACTATACAAAAAAGATCTTAATGACCCAGATAACCATGATGGTGTGATTGCTCACCTAGAGCCAGACATCCTAGAGTGTGAAGTCAAATGGGCCTTAGGAAGCATCACTACAAACAAAGCTAGTGGAGGTGATGGAATTCCAGTTGAGCTATTTCAAATCCTAAAAGATGATGCTGTTAAGGTGCCACAGTCAACATGCCAGCAAATTTGGAAAACTCAGCAGTGGCCACAGGACTGGAAAAGGTCAGTTTTCATTCCAATCCCAATGAAGGGCAATGCCAAAGAATGTTCAAACTACTGCACAATTGCACTCATTTCACATGCTAGCAGGGTCATGCTCAAGATCCTCCAAGCTAGGCTTCAACAGTACAGAACCGAGAATTTCCAGATGTGCAAGCTGGATTTAGAAAAAGCAGAGAAACCAGAGATGAAATTGCTAACATCCACTGGATCATCGAAAAAGCAAGAGAATTCCAGAAATACATCTATTTCTGCTTTATTGACTACGCCAAAGCCTTTGACTGTGTGGATCACCACAAACTGTGGAAAATTCTTCAAGAAATTGGCATAGTAGACCACCTTACCTGCCTCCTGAGAAATCTGTATGCAGGTCAAGAAGCAACAGTTAGAACTGGACATGGAACAACAGACTGGTTCCAAATAGGAAAAGGAGTACGTCAAGGCTGTATATTGTCACCCTGCTTATTTAACTTATATGCAGAGAACATCATGAGAAACACTGGTCTGGATGAAGCACAAGCTGGAATCAAGATTTCTAGGAGACATATCAAAAACCTCAGATATGCAGATGACCCCACCCTTATGGCAGAAAATCAAGAGGAACTAAAGAACCACTTGATGAAGGTGAAAGAGGAGAGTGAAAAAGTTGACTTAAAACTCAACATCATAATAACTAAGATCATGGCATCCTGCCCCATCACTTCATGGCATATAGATGGGGAAACAATAGAAATAGTGAGAGACTTTATTTTCCTGGGCTCCAAAATCACTGAGGACAATGACTGCAGCCATGAAATTGAAAGACACTTGGATCCTTGGAAGAAAAGCTATAACAAACCTAGACAGCGTATTCAAAAGCAGAGATGTTACTTTGCCAACAAAGGTCTGTATAGTCAAAGCTATGGTTTTTCCAGTGGTCATGTATGGATGTGAGCGCTGGACCATAAAGAAGGCTGAGCACCAAAGAACTGACGCTTTTGAACTGTGGTGCTGGAGAAGACTCTTAAGAGTCCCTTGGACTGCAAGATCAAACCAATCTTTCCTAAAGGAAATCAACCCTGAATATTCATTGGAAGGACTGACACTGAAGCTCTAATACTTTGTCTACCTAATGCAAAGAGCCAGCTCATTGGAAAAGACTCTGATGCTGGGAAAGGTAGAAGGCAGGAGGAGAAGGGGCTAACAGAAGACGAGATGGTTGGACGGCATCACCGACTCAATGGACACGAGTTTGAGCAAGCTCCAGGAGCTGGTGAAGGACAAGGAAGCCTGGCGTGCTGTAGTCCATGGGTCACAAAGAGTCAGACACGACTGAGTGACTGAACAACAAGTGGCTCCGTTGTTTTGGGACAAGGTAGATCATGTCTCCATCTCCGGGCTTCTCATCTGTGAAATGGGCATGATTCTATTGACTATTTTACGGAGTCATGAGAATGAATTGAATTTATTTATACATGTGAAGTGCTTAAAAAATAGTCCAGGCACATTAGTCGTTAGCTATTTTTATTACTAACTTCATTTAACAAAGGAGGAACCAGAGAGGCTACATAGTAACCAAGTCGCAGAGCCGGGGTGTGAACCTGTCTCTGTCCAGTCGAAGCCCAGGCTCCTCACCGCCAGGCGGCGCTGCCCCGATACGCGGGCTGTGTGGTCTCCTCCTCGGGTCCTTCCGCCTCCGCTCCATCTCAGCCGGCAGTCCCACCCGGGTAAATGCAGCCTTTCATTCCATAAATAGCTTCTGCATGATTGTGGCGTGCCAGCACCGGGTGGAAACATAAAAAGATCAGACATCATCCCTACTTCAGATGACTTCTGCCTGGTATTTAAAGACCTGGCTTTGAGTATTCAGGTACAAAGCAAAAAAAAAAAAAAAAAAAGAGCTGTGTGTACCGCATACCTGCTGCCTAAGGTGTCAGGCTCCTCCTCATCTCCATCTCACTCTAGGATGAATCATTAGCATCCTCGTTTCATGGATATGGGGTCCAAGGCACAGAGAGGTTCCATCACCTGCCCAAGGTTGCACAGTCACGAGGAAACTTGGAATAAGGTCTGTCTGATTTTGATCCACTCAAATCATTCTGAGCTAAAGGATGATTCACACTCACATGGATGACGGATGCTGCTCTGGGATATATGGGTCCCGAGGACACTGTCATCTAAGCGTCACAGGGCCTCCAGCTGAGAAGAACTCCATGGGAAGTGCTCAGATGGTGATGACAGTAAAGTAGCCAAAATCGTCAATGTTTTGGAGACGTGTAACTTCCTGAGATGGACTTTAAATGCAAACCTTAGGAGATCTATGACCATTACAGAAATGTAATCAGTAATTTAATATCTACATGCCGAAAGGACACATAGGCATGCACGCGCACACAGAAGTACGAGAAAAGCTGGGGAGATGCAAATAAGATCGATGGATCATAGTGATCGATCTCTTCCCTGAGATCTCACATTACTGTTTTGCAAAATGTTACTTCTGGGGGAAACTGGACAAAGTTTCTTTCTGTATTTCTTATGATTGCTTGTGAATCAATAATTATGTTAATAAAAGTTTCAATTAAAAAATCAACAAGAAAATAAAATCCCAACAGGAAAGTGAGCAAAGTATATGAACAGGCAATTCATGGAAGAGAAAGCATAAACATATGTAGAGACAATAAAATTATAACAAGGAAGTATCATTTCACACCAAGTTAACTGCTAATTTAAAAAAAAAAGTTGGTAACACCAAGAATTGGCAAGGATAGAAGAAAAAAGGTACTCATTCACTGCTGTTGAGAATACAAATTGGTACAAGCACTTGGGAAAGCTACTGGCAGTATCTAGTAAGCTACAGATGTGCACATTCTCAGCAACTCGGCTTTAGGTCCCTACCCTGGAAATGCTCTCACGTATTTATCCAGAGAAATATTTACAAAGACACAGACTGTAGCGCTGTTTATGTAACAAAATCATCCCCACCACTCTCCAGCCACAGACTACAGAAATAGTTAAAACAGCTAAAACTGATCAACATGGAAAAAATTTAACAACAAACCATGATGCAGGGGGGAAAGCAAGTTGCAAAACAATGGGATAGCCTTTATTTTAAAAAATTAAGTCTGTAATACTCTACTGTTGATTGCTTGTATAAACGTACATATGCAATGGAAGTGCAAATACACATGTGGAAATCTCATGGAAATGCTCTGCACAGGAGAGCGGCACCTCTGCCAAGAAAGCAGAGGAAGGGGTCGCGGTGAGCTTTGCCTGCAGCTGACATTTGATTTCTTTAAAATGGAGAAAGATGAAGGAGATGTGGCAAACTGTATATGCTGCATTTGAGGAATGAGTATGGATGTGGGGAACAGGGGTTTTTCATAGAATTTTAACAAATTTTGGAGTGTTTCAGAACTCTAAAGAAAAATAATGATTATGAGAGCATTAAAACTGCTGATCCAGCAACTCCTGTTTTAGGAATGTAGCCAACAGATAATTTTTCTCATGTATTCATGAACACATATTTTTCTTCTAACATTGTTTGTAACAGCAAAAACCTGAAAACAAGTCAAATGCCTATTCATTGGTGACTGATTACACGAATTATATAACGTCTATAAAATGGAATACTATGCAGCCATTGAAATGAATGACACAGCTTTCTGTGTGCTGATATGAAATAGTCCCTAAGATGTAATGTTAAAAAAGCAAGGTCATAACATTATGTACAGCACGACCCTCTGTGTGTCTATGTACGTGCGTGTGCATTTCCACGGGGTCATGTAAAAATTCTTGCACACACATGACAACTTAGGAAACACCATGAGGTGGGGAATAGAATGAAGAAGAGCGATTTTGGTTTTCACTTTATAGTTTTACGTCCTGGTTTACTGGGCTTATATACATGATTCAATTTTTTAAAACTAGTTTAAATAAATTATAATCACTGATTTCTGAAACGGCCTTCTATTAGCAAAACCACGTATCATCTGAACAATCCAATTTTGAAAATCAAAATTAAATCTGCTTTTGTTCCGGTAACATTTTATCTTCTGAGCTTAAAAAACAAATAAATAAATGTTCATGAAGCACTCATCTGTGGTAGTTTGTGGGTACACAGAGACGAAAATACCTGGCTTTCCTTAAGGAATAAACAGCCCAGGAGGGAATATAACTAAAAAGACAATCGGATGGTAACAGACCCTTGGGACCATGAACTTTTGAGGACAATGAGAACTGCAGTGAAGGCAAATCCAGAGGGCTGGGGCAGCAACGAGGGGGGCATCCAAAAAAGGCTTCCTGGAGGAGGTGTCTACTGGACAAGTCTTAAAAACTGAAAAGGAGTTCTCCAGTAAAAGAGACAGAGGTTGCTCTACGCAGAGGCAAATGTAAAACCACAAGAGGATGACTCAGCATAATGCTCCGGCCTGGAACTGTGACTGGTTTGGTGCAACTGGAATCAGAGGAGGGGGATGTAGGGGCCAAGTGCTATCATCCGTGTTATCGCTTGGACTCTTTCTTAGGTGAGGAAGCTGAGGCACAGAGAGTTTAACTCACCTGCCTGTGGTCTCACAGGCCGCCTGTGGCAGAACCAGACTTTGAGCACGCACACACTGGCTCTGGAGCCTGAACCCCTAACCCTTATAGAGGATGGGCCAGGCCGAGGGGGGATGATGGGTGATGAAGCTGGAGAGCAAGCCTGGGACAGACGATGGGGGTTTTGGGGAACAGTGTAGGCATAACTGTATCTGGTGAGATAGAAGGATGGTAAGCAGGAAGTGGTATGGATGGTCCAATATGGGTCCATTCCTAAGGTTTCATTCTTAAGATCTCAGAAAACACTTGCTGAATGAATGAATGGGTGGAAGGATAGATGGATGAGTGCTCTGCCTAAGCTAACTGTGAAACCTCAAAGCAGAGGGATTTCCCTGCTGGTTCCGTGGTTATGATCCCCTGCTTCCACCCCAGGGGTCAGAGGTTCAATCCCTAGTCAGGGGACTAGGATCCCACACCCCACATGCCATGTTGTTGCCGTTTTTCTTTATTCCCTCAGTTGTGTCCAACCCTTTTGTGACCCCATGGACTATAGCCCTGTGAGTCTCCTCTGTCCAGGGGATTTTCCAGGCATGAATACTGGAGTGGGGTTGCCATTTCCTTCTCCTGAGGTCTTCCTGACCCAAGGGGTTGAACCTGTGTCTCCTGGATTGGCAGGCAGATTCTTTACCACTGAGCCATTTAGGAAGACTCAATAAATAAATAAATAAGGTCAGTTTTCAGCAAAATGATGACACTGGTGAAGACATTTACTTTGTGAACGCCTGATCCTTGGACCCTAACCCACAAACCATCAAGTGATTCCAACTGCTTTGTTATGTGTAGCACGTTCCACGCTGTTTATCTGCCAAAGGTCGTTGCCCTTTAATAGAGACATTTATAAACAGGAAAGACTACCGACACGGTATGATGTAGTTCACTGTGTCAAGTAAAGTGAGATTTCAGGACGTTCGCTTAAAGAGCAAGAGAAACCTGACCTCGCTGATGGCCCATAAATTTGACTCCACTTTGCATTTGTTGCAGAGCAGTTGAAAGTACAATCCAAACAATAAGTAATGGTATTAATAAAAATAAGATGTGACAAGATGAGAAGATAGTCGTCTCAGAGCCCCTTGGCTGGTTTGAAAGCCCAGCTCTAGCTGGGTGTCTGAAGCAATGCTGCATAACAAACAATCCCAACACGTCAGAGGTTCAGTAACAAAGATGCATCACTCTAGCCCATCTGTGTCATCTCAAGTTTGGCTGTAGCTCTCTGGGCCTGTAACTCTGTCCCCAGGCGCAAATGGACTTGAATCTTCTCCATGTGTCTTCTCGTGCTGTGACTCAGGTTGAAGGAACAGCCTCCATTGGGTACGTGACGTTCCCGCAGCAAAGAGCAGGTTCGCCAGAGGAATGGTGGAAACGTGTGGGGTTTCTTAAAGCTTCTGTTCAGAACTAACGCACTGACACGTCCACTCAGATATCATTGGCCGAAGCCCAGAATCAATAAGGGGCAGATGTCCACTCCACCCACCAGAGGCAGGTGTAACATGGTAAGGGATGTGAACCTATAATCTTGTGGGGAAGGAAGTACTGATGAATAGCTGTAAGAAAAATAAAATTGATTATAGCCCCTTGCAGGTTGGGCAGCTATGAAGAAATTATTTAATCTCTCGGAGTCCATTGTCTCACCTGCAAAATGAAAATAACACCTCCTTTGCAAAGTCATGGTTAAGAACTAAATAAGATAACGATTATTAAAGACCCTGGACAATGCCTGAGATCTAATCAGCAGGTCCTTGCTTCTTCCTTACCCAGTGGCTGCTAATGGGTCAAGATGTCAAATGGCACTTCTTAGAGCCGTGCTTCTTAAATTTTGTTTTGTGAGAGACCAATGTTCTGTGCTGCTTACTCCTAGCCAGCACTTTTATAAAACATAGTAAAAATCAGTAGCTGGAAAACGAAAGAAAGACAAAGACATAGAAAATGCTAGCCACACTTGTTCATGATTAGAGTCAACAGATTTATTAAACTGCATCCCATGAGAGATAGCCTACTGTAGCAGAGGTCACCAGGGGCCAAGTTACAAGGCTATCAACTTCTCTCTGCCCCCCAACCCCCACTGCTGGGCTCTGACCATCCCCAGGAGGGGAAGTAGGAAAAGATGAAACAAATTCGGGTGAGCAAGGGAGACCAAGCTCCCTCCTCACTGCACGTCCCCAGGCTCGGCTAGGGGAGCGGACAGGCTCTGGATTACAGGGAGATTGAAGTTCTGATCTGGACCGGACTGGGATATTTAACCCCTGAGAGGAGGACAATTTTTAATACCTAAAAGTGATTAAATAGTGATCATGTATCAGTGCAAATTCACTAATAGTGGCAAATGGGAATCCCTGGTAGCTCAGCTGGTAAAGAATCTGCCTGCAATGCCAGAGACCTGGATTTGATCCCTGGGGTGGGAAGATCCCCTGGAGGAGGGCATGGAAACCCCCTCCAGTATTCTTGCCTGGAGAGTCCCCATGGACAGAGGAGCCTGGCGGGCTACAGTCCATGGGGTCGCAAAGAGTGGGACATGACCGAGCGACTAAGCAATGATAGCAAATATACCACACTAAGGTGAGATGTTAACAATATGGGAAACATTTATAGGATAATACGGGGACTATTATCTGTACTACCTTCTCAATTTTTCTGTGAATCAAAAACTGTTCTAAAAATAAAATTGTCAAAAACTTTTTCAAAAGTGATTCAGAATCTGTGGGATCTGCCCGAGATGCCTTGAAGGGCTGGGGGAGTGAGAACCAGATGTCTGAAGGCAGCAGAGGGAGAAAAGTAAAGCTGTTTCTTGTTTGTTCCCTACGACGCCAGTTCCACCAGTAACAGGCGACGTTAGTGATTCTTACAAATGGGAGGATTCTGAAAGTATGACAAAGCTGAATTCTCTGATTGCTTTTCAAAACTGTGCGTAGCAAAACTTATCAGCCTTTCTTCTGTTTCAAGTACGATGCTACTGAGATGACTAGAGGCCCTGAATGTGATTATTTGTGGGCTTCTGTTTTGTTTCCGCATCCATTTCCCCTGTTTCTGGTATCAGCTACCCTCCCCCTCATAGCCCAGGTAACCCAGGTAGGACTGATTCCAGCCTTCACTCCCATCCTGAACCAAAAATGGGACATGACCCAGGTCTGCGAGTCAGCGATTCATTCTGGCGTGAGCACAGAATTACTCCAATGAGTTCAGCCCCCGAAACATGAGCAGCTCTCTTCCTGCTCCGTGGCTATAACAGAACTGCGGTGTTACCCAGGCTCCCTGGGAACAAAACTAATGTGGAGGAAAATGGGAAATGAAGTGCTCAGTTCTGGTAACATCCTCTGAGCACCTAGATCCAGCCCCATCTGATCCAGCTTCTCTGGAAACTTTCAACCACATGATTAGCAATAGCTTTGTTGTTGTTACTGTTTGCTTAAGTTAATTTCCAGATGGGTCTATTCCTTTCCAGGGAAAGAATCCTGACAAATGTGGCATGACTTCCACCTTTGAGCTAATCTGCTGTGGGAGACAGGCATAAAAAGGAATAAAACCAAGATGCCAGCTGGACTCTCCTGGCCCTCAGAGGTGCAGGCACCTGACTCAGTTATCCTCATCGCAGGAGTACAAAGCACTTCTCACGGCTTCCTCTTTCTCGGAGAGGCGTGACTTTCCTGGGCCCCTTTGCCTGCATCTTGGTCTGAAGTTGCTCTCTCTCTCTCTGTGTCTACTCTAAATTCACTCCAAGGCAGAACCCAAGCTTTGCCAACTTCCCAACAAGCACAAAAGCATCTGTGAGGATTCACTTACCTAAAGGTTCTGAAGGGAAGATGGGGGAGGTATAGTCACATGCTACATTGTTCAACTTAAAAGTCCCATCTCACACACTTCCCATCTTCCCTAAATGCCTCTCAGCTGCGCCTCTGGTGGAGGGGAGGAGATGGACTTTCCATCATTGACTCTGCCCCCATAAAACGTCCAGCCTCAGGGGCTCCTCTCTCCCTGGCCCCTACCCCCAAGTTCTTTTCCCATTCCCCCAACCCTCCTCCTGAATCTTCAAGCTTCTCTCTCTCCACCATGCAAAGTGATTCAACTCTGGCTCCTGCCTAGAAGCTGTTTACATGCGAATACACTAGGTTCTTGGTTGAACAAAAGTTTGCCTATTAACTTAATCCACTCTCTTTAAAAGCAATTTGGGTTATAAATAGGAAAAGAAAAATTTAGTACACATAAAAAAGTGTTACCACACAGTGTGATAAAGAGAAAGATGGGCAAGGTATATGGGAGTCTTTGGGAGATGAACTCTGCCCTAGGGGGCAGTAAGGAGGCCTCTCCCAGGAGGTGATGTTGGTGCTGAATATTGAAGCAAGAGGCAGTTTTGACAGGCTGGGGATAGAGGAGGCACGTGAGCAGCAGAAGGACGAGCACAGACCACAGTGTTAAGATGGGAAAGTTCACGGTGACGTGGAGGGCAGCTCGTGAGGGGTCCAAGGATCAGGAGAGAGCGGGGAGGGGCTGGGGCGGTGGATCAGAGCAGGTTGGCAGGATCCCAGTCATGGAGGGTCTCAAATGCCAGTGAGCCGATGGATTTGTCCAGAACGTGAGAGGAAGCCATTAGCAGACTTTTGAGCAAAACGGTATAATAGCCAGATTTTGTTGAGGAAGAACAGGTTGGTCACCAGTTTGGAGAAGTTGGTAAAACTGATGGGAAAGGGTAACATCGGCGGGAGCAGGAAAAGATCAGGAGGCTGTTGCCGTGATTTGGGCTGAAAATGATGGTGACATGATGCGGTTGAGGGGCGGGGAATGAGACACTCCAGCACTTGGTGGCTGCTTGGAGGAGGGAGAATTATCTGTCTTCCCTCTAAGACGGGAGCTCCTCGACAGTGGGCCCAGACTTTTCCATGTCCCAGCAGAGGATCTGGCACAGCTAGCCTCTCACTGGTGCACGCATGCCTGAATGAATGAGTGAACACTGATTTACGAGCTCTGAGGCTTGGCACTGAGAGGTTGCCCCCCCCTGAGATAGGCACCCAAGATGAGGCATCGGTTTTAGAACCAAGGACAGTGTTCAGATCCTGCTCGTGGAGGAGGCTACACTAGATCCTGACAAGATGTGAGGAAGGTTCCCCTGAAGAGGTGAGGCCCCCTGGAGCCCCCACCTCAGCCAGGAAGTCGGTCACAGGTGAGCAGCCCTGCAGACCGGAAGTATTCGGGATGCTGACCGTAGATCAGGGCAGGGCAGACAAGTCAAGGCTAGGTTGGTGGAGGAGTCTCTGAGATCTCCTTTTCTGTAGCAGCAAATCAGACAGACAAGCTAAAAGGAGCCTCAAAGAACCAACCAGTGGAGGAATTCCAAGCAGCCGTCCATTTCTGCCATGTATCGGGAGGCTGATGCTGCCTAACACACCGCCCTAGGACCCAGCAGCCTGAAACATGTGGCGTTTCTTCTCATGATCAAGCCATGCAGAGCTGCAAGTCCCTGTAGTTTGGCTGATCACAGCCAGGCTGGGCCGGGCAGCTCCGCTCAGCCTGCATGTCAGCTGGGCTGGGTCGGCTTAGGTTCAGGCTGCAGGGTCACCTTGGGGCTACTTCACTGCCTCTCAGGTTCCTTGCCCTGATGATGCATTCTTCTCATGGCAGTAGCACAAGAGCCCAAACTGAACTGTACAAGCACATGTATGATCTCTAATTAAGTCTCATCTACTAATACTTGGTTGGCCAAAGCAACTCAGGTGGATAAGCCCACTATATCCTTCGCGGGGTGCAAAGCGTGGGAAAAGGTGGGAATGTATTATCCTATTACAATGGAGGGAAGAATTGTACCCAGCCTATCACACACCTATCTTGCTTATCCAGAATCTCCAGGCTCCCTCAAACCCTGACAATATGTCACAATCATCGTGTAAAATGCTCCCACCTAGAGGGACATGCAAAATTCATAAGAAAGCACGGCTAATAAAGGTCTAGTTAGCCATCACATCTGGACCTCATCCACTTATTCATGCAATCCACGCATCTAAAGCAATTAGAAGTCTTTTAAGGAAGGTTAAGTTGGAGGGCCTAAAAAAGGGACAACATCCTTATGAAAAATCTTCCATCTCCTTGGGACAACCAGAGTGGAGACCTCCTTAGTGAATTCCGTCCACGTAAGTCACAGCCACCAAGGTTAGCTCTGATGTCACCCACTCCTTTGTCAGCAAGCTCCTCCCTGCATCCACTTCATGCATCTTTTATTACCACCTAACGCCTTTATGAAATATTGATTGCTCATTCCCACGGCCCAGCCAAGGGCCCCAAAATGAGCTTGTGTGCTGATGTCTGGAATTTGGGACACGCCACAGATGACAGAACTAACTCGGGGGGCCTTCTAGACCCCACCTGGAAAGGATACTGGGAAGTTAAATTAACATCCTGTTTACTAATGAGAAAGTGAAGATCTAGGAGGTAGGCTCACGAGAAGGGAGATGAAAGGAAATAAAAAGGTCAGGAGGAAGCAAAAGGAAGTGCCTGAGTTGACGGTGGGATGGGGCTGAAAGCTTGATCATCAGCTGCATTTGTTGTTAAATTTAATGGGCTGTAGGTGTTGATTGCTCAATCCATAAAATGAGCTATTAATTTGCTGTTCTAACAGGATAGAACCTATCTTATGCAAATTGGTTTGAAAGCCAGCATCAGCTCTGAGAGAATGGTTCAGACTTCTCTTAAGTAAAAAGTTCCCAGGCTTTTCTATCATAAGGCGCTCAGCCTGCTTGTCTCTGTGCCAAGGGAAGGTCTCTGAAGTTGTAAGACTTAGGTCCTTTGTCCATCCTCTACTAGACGTGAGCTCCTTAAGGCAGGGCTGAAAGAAAGTGAAAGTCAGTCAGTCATGTCCAACTCTTTGCGGACTATACAGTCCACGGGATGCTCCAGGGCAGAATACTGGAGTGAGGAGCCGTTCCCTCCTCCTCCAGGGGATCTTCCCAACCCAGAGATCAAACCCACATCTCCCACACTGCACGCAGATTCTTTACCAGCTGAGCCACCAGGGCTATGTCTGTCCTAATCACCTCTGTACCCCAGTATCTATCATGGTTCCCAGAACCTCTAAGTAATTGTTGGAAGAATGAATGTATGAAGGCGGATGCCTGTGTGTGACTAAGGGCAAGTCTCAGCCTCTGGTTCCACCATCTACAAAGGGGAGGGTTTGGACCAAACCCTTTTGCCTTGGGACTTCCGTTGTCTGGGTCATCCATCATCTCTGGGCATGGTCTGTAGAAGCTATGAGTCACTAAAGATGAGACAGTAGATGGAGAGGCTGGGAGGCTTCCAACAGCCCTGGATCTCACATGCTTCCAAGTTACTCTTTTGGATAAAGGATCTATTGACTCAGGTTTCAGGGAGCCCTGGCCTGAAAGACCTCACCTCCAGTCCTGCTCTAGTGCTAACTTACTGGGAGACAGTCACTCTTCTTCTATGGGAATAATGACTGTGACCTCACAGGGCTGTTGGGAGGTCCAAGCTGAAACAATTGGGTGGGGGGTGAGGGGGCGGGGAGGGATGGAGGGGGTGGAACATGCCTTAAAACCAAAATGTTCTGTGCCCATGTCAGGGGAAGGCGAGTGGCCCTTGTGGACAACGTGGTGAGGGTTCAAATCCCAGCTGACTCACAAACCAGCTCTGTGACTCTGGGCAAATAACTTAGCCTCTCTGAGCTTTGGTGTCCACATTAGTACGGCTAGAATGATCATTACTACCTCACGAGGTTTGCAGGAGAATTAAATAAAAGAAGGTATGAAAACGACATAGTATCACAATGCCTTAGTACCATAAAACTGGCCATGCAATTTTCAGGACCCAGCGTGAAATGAAAATACAGGGACCCTTGTTCCAAAATTATTAAGAGTTTTAAGGGGCGACCTCAGAGTATTAAAGGGAGTGCAGGAACACTCTGGGAGCAGGGTCCTGCCCAGGAACCCAACTTTGCTGACACACAAAAGCTGCCTAAGATCTGCAGGACCCTTTTCTTTCCTCTGCCTCGGTTGGACCTTGCCATCCTCAGCATATATGCCTAGGATTTGGAAACTCTTTTTAGAAGAAAATCACTATTATTATTCCTGAAGCAGCTTCATGTTTCCTCCTCTGAGCAGAATAGAGTCACCCATCCTGATAGGCATCAGATAAATGGGGAAAGAAATCAACTTTCTGGCTGCTGGCAAATGCTGTCACTGGAGGAAGAGGTTTACAGGATAATCCTGGAATTAGAACAGGGAAGACACGATCAGCAGTGATTTCCTACCCATGGCAGGAATCCATGAGCGAGCTCCTAAACGCACCACGTCCCCTTGCCTCTGAAACTTCAGTGGCTCCCCCTCAGGCACTGTAAGGTAAAGTTCATTATCCCTAGCAGGGTGGTCACTGTTGTCCGAGGTCTGATTTTACAACTGTTGTCCCTTGATTCCTATCATGGTGCTTCAGGAAAGCTATTTTCTCATCAGTCTCATACATTCCAACCTACCGCCATGCCTTCATTCACTCATTTTTTAGCTTACCCCATTTCTCAGCCTAATAAAAACTTCTCCAGCCTGAGTTTACATTCCACCTATTCCAGGAGGCAGTGCAGAATAGTCTCCATGATTTAGAAACTGTATTAGTCAGCTTTTGCTGCAGTAACAAGCAATCCTAAAAATCTCCATATCTAGAGTACACACATTCGTTTCTTGTTCACATTACCAGAGGGCTGCCTGGAGATTGTGGGTCAATTCTATGTGTCGGTTTTGCTACATGAGTTTTCTTATTGGGGACCCAGGGTGGGGGAGCAGTGTTTGTTGGAGACACACAACATGGCTTGTTTCACGTTTTCTCACGGCAGAGAAAAGGAGCACATGAGAGGCAGAACCAAACCACACGAGCGTCTTTAAAGCTGCTGCACAGACATGGCACCCCTCATGTTCCACTGGCCAAAGAAAGTCACATGACCAAGCGCACTCTTTCAGGGTGGAAAAGGGCACTCCAGCCACAGGGGCGCATAGCAGGGAAGGGAGTGAGTGACTGTGAACAGATCAGAGCGCACTCAGCCAGCAGACAGCACACGCGTCGAGGTCAAACACTTCTGCTTTGAATCCCAGTTCTCCCAACGATATGTTGAGTGTACTCCGGCAAGTTCTTAAAGCTATGTCTCAGTTTCGCTATCTGTAAAAACAGGATAATAAAGCCTGTTTTAAAGGCTCCCATGAAAGACTGAGCGAGATGATGGCCATAAAGCGTTTTGCACTGTCCCTGGCACATGATAAGGACTCAAAATGGTACTTTCATCAATAGCATTTTGAAAATTCATTCTTCCCCAAGAATAATGCACTTTTAACATTTATTTATTTGGCTGCAAGGAGTCTTAGTTGTGACACACAGGATCATTTAGCTGCTGCATGCGGACTCTTGGTTGCAGTGTGTGGGATTTAGCTCTCTGACCAGGGCTTGAACCGGAGCTCCCAGCACTGGGAGCTTCGAGTCTTAGCCACTGGACCACCAGGAAAGTCCCCAGAATAATGCATTTTCACTGAAAGCGAAAGTCACTCAGTCACGTCCGACTCTTTGCAACCCCATGGATGCAATTCTCCAGGCCAGAATACTGGAGTGGGTAGCCTTTCCCTTCTCCAGAGGATCTTCCCAACCCAGGGATTGAACTCAGGTCTCCTGCATTGCAGGCAGATTCTTTAGCAGCTGAGCCACAAGAGAAGTCCAAGAATACTGGAGTGGAAAGCCTATCCCTTCTCCAGCAGATCTTCCCAATCCAGGAATCAAACTGGGGTCTCCTCCATTGCAAGCAGATTATTTACCAACTGAGCTATCAGGGAAGCCCACATATTTATTGAAGTATATTTAATTCACAATGTTGTATTAGGTATACAATAAAATGATTCTGTTATTCTATACATATACACACACACACATATATATATTCTTCTTCAGATTCTTTTTCATTATAGGTTATTATAAGACATTGGATATATTTTCCTGTGCTATATATCAGGTCTTTGTTGTTTAACTATTTTATATATAGTTGTGTCTATCTGTTAATCCCAACTCCTAATTTATGAAAAAGTGAAAATTCCTTTTTACTAATCATAATTTTGTTTTGTAATCATAATTTTCTATTTACTAATTTGTCAATTTTCTCACTTGTCTATTCAACAAACATTTCCTGTGCCTCGTTGGCATCTGCCTGACTCCCCATCACACTATCTTAGCCCAAAGGAACTTGGATTCCATCAGTTGGGCCTGTGGTCCCCAAACTGAGGCTTGGCTCAGACCCCACAACCCCACATTGTACAAGAGTCCAGAAGACTTTTCCTTCTTGGCTTGGCTCCACTTCAACCTAAGAAATCTACGAGCAGTCAAGTAGAGGAATGTAAGCACACAAAACTTTAATTAGTTCCATGAAGTTAAAATTGCTTTCATGGTAGAATGAAGAAGATGGGGGACATTGAGGCTAAAACCAGAAGAAAAAGAAGAAAAGAAAAGGGGAAAAAATATTGTAGGAAGCAAGCAGGATTCCTCACACGAGCCTAAAAATGAACTGTCTGCGTTTTGCTAGAAACACTGCAGATGCCATCTGATTCTGCAAGGAACAGTCCTTGTAAATCACTCAGCTTTTCAAGTGAATGAAAAGAACAATAGGGGATGGTGAGCTAGATGGTGATTTAGGTCTTAGCCCCAAACGAGGGCGCAGACATTTCCTTAAGGATGGATGGGAAAGAAAGCAAAAAAACTTAACTTTTTCTAAAATTCCTCCAGCGTCTTCCAGACAGTTATTTCAATAGAGAATTCACAAATCTCAGCTCTGTCTTCACCATCTCTGGAGCCTTGGGCAAGCTGTTCCACTGCTGGGAGTCTCTACTCCCTCCAGTGTCGGGAGGCACTAGAGGACGCCCTCCCCTCTCAGGGCTGTTGGAAGATTAAATGAGATATTGAGTGAAAAGCACCTGCTTGGCACAGAGTGGCCACACAGAAGGTGCTCATTCCTTTCCCGCTCACTGGGTTGAGAAGGAAATGTTGTTTGCTTTACAGCCAGATGATTCTTGTATTAGGAAGGGTTCTCCAGAGAAATAGAACCCGTAGGATGTATAAGTCTGCTGGTCTTCTGACAGTCGACTCAAGAACCAGGAAGAGCTAATGTTTCCCTTTAAGTCAGAAGGCAAGGAAAAAACCACCAGTGTCTCAGCAGAAAGCCAGTCATGCAAGAGGAATTCCATCTGTCTCCTGAAAGGGTTAATTTTTTGTTCTATTCAAACCTTCAACTGATAAAAGAAGGCCCACCCATGTTGGAGAGAGCAATCTGCTTTCCTCAGTCCATTAACAAGTTTGCATGTGTGTGAGTTCAGTCACTCAGTCATGTCCAGCTTGGTGACCTATGGACTGTAGCTTGCCAGACGTCTCTGTCCATGGAATTTTCCATGGAAGAATACTGGAGTGGATTGCCATTTCCTTCTCCAGGGGATCTTCCCGACCCGTAGATCAAATCTGCATCTCTTGTGTTTCCTGCATTGATGGGCAGATTCTTTATCACTGTGCCACCTGGGAAGCCCCAGCCTATCAATCTAAATGTTTAAACTCACCCCAGAACACCCTAACAGAAACCCAGAATAAGGTCTGCTCCCATATCTGGACACCCCATGGCACCATCACATTGACACACAAAATTAACCATCACAGTTCCTGAATCAGATGCCAGGATGCTCTAAGGAGACAGTGTTGTCACATCTCACATGCAAGCACATCTGATTACTTTCTATCTGCCAAGACACCCTGAGAATCTCAGCAACAAAAACCTAGGGGGTTTGGCACCAGCATCATTTGTCATCAAAGAAGTCACCCTCTGAGCCTATTTCCCACTGTGGTAAAAGGAGACACCCATGTCTTTGGCACTAGCAAGATACTGTCGAAGGTTAAAGGGAAGAGGGGTGTGTGTGTGTATGCGGCTGTGAGTACCACACTCTGGGGTACCATCTGTGCAGGAGGATTCAGGGCAGGCTTCTGGACCAGTTGTGCTGGTGGACATGCATTCGGCTGCAAGTCACAGAAGAGACCGATGAGGAATGCCATGAGTAATAAAGAGGTAATCATCTCACGTGACGAGAAGCCCACAGCTGGCTTCTTCAGCAGCTCAGTAGCATCAGAGCGCTGGGTCAGCCCCTTGAGGGTCTCTGCTTTCTTGTTAGGGTCCCAAAAGGGCAGAAGTAGTTCACATTCCTCAGTGGAGAGTGACCAAACGGAAAGGAGGGAAGGAGTGGGGAAAGCCTTTCTCCTCCTTGTATCCTTTCTTCTTAAAAATAATTTTGTTAGAATATAGCTGCTTTTAGGCTTCCCGGGTGGCGCTAGTGGTTAAGAACCTGCCAGCTAATGAAGGAGACTTAAGAGATGTGGTTGGATCCCTGGGTCAGGAAGATCCCCTGGAGGAGGGCATGGCAACCCACTCTAGTATTCTTGCCTGGGGAATCCCCCATGGACAGAGGAGCCTGGCGGGCTACAGTCCATGGAGTCAGAAGAGTCGGACACGGCTGAAGCGACTATGCACAGCTGATTTAGAACGCTGTCTGAGTTCCTGCTGCATAGCACGCTGGGTCAGCCGGACGCACACATGTGTCCCCTCTGTTTTGGATTTCCTTCCCTCTTAGGTCACCAGAGACCATGGACTGGAGTTCTTTGCGCTGTACAGTTGGTTCCCAATAATTATCTATTTTATACGTGGTATCAATAGTGTATGTATGGGCTTCCCAGGTGACCCAGCGGTAAGGAATCCGCCTACAGTGCAGGAGACTTGAGTTCAGTCCCTCGGTTGGGAAGATCCCCTGGAGACCGAAATGGCAACCCACTCCAGTGTTCTTGTCTGGGAAACCCCATGGACAGAGGAGCCTGGAGGGCTACAGCCCATGGGGCCACGAAAGAGTCAGGCATGACTTAGGAACCAAAAAACAACAACGAATCAGGAGTGTGTATATGTCAACCTCAACCTTCCAATTCACCCCCCTTTGCTTCTTGGCATCCATACATTTGTTCTCTAGGCCTGAATTCTCTTTTTAAGATTGGAAAATCTTTCTCAAACTCTCCCCACAGATTTCCCCTCACATCTCAGTCACAGGACCTCTGTCAAGAACAATATCTCCATGATTGTCTTGGCCCAATCCTGATTATCCCCTGATGCTGGGCACATTTCTCCCAACCAAAATCAAGATTCAATCAGCATGAAAGGAAAGAGAGTAACTTGCTGGGCAAGCATCAGTGTCCACCACTGCTTTCGTATAAGCAGTAGGTCAGCGTAAGGCAGTGTTAAGTGGCTATGAAAATCCACGGAGCAGGGGTGAAGTGAAAAGGAAAGTATATTCTAGATAAAACGGGCCATTTTTAATTTCAGGAGTATGCCTCCATCTTGAGCAGAATGAGTTTCCAAAAAAATTAGTTGAAATGCAGGCAGCCTGAACTAAAGAGAACTTGGTTTTAGCAACCACAGCCAACTCCACAGCAATATCAAACTGACATCATGAGATCATCAAATAGGTTTTCCCCCACCCCAGGAGGGAGTTGAATTCTCAGTAGTAAATAGTAGTTTATTATTAATTCCTTTACTTTGCTCTAAAAGGTATGTCTTATTAATTTTGTATTATGCTTACTTAGTTTTGCTATTTGCTCATGAATAGTTTATCTTTTGTTCATAAACTTGGAGAATCCAGAGTTCTTGTTTCTCTCATTTCTAAATCAAAGATTTACGTTCTTAGAGATACTGGGCCAGACTCTTAGATCATCAGCTGTCAAGTACCTGATATCCCTTTGCCCCGGGGACATCTGATACCTGTTTGCCCCAGGACAGGAGTATCACAAAATAAAGGTGAAGCTCTCTGGCAGAAATCTGCAAGATAAAGTCAAAAAGATACTGCTCATAGTAAGTGCTCAATAAATATTTGTTGAATCAACTAATTCTCAAGCACGGTGAATCAGCTACAACAAGGCTAAAACATCTTCCTCAGTTCCCTCCTGGGTCGGGTTATGTAGCTGACTGGTTGGTTGGTTCTTACTAATATGCAAAAAAAAGCTTCCCTGGTGACTCAGATGGTAAAGTGTCTGCCTGCAATGTGGGAGACCCAGGTTTGATCCCTGGGTTGGGAAGACCCCCTGGAGAAGGAAATGGCAGCCCACTCCAGTACCCTTGCCTGGAAAATTCCATGGACAGAGGAGCCTGGTAGGCTACAGTCCATGGGGTCGCAAAGAGTCAGACACGACTGAGAGACTTCCCTTTCTTTCTTTTTCTTTCTTTCTTTCTTTCCTGTATGCACAGCACTCTGCTTAGTTGTGCTCCTCAAAAGGCGTCTGGCAACAGTGAGCTATGAAGACTAACCCTTCTATTCCTTCACCTCCTCTGAGCAGGACCCATGCTGAGCAACTATTAGGATTCTATTATTTAGTCGCCAAATGATGTCCGACCCTTTGTCCGACTCCATGGACTGCAGCACACCAGGCTCTTCTGTCCTTCCAGAAGTTTGCTCAAACTCATGCCATTGAGTCAGTGATGCCATCCAAATATCTCATCCTCTGTCACCTCCTTCTCTCTCTGCCCTCAAATCTTTCACAGAGTCAGGGTCTTTTCTAGTGAGTCAGCTCTTTGCATCAGGTGGAGCTTCAGCTTCAGCATCAGGCCTTCCAATGAACACCCAGGACTGATCTCCTTTAGGATGGACTGGTTTGATCTCCTTGCAGTCCAAGGAACTCTCAAGAGTCTTCTCCAGCACCACAGTTCAAAAGCATCAATTCTTCGGCGCTCAGCTTTCTTTATGGTCCAACTCTCACATCCATACATGACCACTGGAAAAACCATAGCTTTGACTAGATGGCTCTTTGTTGGCAAAGTGATGTCTCTGCTTTTTAATACACTGTCTAGGTTTGTTGTAGCTTTCCTTCCAAGGAGCAAGCATCTTCTAATTTCATGGCTGCAGTCACAGTCCGCAGTGATTTTGGAGCCCAAGAAAAGAAAATCTGTCATTGTTTCCACCTTGACCCTTTCTATTTTCCATAAAGTGATGGGACCAGATGCCATGACCTTAGTTTTTTGAAAGTTGAATTTTCAGCCACTTTTTCACTCTCCTCTTCCACCCTCATCAAGAGGCTCTTTAGTCCCTCCTATTAGGACGCAGAGATGGGAAAGTCCTATAAAAAGCAGGAAGCAGCAGACCCAGTTGCTTAGGTATGCAAGTTCTAGTGTCTGATGCCCTTATGAAATCCGCACCACTGGCTTGCTTGTGTGACCTTCCGCAAGTCATTGAACCTCTCTGTGCCAGGATCATGGTAGGAATTAAATGGGAAATGCATGAAAATCGTTTAGTGCCTATCCTAGAGCAAGATCTCAAGACAGTTAGGTGGGAAGAGGGTACTTGCGCTGAATCGCAGAAGGCATTCAGGTGGTCGAAAGAGTGTAAGCAGGGGCAGGAAAGTGGGGAAGGGCGGGTCTGTTTAGAAAATCTCATGAAGTTTGGGGTGACCCAGGCAGGATGGCAAATGGAAAAGCCCAGCTAACATAACAGTGATTCCCTTCCTCGAAGCAAATCCCGAAGAATCTGGAGAGAGGACACCCAGAAAGAAGAGATCTGGGATGAACCCTTTGGGAAGAGATCCTTTTTAAACGGGTGTATGAGTGATTTTGATCTGAGCAAGGAACCAGCCCCTCTAGGCTGTGGGAGGACAAAAGAGGAAAGGAACTGATAAGTTCATTCTTCCTTCCTGGTCACCATCGTTCTGGGACAAACAGTGCCTCTCTACACCTGCAGGGACTCGTACCTGTGGCCCAGGTAGCCTCAGGAGTGACATCAGGGAAGTGCAGAAGCCCTGTGCTTGGGAAAGGTGGAGACAAACAGATGGGGGCTAGTTCATTTCAGGCATCCTTTCCCCTCCACACCCAAGGCTGGGGGGCTGCAATCCAAAGAAATTTCCTCCAAGTTCTGCTCTGTTCTACAGCAAAGGATGAGGCCTCAAGCTAATGACCTGGCAGGTGGGGTGAGGGTAACTGGCTGTGGTTTTTTAATGCCATGACCTGTCCACTTCCCCAGCCTGCCCTCTGAGTTCCCTGAGCCCGGAACTGGCCACCCTCTCCCCAATCACTTTCCCTGGGGAAAAATAAGGTTACAGGGAAACACAGCTAAACATTTGAGAAGCAAAGCATTCTTGATTACAAATTCCATCAAGGAGCAGAAATATTAGTTCAGAAGGAATAAAAGAATTTAAAACTAGTCTAATCAACCTATAAAAGAAAAGAAGGGAAGCTACTTGCTGTGTGAAACCAGAAGAACAAAACAAAAATAAAAGGATGGAGCAGAAATATTGCATAAGAGAAAATGGAATCATTTCTGTTATGAACGAAGCAATTGGGATAAACAGCTGAACAATGAATAAGTCTATGGGAAAAAGATATTGAGAAAAGCTCCCTGAAGGAAAAAGAATGAATTAGTTAATTGAAAGGAAAACTAACCCAGAGGAAGAACAGAAGTTAAGAGTGCTGACGTGGAGACACGAGATTCAGAAACAGACACACGAACGTGGCCATGAAAAAATAATTAAGAGAATAATGAAAGTAAGTGTCCTGAAGCTTTCCTTTAAAAAGGTGGAAACTGTCCAAGTTGAAGGGTCTGAGAGGAACAAAGAGAAAAGGCAAATATACCGGGTACCTTCTTAGAGATATTCAAGGCAAAGGAGAACATGATGAAGCCAAGAAGAGTTGAAGCAAGAGGAGCAGAAAGCCGGCTCCAAAGCTATGACGTCCGACCTGATCCCCCACCAGTCCCCAACCAGGGAGCCCCGCCTTCTGCTTTATGGAAGCCTGTGGTTTTCCTTCAAGCCTAACTTCAAGTCCAAGTTTGTCTGGCTGGTTTCTTCCTGTGATTATTCAGTTCACCTCTCCTTCCACTGAGGACCAAGAGGGCAAAGACGCCACCTCTTTTATCCCCGCCCACCCCAGGGTATATTGAACCCTCATAGTTGCCACTGAGCTGCTGTTTGTTGAATGGACTCATTCATTTTCCAGTCTGAGTGCCTCATGGCCCAGTGACCATTCCTTGGGCCCATCTCCCTCCACAGGGGTCCGACCTGCTGGGCTGGCACTCTGACAGCCCACCTGGCTGTGACCAATCCCTCCCATTAGGAGGACGAGACCCAGCCTCTCCCATCTTCTGTGCCGTTCACAGAATCTGCTCATGCCGACCACTTACCCACAGCCTGGATGCTCATTCTGACTACCCCCAGTCCCAGTTTGGATTTCATAAACCTAAATCAGAGAAGGGAATGGACTTGCCATGGTCACGTGGCACCAAGGTGAGAGCCTCAGGTGTCCTGATTCCCAAACCAGGATGTCCTGTCCCTGTTCCATATTGCCTCCAGAGGACACCCATGAGTGCGAGTTCTCCAAAGCAGGTCACTGTATAGCTTTGGGTTTGAGGCTGCGATGGAGCACAAACCTTACGAAGTCAGACAAGCATGATGGTCCTCTTCTTGTCATTCCTGTGGCGCTGGCTCTAGGGTTAGACCACGGTTTCCAACCCAGTTCTGCCACTGGCCGGCTGCGTGACCTTCCGTGATTACTAACAGTTCTCTGAGTCTCAGTCTCCTCCCCTCTAAAGGGCAGGTATCAATGCCTGAATCCCAGCGGTGAGGACAAACGCAAGTCATGCATGTAAAGTACTTGACACCGTCCATAGCACACAGGAGGCACTTGATGAATCTGCTTTCCTACCAGCTTTCTCCCTGTGACTCAGTGTTGGTAAACAATCCCATGGGCACTGAGATCGTGGTACTCCAGCTCACCTTTGCCTCTCCATACAGTGATGGACATATGTTCAGTTCAGTTCAGTTCAGTGGCTCAAGTCGTGTCCGACTCTTTGCGACTCCATGAACCACAGCACGCCAGGCCTCCCTGTCCATCACCAACTCCCGGAGCCCACCCAAACCCATGTCCATTGAGTCTGTGATGCCATCCAACCATCTCATCCTCTGTCGTCCCCTTCTACTCCCACCCTCAATCTTTCCCAGCATTAGGGTCTTTTCCAATGAGTCAGCTCTTCTCATCAGGTGGCCAAAGTATTGGAGTTTCAGCTTCAGCATCAGTCCTTCCAATGAACACCCAGGACTGATCAGTCTCCTTTGGGATGGACTGGTTGGATCTCCTTGCAGTCCGAGGGACTTTCAAGAGTCTTCTCCAACACCACAGTTCAAAAGCATCAATTCTTCGGCGGTCAGCTTTCTTTATAGTCTAACTCTCACATCCATACACGACTACTGGAAAAACCATAGCCTTGACTAGACGGACAAATGTAAATTGGCAAAGTAATGTCTCTGCTTTTTAATATGCTGTCTAGGTTGGTCATAACTTTCCTTCTAAGGAGTAAGCATCTTTTAATTTCATGGCTGCAACCACCATCTGCAGTGATTTTGGAGCCCCAAAAAATAAAGTCAGCCACTGTTTCCACTGTTTCCCCATCTATTTGCCACGAAGTGATGGGACCATATGCCATGATCTTAGTTTTCTGAATGTTGAGCTTTAAGCCAACTTTTTCACTCTCCTCTTTCACTTTCATCAAGAGGCTCTTTAGTTCTTCACTTTCTGCCATAAGGGTGGTGGAGGTATGGGAGGTGATTAATAGATATTTGTTGATTGAGTAGATAGATGTATAAATGAGTGGATGGGTGAATGGATGGATGGATAAATGGGTGGATTGATGAACAAATGGATGGGTGGATGGATAGGTGTGTAGATGGATGGATGAGATGAAGGAATGAATGAGTCAATGAATGAAAAGTTTTCCATTTCAATTATGCTGGGGAATTGATGGGAGGTGTTAGCTTGTATGATGGCCTTTGCTGATGTAGAAGTCACATAAAATAGAGCAAAGGAATCTTTTCTGTCATATCAGTAAATCCAAGGCCAGCCTCACCCAGGAATTTATTGGGCCAAACTCTGTGTGTTAGGAAAAGGGCTAAAAATTCTCAGGAGAAGAGTAGTCTGTTATGTCACATAATCTCAGCCTCTAATACTTAACATTATAAGCTCTGCTAATAACTCCAGGTCACTTGTCTGGGGAAGAAAGATAAGGATTTGAAAATTATGCATATTAGCCTGTGTAATCTACCACCCCATGTTGTTGACTCTGAGACCGAGAGATTTTAATTCACTTTCCCCCTGCTTGCCCTCTGACAACACAGTTATTTCAGGAGATGTAAATGGAAAGAGATGATTGCTGTATGGTTTCTTTCTGGAAATTTTATTCCATGTAAAGTTGGTTTCTACATTTATTGCTAAGATAAGTCCCTTCCCTGAAGGGAAGGAAATATTTCTGGAGTTAAATAAGAGCAATGATATCCTAAAGTTTAAGTCTGGGCCCTCCTAGTGGTCTGCTGTGTGACTTTCTGCAAGTTGTGTAACTTCTCAATGCCCGTTCCTTCACGCATTTATTCCCTGCCTTCCTCCACCCTCTGAAAACCAGAACACAGAAGTGCGCTTTCGTAGC
This sequence comes from Dama dama, assembly GCF_033118175.1. Lineage (NCBI taxonomy): Eukaryota > Metazoa > Chordata > Mammalia > Artiodactyla > Cervidae > Dama > Dama dama. The sequence goes on along the minus strand of NC_083696.1, from coordinate 3,137,158 downwards.
AGATTAAAGATGGCTACAAATTCTTTGACCCTCCTCCAGCGAGAGGTGAGCTCTGCGTGCCCTCTGCTTGAATCCGGGCACGCGCTGTGGCCGCCTTGACCAACAGAAAACAGCTTCGTTGGTGCTGTGCCAGTTTTCAGGCCCCCGCTTTGAGAAACCAGCAGCTTCTACTGCTTCTATCTGGAGCTACTCTCTCCGGGAGCTTCCAACGTTCTTGAAAGAAGTCCAACACCCATGAAGTCGCTACACTGGAGACAACCCAGGTAGGTACTATCGTTGGCAGTCCCAGTCGAGCCTGGCATTCAAGCCATCCCCATGGGGGCACCAGACGTGTGAGTGAAGGAGCCTCTCGGGAATGGATGTTCCAGCCCAAGCTGCCCCGGGAGATGCCACGTCGTTCAGTGACTAACTGCCCGACTGAGCCTTCCCCAAACTCCTGATCCCCAACTTATGAGCAAAATAAAATGGTTGCTTTAAGCCACTACGTTTTGGAGTGGTCTGTTACACAGGAATAGATTACAAAAATGTCTTTTTCACTGGGGGCAATAGAGCACCTGGTGATTCAACCTAAAGTTTGTTTGCTCTTGAGTTCTTATTTTGTTTTGTTTTTTTTAATTGACTCGGATAACTCACATTTGCAGACAAAAATCCCGAGGAAAAACCAGCACCTAGAAAAAGGGGATGATTAAATGGAAACAAGACAATTCAAAAAGAGGAAATGAAAATAGCCAGTAAACATTACAATATTTGTTGGGCCATACTACTAATGAAAGAAATGCAACCTGAAATAAGAATAAGTACTCTTCTCGCCCATCCAATTAGCAAAGTTTCTTTTTCCTGATAACAGTCATGTCTGGTAAAGCGAGCCCGAGAACAGCGGACATCTTCACAGATGGCTAAAGAGAGCAAAACTTGCATCTGGTATTTCTGGAAAGTTCTGACTAGCAAGTTTTCGACCTGAGTAATTCTCCAAAGAAAATAACCTGACACGTGGACAAAGATTGATGTGCCAAATATGTTCATCTCAGCATCATTTCATAATAGTAAAATATTATGGGAAGAAAAACTTAAACGTTGGATTTAGGGGAATGGCTAAGTAAATGGAACTGTCTGTAGAAGATAGAATGTGTGCCACCACTACAAATGATGCTTGTGAAGTGTTCTTAACGATACGGAAAAATGCTTAATGATATAACATTAAGTAAAAGAGCAAGATAGAAAAAGGTTATAAAGTATGATTCCAGCTACTTTGAAAAGCATAAAAAGACTGGAAGGAAATATGATAAAACGTTAATAGTGTTTATCTGTGGGTGGTGGCGTTATGGGTGGTTGTTTTTCTTATTTATTCTTTGCAGTATTTTCAACATTGGGAATGCATTACTTTTGCAATTTAATTTTTTTTCTTTTAATCGGAAAAGAAATGGTCAACAATGGTCAATCTGAGGCTCAAGTTGAGAAGCAGGAAAATGGAAAAAGGGGGTGTTGGGAGATTTTGAAGAGTCCCTGGAGTTGAAAACCTGTAGTAATACAGACCTTTCATGGTGAAGTTTACTTTTGTCCTTGTCTGTGATAGAAATAATATTTGCTGAATGCATGAATGATGTAAACCAGAATCTGCTTCCACAGTGGGGCTTGATTTGATAAATAAAGCCCACCTCTTTCCCAGGTAGTAGCTCTGGGTTCAACATGAAAACTGTTCGGGACTAAGTAACTGATGTTCACTAAAGCAAAGGGAAATAGGTCAGAGTCCAGGTAAACTGTCCTCAGACTCAAAAGTGACAAAGTTCTTGAGTTTCAGACACCAGGAATCTGCCTCTGTGGCTCCTTGGGCACCTGTTCTGGGCTTTTGGTGGCACTTCATACAATGTTATTTATGGAGAAAGAAATGAGAGAACTGAACTCCTTAAAGACTTAGAATTATAGAATCTTGGGGCTGGACTGGGTAAGGAGGGAGTGGGTAGGGTTTCAAGAATATATTTCTACTCCAAACCTTTGTTTCACTGAGAGAAACAGAGGCCCCGAGAAGTAAGGTCTTTGCCTAAGGTCAGCCAGTGAGTCGGTGCAGAGACAGCACCCCAGCTGGGGTCCCCCTGCCCCTCAGTAATGCCTTCCCCATGGCCTCAGAGGCATCAACAGGCTGGGTGATATTCAGCCCATTTTTGGTTTGGGGGGTTAATGTTCTATGTCTGCAGATCCCTCGAGGACTTTGCTCACCTGATACACAGTAGGTGCTCAATAATATTTGTTGAATGGATGGATAGATGGATGGAGGGACAGACAGATGAAAGGCTGAATGGATGAACAAATGGATGCACAATCTTAGCAGAATTATAAAGTGAGAAGACCATGTATTATGGAGTCGTGCTGACCTGGAAGTCAAATCTCAGCACTGCCACTTATTGGGTGTATTAATTCAAGCAAGTCACTCAAACTCTGAGTCTCAAATATTTCCCCTGTAAAACTGGGGTGATAACATCTCAAAAGAGTGTCTAAGAATTAAACAAGATAATATGTAAAGGATATAAAACTTTTCACTGAATTCCTGCCACTGCAATAATTGCCAATTAAATGTTAACATTCTCTTCTCCCTCCCAGGAAGCCAAGTTTGAGGTGTAGCTGCCTTCCCTTGAGTCCTGAAAATAGACACGCTGGTTGTGTGTTGACTTCAGATGTCCATGTGTGCTTAACTCATCTGGATATTCTGGGACAAAACCTCCATATATCATGTCCACCAAATAAAAGTCACGTCAATTCAGTGGGGTGGCCAGGTTGATGCTAGGAAGGACACAGAGAAGAACGGTCTCTGCCTTCAAGTTTTTGTGCAGAAAGAAACCACACATGTAGAGCCAATGAGGGAGTCTGTGCGTCCGTGGTCCTCCAGGTCAGAGGAGGGATGAGGATGAGCTTTCAGCGGGAACATGTGGTTCTAAGAGAAGAGTCCAGTCTTGCTCAGAATGGTCCCACTTGCATAGAAATCCCCAGGACACATGCCCCGTGAATCCAGACTCTTAGACCTCCTGGCTGAGACGGAGATACAGCATCTGCCATTTCCTCCTCCGCGGCTCTTGGTATAGGGGCATAGATTCTCCTTCCTCCGGGTTCAGTGGTGATGACAGCACTCAAAGAACCTCAAGGAATGGAGCGCCCACTGTGTGAAGAGGCAGTTAAGGGCGTCCCTTGGGAGAGGTGGCCCCAGTCTTTGACCACATAGATGCCCCTGGTGCCCCCACTCCCTGCCTCTTCCACTCAGGTATGGCTCACACACTGAGCTCAAGATCCCACCCAAAGCCAGGGCCGCTGCCAGCAGATCCAACGGCAGGCAGGAGGCTACCTGCTTGCCAGCCAGAACCAGTCACTGACGGGGAGGACTCGGGAGTCAGCATGGCGCGATGACAGAAACACGGCGTTTCAAGTCAGACAGGCCTGAGAGTGACTTCTGACTGTTTCTCTAACCTGCTAGGTGGTATTAGCGCCATTGAGTAGTCATCTCTCTGAACCTTTGTTTGCCTCTTTAACAAAGTTTTGTGTAGGCTTACTATGTTTTAGGCACTCCTCTAAGCACGTGATAAATTTCAGGTCATTTGTGCACTGCCCCACCTGTAAGGCGGGATGCCGTTCCTACACCCACTTTATAAATGAGGAAATTAAGACACAGGAAGGTTTAGCACCTTTCCGAGCATTAAACAGTTAATAGGTGGTGGAGAAATGATTCAAACCCTGCCCTTAACTGACACACTATGATTCTTCAGTTTCTTTACTTGAAAACGAGGCTTAAAGCGACCCTGGAAGAGCAGCTGTGAGAATTCAGTAAAGTGAGAGAAAGATAGTAAAAATGAAACCAAGTGCAAGAGAGTTCCTCACCAAAGCCAAAAGTTGATTCTTTGCTTTACCAAAATCAACCACATGCTGAGCTATAATACAAATCTCAACAAATTTCAAGAATTGAAATTGGGTAGAGAAAAGCCTCTGAACACAGTGAGAGTAAGTTAGTACCAAAACAAAGAGAAAATTGCCAGAAAATTCTCTGTATTTTGAAATAAAAGAATATATTTTTAAATGACCTTTGTATCAAAGAAGAAATAACACTGGAAATTAGAAAGTCTTTTAACTGAATGATAATGAAAATATCCAAACTTGTGGGATGCAGCTACAGCTGTGCACAGAGGGAAAATTGTAGCCTTAATTACACATGTAAGAAAAGAAAGGGGTTGAAAACAAAGACCTAAGCGTCCATCTTAAGAAGTTAGAAAAAGTCAGAAGAATGGGACTCCTCTTGTGGTCCAGTGGCTAAGACTCCAAGCTCCCAAAGCATGGGCCCGAGTTCCATTCTTGGTCAGGGAATAAGATCCTATATGCTGCAAGAGTCTGCATGCCACAGTTAAGACTCAGCACAGCTAAGAAAGAAAGGAAAGAAAAAGACAGAAAAATAATACTCTGGGATGTAGGAGAAATTAATGAAAGAGAACAGAGGGTACAATAGAGTTGATGAACAAAGGCTAAATTTGATTATTTGGAGAATAAGAATACGGATTAGCCCCTGGAAATCTGATCAAAGAATAAGAGAGAGAGTGCTAATAACCAACATCCAATGTCAGTAATGACAAAGGGAACATCACTGCAGGATTGTACAGAAATTCAAAACACAATAGAATATATTATTGAACAACTTCATGTCAATAAATCTGAAATAAAAATTGAAACTGACAGATCCCTAGCAAAGTGCAACCCACTAAAACTGACAGAAGAGGACAAATAACCCTACAACTGTCTCATATCTATCAAAGAAATTGAATTCATAATGGAAACCTTCCCACAAAGAAAACTCAATCCACCCAAGTGGCTTCACTAATGAGTTCCACTCAATACTTAAGGGATGATGCCAGTTTACACAAACACTTGTAGAGAATATAAACCCATCTCAACTCATTTTATGTTATAAGGCCAGCATCATCTTGGTATCAAAGCTGAAACAAAAATTACAAGAAAATTACAGACTAGTATCTCCCATGAACCCAGTAGCAGAACTCCTCAGTGATATATGAACAAGCAATTATTATCAGCCATATATTTACTACAGTGAGTTGATTCCTTTCCTTTGTTGAAGGCAACTTTGGATAGTAAAGTTGACAATGGCATCCTAAACTTAGTAGTCAACCGAGGTCCCCTTTTCCTACTAGGAAGGTGGGAACCCTAGGGTCTCAGAGATGCCATTGTTATTTTTTGAGTAAAGCAAGGAAGGGAGGGAGGGAGGGAGGAAAGGAAGGAAGTGGAAAACACATTATGATTTTTATGAGAAAGAAGAATTTGGAAGCATCTGCTTCTAAATGTCATCTGCTTTTGGTCTAATTCAGCCTGAAAGGGGACACCAGCCTGGGAAGGACAGAGTATAACTCATCCAACAAGGTTTCCAGGAGCCTTGACATCTTGTGGTTTAAAAGCGTGTGGAGTCAGCAGGAAGAGAGTCAGGAAAGAGACTTCAGCATTCAGCATTTCCATATCTGATAATGGACTCTAAGAGCCCTGGTGTATAATTGAATCCAACACCCAAGCTCCCTCCCACTTTGTTCTCTCCACTCAACAAGGGAAAATGTCTCTTAACCCAGCAGACTTCGTTTGAACTGACTATACACTTGTGTGCCACCCCTGATTGGAACGAAATAACTTCCTCTGCCTCTGAGTTGAGTCAATTGCTCAGCTGATCGAGGCCCCGCAGGAGTGAAGTGAGGGTCCCACGCTGATCCACTCCCCACCCTCTGCTCTGAGCTCTCGGAAAGACCATCATAAGGTCAGTCACCATAGGCGTTCACAGAGCTTGTCACTGGAGCTGAGACAAGGTCGGTGGATAAGGGAGCTTTTAAGATGAGTGTCCAGACTTCTCTTTCCCATGGAAATGATTTGCTCAAGGTCACCCGGGGATAAATGGCCTGAGCCCTTGCCCCTCCAGCCACCTCCAAGCAGCTGTGTGGTGTAGGATTCAGGCAGAACTTCATTCAGTCCCCCATCAACTCCACTTACTGGACAGACTTTCTAAGCATATTCCCTACCTCCTATCTGATCCTGAAATGAGAGAGGCCACAGGTGTCCTTGTAGGCCTCCTCCCTCCCTCTTTCTACCCGTCCATCCTTCCATTCATTCATTCATTCAACAAGCACTTAGCCAGGTAGTTGAAGTGTTGAGGACACACTCTTTAGGGTGCTGACACTTATTCTCAAGTCACTTGAGCAAGTCACAGCCCTCTGTAAACCTGTGCTCTCCCCTGTGACTGGGGCTGACCTGGAAGGACCAGACCTGAGGGATAATAAAGGTTAACTTGAACATGGTCATAAAACCAATCCTGCAGTGACAGGCATCGAACTGGTGTTCAAGAAAGGTTTGCTTCTTTCCTTCCTTTTGTATAGGCACTAGGGTTACTGAGTTGAATCTGATGTTTCTCCTTGACATCAAGAACCTCATAATTCAGTTCAGTTCAGTTCAGTCGTTCTGTCGGGTCCAACTCTTTGCAACCTCATGAACCACAGCACGCCAGGCCTCCCTGTCCATCACCAACTGCCAGAGCCCACCCAAACCCATGTCCATTGAGTCTGTGATGCCATCCAACCATCTCATCCTCTGTCACCCCCATCTCCTCCCACCCTCAATCTTTCCCAGCATCAGGGTCTTTTCAAATGAGTCAGTTCTTTGCATCAGGTGGCCAAATTATTGGAGTTTCAGCTTCAACATCAGTCCTTCCAATGAACACCCAGGACTGATCTCCTTTAGGATGGACTGGTTGGATCTCCTTGCAGTCCGAGGGACTCTCAAGAGTCTTCTCCAACACCACAGTTCAAAAGCATCATATAAAGGTGAATTGCTAAGAAGCACTGGAGGGAGGAGGGTGCAGGGCCATGCGATGTGGAGAAGGTGGGGAAGAGGTGAACAACGGCAGTTCTGTTTATCAGAGTGACTCGCTGATGAGGTGCCACTGAGCATGAAGCTGGGAGTCTTTGAGCCAGGCCTTAGAGGGTCCTGGGTGCCAGGCCTCGAATTCAGGCTGTACTCTGAGTAAACCATGATGTCACAGACGGGTGATGAGATATGCTTAGGATCTGCCGGCAAGTACATCTTTCAGACCACACGGTCCCTTACGGTATAGGGGCCGGGATGCAGGAGGCGCTGCACCTGCCTCCCTCGACTCCACAGCATCATCCACTGTCCTCGCCAGCAGCAGAAGTTTCCAGGATGTCCAAGGGAGTACCCAGCTCCTAGCCGTCGGTCACCACAGAAGGGGTGTGAGTCTGGAGAGGAGTGTGAAGCCGAGAATGCTCATCACTCACTGTCCGGCTCTTCCTGGGGCCCCAGAGCCTGATGCACGCCCCAGACCTCAGCGCTCAGATACAGAAACCAGAATGCCATCCCAGAGTCTGCCTCTCCCCATCCCTCCCCAGTCAATCCATCTGGAGCACTGCTGAGCCCCCTCCCCAAACATCTCTGAAATTCCTGTCTCCTCCCCGCCACTGCCTCCCTGCTGGCCCCGCCCCATCCTCCCGGTCAGAACCTCTGTCCGGGTCCTGCTGTTGTGTGGAAGTCTTCACTGGCTTCCATCGTCCGAGAGCAAGCCGCAAGCTCCTCTCCAGGGCCTTCAAAATCCTCCAGTGTGGCCCCACCAGCTTCTGCAACTTCACAGCTGCTGCTCCCAGCCTCACCAACCCCCCCGTCCCACCCAGCCAGACTGAAGAGCTTTTGGGTCCTTAAACCCACTGCATCATCCTCTCCTGACTCCAGACTTTGGACACGCCGCCTTTCAAACCCAGAATCCCTCTCCCTCTCTCCTAACTTTCATCCGAGCGTTTGCCTTCAGATCCAATATTATGTGCTCTCCCAAAATTCATATGATGAAGTTCTGTTCCTCAGTACCTGTGAATGTGACCTTGTTTGGATATAGCATCTTTGTAGAGGTGATCAAGTTTAAATAAGGCAGGAAAGTAGATAGTAATCCAAAATGTGTGTGTGTGTGCTAAGTCGCTTCAGTCATGTCTGACTCTTTGCGACCCTATGGACCGTAGCCCTCCAGGCTCCACTGTCCATGGGATTCTCCAGGCAAGAACACTGGAGTGTTGCCACGCCCTCTTCCAGGGGACCTTCTTGACCAAGGGATCAAACCCATCACTCTTACATCTCCTGCTTTGGCGGGTGGATTCTTCACCATGAGCACCACCTGGGAAGCCCTATTCCAAAATGACTGCTGTCCTTATAAAAGAAGAAACTTGAAGACAGACGTGAAAACAGGAGAACACCATGTGAAGATGGATCAGGGTGATCCATCTATAAGCCATCACCAGAGACTGCCAGCAAAGCCCCAGAAGGGGAGAGGGGCCTGGACCGTATCCTGCCTCACATCCCCCAAAAAGAACCGACCCTGCTGATGCCTTGCTTTTGCACTTCCAGCCTCCAAAACTGCAGATGGTAAATTCTGTGAATAAGCCACTCAGCTGGTGGTACTCTGTTAAGGCAACCCTGGCAAACTGACATGGCCAATTAAACCCTAACCACCCATCGGAGAGCATCTTCCATGTCCTTCCTCTGAGGGTCTCCTCTGACCCCTCCAGGGGGGTTCAATGCCTAAACTTTGCACCCCCAAAGCATCCTGCTCTTCCTCTGTTGCAGCCTGTGTCACACTGCCTGGTCTCGTGGGAGCCTACCTCTGTCACCCTCAAGGGCAGGCCACCATCAGCCTGGCCCACTTCTATGTGCCAGAGCGCAGAATTCTGCCCAGGGCAGAAAAGGGTCCAGTATATGCTTTTTAGATGAACGAATGATAATCTGTAGTTGCTGTTCAGTCACTAAGGCATGTCTGACTTTTTGCGATTCCTTGGACTGCAGCACACCAGACTCCTCTGTCCTACACTATCTACTGGAGTTGGCTCAAATTTATATCCATTGAGTCGGTGATGCCAACCAACCATCTTATCCTCTGTTGCCCCCTTCTCCTTCTTCCCTCTATCTTTCCCAGCATCAGGGTCTTTTCCAATGAGTGGCCAATGAGTTGGCTCTGCATTGGGTGGCCAAAATACTGGAGCTTCAGCATCATATTCAGGGTTGATTTCCTTTAGGAGCCAAAACTAAGGACCAGAGACTCAAACACTCCGAGCCCACATAGGTGTAGGGGATTGGGGCTGGAGTGAAGTAGTTCTGAAAGCTCAGGACAGGTTGGGTGGGAGCCACATTCACTCAGACAGACCTCAGCCTGGTTCAGGCCATGCTTTGGAAAAAGAGCACAAAGTCGTTTTCAAGGCTGGGGGTGGGGAGGCTGGGAGGTCCAGCCAGGAACCAATGTGGAGGGAGGGACTTCTAAAAATTGGACTCCCCCCAAGCAAGCGAAGCTCCATGGGAGTTCAAATTTCAGCCTCAGATCTGCAAAATCCAGACTGGGGGAAATTTGACAGGATTCATTACCTGGTTTCATCAACCAAATGTTGCAATGAAAGAAAAGAGAGATGGAAAAGGAGTGTACAGATTGAAATACAGGCAAAGCATGTGTATGAGGAGGTGGGTGGGCTGGGGCAGGGAAGGAGTGGGGGTCACAGAAATGACATGGATATGTCTTTCAGGCCTGGCATAAAAGCCAAGGCCAATCCCCCTAGACTGACTGAGCTGAGAGAGCGATTTTTCTGAGCTAAGTAGCAATTGGTGAGCACCCAGGAAGCAGACTCCCTGGAGAGCAAGTTCAAAGCGAAGATGAACCTAGAGTCCTTCCACCGAAGGGCTGACAGGCTGCCCACTGGACTGGCGGGAAGGTTAGGGCGGTCCCCATCGAGGGAGGAAGGCAGAGCCCCCCAGGTGGGGAAGTTTCCTAGAGTCTGCCTTCCCTCTAGGCCCCCTGAGATGATAGGGTTCACACATGCAGGCACCTGGGGGCCACAGAGGAGGGTGAGGAGCCTGCCCAGCAGGGAAGACAAGACATCAACAGAAGGCTGCAGCATCCGGTGGAGAGGGAGCGCAGATACACGCGGGAACCACAACCTGGAGAGCCGGGGAGCCCCTCACTCTGCCATGGTTGGTGGGGGGTGGGAGGTGTTGCAGGGGTTCGGGGTGAGCTTGAGTGCACGGGGAGGAAGCCAGGGCAGCCAGACCAAAGTCAGGAGGGATTTTCAAGGTCAGAAAAGCGGCCAGGGGTCAGGTTCCAGGTCATTCGTGGCTTCAGTTCTGTAGAGACTTTGGATTTTTCTGAGATGGAGGATTTCGAGCAGATGGATGTTATGATCTGATTATATTTTGAGAACAACTAGCTGTTACAGAGAAAAGAGACTGTAACGGATAAAGCTAGTGTCCTGAAAAGCACATACACTCTCGAAACACATCAGGGTTGGAATATCTACTTCAGATCAGCAAAATCCTGCAGGCCACTTGGCAGAACTAATTACCTGGCTTCAGCAACAAAGTATTGCGAAGAAAGAAATCAGAAATGGAGAAAGGGACCTATAGACTGAAATAAAGCTGAGCCATGAATCAACCTATCACAATCCAGTTCAAACCCCAAACTAGAAATGGGTGCGGAGATGCAGACACCACCGATGTTTGATTTTGTAAAGAACTAATGTTAATTTCATTTAGGTGGAACAATGGTACATGTCTCTTACACAAGAGCTTGTTAACAAGTAACTTGTTAACTCCTTTAACAAGTAACAACTTGTTACTTGTTTCTTAAAAGTCCTTATCTTTTAGAAATAAGAGTGAAATACTTATAGAGACGAAAATTTTTTTTAACATATTAGCTTCACTGTTTGCTTGTTGTGTGGCATCCGGCAAATCGCTTCAACCCTCTGAATCTAGGTTTCCTCATCTTTAAAATGGGTGTGATGAGAATTGGTTCATAATGCTTTTCAGGTCTACTATACTCTTCTACTTCTTTGTACATTCAGGCTATTAACTTCTGAGAGTTCGATATTGAAACTCCAACTAAAAATCTTAATGTATGTACTTAGACAATTATAATATAGAGTGAAACCATATGTAACTTTCTTCTGTATTTTTCCAAGTCTCCTGTAAATGTGTTATCATATTTTCATAATCTAAAAAAAAAAATTAAAAAAGAAAGATAAAGCAGCAGAAAATAAAATAAATAACAATAAAATAAAATGGGCATGATGAGGTTCAGTGGGAAAGTGCCTGGCACATGGCAGGCTCCAGTAACAGGCAGGGGTTATTGAAACCAGTGCCTGCCTCACCGGACAGCAGACCTTCTCATCGACCCACAGCCCCTGGGACGGCCCCTCTGGTGGGGGCCTCAGAAGATGAAGGAACCAACATTTCCCAGGCAAGCCCCTTGAGAGCTCAAACTGAGGGTCTCACCAGAGTTCCAGCCTCAGGGTAGACCCCCAAGCCAGGGCCGGGTCTTCCCCTCAGCCTCTCCCAGTTCAGCCTCACTCTCAGAAGAAACAGGCAGGGAGGCGGGATCAGCAGATCAACCCCCTGCCAGGCAACAGTCCGCCAGGCGACAGTCCTCCCGGCTCCCCGGGCCGTGTCCCCAGGCTGCAGGGCGGCGGCATCTCTGAGCGGCGGGCAGCCAGCCAGTGCAGTTACATCAGGTTGGTTTCAGGGTCCTCCGGGGGCTCATCTGTCCTCTCCCTTCGGTCATTTTACTTGTCAGATGGTCCCCCGGCAACCAGGTCACAACCACTTCTCGGAATGGTCTTTGATTAAAATCCAGTGAAGCTGAACACCAAGCCAGGTTCACAGGACACGGAAAACTCAGCCACCGCCTTGGGGAACTCAATTTCATTTAGTCTTGGCACCAGGGAGAAACGGGCCCCAGAAGTGGGCCTTTGACCACAGGAACCGGCAGCCTTGAGTTCCGCCCCTGAGCCAGACCTACGTCCGATGTTCTCCTACTTACTCTACCAGGGTGGATGGTCTTTATCCGCCCCTCTCCTCGGAACCCCAAAGGTCAGAAGAGAAGCTGCAGGCTTCTGCTGCCGGAGCGCCTGCAACTGTGTGTGCCCCTTCCCTGCCTCTCTGCCCTGAAGGTCATCTTTCTGAGATGGTCAGAAGTGACAAACCCCAAAGTCAGCAGAATGAGCCCTTTGCTTCCCTCCTCCCCCCTCCGAGTTCTTTACAGCACTTAACACACAGTCGATGGTAAGTCAGGCACAGGCCCAGCTTCCTCCACTCTACAAAGTTCCTTGGAGGTTTTTTCCCAAACTATAGAGCTTGGGAATAGTGGCCCATGAGGAACAGCTGGGGGAGCTGAGGTGGAGAAAATGAATATCAAGAGTAATTTGTGTAAGCCTCCTTCCTCAAGCCACTGAGTCGGGTCCTTGACCTTTGGAAGTATGCCCCGAAGATGGGGATTTCTGAAGCTTCATATTGAAGACATGTCTCCACTTGCACAACAGCTCCCTAACACAGATGGGCTGGAAAGCCAGCATTAGTTAGGGGACACCACTGCCCCGCTTTGCTAATTCCAAAACCAGGACAAACTAGCAAGCTAGAAGCAATCCAGCTTAGAGCAAGGGGTCCCAAGGCACCATTTTTCCCAGTTCACTTAAGTGGGTAGCTGTCATTGATTTTGATTATTAGAAATACATTGGTTTTGCTGTGATAAAATGTCCCAGGTGGCTCAGTGGGAAAGAATCCACCAGCCAATGCAGGAGACAATTTGATCCCTGGGTTGGGAAGATGGCTTTGAGAAGGAAATGGCAACCCACTCCAGTGTTCTTGCCTGGGAAATCTCATGGACAGAGGGGCTTAGCAGGCTACAGTCCACGGGATTGCAAAGAGTCAGACATAACTTAGCAACTGCGCATGAGCACGAATATGTTGTTTCGATTTAGTTTTATTGGGGTTAATTAATCAAATTGCTATTTTGAGGTGCCATGATGAAATAATCTCAATAGCTATTTGGAAAAACTCCTTTGTGATTTAAACTCTTATGAGAAAATAACTGTGAGTTTGAAACAGGTGACTCACTTTTCTTCCCCACCCACCTCGTCCAAAAAAAATTATGTCTAAAATACAAGTTTCGAGAATGTGAGGCTTTCATAGGAATGCAGCCGTCACGCCCATCAGGCTGTGCTGTTCCCATTTTACAGATGGAGAGATCGTGCCACAAGCTAAATGACTGCATCACAGTCACCACTGAGTCACGTGCAGGAGTAGGACTATCTCGGAATGCGCCGAGAAACGGAACTGCCGTGTGTTAGATACAGCCAAATCCCCAGCTAAATCAAGCACCATTATACGGTCAACGTTTAAGCTTTCCAGTTTCCCTCTTCAATATATACCAATCTGTTATAAAAAGCAAGTTTATTTTTACTTTAGATTTTATCACTTTAGTTATAAGTGAGATTGAGCAGCTTTTTAGACATTTATTCCTTTTTTTTTCCAGGAAAGTTTCTGATTATACCCTTTGCCCATTTTTCTCTATTTCTCTTCCACTGGAATTTCTAAGAACTTTCATTAATAAGGAAATGTTCTTTCTGTCATTTGCTACAGTTATACCAGTTCAGTATTTGCCTTTTAGCTTATTTATGGCATTCTTACCAGAGAGAAATATTTTAAATTATATGTAATGCATTTGTCTATCTCTTTTGGTTTTATGCGATGTTTAGAACATTGCTACTCCAAAATTTTAATTTCACCCACGTCTCCTTCTAATACTCTATGGTTTCACAATTTACATCTAAATCTTCATTGAACTGCAATTTATTTTGGTATAATGAGTAAAGTAGGAATATAACTTGCCCCAGCCCCCACCACAAATGATCAGCTAAGAGACCCAATATCATTTATCCATTTTTCCACACAGATTGAAACACCGTCTTATTAAACACTGAATCTTCTCACTGCTTCCATCTGTTTCTGGACCACTTGTCTGTGTCTGTGTGTGTCTGTGTGTCTGTCTGTGTCTGTGTGTCTGTCTGTGTCTGTGTGTGTGTGTGTCTGTGTGTCTGTCTGTGTTTGTGTGTGTGTCTGTGTGTGTGTGTCTGTGTTTGTGTGTGTGTGTCTGTTTGTGTCTGTGTGTGTGTCTCTGTGTGTGTGTGTCTGTGTGTGTCTGTGTGTATGTTTGTGTCTGTGTGTGTCTGTGTGTGTGTCTGTGTCTGTGTGTGTGTCTGTGTGTGCCTGTGTGTGTCTGTATCTGTGTGTGTGTGTCTGTGTCTGTGTGTGTCTGTGTGTGTGTCTCTGTGTGTGTGTCTGTGTGTGCCTGTGTGTGTCTGTGTCTGTGTGTGTGTCTGTGTGTGTGTCTCTGTGTGTGTGTCTGTGTGTGCCTGTGTGTGTCTGTGTCTGTGTGTGTGTCTGTGTCTGTGTGTGTCTGTGTGTGTCTGTGTCTGTGTGTGCCTGTGTGTGCCTGTGTGTGTGTGTCTCTGTGTGCATTTGTGTGTGTGTGTCTGTGTGTGTGTCTGTGTGTGTGTCTCTGTGTGTGTTTGTGTGTGTGTGTCTGTGTGTGCGTCTGTGTGTATGTTTGTGTCTGTGTGTGTGTGTGTCTGTGTGTGTGTGTGTCTGTGTCTGTGTGTGTCTGTGTCTGTCTGTGTGTGTCTCTGTGTGTCTGTGTGTGTGTCTGTGTGTGCCTGTGTGTGTGTCTGTGTGTGTCTGTGTGTGTCTATGTGTGTGTGTCTGTGTGTGTGTCTGTGTCTGTGTGTCTGTGTCTGTGTGTCTGTGTGTGTCTGTATCTGTGTGTGTGTGTCTGTGTGTGTCTGTGTGTATGTTTGTGTCTGTGTGTGTGTCTGTGTGTGTGTCTGTGTGTATGCGTGTGTGTGTCTGTGTGTGTGTGTGTGTTAGTCCCTCAGTTGTGTCCTAGTCTTTGCAACCCCACTGACTGTAGCTCAGCAGGCTCCTCTGTCCATGGAATTCTCCAGGCAAGAATACTGGAGTGGGTTGCAATACTCTTCTCCAGGGGATCTTCCCAACCCAGGGATTGAATCCGGGTCTCCTGCATTGCAGGCAGGTTCTTTACTATCTGAGCTACCAGTGAAGCCCTTCTTTGTCTATATCCAGTATCATAGTATTTTCATCATTACCATTTTACAATGTGTTCTAATATTTCATAGAGTTAGTCTCCTCCTCTTTTTTCAAAATTTTCCTGTCTTTTCTCATAGGTTTGTATTTTTATGTGAACCCTAGACTAATACTGCCATGATCTGCTATTATTTTTAATAGTATCGCATTGAATTTATAAACAAATTTAAAGAGAACTGCCAATTTAATTCTCAAAAAGGGGTATCTTTCCATTTAAAAGTCTCTTTTAGTCGATAGTTGTTATGAACTGAACTGTGTCCTCCCAAAATTCATACGCTGAAGTCCTAACCCCTCCCCCAGGACATCAGAATGTGCCGGTACGTGGAGATGGGCTGGTAGTAGCTGCAGTAGAATTTGAACCCAAGGGGCTCAGTGAGAGGCAGCCCAGAAGTTGAACATTCCACTTAGGATGGTTAGGAGGAAATGAGGTAACCAAAGCACTCAGCATACAGTAAACCCTGGGAAAACTTTAGCTGGGCTTCCCAGGTGGCTCAGTGGTAAAGAATTTGTCTGCCAAGGCAGGAGACGAGGCTTTGATCCCTGGGTCAGGAAGATTCCCTGGAGAAGGAAATGGCCACCCACTCCAGTATTCTTGCCTGGGAAATCCCATGGACAGAGGAGCCTGGCAGGCTACAGTCCATGAGGTCATAAAAGAGTCAGACATGACTTAGCAATAAACAACAACAAAACTTTAGTTATTCCTTACATCCCTAAAGGTTGAGACTGCAGCACATACCGCCCCCCGCCCCCCGCCCCCTGCCACACACACACACTCTACACAGGCAGTTTAAAGCCTTCCTTGACCTGGGAAAATCTGGAACTTAATCTTGAAAGTATAAGGAAAGCTCACGGACTTGGCATCAGAGAGATCCAAGGAAGTTCAATCCATCTAGCAAGTTCTGACGCCACTGAACTTCGATGAGGACAACAGTGCTTGCCTACCCTAGTTAGAGTGTCTAACACACAAAAAGCCCCTATGCCAATGTCTGGCACAGCGTAAGTGCTTCACCAAACTTTAAGCCAGTTTGAGAAGATAGCAGAAAGAACTCTGAAAGCTCTGCAGGAGAAACTGTGAAGATAGGACACGTGGTCCCCAGAGAGAATATGAAGTATGAAACCAGTTTCTTTTTTTTCCAGTATGGTTAAACTTTCCAAGCCACATCTAGTAAAAGAAACTAGTCCAGTTCATTAAATCTGGCCAATCCCCCACGGACCAAGGACAATTTACAAGGGTTTTGTTTGGCCTCGGATGTTGACTTCCCTTCTATGGAGTTATAGATAGTTTTGACATTTACTGCTTCCATTAAATAAGAAGATGGAGCGAACACCAGAGGGGATGGGGGTGGGGGGAGAGAAAGATTTTTCCAGCAGAAAAGAAGCGTCACCTGCAGAGCAGGATCAGGCATCAGTGTCGCAGGGAAGAATTCGAAAGGGGCAAATTAAGCAGACGCTCCCGTGATGAACTGTCTCTACGCGATCAGTCACGTAATGGTAAATCTGGCTTGAATGGCAGCCATGTTAACAAACTGAGGAGGAGATTGATGTGCGTCCCTGGCCGGAGAACGCACGCAGTGAAGAGCTCTTTCAGGCCCACACCGGTCACGGTATAAATATGTATCACTGGCTTCCAAAGTGAGTTATGATTTCATTCTGCTACCAGTACCTGAAGTCTAGAGAGGGCATTTGTCTCGTCTGTGAATTGGGGGTGACAGCTATAGCAACGTGGCCGCGTGAGGGAGATAGCCACTCGGCAGATAAATCAGGTGCCGTGAAGGGACCAGTTGTTATCAATTTGATCTTGGGGCGAGAGGGGGAGCCTCCTGTCAGCACGCTGCGCAGGTCTTCCCTTCCCTGAGGCCTGTGCAGGGGCTGTTTTCTCCAGCCCTGTCGTGTCTCTGGACGGGCTGGTGAGCAGAGCTGTCCCTCCCTTCATGCAAGGCTTGACCGTTAGCGCATGAGCTCTTCGAGGGCAGGCTCGTGTTCAATGCCTCCATGTCCCCACCTTGAGCTCATGGGCTACCACTGCTTATCACGATGAACAAAAACCCAGGTCTGAAATCTAACCTCCACCAGCGGCGGTGAAGACACTGGCATGACAGCTCCAAGTTCATGTGATTTCTTTTTTTTTTTTTTTCTTTTGAGAGGTCCATAACCCACCAAGTACATCTTCAATGCCGAGAACTCATTTCTCCTCACAATAACCATGGTCATCAGGCAAGTCCACCCCCTTCTGGGGCTTCCCATCTAACCACTGAAGTTACAGATGCCAAATCTCTAGCTCCAGCCCAAACCATTCTCCCGGGCTCCATGCCTGATTAGCCAGCCTTCCCGAGAACATCTCCATCTGCGGGTCAAACTCATCTCCATCTGCCTGGTATGGAGCTCGGTGGACTCCCCGCTTCTTCCCAGGACCCTGGCCTTGGCCAGTGATGTCATCACTGCCTCAACTGCTCAAGCCAGAAGCCCAGCAGGCATCTCTGGCCTGACATGCCTGGGGAGAGGATTCTAACAAGGAGTTAAACTGCTGTCTGGGCAGAGTGAGTCCTGATGGGACATTTTTCAGAGTCCACACCCATGACAGAAAGTGACTTTCCCCTCTGAGGGTGACAGAGTGGACTGGCAAGGATAAACAAGCACATCTGACTCCTCCAGTCTCCAAACAAGAGAGGGTAGAACCAGCCCAGTGTTTCTAAAGTAAGCTCCATAGACTTAGTATGCACTAGTGCCTTTTGACTTTCAGCAGCTTCCCTTGGTTCCAAGGCAGACACCACAAGAGGATTCCGTGGAGTGTTATGCATTCCTTGTCTCCTGTAAATCATCAAGAGACAGAAGCTGAGGCATTGCTCCTTTCCTCAAGTGCAGAAACCCCAAGGGTAACCTGAGAAGGAACCAAACGGAGGAAGAGAGGATGTGCTTTGGATCATTTCACTGGCAGCAACCGTGAAGGAAGTGAAGTTGCTCAGTCGTGTCCGACTCTCCGCGACCCTGTGGACTGTAGCCCACCAGGCTCCTCTGTCCATGGGATTCCCCAGGCAAGAATACTGGAGTGGGTTGCCATTTCCTTCTCCAGGGGATCTTTCTGACCCAGGGATCAAACCCGGGTCTCCTGCATTGCAGGCAGACGCTTTACCATCTGAGCCACCAGGGAAACCCACGTCATCAGTGACTAAAGAGAAGTCATCGCCACTTTCCTTTCTAATATGGAAAACTCATAGCTAGATGCTCACCTGGCCAAGGTTAAGGCCAGCTTAGCCCAGACTTTAGGAGTACACACAGGCTTTGGAGTCAGACAGACTTGGGTCAAATCCCACTCCCACTGTTGACCCATTGTGTGATCTTGGGCAAGGCATTTCATCTCTCCGAGTCTCAGTTTTTCCATCAGCAAAATGGTTAAATGCTCCTACCTCTCTGGGCTATTGTGAGAATTAGTACCGCTAGTAGCATACGTATTAGTATCAGTGCGCATGGTAGGTAACTGCTAAATGGCAACCACAGTTCTTACTGATGATCAAGACCCTTCTTTCTGCTTTGAGTTCTAAGTTCTTCTAGTCCTTGAAGGAAAAGCTCAAGTTCCCCTCCTTCCTGAAGACTTCTTGGATCATCTGACAAGGAACTGGCACCTTCACGGAGTCATATGTCCAGCCAGGAACTGGGGAGACAGAGATGACCCAGACATGACTCCTACCTTCAAGTGGGTTATGGTCCTCAGCAAAACCCAAACTCCTTCTCCACCCCTTCTCCACACTGGGAAGGGAGCAAGCAAGTTCACTCTTTCCCGGGTGCAGCTGTCTCATCTCCACAACGGGGATAATATTTCCCACCTGAACTGGTGGTACTAAACTTGGAAATAGACAGGAGCAAGGAAGGAAGGGAGGAAAGGAGATGGGGGAGAAAGGGGAGGGAGAGAGGAGGGGAGGGCAGAGAGACGGGAGGCAGGAGGAAGGGGCTGCAGAGGAAGAAGGAGGGGAACCTGTGAAGACCCGTCTGCCCTGAGATATGAACTAGTGAATGAGTGAACCAATGAATGAACTCTCGTTCTTCTGCTGTCTTCAGGTCCTACGAGCTGTCCTCCTCCTGGCCTTCTGGTTATAGGATGCCTGTCCTAGATCTTAATCATTCTACCTGGAGAGAGACTTCATTTCCCACCTTTTACAGCCCAATTTCCGATAAGTGAAACCTGTTTAAAGGGCGGCTGCTCCCCAAAACAATGCATTGGACAGAGAGCCCGTGCGTTCAGACATTTGTGGACATTAATAATACATGGCAAAAAGCCGCTGCTTTATTTTATTTTGTCCTCCAAGTCAAGCTCTTTAAATCAAATATTTAGGGAGGGAGTATTTACCTTCACGTCATCGAGGAAGTGTTTCTGGTCTTAAAGGCACACGAGCACTACAGCAACGATGGGACGATCTGCACCACAGGGAGTATGATGTCTAATGATGCTCTCAGAAAATGACTAGATCTCAGGAATGAGTTCAGTAAGGGTGCAGGATGCACAATTAATGCACAGAAATCTCTTGCATTTTTATACACTAAGAATGAAGAATCAGAAAGAGAAATGAAGGAAACAATGCCACGTACCGTCACATTGAGAAGAATCACACACCTATGGCAGGGTATATATGTCAGTCCTAACCTCTCGCCCTTCCTCGGCTGTGTCCACAGATTCTCTAAATCTTTGTCTCTATTCCAGCCCTTGGGCTTTCCCTCGTGGCTCATCTGTTAAAGAATCTGCCTGCAGTGTGGGAGACCCTGGGTTGGGACGGTCCCCTGGACAAGGGAAAGGCTACCCACTCTAGTATTCTGGCCTGGAGAATTCCATGGACTGTACAGCGCATGAGGTCGCAAAGAGTCAGACTCAACTGAGCAACTTTCACTTATTTATTCCGGCCCTGCCAATAGATAGCTGGTGGGAAGCTTTTGCAAAGCATAGGGAGTCCAGCTCAGGGCTCTGTGATGACTGAATTGGGTGGGATGGGTGGGAAGAAGGCTCAAGAGAGAGGTCATATATGTATACACGTGGCTGATTCACTTCATTGTGCAGCAGAAATTAACATAACACTGTAAAGCAATTAAATTCCAATAAAGTGTGTGCGTATGTGTGTATATATATATAATTAAACGCAAAAAAAAAGAATAAAATACCTAGAAGTCAGTCTACCAAAACAGGCAAAAGACCTGTACCCTGAAAAGTACAAGACGCTAATGAGAGAAATCAAAGCTGACGCAGATGGAAAGATATACCATGTTCTTGGATTAGAAGAATCAATATCATCAACATGACTATACTACCTGCGGCAATCTACAGATTCAGTGCAATCCCTATCAAATTAGCAATGGCATTTTTCACAGAGCTAGAACAAATAAACATTTTTTAAATTTGCATGGAAACACAAAAGACCCTGAAAAGCAAGCAACCCTGAGCATAACAACCCATGCAGCTCATTCCTAGCATCCAGTTTCGTAGATAAGGATACAGAGGCTCAGGGAGACGATGCAGTCTTTCTCAATGTTAGTCAGCTGCTGGCAGAAGGGCAGGGATTCAAATCCCAGCTGCCTGACTCCCTGGTATCCAGGCTCAATGGGGGGCAGGCGGATGACAAGCAGGATGACAGGCAGGCATTAGCCAGCCAGCACGGGGGTGCCCTCTCTCACTGGAGGCAGAGTGGGGACACGGAGGGGGTTAGAGACGATGACACAGCACAAGCCAAAGCCCAGATGAAGGACGCGTGGGACCACTCGTAGGACTGAACGACGCTGCAGTCAGAGCCTGGGAAGCAAGAGGAAGGTATGAGGGCCGAACAAAGGCCTGGTGGGGCCAGTGAAGAAGCTGGTGGTTTATCTGAGGGTCCGGGAAGCTGGAGGGGGAACTCAGGAGCCAGGGAACACTGGCACAACCAGCGGTGTATTTTAGGACCCAAGCTGAGTGGGTCCTTCATGCCCGATACCTGACACTGAGCCAGGAGCAGAGGACGCAGAGGAGAGGAGGCCACAGCCCCTTCTCTTGAGAAAGAGGGGCAAACCAGTGTCTGCTCTTTATCAGGCTCTACACAGTCCTCTCCTTAAAGAGTGGCTCCCAAGCTCCCCCTGTATACGGGACTGAACTGAGGCCTAAGGAGGTCAAAGGCATCATGGCCTAACAGTGAAGACAATACAGAAATGGCCCACACACTGCAGGGTAGCAACAGTTTCAATAATCAGCACTGATTAAGCCCTTTATCGAGCCGCACTCACTAGGCCACGCCCTTTCCCAAAGCATGTCATTGTTTAGTAGCTAAGTCATATCTGATGCTTTGCAACTCCCTGGATTGTAACCCGCCAGGCTCCTCTGTCCATGGAATTTCCCAGGCAAGAATACTGGAGTGGGTTGCCATTTCTTTCTCCAGCTCCCAATGCATATATTTCCCCAATCTGCTAGCTATTAAGGGTTAATTATCCTCAATCTACAGGAGCGAGGAGATGGAAGCTCAGAGAAGCCAAGTATCTTGCCCAAAGTCACACAGCCAGCGAAGGCCAGAGCACACTCACTCTTCGCCACCACATCTCGCTGCCCAGCAGCAGACCTGTGCACCCACAGGGCTTGGTGAGGACAGGCAAAGGGGTCTGACCAAGTTGATGAGGTTCAAGCTGGGCCTCAAGGAGGAGGATGAAGGAAAGGGCGTTCCATGCCCTTGACAGCATCCAGGGACAGTCAAGGGCATAGTGGGTTCAGGACATCTGGGTAGGAAATTCAGTCAGGGGGAAACTGGGTCAGAACAGTAAGGGCCTTGAAGGCCAGGCCAAGGAGTTGTGACTTTATCCTGAAGGCACAGGGAGGCAGTCAGAGGGGCTGCTGGCTCACACGGTGTTGAAGGGAGCACTGGCGAGGCTTTAGGGACGAGAGCTTGGAATAAAGGAGGAAGGGCGGCCAGGATGTTGGCTGTTACGGTCATGATTTTGAGGAGCCCCCAAATACTGAGCATCCATGGTACCAGGCGCTGTACACACTTCCTCTCTCATCTTTACGAGACCAGGACAGGCAGGCGTGATCATCTCCTTTGCACAGACGGGGAAGTAGCCTGTAAAAGGGTGCGCTTGGGAGACGGTCCCTCCCAGGGGAGCCAATTAAAGTTGCTTCCATCCCGCCTCCCCAGTCAGCTTCCTCGATGACCCATGATGGCCCTGCTGCCCTCCCAAGAGACCAGGAACTGATAGGAGCTTTATCCCTTCCTCCTGGACTCCTACTGTGTTCTGTCCCCTCTGGGCTCTGGGAAGGAATCCCAGAGCAGACACACGGCACTCACTGCTGAGGTCATCAAAAGCAAACAAATCCATCTGAATCCCAGGCTGGCAGCCCGCCCCCCGCCCCGTGCCGTCCCCACCCCCAGCTCGTGTCCTGGACTCTAAACAATTACTTCCAGGCACATTAGCAGCCTTGAGCTAAATGCTGAACTGTGTGTTTCCTGCTCAGAGGGATCAGTTATCGCTGACTCTGCAAGGGTTGCTCTAAATGCTTGAGAGCTGGGGAAGGGGGTTGGCTGCCCTCCCCCCATACAGCTCAGAGCCCCCATATTTAAGGAGCTTACCGGGGAGAGGGGGTCAGGCTTAAAAGCATTTTTTTTTAAAGGTAAAACACCAGACAATTTTTGCAAAGCCACAAATGGAGAGAGGGGTGGCCAGGGAAGAGAAGAGGGGTCTGGTAGATAGGGGAGTAGAAATTGGAGTGGCAAATAGAATGGAGATGGTGGAAGAATGCCAAAGCCCTTTCTGGCCTGGGATTAAGGCATTTCCGAGGGCTCTCAAGTCTAAGAGACTGCTCAAGTTCCATTCATATCCATAAACATTTGCTGAGAATCTGCCTCGAGGTCAAGATCACACAGGTCATGCCAGGATCACCCTGCAGCTTCCAGAGTCAAATGACATTAAGTCTGACCCCGCACCTCACCTTGCAAGTCAAAGACCCAGAGTCGCGTCCAGCCTCCCTCTGGGCTCCCTGGATGTGGAATTTCAATTTCTCCCGGTCTGCTCTGGCTCCCACCATGCGTTTCTGCTGCTATGATTCAGCTTACACCCTGTAAGCACGGTCGCTTTTCCACATCCTGACTTCCACTCTCTCCCTTACCAGCACCCCTGCTCCACAACTGATGCAAGGCAGGCTTTGCTGAAGGCATCTTGGCAAGTGGAGAATTCACATACCGCACTCCCAGCACCCACATCTCCATCCAAGGCACGGCCCTGGTCCTGGACACCAGCCTGTTTCCCTGCCTGGTCTGACTTGCCTCTCTTTCCAGCTGGTCTCACCCTCCTTACCCTCTTGCACCCTGAGATCTAGCTACTCTCACAGCCCCACTTTATTGAACACACCACATTCCCTCCTGCCTCAGGGCCTTTGCACAAGCTGTTCACTCTGTCTGCAAGGCTCTTTCTCTGTTCTTTCCTTGCAGAGGTAGGAAAGGATGCCTATGCAGGTCTCAGCACAAATGTCACTTATTCTGTGAGAGTTCTCAAGACTCCCTAAGCCAACCGTTTACCAGTACATTCTATTCATTATTCTTTTGCTTTGTTGAACACATCGCAATATGTGTGTGTGTGTGTGCGTGTGTGTGTGTGTGTGTGTGTGTGTGTGTAAATGTCAAGCTCTCCTACCTGATCGCAAGCTGTATGAAGATAGGGATCAAATGTCTAGCAGATGGTCAATAAAGTTTTGTTAAAAAAAAGCAAATGTCAGTTAAATTAATGAATGAGTGCTGTGTATAGGATACAGAAGTAGCCTAGGAGGAGTGGTAAGTATCTGTCACATTGAGAGTGGCTTCAGAGGGACAGCCACACCTAAGAAGGGGGTTTGCATCAGAGAGCAGGGGCCGGCATTCTCTGGCTTGAACAGCCAGAGGGTACAGAAGAGAATGGGGGTTGGGCGAATCACAATGGGGATGAGACAGGGAAGAGAGGCAGGAAGGGAAGTGAGGTCCTAGTAAGGAGACAACAGGGAGCCAGTGAAGGACTGACTGTGAGCAGGAGCCATGGGGGCAGAGCTGATTTCAGGATCAGGTGCCCATCGTGAAGGACGAGGCCAAGGAGGGCTGGGGAGGGAAGGGCAATCAGAGTGCTGTCGTGGTGACTGGGCGAATCAGGCGTGTGCACAGACGTCAGAGTTCACCCAGGAGGACAGGCTTGTGGGTGGAGCGAGCTGATCAGGTTTGGGACATACTGAGTGGGAGATGCCTGCCGTCCCCCAGATGGTCTGTAGTCAAGAGGCACCCAGGTTGGAGGTGACAGTCTGGGAGGCCGGCTTGGAGGTGGCACTTAAAGCTGAGGGCATGGACGAAAAGGGCCCAGGACGAATGCTGCAGGGATACAAGCTTCCTAGTTCCTTCCAGTCCTGACAGCGGGTGATTTCATGAGAGCTGGAAGCTCTGTTTGCAAGGGGAGGAGCAGAGTTCATGCTCTCAGCTCTGGAGAAGAGAGCCAGAGGGAGAGGGAGCGATGGAAAAGGCTTATTATTCTCCATCTCCTGGCATCCGGCGACACTTAGGCTGGCATCTGATTGCTGGCACTAATGAAATGGCACGCCTGCGGCCCAGCAGCCTGTAATCAGGGGCTCGCGAGGCTGGGCCGGGCTGCCAAGGCCGCTGGCTCCTACTCCTGCCCTGAAACCTTGCAGGTGGGAACCACTGTGCCTTCAGGGCCACATGGCTGGTCTTCTGCAGCATAAATTTTCACCCCAGATGCTGGCCTTTCAGAGGGAAAAGGACCAGTGGCATATTCACTAGCAAAGATCAGACTCTGTTTCATGAAGGACAAGCAAAGAATTGGAGGGCTCAACCTGGAGAAGAAAGAAAATCCAGATCCCAGGTCAGTGCACTGGGCCAGGCATGCAGGTATGACCTGGGGGTGACAGTGGTGAGCTCCCCATCATGGGAGTGAAGTCTGAACATCCCTGCAGAGGTAGGGTTGTGGAGAAGGGTCAAATCTTGAAGAAGGGCTTGAATAAGGAGACTCTTGAGGCCCCTTCAGGCCCTTAGAATCTAAGATTTAACAATGCACACGCCAAGTCTCCATGCTCACCTCTTGAATTTCCAATTCCCCAGTCCAGAGAGCTCTACCCAGCATCTCACCTCACACCCTCTGGCTAGCATCTCAGGTCCACCTGGTCACGTGTTTGCTGTTCACTGGCAAAGCTGTGTCCTACTCTTTGCGACCCCGTGGACTGCGGCATGCCAGGCCTCCCCATCCCTCACCATCTCCCAAGCTCACCCACGTTCATGTCCATTGAGTCGGTGATGCCATCCAACCATCGCATCCTCTGCCGCCCCTTCTACTGCCTTCAGTCTTTCCCAGCATCACAGTCTTCTCCAGAGAGTCAGCTCTTCACATCCGGTGGCCAAAGTATTGGAGCTTCCTAAAGGTATTTTGCAGCCACACGTGACTTTTGACCAAACCCTCTCAGGCCCTCCCTGTCTGCCCAAAGGCCACCCTCCCCACTTCCCCACCCCATCTCTATCAGCCAGTGTCCATGCTGGACCCCAGAAAGAAGGAAGTTGAGAGCCCAGGTGTCAATATTGCACAACTGGAACTCATCACCTGCTCGGGTCACGCGACGGAGTCCCTTGCCTTCTCGGTTTACCGTGTTTGGATAAGGGGGCTGGGAGAGATGTTTTCATTGGCTGCAGTTCAGCTGCAGCATCCCAGAGGGTCTTCCTGTAAAGTACTGCACGTGTCCCAGGCCTTCTTCCTCCGCTTCTCTGCTCTTTCCTCCCGACTCCAGGGACAGAGAGAAGGTGAACACTAGGGAGTGTTGTAGCAACAACCAGGGCTTACTTCAGACAATGACTGTTAGTCTGGAGGCATCTTTTCTTAATTTAGAAAAAGCTGTATACATTGGCACTATGTGCTGCCAAGAAAAATTAGGCTTAGAGCCGTTTCTTCCTCCCCAAAATCCCCTGCCAGCCCCACCATTACCTGCCTGGGAAGCACTGGTGTCGTCTGGCCCTAAAATAGGATACTGGCAGAAAAAAATAGTAAATGTTTGACGTACCACTTAAATACAGTAAATACAAACTCTGAGAGATGCATGCTCCCAACATGAACCAGATTTGTCAATATTAAAAACCGTCTCAGCAAGGATGAAAAGTGATTGCCTCTGGTGAGTAAAATTCTAGAAGCCCCGTTGCTTTTCTTTTTCAATTATTTTCTTTTTCAATCACATCATTTCATTTTCAAAGCACATGCATGTGTTTTGTTTATTAAAACATTCAATTATTAAAATAACATTAATAAATAACATATCAGTGATTATATATTTATTATACATTAAATATATATATTGATATATAATATATTCTATGTTGTTAAATATATATATCATATTCACTTGGAGAGTCTTAATTTCAACACAAAATGTAATCAGCTAGTTGAATAAAAATGGCTTCGTCAAAAACTGATTTTTTAAAAATATCTGTATAGCAGGTAAATTTACTTCTGAATTACCTTCTTTAGGAGTCAAAAAAATTTTTTTCCTTTATGACAACTATACCCCTTTTTTCATGCCAGCCCTGGTTCACGACGTGATATCTTTTTTTTTTCCTTTTCTTCCTTTTTTTGTTCACATTCTCCTCTGTTTTATTATTTTTGCAAGACTTGGCAAAGTGCTCATGGAGTGGCCTTTCCATAAATAATCATGATGTTAAAGGCATGTTTTTCTGGGTCTGTTCTAAAGAACTCTACCTTAAACCAATCTCTTCTGTTCCACAAATTTTGAAAATTTGGAATATAACTGTCAACCTTCTATATCACAAAATATGGGAGCAAAGCTGCAGTCACCAAGGGGTTCCTGTGGGTTCAGGCAGGAGCGCTTACCTCTGCTCTGGAACTTCCAAGACTAAGCCCAAGGATCACATTCAAAGACTCGCTGAGAGCAGGGTTGTCCTCAAGCCTCTGAAGTCTGTCCGCCCCACCTGCTTCTGAAAATTGACTCTTGTTACACCCTATCACAAGCTTTCCTGGTGGCTCAGTGGTCAAGAATCCACCTGCCACAGGAGATGGTGTTTGATCCCCAGGTCAGGAAGATCTCCTGGAGAAGGAAGTGGCAACCCACTCCTGTATTCTTGCCTGGGGAGTCCCATGCATGACAGAGGACCCTAGCAGGCTGTAGTCCCTGGGGTCACAAAGAGTCAAACACAGCTTAGAGAGTAAACAACAGCAACACTGGATCACACGCCTCATTCCAGCCAAGTACCCCTTCCTTAGGCGTTCCTCCACGATACCTTCACTCACTCCATTCTCTCCTTTAGAATGCTATCTCAGGGACTTCTCTGGTGGTCCAGCAGTTAAGACTCCACACTCCCAATGCAGGGGGCCCAGGTTCAACTCCCGGTCGGGGAACTAGATCCCACAGGCCACAACTAGGAGTTCTCATGCCACAACTAAAGGTTCCACCTGCCACAGTGAAGGTCCCACATGCGGCAACTAAGAATCAGTGCAGCCAAGAAAGTAAATATTTTTTAAAAAATAAATACAAATAAATAATAAAATGCTCTCCCAGTTCCAACTCCTCAAGGCGTGCCACAATAATAAAGAATGGCCAATAAGGTGAACCGTTACTACGTACATGATTCCTGCTGGGATTTTGAAGTAATGAGCATTTCCTGAATGACTCATGTATATTAAGTCCTTTGCACCCATTTTCACTGAATCTACGCAAACATCCTACTAGATCCACCCCATGATAATGAGCAACAAGTTAACTTGCCGGAGGTCCCGCAGCTAGTAGAGGGCGAGGGCAGGACATGAGACAGGCAGCTCATTGCTGAGTCACGCTCCTCCCCCACGACACTGTCCTAGGTTCTGGGGAGGTGGTAGGTGCCCAGCAAGTAATCGTTCATGGAGCCCAGCTCAGTTCATAGGGCGGGAGCTTCATGACATCAGGGACATTGCTCTTTCCATGGTGGGGGGAGTTTGTAAGTTTCCATGTTTTGGGCCAATCTTGGCGGATAATTTGGTGAGTGAATAAAAGTGAGAGCATAGAACCCTGATTTAAAAAGTACCTGAAGGCCTCTAAGAAAGTAGGAGGTGAGCGGGAATAGAGTTAACAATGGATCTAGTAAAAGGAAAGATAGAGGGAAAGAAAATCAGCAGACAGCTGTGATTCCCTCCACCTTGTGCGTGGCTGGTAGGAATGTAAATGGTGCAGCCATTGTGGAAAACCATTTGGTGGTTCTTCAAAAAGTTAAATGAAGAATTACCATGTCTGCTCCTAGTCAAACCAGTAGTTCCGCTCCTCGGTATATGGCCAAAAAAAACTGAAAATGGAGATACCAACAGGCACTTGTACACAATGTTGATGGCAGCATTACGACAATAACCAAAAGGTGGAAACAACCACCCAAGTGTCTGTCAACAGACGAATGGATAAGTCACATGCGGTACGCACACACAAGGGAATACTATTCAGTCGTAACAAGTGTGAATGTTGTGTGATTCTACTTACATCAAATCTCTAGAACAGGCAGATTTATGGAGGCAGAAAGTGAGTTAGAGGTCAGCCGGCGATGGGGGATGGGGAGTTACTGCTTGACGGTACACTGGCTGCACGACATTGTGCATGTAATTAATGCCATTGCATTGATTTAAAATGATTTACAGGGCAACTTTTATGTTATACATACCGCACCACCATTTTTCCTAAAGTAGAGAACAGAGAGGAAGAAAACGAAAGAGACCCATATAGACATCTGTGAGGCTGAACTGACTGGGAAATGTTTGGGGGGCTTTTGATTGATTTCATTGTTCAACTGCCTGTGCATTTGCAATATGTTCGTGGTATGTTAAGTAACATTAGTGATTAGAGAGTATCCATTTCTGTCTCATTAAAGCATTAAGACTTTCTTTTCCAACTCTCCAAAATAAAATAAAATAATGTTTGGAGTTCCAGTAAAGAAAAGTTAGGAGAGGATTTTAAACAAAGCCTTCATGTCTGTATTTGTCTACCCTCTGCCTTTGACTGTCATCTGTATCAAGCCTTCAGAGAGTCTGTGATACTGACGGCGTATATTCCACATCTGACCTTCAACCTGAGGGCAAACTGTCCCCATTCTCTGCTCCCCTGGAATGTAGCTTTTGTGAGACTATGCAGTCTGGGGAGTGTTTAGTACAAGAAGAATTGAAATTAAAATGAAAGGAACCAGTGCGGGTGGTCTCTCTTCCCTCCCAGAACACAGACCTTTTTGGACTGTTTCGATCAGAACTTTCCTCTTGGTCCTTCAGAGTGCGATGAAATGAAACAAGAAACAAGGAAATGTTTGTCAGCCTCTGGGTAGCCGAGTGGTGAGAAAGTTTAAATTTAGAGGACGTGACACAATAGTTAAAAATACACTGAAACAACACTTGGAACAATGAGGTAAAGTAGGTCAGAGCTGTTCGCGGTGGCCGAAGGATGCTGCTTCTGGGTCTGGCAAACAGCGAGCCATGTTGGGTATTGGGATAGCTGGTATTTTTCATTGCTTAGTACACAGAATTAAAATATTGCAGAGTATCTGTATTCATCCATAATAGTAGCAAAGCACTGAAAAGGGGGAAAGGGAAGATGGAAGGAGGGAGGGAGGAAGGAACTAAATGAAGAAAATCACAAATGAGTTCCTTTCAACAAGGAGATAAAAAATGTAAAAGGACACTTGGGGAAAGTGAAATAATATTAAATGTAAAGTACTGATTAGAGGGAATCTATGGTTCAGGAGGGTGGACAAGGATCAGGGTAGCTAGGAAAAAGCCAAAACAGCAGTTGGTAAATTCAGAAGGAACTCTGCAGACTACTCAGATCTTGTTGAGGTAGAGAGATGAAACCAGGAGAAAAAACAGGCAGAACTGGGGAATAGTTACATTTTCTTTTTTTAATTGGGAGAGGGAAGGCCACTTGGGAAAGACAAAAGTCTTCATCAAAGCCACCCACTAATATTTCACTCCCTGGTGCCCTGAAAATAGAAAACCCACTTAATACTAATGACGTTATATAAGGAGAAGAACATTTAGAAATAAAGAAACAGTAAATGTGGGGTACATTCATTTCCTTTCACCTCTTTAACAAATTACCATGAATTTGTGTGTGTGTGCGTGCTCAGCTGGGTCCAACTCTGTGTGACCCCATGGACTGTAGCCCACCAGACTTCTCTGTCCATGGAATTTTCCAGGTAAGCACACTGGAGTGGGTTGCCATTTCCTTCTCCAGGGGAATCTTCCCACCCCAGGGATCGAAACTGCATCTCCTGAATTTCCTGTATTGACAGGTGGATTCTTTACCACTCAGGCAATTCCCTGGTGGCTCAGTTGGTGAAGAATCCGCCTGCAACTCGGGAGACCTGGGTTCGATCCCTGGGTTGGGAAGATCCCCTGGAGGAGGGAACGACTACCTACTCCAGTATTCTGGCCTGGAGAATTCCTTGGACTATATAGTCCATGGGGTCGCAAAGAGTCGGACACGACTGAGCGACTGTCACCTTCTTTATCACTGTGTCACCTGGGAAGCACATAAGGTGTTTACTATTCTGCAGTTCTGGAGGTCAAACGTCTGAAATGGCTTTCACTGGGCTAAAACCAAAGTGTTTGCAGGGCAGTGTCCTTCCAGAGGCTGTGGGAGAGCATCTGTTTCCTTGCCTTTTCCAGATCCTAGAAGCCACCTGTATCCCTTGACTCATGGCCCCTTCCTCCATCTTCAGAGCACCTTTACACCTCTCTCCTACTCTGACTTCCGTGTGCCTCCTGCCACTTTTTAGGACCCGGTGACACTACTGGAGCCCCCTGAATAATCCTCCTCTGTGAAGGTCATCTGAGTAACAGTGTTAATTCCATCTGCCATCTTAATTCCTCCCTGCCATGTAACACAGCATATTCAGCTTATGGAATGAGGACATGGACCTTTGGGGAAAGCCTTTATTCTGATCCCCACAGGGGAAACCACACATGGTGTAATTAGCACAACCCTAGGGAAAAGTCCAAAGGGAAGTCTGGGAGGGGCTATGCCACCGACCACGAATGATACATGAGGAAAGACTCTCACTTGTGGCCAAACTGAGCCTCCAGCCTGAGGGAAGATTTACCTTCCAAGTCTTGTCAACCTGTTGTTTCATCTCCTACTTCTGCTCAGATTCTGTGTTGAGTAATAAATCACAGAGCTGCGTGTCCAAGTTGCCTTAGCCAGGTTGACTCATCAGCATCACTGATCAGATTTCTTCTGTCAAGTCTGGAGAAAAGCAGATCCTCCCTGTCCGGGGGCTCCATGGAGGGAGGAAGTGGGGAAGCTCAGAGCTCATGTTATTCCTATTCCCTTGTCCATACCATCACCCTGGTTGGTGGGGGTGGGCATCTAAAGGCGGGATGTGGATCAAAAGTCAAAAATGGGCTTCATTATCAGACCCATCCTAAAGATGAAAAAACTAATGCCTAGAGGTGAAATGATCAATCCATCATCACTTGGAGAGTAAGCAGTGGAACTGGTCACATCTGTCTGACCCCCCCAAAACTTAGCTATTCACTTGATAAGTATGCTGGGCTGTGTTCAGACATTCAGTCGTGTCTGACTCTTTGCCACCCCGTGAACTGTAGCCCACTAGGCTCCTCTGTCCATGGGATTTCCCAAGCAAGAATACTAGAGTGGGTTGCCACGCCCTCCTTCAGGGGATCTTTCTGATCCAGGGATCAACCCATGTCTCCTGCACTGGCAGGTGGATTCTTTACCACTAACGCCACCTGGGAAGCCATGGATGTGCCATTATACGGGATTATAGCTTCCCAGATACTAAGGTCCACTGTTGGGACTTCCCTGGTGGTCCAGGGGTTAAGAGTCTGCCTTGCAATGCAGGGACATGGGTTCGATCCCTGGTCAGGGAAGTAAGATCCCACACGCCATGGAGTAAACAAGTCTACGTGCCACAGCTAGAGGGCCTGTACCTCACAACAAAAGGTCCTGCGTGAGGCGACGGAGATCCCGTGAGCCACAACCAAGACCTGACAGTCAAATGAATCATTTCTTTCTTAGAAAGACTCAGTGTCTATTTTCAATGGATTCAGTTTTAAGGGGATCCTGCCATTTATTCAGTTAGAAGCATAGGTGTTTGCAGATCAGAAAGGCTCAGAAGCTGTGGGAGCTAACAGGAAGGACGACTAATCCTGCCTTACTGGTTTTATGTTTTTAAAAAAGGGGCCTCTACGCCAAGTCATGAGAAGTAGCTAGGCGTCATACCAGTGCAGAGGTCAGTGACTGCACCTCTGCTCCACGTTACCGTCCTCCAGGTCCCAGACCGGCCTGGCCGCCTCTGTCTGTCTGTCTGCGACGTTGCCACTCATGAGGGCAGAGACACTGAAGATGATCCCGGCAAACTGTGTGTGGCTCCTGAAGCTTCCGGCTTAGGGTCACGCACATCGCGTATCCTCCCCTTATTGGCCGGCGGAAGTCACGTGGCCCATGCTGACGCAAACGAAGCGGGAAAGGGGAGGAGCCACACATACAGGCAGGTCGGGATGTGTGTGGTCTGCCGAACGAAGTGCAACGGGGCCTGGGGACAAGCTCCAGCCTGCGTTTCCCACAACCGCCTAACCCACGCGGGATGTGCTCTTCCTTTCCCAGGGGCACGCAGTCTTCAAAGGGAGCGGAAACTTGAGACCATGACGCGGCATCTGATGGACCAGTGCTGGCTGTGGGAGCAGCAGCCCACCAAAGGCTTCCTCATAATAAATGAACAATAAACACTTCACCGAAATCTTTAAACGGATAGAGGAGTTTAATTATGAGAATTTAATTTTCAGAAGCAAAAGCTCCTTTCATACAATTACAGCGAGGCAACTTTTAATTAACTTTGGAAACTTTCTTTTGCTTGGGAAATCTAATTGAAAATACTTACGGACTATTAACATAACATAAGATTCAGGGAAGGGGCAGAAATAATAATGGGAAGGTGTGGAAAAGAGACCGAGGACAAGTGTCATCGGGGAGTTAGGGTCACCTAAGGTTCCCCAAGCTTTCCTGTCCCTCTGGGGCTCTGGGGACAGAGGAGTGTGTGTGCTCTTTCACGTCTGACTCTCTGCGACCCCATGGCCCACCAGGCTCTTCTGTCCATAGTATTATCCTGGCAAGAACAGTAGAGTGAGTTGTTACTTCCTCCTCCAGGGGATCTTCCTGACCGAGGGATCAAACCCTCACGGATTCCTTACCAGTAGCGCCACCTGGGAAGCTCCCCGGGACACAGAGTAGGGATTTTGCCAATAGTTGCAGCTTTGCAAGATTCCTCTAAGCAGTGGAGGCTGGTGAGAGTTCTGCCTTTTCCTTCTTCTATGTTTGAAATTCCCTCCTCTCTGATGTAGGGAATTCAGAGGAGGGGGTGAGTGGATAGATTTGAGGTTCAGAGGAAATTTCAGAAAGTGACGTGATTCTGTAAAATATCTGGCTCCCCTGGGAGGGGACAGCAGAGTGGGTGTCTGTTAGCTTTGCAACTTATCTGCCCCTCGAATGTGCCCAGAGGATGAGTGTGCTTTCAACCACCGCAGTTCTCAGGGTGTTGGTCGGCATCACCAAGGACTCTGTTAGACGTAATACAGATTCTCGGACCCCCCTCTCTTGGATATACTGCATCTGAACGGGCATTTGAACACCAGGCCCAGTTGATTCGTATGTACATTCAAGTCTGAGAAGCTTGAGAACTTCGCTGGGTGAGCCCCCAGTGTGATCTTCCCACAACCTGTTTCAAAACTCCTTGGGCAGTCTGTTTATAGAGAGTGGATCCCCAGACCCTCTCCCAAACCAAGTGAAACAGAATCTTTGGAGGTGAGGCTTAAGGACCCACAGTTCAAAGAAGCCCCCCAAGACTCTGTGAAACACAGGCACATGAAAAAATCCGAGCTTGAAATGGGGAAACCTGACCTCCACCTACTGCAAGGCAAATCTGAGCACCTCTCTGGTCTGCTTCTCAACTTTCTCAACAGCCTAGCAGAAAGTTGAATGATGTACCGGATTATTGGAGATCTGGGTCATCTCTGAGACTCCCTAGGGCTCTGGAGTCTATCATTTGCCTCAAACAGCCCTCTGGGTGGACCCCACCTTCCCAGTGAAAGCAGAGAGAAGGGGTTCTCCGCCAACCCACCGGGGACCTCCAGGAGGGAAGGGCGGGGTTCTCTCCCAGCTACAGAAATGTGGCTTTCTCAGCAAGTTCCTTCTGCAACTCTAAGATCCACACAAAAAAGAAAACAAACAAACACATGATTCTCAAGTGGCTCAGCCTCCCCAGCCCACCGGGCTTCCCGCCTGCCCACCAGGGCTTCCAAATATAACTAGCTGACCCAGATTTCTGAACCTAAACGCCTCCGTCAGGGTGTGTGCAGGCGGCGGGGGCAGAGCCGGCGGGAGGAACTTTAATGCTACACTGACCCCCTGTGGAAGTCAGAGGCGGCGGCCACGCCTCCCACCTCGCGCATCCCCCTGCCCCCGAACCCCCACCTCCGGCCCCCGCCCCGTGCTCCCAACCAGGCCCTCCTTCTGCAGCCCGGATGCTCTCAGAGAGGGCCGTTCTGCAGCGGCCCCCTCTGAAGCAGAGACCACGGGGCGAATCGCACCGTATCCCAGGGAACCCCGCCAAGGTCGGACAGAGGACGAAGGGAGGGGGCGTGCGGCCGCTCCAGCCTCTGTCGCCCGAGCTGGGATGTGGCTGCAGACTCTCAGTAGGCTCCCAGCTCCGGAGTGAAGCCTCCTTCCTGCTGCGAAGTCTTCACCAGGGCCTTGTAGCGCCCCAGGATGAAGTTCAGTCCTTAGCCTGGCTTGCAAGGCCTCCTGGGACCCAGTGCTGGCCTGCCTCTCCAGCCTCCTCACCCAGGCTCAGCGAGGTCAGGAGCATAGAAGCATGCCCACATCCCACAGTTTCCCTGCCAAAACCTTCCAGGCTGCCTCTCATCCCGAAGGCCTCCCCAGCATGTCCAAACCTCACCAGACATGGAACCCAGCAAAAGCGCGTCCTCCTCGCCAGGCTTCCCCAGTCACACCAGCTCCTACAGGAGGAGGAGGCCAGAGACCTGGGTTTACACCTGCTCCTGCCTCTTCCCTCCCTGGGCCTGGGCTTTCTCAGCTGAGCTCTGCTTAGTCGCTCAGTCATGTCCGACCCTTTGTGACCCCGTGGAGCGTCGCCCGCCAGGCTCCTCTGTCCATGGGGATTCTCCAGGCAAGAATACTGGAATAGGTTACCATGCCCTCCTCCAGAGGATCTTTCCAACCCAGGGATCGAACTCAGGTCTCCCGCATTGCAGGTGGATTCTTTACCATCTGGAGGTACTAACTCCAGCCTCCTGTAGCTCCTAGGATAGGCATGCGTGGATGCTCAGTCACTTCAGTCTTGTCCAACTCTTTTGCGACCCTCTGGACTGTAGCCAGCCAGGCTCCTCCATTCATGGGATTCTCCAGGCAAGGATACTGGAGTGGGTTGCCTTGCCCTTCTCCAGGGGATCTTCCAGACCCAGGGACTGAACTAATGTCCCTTATGTCTCCTGCATTGGTAGGCGGGTTCTTTACCACTAGCGGCGCCTAGAAAGCCCACCTATGGTAGGCACTGAGATGTAATGAGATAGAGAGCCTTGCGAAGTGTTCAGAAGGTACCGGCTGCCTTAGTTACGGTGGTTTGTGCCATGCTCTGGCCTGCATCGCACAGAGGTTTTGTCTCACACGTTGGCCCCGTGAGGAGAGTGGTCATCAGAAACAGCAGCAGAGTTGAGCCTGGAATCCTGATGCCCAACTCCATGCTGGCCGCCAGAGACACCCAGATGCCCTAAAAAGCCTTTGGCTAGTGAAGGAGACAAAGTCATGATGATGACAGTTCAGATGGGTGAGGAGTGGGCACAGAGTGGGGCCCTTGATCCAGTTTGGAAAGTCAGGGAAGGCTTCCTAGAAGAGGTGACATCTGAATAGAGAAACGGAGGACCAATGTGAATAGGCCAGAAGGGCCATGAGAGTTCCAGGAAAGTTCAACTGATACAGGAAATGACCTCAGGGCGGGATGGACCTTAAGAGTCCATGTGGCTGGGCTGAGATGGCCAAAGGCAAGGCGGCAGGAGGCGCCAAATCACACACAAGACTCCACAAGTGAGAGCAGCCAGAGCCGCAGGCAAGTTTTAAACAGAAAGTCATGTGGTCGGATTACTCTTTGAGAAAGAGTCCTCTGCCTCGGGGTCAAAGGCCACGGTACTAGGGGGCACCCCTTGATGTGACAGGCAACTTGGGGGGGGCAGTAAAAGTCAGATACAACTGAGTGACTAAGCACACACACTCACACACACACACGCACTCTCACACACACACTCATACACACACACACATGCACTCTCACACACAGTCACACACACACACTCACACATTCTCTCACACACATTCACACACACACACTCACACACATTCTCACACACACACTCACACATTCACACACACACACATACACACACACATTCTCTCACACACACTCGCACACACACACGCACTCACACACATTCTCTCACACACTCACACACAATTCTCACACACACACACTCACACTCTCACACACATGCACTCACACACACATGCACTCACACACATTCTCACACCTGCACTCACACACACACACACACACGCACACACACACACTCTCACACGCACTCACACACTCACATTCTCACACACTCATGCACTCACACACACATTCTCACACACACGCATGCACTCACACACACGCACTCACACCCTCACACACACATTCTCACACACATGCACTCACACACACATGCACTCACACACTCACACACATTCTCACACACACGTGCACTCACACACACTCACACACATTCTCACACACGCATGCACTCACACACACGCACTCACACTCACACACATTCTCACACACTCACCCACACACACGCACTCACACACACACTCACACACGCACGCACTCACACACACACTCACACACACACACACACATTCTCACACACACATACACTCACACACACACACACACACTCTCACACAATGGGACATCCCAGAGGCAGCTTCCTGGCTTCATCCACCTCCTGGGCCCTTGAAACTTCACTCCTGCAAGTTTTCCTTCCATTTGCAAGTTTCTGGGCAGTGTGTGTGTGTGTGGCATGTGTGCACACGCACACACACGCATGTTATGCCTGCCTCCATGCGTCTGTACACGTCTGTTGGAGAGTACTGTGTGTGTCTGTCTTTCAGTGTTTGGGGCTCTTCTGCGCGTCTCTGCAGGGTTCAGTCTACTTGACATTCAAACGTGGGGGTCACTCTGGCCCACCCGGGGCGGCCGTCAGGATCCACGCCTGCAGCAGGAGGTGCGCAGGCCAGTCCACGGTGGGTTCATTATCTCTCCCACAGGCACCTAGGCCAGCTTATTAAAATGCTAATCTGACCCCAGCCTCCTTCGCTCACCTTCATTTCTAGAACGGCCCGTCTGTCTCTACACGTGCAGCCTGGGAGCAGACAGGGCCCCGCGGCGGGTGCTCAGGACCTCGAGTCTGCGCACCTCTCACTAGCTGGTGACCCTAGGTGTGCGGGTTAACCACTCTGCACTCAGTTTACTCAGCTGTCGAATGGGTTGATGGTCAAGCCCATGACACGGGTTTATCAGCCCACGTGCACGGCATAGCCCGCTCTGATTCCAACCCTGAACATGTCAGGATTTTACTCATTTGTGGAGTCCATCAGCCTGGCTTGGCCTCTGCCTGCCAAAGCCTACTCTTTCTCCAGCCATTCATTAAATATTCAACTACCCCGTGAGGCCAACATTCTGTGAGTCATGAACAAGCTGAGGGTAACTCCCCTCCAAACTCCAGGTGTGAAGAGATGCCGAAACGGGGCAGAGAATGCTTGTGCCATGTAGGCAGAAAGCGTGGGGGTGCTGTGGGGAGTCAGAGGATCAGGGAAGCCTTCCTGTAGGAGGTGGTACCTAAGCCATAAGCCAAAAGGTAAGGAGGCAGCCGCTGGGTGAAGGGAGGAAGGAGAAAGGGCCAAGCAGAGGGCACAGGTGATAAAGGGAGAAGCTTAGTTGTGGAAACTGATGGAAGATGGACCCGGGGTGGGGGTGGGGGGAGGGCTGAGGAGAGAGGACACTGGGAAGGCCAGCTGGACTCAGGGCACAGACACCCTGCTGGTGCTGGGGGATTCCAGTGAAGGAAATGGGGACTGGCACTCTCAGAGGGGCAGAAAAATCCAGTCAATACACAGAGGAGGATGGATGGGCGAGGACTAAGCCAGACTCAGGAAGGCAGAGAGTATTTCCTGTCGGCCAGGCACGGTCCTCCGCACCTTACCTGATTATTACATTTCCTTCTCCCCAGAAGGAATGGAAGAGGAATTATTGTTATCCCCACTTTCCGGATGAAG
Organism: Dama dama; assembly: GCF_033118175.1. NCBI lineage: Eukaryota > Metazoa > Chordata > Mammalia > Artiodactyla > Cervidae > Dama > Dama dama. Next base: position 3,098,793 of record NC_083696.1, on the reverse strand, counting down.
CAGCTGAGGCCCGGGTGTTTAAATAACTTCCCCAAGGTCACACAGCAGTAAGGAGGCAGGGTCCAGGGAGAAGACCAGCTGGCCTGAACAAAAGGAGAGCATGCCAGGGCTTTGGAGACAGGCGCCTTGGAACCAGGGTTCCACCGCTCGAGGCCAGGGGTAGGGTCCCAAGGGCCCTGGCTCCGGAACTGCAGGTCCTGGGAAGGCTTTTCTGTTCTGCTCATTCATCTCCGTAAGTTCAGACACCTGATCTCTCCTCTCGGCCTCCTCTGCTGTGAAGTGGGCATGATGCGACCCTTGAGGATGAGCCAGAGAAGGGGTAGGCACCCGTGAGGGTCCCCTCCCCTCCCCGCTGCAGGGCACCAGCCCAAACATCAGGCACTGACGGTGGGTAGCAAGTCCCCCGCCTGCCTTGTTGCTCCCTTGTAGGCTCACTTCACTGCCTTCGTGGCTCGTGTTTAGCAGTCTCGCTTTTGTTTGTACCGAGAAGACACATGGAGGATGCTGTTCATCGTGACAGGAAGGCGCCTCTCCTTGAGACCCAAGAGGAGTGGCTCTCTCAGCCTCGCCCAGGAATAGGGTCCTCTGGACAAAGGCCGGTAAGTTGTAGGTGCTCCTTTCCCTCTTTGCTCTGGCTGCCGGGAAGCTCAGAGCCATGGATAAATTTGATCATCCAGACCTGCCTGTTTTCCAGTGCTCACTGAGAGGGGACAGTGTGGAGGGCCCTTCCACAAATGCAGATGACTCATGGGTACACACTTAGGAGAACAAACATTCCCTTGGGTTTATCTTATGTTGCTACACTTATTTACTCTTAGTTCCAATTCCCTTATTCTTTTTCTCCCCCAAATAAAAATACACACATAGCACTTGACATTCTGACCTTCAGAGATAATGTTCATGTGAACATTTTGGTGAACATTCCTCCAGATGGGCATGAAATGAAAGTGTAATTTTATAAAAATGGGACTGCCTAATTGACTCAAGTACATGTCATGGATAGCTTTTCATGTCGATGACTATAAATCCACATGACATATGGATTATCATAATTTATTTAGCCAGATCCCTATTTCTGTACATTTAGGTTATTTCTCATTTTGGCAATTACAAGGCAAGCTGCCATGGAATTCCTGGTGCAATTATTTTTTCCATTTCTGCAATATTCTTCTGATGAAAAATTCTCAGAAATGATCTCTTACTTTTGTTTTTAATCTGACAGTATTCTTTGCATTTATTGGTAAATCTTTGGGGGAACAAAAAGAAAAAAATACTCGTAATATAAAATAAATGATGGCATATTTATCTATTTATCAAAAACAATGGAATATTATTTAGCCATAAAAAGGAATGAGGCACTGACACAGCCACAACACGAGTGAACCTTGCAAACATTACGCCAAGTGAAAGACGCTTGTCACCAAAAACCATGTCCTGTATGATTCCACTGACACGAAATGCCCACAGTAGGAAAATCTATAAAGACAACATAGGTCAGCGGTGACTTGGGCTGGGAGGGGTGGTGGGTTGGAGGGTGACAGCTAAAAAGGGGAATGGGCTTTCTTTAGAGAAGATGAAAATATTCAGAAATGAACAGGGTGATGTCTGCACAACTTGGGGAATACCATTCAATTGTACCATTGAATTATACACTTTAATTGGGTAGATTGTGTGATATATATCTCAATAAAGCTGTTACAAGAACCAAAACAAAATACATGCTATGACTGCGAACAGACCCTTTGGAGCCTGAGGGGAAGCAAAAATTCGGCTGGAGGACAGGGGACAAAAAGACGCCCTTGTGGGACTCCTTGTCCTGGGGAAGAAGCCAGGAGGCATGTCCTGGCCCCCAGACCCAAGACAGAGATGCATGTGCATGCAGTCACTCAGTCAGGTCTGACTCTGCGACCCTGTGGCCGGTAGCCCTCCAGGCTCCTCTGTCCGTGGGATTACCCCGGCAAGTACACTGAAGCGGGTTGCCATTTCCTCCTCCGGGGATCTTCCCAACCCAGGGATCAAGCCTGCATCTCTTGCTTGGCAGGCAGATTCTTTACCATCTGAGTCACCAAGGAAGCCAACACAGACTAGTGATGGCAGAAGACTCCCTCTGAGGTTTAGGGGGACACAGGAGACATCCCCAGGCCTGTAGGGCCTCCCACCAGTCCTACCTGTGTCCCCAACCCCATGTCCCCGAGCAGGTGGCTCCCAGCAGCTACAAAGGCCAGGAAGGCAGGCAGAGATGCCTCAGGTGCCGACATCATCAATGATAGACAGCTCGAAGCTCTCTGATTACAACCACTTTTTCCCAGCAAACCTATTCCCCCGAAATGTGCTAATAAAAGCCAAGAAGCAAGAAACTGCAAAGAGGAAGAGAGAAAGAGCCATCACGGTTCCAAAAGCCGGGAAGGGCGGGAGGAGGCACGGGACCAGTGGGCACCCACTTCTCATTCCCACTTCACTGGGCTGGATCTTCGGAATCATCTGCGGGGCAAGTCCCCCCAGCCGAATGCAAGTAAAGCCAATAATCTCACCACAGCTCCACAACAGTATCAGCAGCCGAATCCCTGGCAGAGGAACGGGCCACAGGGATTCTGCCATCTCTCCTCCAGCAGCCAGGGCTAGGGAGGAGGGCAGGTGGCCACCACAAACTACCAGGAGGACCCCAACATCCACAAATGTCCCTCCTCGCTGTTACCTGCAGAAAGGCCTTCTCCACCCACCGGCCCATCCACTGGGTGGTACATAGCCTTAGAGTCAGAAAGGGAAAGTGAAAGTCACTCAGTCTTGTCCGACTCTTTGCAACCCCATGGAATTCTCCAGGCCAGAATACTGGAATGGGTAGCTGTTCCCTTCTCCAGGGGATCTTCCCAACTCAGGGATCGAACCCAGGTCTCCCACATTGCAGGCAGACTCTTTACCAGCTGAGCCACCAGGGAAGCCCCTTAGAGTCAGGCCAGGGCTTAAATCCCATTTCCCAGTTTCAGGACCCTGAGTGAATGACTCTCTCCCTCTGAGCCTCAGTTTCCTCATCTGCAGCATGGACAGTGAGGGCCACAATCCACCGTGCACTCATGTCCTTGTGTTGTGAAGATCAGTTGAGTCACCGGACAAGATAAAAGGAACAAAGGCCTCAGCTCTTGAATGCCAGCCTGACTGCCCCAGCATCCCTGTGGGCACATACTAAAACACAGAGTCCCGAGTCCCCTCTCAAAGAGGAATGGCTCCTGGGATACGGGGTGGGGCCCGGGAACCTGTGTCTGGGAGAGTCACGCGGCCCTCCTGACGGGCGGGGAGGCAGGAGAACCTCTGCCGTACAAACCGACACAGCGTGGCCTCTGTGCAGAGAGGGGGTCCGACGGTCAACCCTAAGGGGGCAGCTCTCACCCAGGCCAGGACTCTCCTGCTCTGAGCCTCAGTTTCCTCACCTGTAAAATGGAAAGCCACCTACCTGTCAGGATGTAAAGTACTCAGCATATAATGAGTCCTCAGTAAATGGTACCTGCTATTTTATTATTTATTATTGAACACTATTATCAACCATTCAGATAACTTAGAACCTAAAAGCCATCATTTTTTCTACATTTTCTATTTACTTATCTATTGATTTATTATGGCTGTCCTGGCTCTCTGCTGCTGCCCTGGCTTTTCTCTAGTTGTGGCGAGCGGGGGCTGCTCTCTAGCTGAGGTTGCATGGGTTTCTCGCTTGTTGAGCACGGGCTCTCGGGTACGTGGACTCGGTAGCTGTGGCACGTGGGTTTAGGTGCTTCACGGCACGTGGGGTCTTTCTGAACCCAGGGGTAGAACCCGTGTCTCCTGCATTGGCAGGCAGATTCTTTACCACCAAGCCCCCAGGAAGCTCCTAAAAGCCATAATTTTTTAATGTTATTTGTCTAAAATGTTTTTCTATTTTTTTTCTTCTTTCATTCAAGAAATGCAGGCTTTCTCAGTAATGCATGTTCAGTGTAAAAACTCAAGACATCTAAAAGTGTTAAGTCCCACTACTCAAGGTTTGGAACATAGTTTTCCAGATAGCTCTCTATAAACCAGGGTAAACACACAGCTGACATCACACACACAGAAACGGCTTCACATAATACACTGTTCTGTGTGCTTTCTTCCCCTTTCACGGCAGGACATTGATTTATTGAATTAAAGGCTAAAAAGTGTTCCATTCCATGAGCATACTGTGATTTATTTTACTAGGCCTTTTTTATGAGCATTTAGGTAGTTTCTGATTTTCCACCCTTACAAACAAACCTGCAATGCCTATCTTTGGGTGTTCATCCTTCAAGCATCAGGTAAGCCATGCTGGGCAGCCACCATAAACATGGTGCCGAAGACCTAAAATACATTTGTCTCATTTCAACGTCATCGCATCTCTGCCAGACGGAGCAGATGAAAAGACTGAGGTCTTTTCCAGGTCCCTGCCACTGCTCACACCGCCTGCTATAAGGCGGCAGGGCTGAGATGGAGCCTGTAGTAGGTTGACTGCATTGCTGACCCCAAGCTTTGCTGCTTCCCTGGGTGCCGCCCCTCTTGTAGGTTGCTCCCAGGCCATATCATTTACTTAAGCCAACGAGACAAGAGCAACCAGATGCAAGCTGAATACTGCATGGTTCTGCTTCCTCCCTCAAACTTCTGTTCTGCCATGAGAACAAGCCTGGACTAGTCCACCAGAGAAGAAGCAAATGCATGAAGTATCACATCCAAAGTCATTCTAGACCAGCCAGCCTCCAGCCCATCTGCCAGTTGACCCAAGATATATGAACAAGCCCTGCCAAGATTAGGCAATCCAGCCCAGACCAGCGGAATGGCATAGGTGACCTGTGGAATCTTGAAAAACAATGAAGAGCTCTTTATTTTAAGCACCTACATTTTGGTATGATTTGTTATGCAGCAATAGCTACCTGATACAGAGATACAGAGCCAAACTCAGAACTATCGTACCCAAGACCCCACTATCGTATCTCCAAGACCCCACTGCCTTCATTAGGGGTCAAAGCCCTATATGTCATCCATATGTAATAGACACTGTACTGATGGGTCTGGAGGTTCAAGACTAAATAAGATATCGCTCTGCCACCGAGGAACTGACAGTCCAGTGAGCAAGAACCCCTAAGCAAATGATTACTATTCGCAGTTAGGAACACGGGGCTGAGAAGGTGCTTAGGACTGATCACGGTCACACAGCACTTTAGTGATAAAGAAAAACCCCAGGCCTCCTGACCCTAAAACAGAATTCCTGGGGCCCATCGAACCCCTGAGCATCTTTGAATGCCAGTAAAAACTATGTGCCTAGATCCCAGCAACCTCAGAGAGAGCCTGTTTCCAATCTAGTGAGTCAAGTCAAAGTGCACCAGTTTTCTTCTGAGGATATTAACTGCAAATTTATATTTGAGGCCCTGTGTGCAGTTTTTTATGCATCCTTAAATACCAAAACATAATTACCAATGTCAATACATAATGTTTATTTCTTTCAGAACCGACATTTTAATTTTCCTGAGCAGGCGGGAAAAATGATATGCATAAAAATAATGACAAATATTAAAAGTTCTCCCAAATAAGGCACCGGGATCACCCGCGTAATCCTAAATTTAAATGCATTCATGATCACAGCCATATTAAAGGTCTGATAAGCCAAATTAAGTTCCATGTAAGCATAATTAATCTTCTTTTTCAATGAAGATATTACAAGGGCATTAATTTGAATCCCAAAGGCCTTTGAGAAATTGAATTAGATAGATAAATCAAATATTTGACCTTTTGCAGATAATTACTATTTTTTAAAAACTTCACAATGCAAATGAACAGCAAGTAAACCTTGGGTGTCACCCAGCCCGCCAAAATGAAGTTCGTTATAAACATGCAGGTATTGCATTCTATTCACACTCCTCAGCTTTTTTATTTCAAACTGGGAAGCATCAATTCCAGCTGGGGGTCCTGCTGTTTATTAACAAATAATTTAATGGAATTGGCCAGTGCTGATTATGTCAAATTTGCGAATTATCCGGTATCATTCATAGGTCATTAAATTTCAAAAGACATCAATAGAGGCGCCAGAGCGGTGATCCCAGGGCCAGCATTAAATGAGGCTAATGCTTATCCGGATGCATGACTCACCACAGGCAAGGGGCTTCAGTCACCCCTGAGTCAGGCTCCTGGGTGCCCAAACAAGATGGGAAAGATGGGTCCCCATGAGCACCATGGCCCTTCCGCTTAAGCTGCCTGGTGGCCCCCCCAAAAATCAGGGAGCCTAGGACCAAATCATGGTGCTGCAGCTCAGGGCCTGAATGACACTGGGCCATCTCTAGCCTCCACCTCCTCAACAGTAAGTACACAGAATCTCACCAGCAGTCAGGACCCCTGGGAATACGAAATGTAATGAAAGATTTGGAGTGCTAAGGCCTGAGGCACTTTGGAGTCAGCACTGAAATCCTGGTGTCAATCCCCACCCCTATTGGAGATCAAATCTCCTGAGTTTTCCAATCGGCAAAATGGGTCCCCAGCACTATGGAGATACCCTAAGGTTTTCAGGAGGAATGTTAGGCACTGTGCAGAGAGTAAGTGCTCCCAAGGGGTTGACTCAGAATGCTGAGCTGCTCCCCCATATTCCCAAACAGAGAGCAGCCATGTACCTTGGCCTCCTCCCCAACTCCAGAGCACATTGCATCTCTGGGCCCAAAGTCCCACTGCTTGAACCCAGAATCTCACATGCTCCTTCCTGAAGACGGTTCCTACAGCTTCCAGCACTGATCCCTCTGCAGAAGGAAATCCAAACATGCCCTGCTGCTGAGCTGAGCTGTGAGCCATCCTAAGCACTTCAAGTGGAGATTTCATTTAATCCTCTAGAATTCCTACAAGGAAGGTGTATTGGCACCCCCATCTTACAGATGAGGACACTGAGACCCAGAGAGTTTAAGGCAGTCCCCCAAGTGGTTGCATTAGGGCTCACACCAGTGGTTCACCCTATGAGAGCTGCCATCCACCCCAGCCATATGGCATGGTCAACCTGGCGGTCCTTTCTTAGCGGCCTGAACACAAAAACAGGAGCCCACTCCTCTCCATAAGCCAAAGCCTCTATGTCCATCAACCCACTCTCATCGATACCCCAGTGTCCTGGCTGGTCAGGCCTGCAGCTGGAGGGGGCCATGATCACGTGACACAAAGGAGCTGGCCTGAGGGTCTCCCTGGTCCCCGGCATGGCCAACATTGTAGAATGGTGTCTGCCTCAGTTTCTTTCTAAGACTGAGCTTGGCTCCAGCTAGAAGGGACAGAAACATCCTGAGTTCAGTCTAACTAGTGCTTCCTTGAGAAAAGCAGATTCATGGCAAGAGATACATTGTCAGTGGGACAGAGCAAAGTGACCTTCTTTCCCAGGGGGAACTGATGGCTTGATCTTTAGAAGGGACATTTTGAGCGGGCTTTGAAGGATGCATAAGAGTGGGAGAGGGGAGAAAGGGCATTGCTAACGGAGAAAGCAGCAAGGCAAAGAGGAAGTGCATAGAACATGGGCTAGAGGTCAAGGCACTGTCCACTGGACTTGGTCATCACTGCTTGTGCGATGCTTCTGGTCCCAGACTCCTCTCAGCCCACATTGTTGCCCCCAGGTGCTCAGCCTCACACTTAGACCCAGAGGGGCCGGCAGGATGCAAAGCTGGGCCAGGGAAGGGATGAGTTCTTCCTGTAACACTATTTGCCATCAAGTTCCAAGCTCTGTAGAGGCATCATTCAAGGGCCGTCCGGGAAAAGAAGGTAGTGACATGTCAAGATCAGATAAGGAAGCTCCACCGAACCCTCGCCCGTTCCACAGCCTCGGCAAGGCCAGGCCAGAGGTCTCAGTTCCCAGGAGGTATTTACCGTGCAAGTCACTTAAACGGCTGGAAACATTTTTTCCAATCATTATTATACTGGAGTTTTCTCTCTCTCTCTCTGATTAGAGTAGAATTGAATCTGGCGAGGCAAAATTGAATTTGTACAATTTCCCTAATCATACAATCTGCAAACACTGAACGTTGCAGTCCCAATTAGTCTGCCCTGATCTGGAAGTCACGGGGAGACATCCTTATCGACAAAACGGGGAGTTATCAGTGACTGATCCCAAATAAAAGTCAGGGCCTTCCTGGGTACCAGCAGGTAAGCTCCCTTCCAGGCAGAGGATAGATAGGCTGTGGGGAAGCCCACTTGCAGCGGCAAGGATTTGAGGCAGTTCCTGGGCCTTTCCATGGGGCAGAGGCACTTCCACAGGAGATAATCACTGCAGGTCAGGTAACCACCTTAACGGCCTGATGGGCTCCACAACCAAGAACGGAACCCACATTAAACCTCAGATGGGTCTCTGACTTTCCCCAGGTCCTCCTCTGCCCTTCTCAGTGGTGGTCCTCCTGCAACCTCTTCATGCCCCAGACTCGCTTTCTTGGTGGCTTGATCTGCCCCTTCAGCTTGCATTACTCCCTCCACCCCAGACCTCTGTCTTGAGCTCCAAACCCAGGGATGCAGTAACCATCTGGACATCTGGGGACATCCAAGATGTCTCCAGCTCCACATGGCCCCAGTGAAGTCAGCAGCTTCATTTATTGAGAGCTACCGAGAGCACCAAGGCCAATCAGGAAGAAGGAAAGCGCCGGGCCAGGCACCCTTCTGAGTGTCTAAATCCATGCATATTTCATTTAGCTCTGTAATAGTCCTGTAAGGAAGGACTGCTGCTAGCCCCGTCTCAGAGATGTGGAAACAGTTTGCCTTTCTATATGCGAGATTCTTTGGAAGAATAGAAGCCAGTCTGACTCGTTCCTTGCTGGGAAACCTCTTAGATGTGTCGCTTTTACCTGCCAGGATTCTTGTGAGTTAGTGGCTTTGATCTGTTTCCTTGTAATTCAACACATTATCCAGGTTCCGCCCAAGTGTGGGTCTTCCACTGGCTTAGTCAGGAAGGAGGGGCCCTGCTCTTTCCTCTTATCACCATTGCCCCATCGTTTCTGTGTTTACACTTTTCTTCTGACTTCTTAAGGGAAACTCTTAAGATTGTCCTCCACATCACCGATTTGATTTTCCGTCAGGTCGATTCGGCTGTCAATATTTCCTGGGACATTGTGACGATTCTATCGTCTTTGGGGTCCCTTGTAAATCTTCCTCATCTCATCCATCTCTCTATACATATATTTCATCAAGGTATCTGTCCATCGCGGCTTCCTCTCCTTATGACTTTCTGCTCTATTTTCCATAAAAGCCATCCTCTACTTGCATTCACATGCGGGTCCTCACAAGATTCCAAAATTTTCTTCTGGATCAAAAGAAAACACTTTTCAGAGATCCAGTCATCCTCTGAATTTTAAACAATGTTATCATTCAATTATTCAGCAATTTTTTTCCAGAGGTCCCAGACCATTTCTTGAAGAAGAATACATAAGAAGAACACTCATCTATTCACTAAATATTTCCTATGCGTGTTTATGTTCCAAGCACTACAGAGAACGCCAGAAAGCTCTCTGCTACCCGGCGGTCCAGAGGAAAGGAACTGTGTTTCTCCCCAGCCCACGGGGAAACTCGGCAAGGGCTGAGGACAGAGTGGTCTTCCACCACTGCCACAGGGCCAGCAGAGCAATGTGGAAGGGTCGCTGGATCTGCAGGTGCTAATCATTCAGGAGAGGGAAATGGTGGCCCTTACTGTCCTTTCTCAGGTCTGGATTTGCACAGCCAGTTCCCAAGAGATCATTTCATCTTCCTTGGGATGGGGCCAGCTTTCTTCCTGCGCATTTGCTCTCTTTGCCTATTGAAACAGAGACCGACAGCAGAGTGGGGAGCCCAGATCCTGCAGTGCAGAGGGGAAACGGAGAGCAACCGGCTCCAAAGTTGGGCACGGTTCAGTTCAGTCGCTCAGTCGTGTCCGACTCTTTGTGACTTCACGGACTGCAGCACGCCAGGCTTCCCTGTCCGTCGCCAACTCCCGGAGCTTGCTCAAACTCATGTCCATCAATGATGGACTCATCACCATGAGTCAGTGATGCCGTCCAACCATCTCATCCTCTGTCATTCCCTTCTCCTGCCCTCAATCTTTCCCAGCACTAGAGTCTTTTCCAAGGAGTCCGTTCCTCGCATTTGGTGGCCAAAGACTTGGAGTTTTAGCTTCAGCATCAGTCCTTCCAACGAATATTCAGGACCGATCTCCTTTAAGATGGGCAGGTTGGATCTCCTTGCAGTCCAAGGGACTCTCAAGAGTTTTCTCCAACATCGTAGTTCAAAAGCATCAATTCTTCGGCGCTTAACTTTGTTTATAGTCCAAACTGAGCACAGGAGACACCAAAGCAATAATGGCTAAAAGGCATGGCTCCGACAGACGGTCCCGCCTCTAACAGCCTAATCCAGGCTCCACCCCACCTAAACCACGCCCCCCGCCACCCCACCTAAACCAGGCCCCCTCCACAACCCCACTTAAACCACGCCCCCGCCAACCCACCTAAACCACGCCCCCGCCACCGCCCACCTAAACCACGCCCCCCGCCACCCCACCTAAACCAGGCCCCCTCCACAACCCCACTTAAACCAGGCCCCCTCCACAACCCCACCTAAACCACGCCCCCTCCACAACCCTACCTAAACCACGCCCCCTCCGCCACCCCACCTAAACCACGCCCCCCCACAACCCTACCTAAACCACGCCCCCCACCACCCCACCTAAACCACGCCCCCTCCGCCACCCCACCTAAACCACGCCCCCTCCACAACCCTACCTAAACCACGCCCCCCGCCACCCCACCTAAACCACGCCCCCCACAACCCTACCTAAACCACGCCCCCCGCCACCCCACCTAAACCACGCCCCCGCCACCGCCCCACCTAAACCACGCCCCCGCCGCCGCCCACCTAAACCACGCCCCTCCGCCACCCCACCTAAACCACGCCCCCACCACCGCCCACCTAAACCACACCCCCCGCCACCCCACCTAAACCAGGCCCCCTCCACAACCCTACCTAAACCACGCCCCCCGCCACCCCACCTAAACCACGCCCCCCACAACCCTACCTAAACCACGCCCCCCGCCACCCCACCTAAACCACGCCCCCTCCGCCACCCCACCTAAACCACGCCCCCGCCACCGCCCCACCTAAACCACGCCCCCGCCGCCGCCCACCTAAACCACGCCCCTCCGCCACCCCACCTAAACCACGCCCCCGCCACCGCCCACCTAAACCACGCCCCCGCCACCGCCCCACCTAAACCAGGCCCCCTCCACAACCCCACCTAAACCAGGCCCCCTCCACAACCCCACCTAAACCAGGCCCCCTCCACAACCCCACCTAAACCACGCCCCCCCACAACCCTACCTAAACCACGCCCCCTCTGCCACTCCACCTAAACCACGCCCCCCCACAACGCTACCTAAACCACGCCCCCTCCGCCACTCCACCTAAACCACGCCCCTCCACCACCCCATCTAAACCACGCCCCCCCACAACCCTACCTAAACCACGCCCCCTCCACAACCCCACCTAAACCACGCCCCCCCACAACCCTACCTAAACCACGCCCCCTCTGCCACTCCACCTAAACCACGCCCCCCCACAACGCTACCTAAACCACGCCCCCTCTGCCACTCCACCTAAACCACGCCCCCCCACAACCCTACCTAAACCAGGCCCCCTCCACAACCCCACCTAAACCAGGCCCCCTCCACAACCCCACCTAAACCACGCCCCCCCACAACCCTACCTAAACCACGCCCCCTCTGCCACTCCACCTAAACCACGCCCCCCCACAACGCTACCTAAACCACGCCCCCTCCGCCACTCCACCTAAACCACGCCCCTCCACCACCCCATCTAAACCACGCCCCCCCACAACCCTACCTAAACCACGCCCCCTCCGCCACCCCACCTAAAACAGGCCCTCCCACCACGCTGGGACTCGGTGCTTGCCATCTCAGAAAACAACAGCAGTGGCTTGGGTAAGGCAATCTTGAGGAGAGAAAAAGGTTTTGTTGTTCACAAGAGAAGTAGTTTGTTGTTTGGTTTTGTTTTCTTTTTTTTAGTAGCTGAATTCAGGTTAAAAAACTGCACATCTTTGGTGCACACAGTTTGATGAGTTTGGAAGTCTGCATGCACCCGTGATACATCACCGTAAGGAAGACAGTACATAGACCCATCACCTCCATAAGCCTCTATATGTCCTTTTCTTTCTTTGCCTATTTCTGTTTTTTGTGATAAGAACTCCTGACAGGACATCTAACCTCTCCAATGTTGAAGTGTGCAATATAGTATTGTTTACTGTAGGCACTATGTCATATGGGAGATCTCTAGAATTTATTCACCCCACATAGCTGAGACTTTATACCAATGGAGTAACATATCCCCCATTTCACCCCACCCGACCCTTGGTAACCACCCCTCGTCTGTTCTCTGCTTCTGTGAGCTTCACCATTTTAAATACCTCACACACATGGGATCATGCAGTATTCATTCCTCTGTGACTGGCTTATGTCACCTAGCATGATGGCCTCAAGTTTCATCCACATTGAAAATGGCAGGATTTCCTTCTATTTTTAAGGCTGGATAATATTTCAATTTATGGATATGCCACATTTTTTCCCTATTTATCTGTCAGTGGACATTTGGGTTATTTCCACATGTTGGCTATGGTGAATAATGCTACAAGGTACATGGGGGTGCAGATAAACAGATAAAGTGTTTCTTAATCTTCCCACGTCAATGGGAAGGTCCCGCAGGAGAAATGACAAGGGAAGAAGCTCCTTACAAGCTTCACAGGAAAGAGTGGGTGCTATCCTTGCTATTAAGGAACAGATATAATTTAGTAGGAGAAAAGAAAGGGGGGAAAAGGACAGGAGAATGTGTTGCTTAGTCACTAAGTCTTGTCCAACTCTTTTGTGACCCCATGGACTGTAGCCCACAAGCTCCTCTGTCCATGGGATTTCCCAGTCAAGAATACTGGAGTGGGTTGCATTCCCTTCTCCAGGGGATCTTCCCAACCCAGGGATGGAACCTGTGGTTCCTGCTGCATCTCCTGCATTGTAGGCAGAGTCTTTAACCACTGAGCTATCAGGGAAGCCAGAACTTGTGAATCAAGCAAATACACATATGCATGTTTGATTATTTCAGAGATACACCAGTTCTGTGCATCTACTGAGTAAGCTATATAGCACTGAAATCATGGTGTCTAAGTCAAGTACAACCCTGGGAGACAGGCCACGTAACCTGGGAACTTGTCAAAAATGCAAATTCTCAGGCCCTGTCACAGACCTACTAAATCAGAATCTGGAATTTGACAAGATCCCCAGGTGAGTTCTTAGCACATTAAATATTGAAAAGCCCCGATTTAAAAGGAAAATAGCACTGATTTTAAAAAGAGTAGGAAAAAGAAAAGGGCAAGTGAAGCAAACAGAAAATTATGGATAAGGGTTGGGTCCAGAGGTGGATATGTGAGAGCTCGTATTATTCACTACCTTTGCATTTATTTGAAAATGTTTGGCGTTAAAAATGACAACAACAGCACATTAATGGATTGACAAAGGAAACCATGGTCAGAGAAAACAGCTGGTCATTGCAGGAGAGAAGCTCCGGGGGGCCACGTCACAAATGCAAATAGCTGCGCCAGCCCCAGGCCCTGAAGCCTCACCAGGTGACAGGTCTAAGGGCTGCACTTGGATGCCGAGTAGCTGCGGCCTCAAAGAACAGAGCACCGAGGCCACACGCGGTGAATGAGCAAGACAGACAGGGCTGCCTCCTGGTGAGGTTTCGGTGCTGCTCGGCTGTAGAGAACATTTCAAAGGCTCCAGAGAGCAAACGCGCAGAACCCACTGAGGTTCACCGCCCAGCGGATGCCGCAGGCGTAGAACCAGCCTCTGTGTGAGCTTCCTGTGGCTGTGGTGACAGCCTGCCACCCCCGTGGTGGCTTAAAACTGCACAGGTGCACTCTCTTACGGGCTGCAGGTCAGAAGTCTGAAATCAGCGTCTCATGGTGGAAATCAAGATGCCTGAGCTTGCTCCCTCTCTCTTTCCTCACCACGCCCATTCCAGCTTCGAGAGCTGCACTGCTCATGTGCCTTGGCTCAGGGCCCCATCCTGCATCTTCAAAGCCAGCAGGTAGCATCTTGCTTCAGTGGCCACGTTGCCTTCTCCCTCTGGAAGTAAATCTCCCTCTGCCTTCTTCTCATCAGCACACTTGCGGTCACACTGAAGGTTCCACTAGATAATCTAGGACAATATCAATATCACTGGTCACATCTGCAATGTCCCTTTTGTCATACAAGGTAATAATCATGGGTTCCATGGTAATCTGGATACTGGGGGGAGGAGGGTATTATTCAGTCTGTCACACCTTTCAGGCTCTAAGGAAAAGTGTTTTTCTCCAAGGTTCTATACAAACTGTTAAATAGAAGGAGGGCAAAATAAAGATATTTTTATGATTCCCAAGAAGTCAGAATTTTACCACTCAGCCCCCAAATTAAAAACAAGTATATTAACATGCTTCTACCATAGAATAATATTTTTCAAAGTATTTCCATAGCAGAAAGACAAGCAACCCAATTAAAAAGTGCACAAAAGACTTGACACTACCACAAAGAAGATACATGATGACCAATAAACAGATGGGGATGCTCAGCATCACGAGTCATTGCATGTTAAGTCACTTAGGTCATGTCCGACTCTCTACAACCCTGTGGACCATAGCCCACCAGGCTCCTCTGTCCATGGTATTCTCCAGGCAAGAATACTGGAGTGGGTTGCCTTGCCCTCCTCCAGGGGATCTTCCCAACACAGAGCTAACATCGAAAACCAGAAAAGAGCAAGTGTTAGCAAGGATAGAAGATGTGGAGAAGTTAGAATCTTCCTACATTGCTGGTGGGAATGTAAATCAGTGCCACCACTATGGAAAACAGTTTGGCAGTTCATCAGCAAGTTAAAGATAGAATTAGCATTTGACCCACTAATCCCACTCTTAGGTATATACCCAAAAGAACTGAAAGCAGAGACTTGAACAGATATTGTACATAAATAGTCATGGCAGCAGTATTCACAATCACTTCAGTTCAGTTGCTCAGTCGTGTCTGACTGTTTGAGACCCCATGGACTGCAGCATGCCAGGCTTCCCTGTCCATCACCAACTCCCGGAGCTCACTTAAACTCATGGCCATTGAGTTGGTGATGCCATCCAGCCATCTCACACAACCCAGATGTCCATCAGTTTTTGAGTAAACAAAATGTGGTCTATCCATACATTAGAACATCAATCAGTATATTCTGCCCTGCCTGCTGCTAACCCTGGAGTATTGCTCTAGGACATTGCTTCAGACCTGCAGACTTTTAACTGGAATACTTGAAACCCCATCATTCTCTAAGATGAAGAACTAGCTATGTAAAACCAGTTTGAGACCACTGCAGCCAACAAACAAAACAAAAATACAAACCCAATCATCAGCAGACAGGATTACCACCTCACCCAGCCTTGCCCATCAGAGGAAAGACAAACAAACAAACAAAAACTCAGCACAAATCTTACCCTATATGAAGCTTACATAAACCAGTGGGCCAAACTTAGGAGAGCAGAAACCAAAAGGAAGAAAGAATTCAGCCTTGAAGCCTGCGAAAAGAAGACCTCAAACACAGTAAGTTTAAAAAAATAATAAATAATGAAAAGGCAAAGAAATACTACACAAATGAAGGAGCAAACTAGAAACACAGAAATCCAAATAAATGGAGAGGAAATGGGCAAACTACCTGAAAAAGAATTCAGAATAATGATAGTCAAGATGACCAAGAACCTTGAAAAGAAAATGGAGAAAATGCAAGAATCAATGAACAAAGACCTAGAAGAATTAAACAATAAACATACAGAGACAAACAACACAATTACTGAAATTAAAAATACTCTAGAAGGAATCAATAGCAGAATATCTGAAGCAGAACAATGAATCAGTGAGCTGGAAGATAAAGTGGTGGCAATAACTTCTGAAGATCAGAATAAAGTAAAAAGAATGAAAAGAACTAAGGATAGCCTCAGAGACCTCTGGGACCATATCAAATGCACCAACATTTGAATTATAGGGGTCCCAGAAGAAGAGAAAAAGAAAGGATATGAGAAAATTTTTGAAGAGATTATAGAGTTGAAAATTTCCCCAACATGGAAAAGGAAATAGTCAATCAAGTCCAAGAGGCACAAAGATTCCCATACAGGATAAACCCAAAGAGAAACACACCAAGACATATGCTTATCAAACTAACAAAAACTAAGCACAAAGAATATTAAAAGCAGCAAGGGAGAAGCAACAAGTAACATACAAG
Source organism: Dama dama (assembly GCF_033118175.1). Taxonomy (NCBI): domain Eukaryota; kingdom Metazoa; phylum Chordata; class Mammalia; order Artiodactyla; family Cervidae; genus Dama; species Dama dama. The sequence goes on along the minus strand of NC_083696.1, from coordinate 3,082,503 downwards.
GGAAACCCCATTTGCTTAACAGCTGATCTTTCAGCAGAAACTCTACAGGACAGAAAGGAATGGCAGGATATATTTAACTGAAAGGGAAAAATCTACAACCAAGATTACATTCCCCAGCAAGGATCTCATTCAAAATTGATGGATGTTTCGAAAGAACAGCATGTATATTATCTTTGGTGAAACAGGTCACCAGCCCAGGTGGGATGCATGAGACAAGTGCTCGGGCCTGGTGCACTGGGAAGACCCAGAGGAATCGGGTGGAGAGGGAGGTGGGAGGGGGGGTCGGGATGGGGAATACGTGTAAATCTATTGCTGATTCATGTCAATGTATGACAATACCCAGTGGGGAAAAAAAAAAAATTGATGGAGAAATAAAAAGCTTCTCAGACAAGCAAAAGTTAAAGAGAATTCAGTACCACCAAACCAGCCTTACAACAAACGTTAACGGGACTTATTTAATCAAGAAATCCAAGAGAGGAAAAAAATCCACAAAAGCAACCCCAAACAAGTGAGAAAATGGCAATAGGAACATATATATCAATATGACTTTAACTGTAAATGGATTAAATGCTCCAGCCAAAGGACACAGACTGGCTGAATGGATACAAAAACAAGACCCATATTTATGCTGTCTACAAGAAACTCACTTCAGACCTAAAGAATGAAATTAGAACACTTCTAACACCATACACAAAGATAAACTCAAAATGGATCAAACACCTAAATGTAAGACCAGAAACTATGAAACTTAGAGGAAAACAAAGGCAGAACACTGGATGACATAAATCAAAGCAAGATCCTCTAGGACCCACCTCCTAAAGTAATGGAAATAAAAACAAAAGTAAACAAGTGGGACCTGATTAAGCTTAAAAGCTTTTGCTCAGCAAAGGAAACTCTAAGCAAGGTGAAAAGACAACCCTCAGAATGGGAGAAAATAATAGCAAATGAAACAACTGACAAAGGATTAATTTCCAAAATATACAAGCAGGTCATACAACTCAATGCCAGAAAAACGAACAACCCAATCAAAAAATGGGGAAAAGACCTAAACAGACATTTCTCCAAAGAAGACATATAGATGGCCAACAAACACATTAAAAGATGCTCAGCATCGCTCATTATTAGAGAAAGGCAAATCAAAAGCACAGTGAGATATCACCTCACACTGGTTATAAAGGCCGTCATCAAAAAGTCTACAAACAATAAATGCTGGGGAGGATGTGGAGAAAAGGGAATGCTCTTGCACTGTTGGTGGGAATGTAAATTGATACAGTCACTATGGAAGACAGTATGGAGATTCCTTAAACAATGAGGAATAAAACCACCATAGGACCCAGCAATCCCACTCCTAGCCATATACCCAGAGGAAAGCAAAATTTAAAAAGAAACATGTGTCCCATTGTTCATTGCAGCACTATGTACAATAGCTAGAACATGGATGCAACCTAGATGTCCATCGACAGATGAATGGATAAAGCAGTGGTGGTACATATACACAATGCAATATTACTCAGCCACCAAAAGGGACACGTTTGAGTCAGTTCTGATGAGGTGGATGAACCTCGAACCTATTTTACAGAGTGAAGTGAGTTAGAAAGAGAAAGATAAATATTGTATTCTAAAGCACATATACGGAATCTAGAAAAATGGTACTGAAGAATTTATTCACAGGGCAGCAATGGAGAAACAGACATAGAGAACAGACTGATGGACATGGGGGGAGGGGAGGAGAGGGTGAGATGTACGGAAAGAGTAACATGGAGACTTACATGACCATGTGTAAAATGGACAGCCAACGGGAATTTGCTATATGGCTGGGGAAACTCAAACAGGGACTCTGTACCAACCTAGAAGGGTGGGGCGGGGAGGGAGACGGGAGGGAGGTTCAGAAGGGAGGGGATGTGTGCGTACCTATGGTTGATGCATGTTGAGGTTTGACAGAAAACAACAAAATTCTGTAAAGCAATTATCCTTCAGTAAAAAGATAAATTTAAAAATTTTTAAAAAGAATATCAATCAGTAACAAATAAGGAAAGAAGCTGTGTAACACGCTACAAAATGGATGAACCTTAAAAACATTAGATTAAATGAAAGAAGCCAGGTGTAAAAAAGCCACATATCATATGAGTCCATTTACATTAAATACACACAATAGACCAATCCACACAGGGAGAAAGATTAATAGTTGCCAGGGGCTGGTGGGAGGGGGACATGAGGAGCAATTGCCTACTGGGTACAGGGTTTCTTTTTTTTGAAGCAATGAAAGAGTTCTAGGTGGTGGTATTGGATGTGTTGGGGGGTGGTTTAGCCGCTCAGCTGTGTCTGGCACTTACAAACCCATGGACTGTAGGCCACCAGGATCCTCTGTCCATGGGATTCCCCAGGCAAGCACATTGGAATGTGTTGCCATTTCCTTCTCCAGGGGATCTTTTCAACCCAGGGATCGAACCCATGTCTCCTGTATTGCAGACAGATTCTTTACCCCTGAGCCACCAGGGATTTTGTGAATGTATTTAGTTGCATACTTTAAAATCATTAAAATAGTGGGGGGCACAGTTTCTGAGACTCTAGCCTACTGTGTTCCCCGTTTGCCTGGCAAAGAAACAAAGCCATTCTTTCCTTCTCCTCCATAAAAAAAAATCATTGATATAGTAAATTTTATGTTAAAGAAACTTGTATGTGTGCGTTAGTCTCTCAGTCGTGTCTGACTCTTTGCGACCCCACGGACTGTAGCCCACCAGGCTTCTCTGTCCATAGGATTCTCCAGGCAAGAGTGCTGGAGTGGGTCGCCATGCCCTTCTCCAGAGGGCGTCCAGGCTTCCCTGGTGGCTGAGACGGTAAAGCACCTGCCTGCAATGCGGGAGACCCGGGTTTGATCTCTGGGTCAGGACGATCCCCTGGAGAAGGAAATGGCAATCCACTCCAGCACTCTTGCCTGGAAAATTCCATGGACGGAGGAGCCTGGTGAGTTACAGTCCGTGGGGTCACAAAGAGTTGGACACGACAGAGCGACTTCACTTCTTCTCCAGAGGAACGTCCCAACCCAAGGATCAAACCCTGGTCTCCTGCATCACAGGCAGGCTCTTTACCACTTGAGCTACAGCTGTTGAAACTTAGGGAATAGAAAAAGAGTAAATATGGAAAACAGTAGCTAAGGATAAGCCAGAATCGAGAAAACTACAAACCAAATTACAGGAGATTCCACTGGCCCCAGTGTTTAGAACATTCCCTTTGAGCAGCAAAGTTTTCAAGACATAGGATTCCATTCTCTTCCCTGCAGATCTAATCACATCATTTATTTCTTCAGTGAACAGTTCCATAGTCCAAAGCGCATAAGTGGTATTTTATTGGGTTTAAAGTTTTAGAAACAACCTACAGAGGAATCTTGAAAGACCATTACGTTAACAGAGAGAATGGAAATGTTATGAAGCTTGACCAGGTAAGAAAAATTACTTAACAAGAATTGAGAGGAGCACCAGCTGTCACAGAAGAAAGAATAAGACCACGACAAAAGGAATGAATGATTTCTCTATTTTTCACACCAGAGATCAATACCCATAGTTCAAAAGGAATAAATCAAGAAATAGAGACTTAGTATAGTGTTAAAAGTTACACAGGCAATCAGTAGAAGAACTCAGAACAATATCATGACTATAATACAAAACTCACTAATGGAAAGGAGAAACGGAAGATGGTAAATTGCGCTGAGTTTCTCATTTTTCTTGGTGGAGAGGAAATAGATGGCGACCAAAGGACATAAGTCAAGAAACAGAATTAAAATACTTAAAACTTCAGTTGTTGGTAGATGTCTGTTTTTGTCCAGTTTCAGACAGGTTCTTTACTTGGTGATGACCCACTCCTGTGGACAAGGGCAGGGCTGATCTCTTATTGGCCATGGGGGTGGTCCCTGACTCCAGCCTGGCCAATCAGAAACTCCCCTGGGACTTTCTGGCCAGCCTCCCTGGGGAAGATACTGACTCTCAGCCAGGCTTGTCAGGTTGTGGGAATGTGAATCTGGGCATGTCTGTGTCCGTATTCTTGCTCCTTGGCATGCGTCCCCATAAGGCTGAAGTGAACCAGGGCAAACAAAGTTAGTGAGTCCCTAGACGTGCTGAAGCTTATAGCACCTTCAGATTTCTGCTATCCTACCCAGCAAATTCTCCTTTCACTTAAAAAAAAAAAAATTAAAGTGCCCTGGGCAGCCACTGGGCTCATGTGTCATGCTGATGGGTGGTGCTGACCCCGGGAATCTCCCAGGAGAAAATGGTGTTCATCAGCATTGACACGGAGTTAGAACCACCACCCAGATGACTACACAAGGCTCTCAGCATGCGGCACAGATAGTGATTCAATGGCCAGAACATCACTCAGCGCAGTAACGATCAGTCCACATCCTGCCATCCGGGAGCCATGCAACGTGGGTGCAACTCTCAACCACCCTGACCTCAGTTTCCCTGGTACCCACAAAGAGAAGAATGCCCATGGGGCGGTCAAGACGGCAAAATAACTGGTGAAAAGTTGCTTGCTTCAAAAACCACAGCTGGTTTTCTTTTTTATGATGACTGGCTTGGTCCCTGGGTTGGTCGGTTTAACTGTAAACTGGTTTTGTTCTCTGACCGCAGTCTGAAACCTTAATTCTACCCCAACCACCCTACAGAGGTGAAGTTGTGTTCCCAGGTGGTGAGGGTGAGAACCCATGAAGGATTCACTGTGGCCCCTTCCAACTGCTGGGGAGAAAAACGACCCCAGCAATCGTTTAGTCACTCAACTGAAGATGTCATCGTTATCTAATCCTGCCTCTCCTTCCTCTTTCTACAAGGTATGGCGCCCTTCTGGCTGGTTCTTCTCTTAATTCTACTGTTTTATTTAATTTTATTAAATAAAATTATTTTATTTAAAATAATTATTTATTAAAATTATTATTTATTTAATTTTATGAACGCCATCTTCATTAAGTGACAAAGGGGACTTTTTAGGGTGTGAAAAAAGTGCAAGCGTTAGTTGCTCTCACTCTTTGCGACCCCATAGACTGTAGCCCGCCAGGCTCCTCTGTCCAGGGAATTCTCCAGGCATAATACTGGAGTAAGTAGCCATTCCCTTCTCCAGGGGTTCTTCCCAACCCAGGGATCGAACCTGGGTCTCCTGCCTTTCAGGCAGGTTCTGTACTGTCTGAGCCCTTTTTAGGATAGCAGGATATAAGTTCAGGTGACCTGTGCCTCTGGAGACAGTAAGGAAGGCCACTGCAGGAGGGCCTGGAATGGCTTTTTCCTGGGATAGTGTCATTTACAAACCATGTAATGTTGGGTTCCTTTTGTCAACTTCTGTGTTTTTTTCTTATTTTAAAAGTAATACTGTTTACTGTAATTTTTTATTGTGAGTAATATAAGTAATATTGTTTATTGCAGAAAACGTTGTAAGATAAAGAAGGAAATAAAAGTCAACCACAATCCCACAATCCAGATATAAACCCTGTTAACACTTCAGGGGATTTTCTTCCATGCTATTTTACTAACACTCCTGAAATCATGTCCTATATTGTACCCTGATTTTTCCATTCAATATTATATGATGAGTCTATCCTCATTTCATTAAAAATTATTTAAAAAAATTTTTTACCAGCTTAACACTCCAGGGTACCAGAATCTGTTTATTATTGGATATTTTAGATCTTCTAGCTTTTCATCACTCAGCCTAACATTTTCTATAATCTGTTCATTTGTATGTGTTGTCATAACTGATGGGTTTAGACTTGCAGCTCTCCTGGGTCCTGGTACTACATCCAGGACGCCACATACAGGATCCTGAGGGCTGCCTCCACCACCCACACACCCAGCGGGCCCTCTTCCCCAAAGGGAGTGTTATTTCTCGGGCCTCCTCCCCTCCCTTGCTCCTGATCCTCCCCAGGGCTATGGCAGCGTTCCCTGACTGATCTCCCATGTTTGGGTCTCTGGAAGCAGAGATTCTCAGCCACGTCCTTCTAGAAGATTCTAGGCTCCTTATGTAAGTAAGTCCCCCGCCTTAGCCCCCAACCCCAGAAGGTGAATATGCAGTTTTCGAAACTCCCCAAAACAAATGGCTGCTTTGTACCCTCACTCCAAAGCAAAAGGTGATTCCCAACCCTGTATCTGCATAATTGAGTTCCCCCACCTGTCCCCTCTGCAAGGAGAGGGGGCTCGAGAGGAGATCAGAGGGGTGGAGAGGACACTCTGGAGAGACCCTGGAGCCGGCATATCCTACAAGCCAGGAGGTGGGTGGCACCGCTCCACGTTCACGACTTCTCTCTGCACCTGGCAGCTCACTACTCCAGGGTCTGGCTGGGAAGGGGCGGGCTGGGGTCCAGCCGCAGCCCTGCTCCTAACGTGCTTGTTAGCGCATGACCTCCATTCACGACCTAGCTACTCTCAGAGGCCACGCTCTTTCTCCCCCTGGACCATCTCACTCCGCTTCTTTTTTTGTTTTAATTTTTAAAATTAATATATTTATTTTAATTGGAGGCTAATTACTTACAATACTGTAGTGGTTTCTGCCACACATTGACACGAATCAGCCACAGATTTACATGTGTTCCCCATGCTGAAACCCCCTCCCACCTGGTACAGATACACAACGGAACATTAGCCATTAAAAAGAATGCATTTGAATCAGTTCTAATGAGGTGGATGAAACTGGAGCCCCTTATACAGAGTGAAGTAAGTCAGAAACAAAAACGCCAATACAGTATACTAACACATATATATGGAATTTAGAAAGATGGTAACGATGACCCTATATACAAGACAGCAGAAGAGACACAGATGTAAAGAACAGACTTTTGGACTCTGTGGGAGAGGGCGAGGGTGGGATGATTTGAGAGAATAGCATTGAAACATGTATATTATCATATGTGAAACAGATCACCAGTCCAGCTTCGATGCCTGAGACAGGGTGCCCAGGGCTGGAGCACTGGGATGATTCCCCTTCTTTCCTATAAAGCCCGTCCTAAAAACCGAGGACTCATTTCAGAAGTCCCCTCCTCCCTCCTCCGTGAACCCCAGCCGCCTCCCTCCCCAATTATAGCACAGCATGTAGCCCCTGTTGCAAGGATGGTCTGCCTCCTCCACTGGACTATGAGCTCACCTCCTCCTTCTGATTGTGAGTGCTCACCTCCTCCTTCTGACTGTGAGCTCACCTCCTCCATCTGATTGTGAGTGCTCACCTCCTCCTTCTGACTGTGAGCTCACCTCCTCCTTCTGACTGTGCCCTCACCTCCTCCATCTGACTGTGAGCTCACCTCCTCCATCTGACTGTGTGCTCATCTCCTCCTTCTGACTGTGCCCTCACCTCCTCCTTCTGACTGTGAGCTCACCTCCTTCTGACTGTGCCTTCACCTCCTCCATCGGACTGGGAGCTCAGTGAAAGCAGAGGCTCCGTTGATTCCCTGCGAGCCTGGGGCCTGGCCCCAGCGCCCAGAGAGCGCTCAGGGCCCTGCAGCTCCTGCCCCAGACGTGACCCCCACAGTCACCCCCACCCCAGCCCGCACTCCGACAGTCAGAGCAGTGCATTAAGGAGTCAGTCTTGGGGTCCCAGACACTGGCCCCTCGACATGGCCCGGCAGTGCCTCGAGCAGGCCCCCAGGGAGTCCCAGGTCCTATGAAGGAGCCATCTGTACTGCAGGCCATTCATGAATCCCTGAACGGACGAATTAATTACCACCTGTCAAAGTTAGACTTCTCCCTTCCTTCGAGATGCATCTTCTTTTTATTCTTAATTAATTTTTAAAATTACGACGTCAGTGCGAAGTCTAATTTATTTGACTTTTAGCATTATTTCTCTGATAAGCAATTTCATTCTATGCCGGGAGCTCGCCTCGGCACCAATTTGTCACTTCGGCTCTCGCTTTTGGGGGCTGCAGACCAGGGCCTCAGGCCCCCGCTGATAGATGAACGTGCCCCACGGACCCATCCTAAGGGCCCTGGCCTGCCTCCCGGTCCTAGGATAGATGGAGGGAGCGAGGCTGAGGTGCTGGCCTTGCAAACACATCAAATGCTTCTGCCTGCCTGTCTCACTGATCCTACAAAAGCCCTTTTGAAGCAGAGCCTGTCATCCCATTTTACAGGTGAGGCCACTGAGGCTCACAGAGGTGTCATAACCAGGACATGTTGGAAAAAAGGACTCCAAATCTGATGACTCTTCTGCTTTACCCTGGAACCTCAGTGGAGCTGGTTAGAAGTTTCCACCTGCAGACCTGTGACTGAGACCCAGAGGCTGGCAGGACAGGTCTGACAGGATTCCTGCTTCAGTCTGCCTCTTACCCCTCCACCCGTCTCCTGGTGAACTGGATCCTTTGTGTGAGGATCTGCGCCTCTCACCCTGCTCTCCGCCCAGCAGCCCTAACAGAGGAGCTGGCGACCTCCAGGACCCTCCCCTTCAGCTGCAGGGACTGCTCACGGGGTGACCCCACGGCTCAACTCAAGCAGGTTGTGATTCTAAATAGGGGCCACGTAGGCTGTATTGAAGGGGGACATCTGAGCAAAGTCTCCCCGGAGGAGAGGAAGTGATCCACACCGTCTGGAGAAGGGCCTGCCAGGCAGAGGGAGCACCCAAACTTTGAGGCAGGAGCACGCGGGGCACGTTCAGGAGAAAAGCAAGACAGCAGGGCGGCGAGGCTGGAGGCAGAGGTGGAAAGACGACGCGGGCAGAGAGCAGTCACCTGGGAGGCTGAAGATCCCCTGTCTAGTCACAGAGCTCTCGGGGAGTGCTGGAACACACGGGAGTGGGATTTGAGACGGTTCTTCTAGTCTAGTAGTAAGAACTAGGTAAATAATTATAACCGGGGCAAGGCGGATGAATGACCCAGCTCCATGGTGACCAGGGGCCGGCCGGACGGAAGGAGCTGGGGAGTCTTGGAGGCCACGCTTGAGCCAGGCCTGGGGGCCGTGTCTCCTTCCAGCCAGCCCATGGAGAGTGTGCCCAGAGCCCCCAAAGGCTGTGGGTGTGATTCCTAGGGCCGCTGTAACAAGACACCCCCAACTGGGTGTCTTAGAACAGCAGAAATTCTTCTCTCACAATTCTGGAGGTTAGATGTCCAAATTCAAGGTGTCACGAGAGCCAGGCTCCGTCCAAGACTCTGGGTAGAACCCTCCCGGCTCCCGGTGTGGCCCGCACCTCTCAGCCTTCCTCACTCGCAGCGGCCTCGCTCCAGCCTCTGCCTCGGCCTCACCCGGCTTCCTCCGCGTGTCCCTGTCTTTACTCCGTGCTTCTCCAAATGTGCCTTCGTCTCTCCTTATCAGGACACCAGTTCCCTTGGGTTAAGGTACCCCCTCCTCCAGGATGACCTTGACTTAGTTACATCTGCAGGGACTCTGTTTCCAAGAAGGTCACATCCTGAGATACTGGGGGTTGGGACCTCAAGGTATCTTTCTGGGGGACACAGTGCCACCCAGCCCAGAGGCCACGGCTCCTAGGGACGTGCTGTCTGACCTTGGTTGTGCCAGTTCCCTCTCTGGGCCTCAGCCTCTCCTCCTGTAAGGCAGGGGCTGGGATGTCATCCCTCTGGCTCTGCTTGTGTTTCTTCAGGTCCTTTTGAAGATCCAGCCCCCTCCCCTCACTGCACCACCTCTGATCTCCAGCATGAGCAAGACAGTGTGGGGACAGGAGCTTAGATGACTCCAAACTGTATCTTCACCATAACACAAATGTCACGAAAAGCCTTCTGATGTTACCCTAATGGAGTGCGGATAACACCCTCCAATTCCCCTCCTTCGCGCTTTTAATTTCATCCTTTTTGCTGTTTTCCCTTCCCCTTTAAAGCCTGTGTTTGCTTTCATGCTACACGTTATTTATTTAGTTGCTTGTCAATTAGTGTCTATTCTCCTAGCGACAAGCACATTAGCAGCTGCAGAGATTAGAATTAAAATTCTCAACCCAGTTGGTGCTACCAAAGCCGCGCCTACCCGCCTGAGAAACAGCACCTCTTTGTCATTTCAAAAGATGACCTTCCTCTCCTTCTCCCTGCTCCTGGCTCCTGATTTAATTCCAACTGACTCCTCCATGGTCCTGCCCAGACGTGATGGCTTTGAGATGGAACTTTTTCAAATGCACAAAGGAAGATGCAGGTTCCTCTTAACAGCAGCCTTTGATGACGGTTCGTGTAAAGCAGGAGTCGCTGGATTTGAACAACAGGCTCTGATTGCCTGTCTGTCGGGGGTTCTGACTCAGCCAGCCCAACACGCCACACCTCCTATACGCCGTTCAGCCAACATTCTAAGCATGGCAGGGTGACCAGCTCCTTGATTCCCTGGGTTATGCGACCCTGTGCAAGTGAATTAATCTCTCAGGCTTATTTCCTCCTCTGCAAAGTGGGGGGATTAAAACCAACCACATATAGATGTAAGAATGGAGATTGCATGTGTAGAAAGTGAAAGCGTTAGCTGCTCAGTCACATCTGACTCTTGCAAGCCCAAAGACTGTAGCCCGCCAAGCTCCTCTGTCCACGGGATTCCCAGGCAAGAATACTGGAATGGGTAGCCATTTCCTTCTCCAGGGGGTCTTCTTTGCACAGGGCTCTAATCCAGGTCTCCCCCATTGCAGGCGGGTTCTCTCCTGTCTGAGCCACCCAGGAAGCCTCGAGTATTGCATGTGTAGAGATTTGCAAAGTGAGCTTCAGCATGTGTTTCTTCCAGTGAATCTGAGGAGTTAATCACATGGCCAGGAGGGCTTTGGTGAAGGGAGACCCCCAGGGCAAAGGCAGGCAGAGCTCCCCCCAGGGGTCTGACCACTGCACACCTCAACGCTGCAGGTAGAGGTCGAGGGACCACGCCCGAGACCCCAGCCTAAGACAAGAGGCTTCAGAGCCCAGTGACGAGGCCGATGAGCAGGGAACTGGGAAGCTGCGTTGTTCCCTTTCTCTGTTCCCAGGGTGCTACTGCTCAGGTCCAGGCAAGGCAGGAATTGAGACGACTTCTGCACCTTCACAGTGAGCTCAGCAAACACCTGCTGCCGTGACCTGCACATTTCTCTGCCCTCATAATCCTGGGAGTGGGAGCGATGCCCTCGGCAGCTCCAGTGGAAAGACAAGACAAGCTGACAAGGTGACTGTGTGTGACTCTGCCTGGGTCACGCTGCAACATGTGCCTGCCTGGGACCGATGTCCTCTCACTGCTAGAATCCAAGCGGCCTGGGGGTGACCCTCCCAGGGATCCCCCTTTAGTGAGGAGTTCTGGCTCCCACTGACCCTGCTGCGTGACCTCGGGCTGTTCCCCTCCCTTCTCTGAACGACTGCTTTGAGTACAAAATAAAAGATGAAACTTAATTCACAGGACTGTTGCTGGGGGACTTAAAGGGGCCAGAAGATGCTTGAGAAACACCTCAGAGAGGGAGGCTTGGGCAACAAGGCTGACGATGACAGGAACGACGGTGATCACGATGGTGACCACGACGGTGACGTGCTGAAGGAAGACGGGCAAACTCTGCCACCCAGCACGCAGCAGGCAGGACACCAGGCGGCTGCTTCCCGTTCCCCACCTCCTGGGCGCCTGGGGAAAAGAGTGGGACCAAACGCGGGCCCCAGACCTCCAGGCGTGGTGGCCAGAGTGATGCTTTAAAAACCTGAGTCAGATCACACTCTCCTCCACCCCAGAGCTGGCACCCCGTGTCTGCCTCCCAGAGTCACGGTCTCTGAGCTCATCTCCTGCCATTTCCCCCCGACCCAAGGCCCCCTCGCTGCTCCCTGGGCACCTTCAGGCCTTGATCCCAGAGCTGCCACCCCAGCCGGCCTGGGACACCCTTGCCCCAAGACGCGCTCCCTCCTGCTCCAGCCTTGCTCACAGACCCTCTCCATGAGCCCCCCTCCCTCTGAGATGGAGCGTGGTCAGCCCGGGACACGGGGGCGGCTTTGCTCACTCATCTGCGCCGTTCTCTCACTGCTGGAATCTAAGAGGGGTCTTGGTTTTGATCACTATGCGTCCCAAGGGCCCAGACGGGGGCTTGCTGGATAGACGGAGCTCTGAGTGCTTGTGAAAGGGTGACCACTGCAGGGGCCCGGGGCCGCCGTTAGCGGTTCCTGCATCTCCCCACAGTCACACCACAGCTCAGCCTCTGTGGCTGGGCCCGCCATCGGGATGGTTAGCAAAAGCCCGTGATTCTAAGCACCACAGACGAGAAGGGGCTGAGCGCCGGCCAGGGCACACGAGTGCCCAGCTGCGCCCAGTTTGGGCTGTGAGCTCCAGCAAGCACTGCTTCCCTGTCTGGACCAAAGGAGGCATGGGGCCGCTGGTTTTCACAGGGGGTCCCCTGGAGCTCCAGGACTTTGCGGAGGGGCCTCAGCGAGGTGGGGAAGGAGGTGTAGTGGGCGCCAAATGGCCAGGACCCTGGGTAGCCTGCTCTGGCTTCCCGCAGAGCTGACACCTCCCTCTGTATATGAGATTCTTTCAGAAGAAAGGGTTCCAGTTCCCGAAGGGGCCTGGGGGGCACCACAGGCAGTTAGCAGGTCTGGACCTTGAATGAACCGCCTTACCCCTCAAGGATTCACCTTCTCCGTCTGTCTAAAGTCAGGTTGGACCAAAGGATCTCAAAGTGCCCTCCCAACTCAGAAGCTCAGACGCCCTGATTTCACACCGGCAGAGGCATCATGAAGGAAGCGTGGGAACCGGGTGCAGAAGGACAATTATCACCATGCTATATAACACTCTAATGGCGGGATCTTTTATGTTAGAAGAGACGTTATGGAGCACAGTTCCATCAAATGAATATAATAGACTTGTTTTATATTACAATGCACACTGTAATTACACATTTCAATAATTCCTTCAACGCATTACATAGAAGCGTTCTGAAGTAATGGAGTCCTGGAACCAAATATAATAACTCGCCTAAGGGGAGGACGCGGCGGGTGGTGATGGGGTGACGAAGAGGTCTCCCAGCTGGCAGGGACAACCACCATCTCCTCAGCCCAGGGCCACTCAGCTCAGACCTCACTTTCCGGAGGCTCTTTCGAGGAGGCCCTTTGTCCCACACCTGCCCAGGGAGGCAGGAATCCCTTCTCCAACACCCCCAATGGCACTTCTGCAATCACACCTCCAGGGACCAGGAGCTCAACCCCCAGGCTACCTACTGGATGGGTCCTGTCATTAAGAAATCGCCCCACTGCATGCACAGAGCTTTGGGTCTCTAAATTCATATCATTGTATCCATACTATTCAAAGCAGCGTGGAGACACCCCTGCTGGTCCAGTGGTTAAGAATCCCCTTGCAGTGCCGGGGATGCAAGTCAGGGAGCTAGGCTCCCAGGTGCCGCAGAGCAACCAAGCCCCTGAGATACAACCCCAAGACCGAGCACCGCACCTAGAGAACACTCGTGTCCCAACTAAGACCCAATGCAGCCAAGTAAATATATATTTTTTAATATAATAGATTCCTTTTGCTGCTGTCAGAGATTGGGAATATGACATGGATCCCACTGAGCTAAAATCAAGGGAGCAGCAGAACGGTGCTCCTTTCTGGAGTTTCTGGGAGGGCATCAACTTCCTTGCCTTTTCCTCCAAGTCACCTGCACTCCTTGACCCCTGGCGCCGTCTGTCCGAAGCCAGCCCCTCCCTCTCTGAACCTTTTTCTGTTGCCGCATCTCTTTCACCATGACTGGGAAAAGTCCTTCTCTTTTCAGGACTCGTGTGATTAGCATGTCCTACCTGGATGATGCAGGATAACTTGCCCAGCTCAAGGTTTTTATCTTGAGCACATCTGTAAATTCCCCTTTGCCGTGTTAATATTCACAGGTTCAGGGATTAGAGATGAGACATCTCTGGGGGACACGGTTCTGCCTACCGGGGGCCTCCTTTTATTATTACAATACCAAGCAGACTGTGAGCTCCTGTTACAGGACACAATGGCTTATGGGGCTGTGACAGGGTATGTGGGCCACGTGACAGACACATGCTTGATGAATGGAAAACGGATGGTCAAAGTATCAGTGATGTAATCCACTTGGTCAACATCCCTCCAAAAGCAAGTCATGGGAAATGACCACAAGGCTCTCAGTGCATTATGGTAGGCCACGTGCAGAGTGAGACTATCCACCTCCCTTGTCTGGACTCTCTACCTCTGTTAATGCAGCCAAGGGACCGTTAAATGCAGCCAAGGTACCGTTAGCGTTTGGGATCCCTTCTTTCATCTCTGTTAACTTAACTGCTTGCAGTCAGTTAAAATCCTGTTTGTCTCCAGTTCCAAGGGGAAATATGATCGTGCCCATTTTATAGGGGGATAAACTGAGGCTTAAAGCGTGGAGGCCCAGAGATCACCCCTGAGATGAGTCTTCAAGGATGAGTAGAGTGAGTCAGGCTGAGGATCAGGGAGACACATGTGCGAAGTCCAGGGTTGCAGAGAACAGGAGGTACCCCCAGGGCCTATGAGAAGTGCGGCAAGCCTGGTTGGGGGTAGGGGCACCGCCCAAAGACACGGGGGATGAGGACTTCCCTGGTGGTCCAGAGGCTAAGACTGCAGGCCCAGTGCAGGGAGCCCGCAGCCCCTGGTCAACTAGATCCCACATGCCGCAACCAAGAGTTTGCACGCTGCAAGGAAGATCCGGCAGGCCACAGCGCAGTCACATAAATACATAAATATCTTTTAAAAATAGGAGGGTGAAGAAGGAAGGTTGGGGTCAGACCAGGGAGGGCTTGCATGCCAAGGAGGAAGGGGCACGTGGTCTCCAGAGCGAGTGTGCCGGCAGGGAGTGAGACGAGGGGGCTTGTGGTGGCCAAGCTCACCCTGGCTGGGCGCAGAGGCCGGAGGGGACAGGCAATGGCAGGAGGCGGGGGACCCCGTGAGGACAGGGTCAGCAGGGGGAGGCGGGTGCAGAGAGGACAGAGTGCAGAGGGGTCAAGAAAGGAAGCAGGGCGGGCTGGGCTGCTGAGAGGCAGTGAGGGGGAGGAATCCTCTGGGCGGACTGTGGTTCCAGCGGGTAGAAGGGGCCCGTCTCAAAGACAGGGAGCCTGCAGGGGAGGAGATGAGAAACGGAGGCGGGGAGAGGTCAGACCCCTCCCCAGGGTCGCGGGGCTGGATCCCTCGTCCTTCCTACACAGCCAGGTGGCCCTGCTTCCCGGGGGACGGCGGCCTGCAGCTGGGTCAGCCGGTCACTCCAGGGCGAGACCCAAAGCAGGCAGATGAAACCACAGTCCCGGCAGGTCCCCAGGGGAGGGGGAGGGGGCCTCCTGCGGCCGCAGCAACAAGAGTACAGGATTCTGCATCCCCACGGCCACAGCTTGCTCACCCGATGAACTGAGCCCCCCGCCCAGCCCACCCCTAGCCTTCATCCTCCTGTTTTCTTCCCTCCATCCCTGTGCTTTCTCCTCCTCTCCTCGGGATAACCACCACTGATGCCCAAGGCCACAGATTAAAAGGCCCCAACTTCAGGGGTCCACGTTCAACTGTGCCCAGGGCTGCCTGAGCCCGTGGGCGAGGGGCCAGCACCCAACGATGCTGTCGTTGTTGTCACTAACAACTTCCTGCCCGACATCCTGGCCTCACGGCGCCACCACAGGTCTCCCCAGGGCCTGGTGCCTTTGCAGACTATTCCCTCCTCCTGAAGTGTAGGCACCCCTGCCCCCGTAACACCCCGCCCACCTTGAAGGAGGGTGAGAACACCCTCCCATGCTGTGCCCCCTCCACGAACGGGGCCATACCCCTGGGGCGAAGGTGGGGGCTGGAAGATGGTGAATTTCATAAAACACGAGTGTCTCTGAAGGCCTTCCAGTGCCGAGTATCCCCTCCGCCCACCATGAGAAATGGTCTTGCCTGCGGGCTGGTTCTTGTAAGATACTTGAGGGAGAAGAGTAGGAGAAACTGAATTCCCAGAAACACCAGTGTCATCAAAATAAAGTGACCCTCGCTGAGAGAACTATGGTGAAATGGAAGCCAAAAATCATAGTTTGCCCATTTTGCAGAGAAGAAAACTGAGGCTTCAAGAGAAGGAAAGAATGAAAACACACACACACACTTGGGCTCCCAGCCATGGGTTTCTGCGGCCACGGAGCCCCAGGACCCGGCTCCCCGCGTCTGTGACCCCCGGCCCTGCTGGAGTCAGAGTCAGGGCGGCCCTCACTCCTTCCCCGCCGCCAGCCATCACCGCCGTCCCGCGCCTCGGAGGACCTGGGGCCACTCACGGTTTGGTTTGTTAGGAGGAAAAGTAGCGCTAACACAAATAGGGGCTCTTTTAAAAGCTGAAAACCTTAATTAAGCGCTCGTGGGAACGCCTGTTAACCACAGCGCTGCCGGCGTCTGAGAGAGGACCGTGGAGGGTGGCCGCAACCACGGAGTGGATTTATTAACGGCGCGATCCAGCAGGAGAGGGGCTCCCCAGGCCCAGCGCTGCCCTCCGAGTTCAGGTGGGGGCAGCCGCTCCCCCAAAGACTGGGTCGAAATGAACGAGCTTAAAAAGCCCTGGGAGCCCTGAATGGAAGCGGGGGCTGGAGGCGGCTCCAGGGCCCCGGCTCCCGTTCGGGGTGCAGAGACTGAGGCCAAGCCGTGGACGAGACTGGACCTTGACGTGGAGGAACCTCCCGCACCCTGCCGGGGGGCCACACCCCAGCCCCCCGCGCCTCCTCCGTCTGAACCCAGCCCCGCCGCCGACTGGCCGTGTGACCCTGGGCAGGCCGCTCTGTGACCCAGCCAGTCCTTCCCCTGAGAAAAGCAGCATCTCCCCCACGAGGTCTCACATGATGACCCGTGACTGTGTTACACTGCCCGCCCGGGCCACGGGACCTCCTGAACAAGCCTTCCCTATTGGCCTCGTCATTCACCCTTGTCTGTTCTTCCCACCGGTCTGAGTCCTTCCAGAAGGCGGTGAGAGAAGCCTTGGGAGTGTCTGGTGACTGAATATATTTGCTGGCCTGTGGCTGGCACTGGGGCTGAAGGAAGTACCACATGCGTTCTGTGCCTTCACGACCTCCTAGCTAGGGACAGGGGAGACACAATCCCCCCCAAATCACACTTAGACAATAAAAGCCACAGGCATGGCCAAGTGCCAGTGATGGGACTCATCACCCGGGACAGTGCACAGTAGGGGCTCCCGGTCAGAAAGTACCCTCTGAACAGGCTCTGAGGCCAAAACCAGCAAGAGAAACAAGAGAAGCCAGAGGTGGATGGGAGCCGGCCAGGCAGGGGACAGCATGTGCAAAGGTCCTGTGGCTGGAGGTGGGGGGGAGTCCTGTGACGCTGAAGCATGGGAGCTGAGAGTCAGGCAGCTGGCGGGAAAGGAGGAACGGGCAGGACTCAGCACACCCAGGCCCGCAAGGGACGCTAGCCACGATGGGAAGCCTTCAGCATTTCACACCAGGAAGATAACAGGATCACCTCCACATTTCAGAGACTGTTCTAGCTACGGTGTAGGAACGCTTGCAGAGGGTGTGGGTACACGTGGGGAGGCAGGCTGGGAGGCTCCTGCAGCATGTGGTCCAGGGGACAGAGAAGGGTCCAAGGTGGACCATCCGGAAGTGAATGAGGAGTGGCCTCGGGAGGCAGCGCCGATAGAGAGGCTGGGGTCGTGGGTGGGACAGGACAGAGGGCGGGGAGTGGAAGGCGGCGAGCTCGCCTCCAGCACAGGCTGCCGGCCAGGGCAGAGCCCTCAGGGAGGAAGGAACGGGCAAACCCCAGCGACCTGGCCGAGGTCCGGGCGGCCCTCACAGTTAGCCGTTATCAATCTTTACCCTTCCCCGCCATCACCTGGCAGGTGAGGGAACGGAAGCAGGTTCTATGAGGAGCCCCGAAGGCCACAGCAAGACCCTGGGCCTCCAGGGCCCCGCCCAGGCCCACCCCACCTGGCGCCCAGCAGAGCGAGCTGGGAAGGCCCCATCTGCAGCAAGGGGTAAACACGACCGGCCCCCAGGGCAGCGTCCTGGGCTTCTCTGGGCACGGTATGAGTCATTGTGATAATTGAATTTTTGAGTTAAGGCTTAAAATATGGCCAAGATTGAAGAGGCAATTTGGCAGGGTCGGGAGCCCCCAGGCAGGTTTCCCTGCCTCCACCATTCGGAGGACTTATTAACAAGATCACTCTTTCTCCCCTGCACGGCCTGTTCACAAGCAGGTCTCGGGGCGGCTGGGTCGAGGAATTCAATTGTGCGTCTCTGGGGCCCGTCTCTGTTTGGGAAGGGCAGAGTGAGAGGAGGCTCCTTGGGCCGTGACGCGGGGGAGGGCTGCACTTTTTTGGAAGAGCTGGCATTTCGGGGAGATAGGGTATAGTCCAGAGACCAGGACTGTTTTGGGAACGGGTCTCGACAGACCCAGGCTCAAATTCTGGCTCCAGCACTTGCTCCAGTGACACTATACACCCCTGTTTTCTCGCCTGTAAAACGGGCAGGTGGTGCAGATGAAAGAAATGATGCCCAGCGTGGCTCCTGCGCATCAGGTGGGCGCCAGCCTGGGGGGCGAGCAGGGCCCGTGGCAGGGCCGGCGTCTCGGCCCCGCCTCTCTGTGTATCTGTTCCCTGCAGGTGCGTCTCAGGTGCAGCTCCTCAGCCACACCTGGTGATTCCTTTCTCCGAGCGGGGAAACGGATGCCTGTCCTGAAGAAGGCTTCACAGACTCCTGAATTCAGCTGCTGATAAAAGGAACTCGCCGGGGACAAGGGAGCTTTTTCCGAGGTCCAAATCATCCCTATTTGCCAAGGATGTTCTTGGCCCAAATCCAGTCCAAGCTCATGGGGCTGCTCCTCCACCTCCCCAGAGAGGGAGGGCCTTCACTAGCCCAAGGTTGGAAATATTTTACACGATTCTCAACTGGGGGATTAAAAAGGTGCTGTGCTTTGGCTTACTGAGCTCCTGAGAAGCTGTGGGTGACTGAGGCCAACGGCCAGCTGGGCTCCCAGAGGCCCCTGCCCTCAGGCGTCCAGGGTTTACCACCCAAAGGGTCAGAGATGGACCATGACCTCCACTCACGGCCTTTCCAGAAAGCTCCCACAGGCTGAGCACCAACCATGTGCCAGGCCACGTACTCAAAACGAGCGATGAAGCTGCCAGACTGTTGCCCTGTTTCTATCTGAATCCGAGGCTGGCTCCAGAGGCTAGCCCGAGCCCTGACCACACCCCCATCCCTGCCCCCACCTCCAGCCCCACCAACACCCCCATCCCCACCCCCCAGCCCCGCCCCCACCCCATCCCCACCACCGTCTCCGCTTTTGTGCACATCACCACGGAACCTTAAACAGGGCTTCCTAACTTGCTTGAGACCCGCCACTGACAGACAGATTCTTGGAAAGGCTCTCACTGTTTGGTGACTTCCAAACGGCACAGGATCACCTGCGTGACCGGGTCTGGGCTAAAGAAGGGCAATTCCCATTTTACAGGTGTATGGACTGAGGACAGAAGCATACCACTCGGGTCTAGAACCAGGCCTCCTCTTCCCTCCAGAGTACCGTGCAGAGCCATCTTGTGGGCTGTTCGGAGCTCCCTTTGAGGAACTCAGCTGTGAGACTTCTAGAAAAAGGAGCTGCCATATCATAACTAAATCTGAGTTTTCCCACACTGGAATGTACTGAGGTACATGTGCACAAGTATTTCTCAAGATGAGAGCTCAGGTGACAGGAAGCCAAGCAGAGACGGTCCTTACTGACCACCGACCTGCCCATCACTTGGCGAGAAGCAGAGGTGGGGGCCCAGGCCGACCTGCAGCCCAGGCTTGCCTCCCTGAACCCCAGGCCTCCGGCGGATGCGACCACATCACCTCCACCACCGTCGTCTCGGGAGCGGACGGGGTAGCGGCGGGGGGCACAGTTCGGGGTCCGGAACGACAGGAGGGCGCGGAGGACCTCGGACTGGTCACTCGGCTGTCCTGTGAACACACGGGTGGTCCGGACCACCCCAGCGTCCCCACCTCCAGGGAGGCCTCGGGGTGAGTGCTGGACTGAGCGATGGAGCGGCATCGCTCTGCAGGCCCCAGGGTGGGGGCGGATTTCTGAAGGACCGCTCGACGCCGGCTAGAAAACGCGATGGTGGGTGGGCATCCGGAAGAGGCCACACAGCCCCTCTCCCCTCCAAAGCAGGAGCCCCACCCGTGACAGAGAGGCAGGACGCGCTCAGCGGGAACCCCAAGCTTTATTGGCTCAACGTTCTCTTCAGGAGCCTGGTCGGCTGGGACTGGACGTTCCAGGATGGGCACTCCCGGGTCTGAGCTAGGAGAAGGGAGGGAGAGAAAAATGAGAATTTCAGGTCACATGGAGGGATTCTGGAGTACGATCCCTGACAGAGTTAAAGGTGAGAAGCTCTGAAACTGCTTTCAAAGACATGCTGTTTGATCAGTAAATATTTATAGGACCAGACGATGATGAAATATTTATCAAGTGCCCACTATGTGTCAGGCACCACTTGCTGCCATTTCTCACCGGTTAAAAGGGCAACACACCAATAACTAAGCGAACCGTCAAAAACGGAGCAGGAGAAAGCAAAACTTTCTACGCGCTGCTGGCAGAAAAACGCAGCGGACGGGTGTCCCTTGGTGTTTCAGCAGGACAGCACGCCAGCCCACCCCCACGTCCCGTCCTCCGCCCGAGGGTCTCCAAGCGACATTACCTCCAGGTTCCCTCTGGCCTTCCGAAGGACCTTGTGCGTCACAACCACTGCGGAGAGAGCAGAGGACGGGGTGATCAGACACGGGCGCCCCGCAAGACGGAGGGGAAGCAAGGGCGGGGCGGCGGCCTCCAGCCCCAGAGGTGTCCACCTCATCACACGCCGGGGGCCAAGTGACCCGTCGGAGGGGGTGGGCCGCAGACCCCTCCTCAGGCCTCAGCCACCCCCTCTGCGACGCTGGAAGGCAGGGCGTGCGACACGTTACAGATGGAAACCGAGGCCCGGCAGGGGCAGGGGGACCCCCGAGCCCACCTCCGCGGGCTGGGCCGTGCTGCCGCGAGGAGAGAGGCCTGCGCCTGTCTCGGAGCCCTCATCCCCTGGAGGAGCCGCTCTGGGAATGGGGAGTGCCCGCTCCACGCAAACCCAGGTGTGCGGGCCAGGGCCGGGGGGCGGGCGCTGCAGTCCTCGGGCCGGGCGCCTGACCGCAGGGAGGACGGGCCGACGGCCGCGGGGCGGCTCCCTGCGCCGGCAGCGCGTTCCGCCAGCGCGCTCCGCCTGGAGGAGCGGGCGGGGCGGGACCACCTCGCGGCTCCCTGGGCTCAGCGGCTGCGGGCAGAGGCCCAGCGCGTGGGAACCCACGGGCAGGCGGAGGGCCCGCCTCGGGGCACGGCTGTAAAAGGAAGCCGGCTTCTCGCCGCAGCCCCTGTCTGTCCCCCAAACGCCAGGAGCAGGGGGAAGGCCACCACTGACGGAGACGGGCCGAATCAGGACTCGCCCTCAACAGGCCTCCGTGATGCCCAGGGACTCCATCTACGCCCGGGGAGGACACACAGGCTTCTGGACCGGGTCCTCCGCCAGTGAGGCTGAGACCGACTCCCTGCTGGCTTATTCCGAAGAGGTGCCGGGCGGTGGCCTTGAGAAAATATTCATTTCTTGCCTCACAAAAACTTCCCTGTGGAGGTGAGGGAGCCCGCCCGCCACCTGTGACCCCAGGAAGGGCACAGACGTTGGGAGCCTGGTTTCTAACTGGGCGCAGTGAATCTCAGAGGGGCCCACCCCAGCCCCATGCCACAGGGCAGAAGTTCTTAACTTGGGCCCAGGGTCATGCTTCTGGGCATCCAAAATCCCTGGAAACCATGTGCAAATCTGTGTGTACACAGATGTGTGCATCTTTCTGGGGAGAGAGATCACCTCTCCTGAGATTCGCCAAGGGGCTTGGGATCCAGAGAAGATTATGTATCGTGGCACTAAAAGTATCAAAAGAGTTACATCTCACCTGGCCCAAGTTTGAAGGGGTCCCCACATCTGAGCAGCACCGCCCACCTTCCGAGCAAGAAGCCCCCACTGAGGTGAGAAGCCCGAGGGGCAGAGTGGGGAAGGGCTGGCCCCAGGCAGAGGCGTGCCTAGAGCCCAGGCCTGTCTGACAGCGCTAGACCCCTTCCACCGAAGACCCCAGCCTCACCAGTGTCCAGCGGAGACAGGTGGTTTCTCAGCTGCGACCTCAGTGAGCACCCCCAGGGGTTCCTGCCTACTAGGGGCGGCAAGTGGAGTGGGCGGTCCCCGGCATCACAGGGAGGGTCTCACAGTCACCCTGTCCCCTCCTTTCCCGGCAGACTCTGAGCAGAGCCGGCGTGTTCACCTTGACCCAGGTGGGGAAGGGAGAGGTGGGGACATTCCCCCGACTTCCACCTAGTCCCTGAGAGCCAGAGCAGACCTGGGAGAGGCAGGCAGGCCGTGGGGTCCTGGGGGCACCACAAGCCTGGACAAGCAGCCCACTCGCTGTGCGACCTTGGGTGAGCCCTCCCCGCGGCCGAGACCGACTCCAGGTCAGGCCATGAGGAGAAATACGGAGATGGTGACGCCGTCTTAGCAGGGGAGATGCTACGACTCATCGGAGGTTAACGGTTTGCCACCACCTCCATGCACAGAACTCAGTCTGACCTCATGGAATAAAAGAGCCAGAGAACTAATGCTTATGGAGCATCCGTTCTGTCCCAGGAAGAAGTACAAGAGAGCTGAGACACCACTCCCATCCCTGTCTTACAGATGAGAAAACAGGGGCACTTCTTTATGAAGTTGTGATGAGAACCCAGGCCCATCGGCCGGTCTGAGTCCTCTGGAATTTCCGTCTCTGGTTAGAGGCGAGGACTCTAGAGCTCGGAGAGCTAAAGTCATTTACTCCCAGTCTCGCAGGAAAGGGGTGACCTGAGCCGCGGCTCCCCGACCCGGGACTCGGCGCTGGGTTCTGGTCCCTGGATCCGCTGCGGTGACTTACCCATCTGAACCCACTTCCGGAACCTGCTCTCCTGGAGGCAGGGTTCACTTCCTGTGCCTGGGACTGTCTGGGCAACAGCCGCAGGGCACTGCTAACGCCGTGAAGCCCAGTGTTCCCTGGACTCGGGCTGCACAAACCACGCTCCCTCCTGCTCGCTGCTCCAGGCACCTGGCCCAGCCACACGGCCCGCAGCCACGACCCGGGGGCACTGCGGACCCCCCTTCCAGCGCCCCTCTTCTCTACCAGGAACTTGAACTCCTAGGCCAGAGCCCCACAGACATCCGCCACTCTGCCAGGGCTACCTCCCTACTAGCTTTCAACACCATCCTCGCCCCTCCACGGCCCTGTACAGCCCCCCAAGAGGTCTCCCCACCTCCCAGCCGCTCTGCTCAGCCACGGGGACCTAACACACGAGGGACCCTGTGATCACCGATGCGCCTTCCTGGGTCTGGCCCACAAAGCCCCTTGTAAGGTAAGGATGTTGACGGGCCAGCAGCCCGCGGTCCGGCAAGGGCTGTGCTGTCAAGAGGCTCTTGGAGGACCCCGGGTGAAGGACGGAAGGAAACCCAAACGCAGGAGGCGTCAGGACCGCCCAGGGCCTGGACGCGGCAGCCACCCACCGCCACTCACACTGGTCAAAGATGACCTTCTCCTGGTTCTTGCTCAGCTGCAGCAGCTTCAGGGTGTTTTGCAACTTCTTGTCTTGTTCAAACAGTTTATTGTGGAGTTTGCTGATCTCTGCCTTCAGTTCTCCTGTCTAAAGAGAGGGGGATTTAGAAAAAAAAAAGAACAAAGAGTATAAACGTCAGATCATGTAGGAAGAACTGCAAAACCATATAAAAAGCACTCAACCTTCCAAACAAAGGTGTTTGAGCAAAAGCTGGAAGCCACGTGCTGCCGTTCAGATGGCGGCAAGCGTGCAGGCACCGTGCCCCCAGGACCGCGGGCGGAGCTGCGAACCGGGGCAGCCCAGGGCGCACCCAGGCCCGCGGAGACGCAGCGGGTGTTAAGATGCGCTTAACCCTCCAACCTAGCGAGTCTACGCTTGGACAGTTACCCCCAAGGAAGGGCAGTGCAGGCCCAAGAAGATGCCTTGGCTCCAGGACGTTCACCCCAGCACTGTTCACGGCAGGACGAAATAAACAACCTGATTTGTTTCGATGGGGATTTAGGTAACTTAATTATGGTACTTATATACAGCGGAGTAATTTCGCAGCTATTAAAAATGATGTTGTAGGACTTCATTTACTGACATTGAGAGATGATCCTAATTAGTGACACAAGAGCCCAGAGCAGCTCCTGTGTACCAGGGCACGCCGGCTTCACAAAATTGAACGCATATATCTCTATCCATAGGCGTGTATATCAAGATGTCTAAACCATCTGACGACAGAGACATCACAAAAATGTTTACAGTGTTCCATTTCTCAGAGATGGGATTTGGAATATTTTGTTTTCATTTTTTTAATTTTTCAGAATTGTTTTTTTTTTTCCCAAAAAACTATAATGCTGATTTATTTTTAATGCTTACATCTTACAAGGAGGATATAAAGATATTATTCAGGGGAGTACGATCTATTAGGAAATCCTGCTTTTTTTCAGATATGGGGAGAGAGTGGATGGATGACAAACCCACGGCTACCAGGCCCCTAAAGTGAAATATGCACGCTGTGGTGACTCTCTCGGGCTTCCCTGATGGCACTAGAGATAAAGAACCCGCCTGCAATGCGGGAGACATAATGAGGTGTGCGTTCGATCCCTGGGTCGGGAAGATCCTCTGGAGGCGGGCAAGGCAACCCACTCCAGTGTTCTTGCCTGGAGAATCCCACGGACAGAGGGGCCTGGCGGGCTACAGCCCACAGGGTCCCACCGAGTCAGACAGGACTTAAGAGGCTCAGCACGCACGCACGCACCAGCTCTCCTGCCTAGTCGCCGCTGAGCCGGTGCGTGGGGTTACACGCACTCCCTTCCGCATAAAACAGCTGGATTGTAAGGTGCCCGGCGCAGGCCACCAGTGCTACACTGAAACACCTCTGCTCCCAGGAGGGAAGACAGCAGGCTGCCGACTTACAGAGAATCACTTTAGTTTGTCCCCAAACTTGTTTACGGCTTTTGTAATCAGCTATGTGATTTAATTTTTAAGTAAGCTTATGAAATATGTGTCTGAAAAGACAGAACTGGTTGAAAGAAAACCTGCATATGTTTCAGGGAAGACCTGATAAAGGCAAGTCACTAAAAAAAAACCACATTTCTGCCAAATTAGGTGTGGGTGAGTCAACTCTAAAAGGTGTGGGAGGAACACAGTCTAGGAGAATTCTACATTCAAATTGCTTCGCAAGTGCCTAAGTTTTTTCTTCATCTTCAAGAAACAGAAATTGGAAGTGACAGACATACATTATGGATGTAGTTTATGAAAGAAAGGAGATGGGGAACTTTAATCAGCAGACCCACATTCAAAGAAAAGGCCCTGGCCCAACATCAAAAGAATGGCAAATGAATGTACATTGAACTGTTTTTAAGTTAAACTGAGATGTTTAAGGTATGTATCATTTTTTGATTCCCTGCCTTAACCTACTTTTAAGATTAACCAATCGTGTCAGCTACAAGGACTTCGACAGTGCTTCCAAAACAGATCCTAATTAGAACACGAGGTTTTCTTTGATTCTTCCTCAAGCTGAGAGCCCGGAGACTTCTGCTCTGGCCGTGGTTTTGCAGGCCACACATTCTGGGACAAGGTCACTCTTCACTCAGAGCCCTGGGTCCACATCTGTAAACAGGGACGATGCTGGACCCTCCTGTCACGCTGCAGAGGACAGAGGCTCAGAGGAGAGGCTCCCTGAAGACAGGGACAACAGTTACTGCTCACCTTGTCTGCCTAACCTTACCTCTCCTTCTAAAGTCAGCTCAGATAGCACCTCCTCCAGGAAGCCCTCCTTGAGACCCTTCCCCACCACAGCCTCGGTTGCTTACCTCTGGGTGCCCATCGTGTCCAGGGCTTTCCCTAACATTTCCCACTTCACAGTGGATTGTAACAGGTCATTACTTGTTTGTTTCCCCACCTACACTACAAGCTCTCTGAGGGCAGAACTCAATTCTCCCCTCTGACTCCCCAGTGACTGGCTCAGAGTAGGTATGAGACCATCTGCCAAGTGGTGGGTTCATCTGCGCTCTCAAAATACCCTGAACACCCTGAATTCTATCCAGCACTGAAGACAAGGAATTATATATAAGTGTCTGCTGTCTCTATGAAATAAAAATCTTCATTTTCACAGGATGAAGGCGCCAGGGTGAAAATAGCGGGGCTCCAGAGCCCAGCTCCATTGCTTCCAGATGCTAAGATGATGGAGCAAGTGAGCTTCAGTTCTTGGTGGTGATTTAGTCACTCGGTCATGACCGACTCTTGCGACCTCATGGACTGTATGCCACCAGGCTCCTCTGTCCAGAGGATTTCCCAGGCAAGAACACTGGAGTGGGCTGCCACTTCCTTCTCCAGGGATCTTCCTGATCCAGGGATCTTCCCGACCCAGGGATCAGACCTGCATGTCCTGCACTGCATGCGGATTCTTCACCACTGACCACCAGGGATTCCCCTTCAGTTCTTACTTCTGAAAAACGGGACTAATAATACTTAACCCTCTGGAGGCTCCTGGAAGGGATAAGAAGAGATGCGAGTGTATAGCAGAGTCCCTGATACCATGCAGGCGTGCAACAGAGCAACTCTTCCTCGGGGCCACAGCGCTGAGATCAGAGCTGACTTAACGAGTGTGCCACCTGACTTCTCAAACTGCTTGTTTTTTTCTTCCCGGTTGGTTGTTATTCTTTTTTAAAATGAAAAATCTCAAAACATTTACAGAAGTAGAAAGAACAGGAGAACGAACCACTAGATACCCATCCAGCTTCAGCAGCTACAGCGATCAACTCACAGCTAGACTCGTTTCATCCATACCCCTGCCTGTCCTCCGTCTGAAATTATTTTTAAAAATCAATCCTAGAACCCAGTCATGTTTCATCCCAAAATATTTCAGTATACAGCTCTAGAAGAAAAAGATTCTTTTTTAAAAAAACCACAAGGTCATTATCACATCTAAAACAATGAGCATGACTGCTTGGTATCACCAAACAGATGTCGGTAGGTATGTTCCTGATTGCATCATAATTTTATTTTTATTATTTTTTTAAAACAACCGGATAGATTGAGCATCCAAATAAACCATGTTTTGTATCTGACTGTTATGTCTCCAGCTCCTTTTAATCCAGTGGGTCTCAGAGTTACCAAGAAGCCTCGTAAAATCAGATCACTGGGGCCACCCCCAGACTTTTCAGTAGGTCTTGGGTGAGGCCTGAAAACCTGCCTTTCCAACCAGTGTCCAGATAGGTTGGTGCTGCCTGTCCAGCGACCGCGACCTGAGAACCCTGCACGTCTGCAAGTTTCGCTCTCCCTCCTCTCCCTTTTTTCTTAGGATGAAAAGCGGTTCTGAGCTCACGTTGTACAAATCCTGCCCCAGACCTGGAATCAAGCCATTTCACCGAGGAGTTCTAATTGCCTTTAGGAAAAAAAAGGTACTTAGAAACCATGACTTGGCACCAGGGGTGCTCCCTGGTCCTGGCTTGGACATTTTCAGAGTCTTTTAAGTAAAGAGAACTACTAAATTTTTAAAATAGAAAATACATAAGAAGTTCATACATATGCATTTCTCTTCCCTGATAGTAAAAATTTCAACATAAGTTATTTGTTTAATACTATGATTAAAATATAGTAATTTCAAAACATCAATACAAATATTATTAACAATATATTTACTAAAAACACTTTAAATTTTTTGACAGTTCGTTCCTGCTCTTTCAGTATTTCCACTAAGAAAATATAATCAAATTACTGGCCCACCAGGGAATTTTTGAAATGTTTCCTCTTCTGAGTGGTTATGCCTTCAATTATATAAGGAAAGTTGGTTTGTTTTATCTTGAATATTTTAAAGTTGCTTTTCCCCGCATTTTAATTTTTATTTATATAAAGCATTTATAGAGTTTCAAAGTGAAATTTATGAAGCAGGATCAGTTCAGAGAAATCTACCTTCTATCCTTGTTCTTCCATCCTCTTCCTTCCCACCCCTATAACTCTTCTATTACTATTTATCCTTTCTCTTAAAAACATTTTTTTAGTACACACAAATCATGTCTTATTTTTCAGCATCTCTTATAAAACTTCAAAAATGAAAGTGATTTTCCTGCCAGGAGGAGGGCCATGCTGGGATTGAAAGCATAACGTAAGTCCAGAATTAGAGGGTCCAGGTGGCTACTCCCCTGGACAATTTAGTTGACCGAAGTGAATAGTCTTTTATTTTTCACGTTTTAAAAAAAAATTATTTTCAATTGGGGGATAACTGCCTTCTAATATTGTGTTGGCTCCTGCCATACAGAAGTGTGAATCAGCCCTAAGCACACATGTGTCCCCTCCTTCTCTCCACACCCCCATCCCACCCCACCCTCGAGGTCGTCAGAGCACCGGGCTGGGCTCCCTGTGTTACATGTTGTATATACAGCAACTTCTCATTAGCTATCTATTTTACATATGGTGATGTAAATGTCTCAGTTCCTCCCACCCTATAAATATTTTTATAAACAAATATATGTACATATTTGTATCTCTCCCCACAACTTTCTCAGATAAACTTATACATATGATACACACTTTCTAGAGGAGTCTGAGGGGCTGTAGGAGATGCAAAAGGCAATTTAATGACACTCAGAAAAAATACCAGGTAGTTAAAAAAAAAACCCCTGGAGCTGCTGGTGGAAACTTGGAAATCTGCTTCACACAGATTTCACACCAAGAAAAAGGCACTGTATGAAACACAGGCAGGGACAGAAAAGTGGCTAGAGGCAATTTAACACCACACAGGGGGTCTGTGTGTACCAGCAACCATATCGGAGCATCTCCGAGGGCCTTTTTCTGGCTCTAAAATTCTGTGATGCTAAAGTGAGCATAATCAATTACCTGAGAAACCCTCGGAAATAAGGTGCAAACCATCAGAAGCACTGACCAGCCCCTAGACTAATTTGCTAGTGGGGGAGACGAACGTGCCGATAATTTGTGTTTATACACACAGATACACACACAGGGACGAGAAACAAGAAGTGCATCCCATCTATTTAACAGACATGACTCTGACTGAGGACAAAAACACTGTATCAAGCTTAGACATAGGCTTTAAAAATCAGATGAGCAAACACTAGTTTAGAAGGATGAGAGGAAATCATTCATTCATTCAAAAACATGAACAAAATACACATGGCCCCTCATGGAAAACAGAGACACAGACATTAAACAAATATGTAACTATAACGTACGGTGAAGGTTGGGATGAAACTGAAGAGGGTGCTATGACTGACTGATCGGAAGCCCTCTCGGACCTTGAAGTAACATTTAAGCTGAGACCTGAGAGGTGAGAAAGAGCCAGCAGGAGGGAGGGAACACTTCTGTTTTCTGGGCCTGAGATGGAAATGAGCTTGGAGGGTTAGGAGGAAAGGCAAGGCCAGTGTGGAGCTGGAGCTCGGGGGGGTGGGTTCCTCTCCCACAGGCCATCTCCACTCCACGCACAGATTTCCTTGCATGATGACTGGACATGCATTTCCCGAGCTTGGTGCACCCAGGTTCCTGCCCAGGATCCCAAGAGGGATGCCCTAGGACAGGCCCAGCAGAACCTTCCGAGCCAAGAGCCACTTCACTGCTACTTCCCTGCCATTGCTGGGAGCTCTGAGGGCTGTGAGAAGGTAACTAGATAGGTGATAATGTGGAATGCACATTTCCCTTCTGCCTTCCTGCTGGACTTGGCCAAAAATTTATAGGTTAGATAAAGGAGGAAATATCTATCAGACTATCAAGGAAAGAACTTGAACTCTTCCTTAACTGGCAAGCTGCTTCTTCCAGGGAGGCTTCTCTGATTACTGGAGTGGGTGCTTGCCTTGACCTAATATGACATGGTACTCACACACACCGAAATCAGATGGATTATATTCCTTGCAGCCAAAGATGGAGAAGCTCTATATAGTCAGCAAAAACAAGACCAAGAGCTGACTGTGGCTCAGATCATGAACTCTTTATTGCCCAATTCAGATTTAACTGAAGAAAGTGGGGAAAACCACTAGACCATTCAGGTATGACCTACATCAAATCCCTTATGATTATATAGTGGAAGTGACAAATAGATTTAAGGGCCCAGATCTGATAGACAGAGTGCCTGATGAACTATGGACAGAAGTTCATGACATTGTACAGGAGACAGGGAGCAAGATCATCCCCAAGAAAAAGAAATGCAAAAAAGCAAAACGGCTCTCTGAGGAGGCCTTACCAATAGCTGTGGAAAGACGAGAAGCGAAAAGCAAAGGAGAAAAGGAAGGATATGTCCATCTGAATACAGAGTTCCATAAGAATAGAAAGGAGAGATAAGAAAGCCTTCCTCAGTGATCAGTGCAAAGAGAGAGAGAAAAATGATAGAATGGGAAAGACTAGAGATCTCAAGAAAATGAGAGTTACCAAGGGAACATTTCATGCAAAGATGGGCTCAATAAAGGACAGAAATGGTATGGACCTAATAGAAGCAGAAGATATTAAGAAGAGGTGGCAAGAATACACAGAAGAACTATACAAAAAAGATCTTCACGACCCAGATAATCACAATGGTGTGATCACTTACCTAGAGCCAGACATCCTGGAATATGAAGTCAAGTGGGCCTTAGGAAGCATCACTACGAACAAAGCTAGCGGAGGTGATGGAGTTCCAGCTGAGCTATTTCAAATCCTAAAAGACGATGCTGTGAAAGTGCTGCACTCAATATGCCAGCAAATTTGGAAAACTCAGCAGTGGCCACAGGACTGGAAAAGGTCAGTTTTCATTCCAATCCCAAAGAAAGGCAATGCCAAAATTTGCACTCATCTCACACTAGCAAAGTAATGCTGAAAATTCTCCAAGTCAGGCTTCAGCAATACATGAACCATGAACTTCTAGATGTTCAAGCTAGTTTTAGAAAAGGCAGAGGAACCAGAGATCAAATTGCCAACATCTGACGGATCATCGAAAAAGCAAGGGAGTTCCAGGAAAACATCTATTTCTGCTTTACTGACTATGCCAAAGCCTTTGACTGTGTGGATCACAATAAACTGGAAAATTCTGAAAGAGATGGGAATACCAGACCACCTGACCTGCCTCTTGAGAAACCTATATGCAGGTCAGGAAGCAACAGTTAGAATGGGATATGGAACAACAGACTGGTTCCAAATAGGAAAAGGAATGCGTTAAGGCTGTATATTGTCACCCTGCTTATTTAACTCATATGCAGAGTACATCATGAGAAGCACAAGCTGGAATCAAGACTGCCGGGAGAAATATCAATAACCTCAGATATGCAGATGACACCACCCTTATGGCAGAAAGTGAAGAGGAACTAAAAAGCCTCTTGATTAAAGTGAAAGAGGAGAGTGGAAAAGTTGGCTTAAAGCTTAACATTCAGAAAACTAAGATCATGGCATCTGGTTCCATCACTTCATGGCAAATAGATGGGGAAATAGTGGAAACAGTGGCTGACTTTATTTTGGGGGCTCCAAAATCACTGCAGATGGTGACTGCAGCCATGAAATTAAAAGACACTTACTCCTTGGAAGGACAGTTATGACCAACGTAGACAGCATATTAAAAAGCAAAAACATTACTTTGCCAACAAATGTCCGTCTAGTCAAGACTATGGTTTTTCCAGTAGTCATGTATGGATGTGAGAGCTGGACTATAAAGAAAGCTGAGTGTTGAAGAATTGATGCTTTTGAACTGTGGTGTTGGAGAAGACTCTTCAGAGTCCCTTGGATTGCAGGGAGATCCAACCAGTCCATCCTAAAGGAAATCGGTCCTGAATATTCATTGGAAGGACTGATGTTGAAGCTGAAATTCCAATACTTTGGCCACCTGATGTGAAGAACTGACTCATTTGAAAAGACCCTGATGCTCGGAAAGATTAAGGACAGGAGAAGAAAGGGACGACAGAGGATGAGATGGTTGGATGGCATCACCAACTCGATGGATGTGGGTTTGGGTGGACTCCAGGAGTCGGTGATGGACAGGGAGGCCTGGCGTGCTGCAGTCCATGGGGTTGCAAAGAGTTGGTCATGACTGAGCGAATGAACTGAACTGAACTCACCACACAAGCCCCAGGGCCGGCATCTGCTCTGACTCCTGAGCTGTGCCAGGGCAGATGCAAACGAGGACGGGGTGGGAGCAACTGTTCTTAATTCAGTCACGTTCAAGTTACCGTCAAGTCTAGCTTTTAAGGGAAATTTCAGTGGCTTTATGATAAACGATTTTCATTGGCTTAAAAAAAAAAGCCAAAACTAGTTTCTAAGTAGTAAAAATAGATTTACAAAGCCCACTAAAATATGATGCTGAAAGCTATCAAAAGGAATCAAGACAGTCCAGAGAAAAGGCATCAGAAATGAAAGAGATTTTGAACAGAAAGGAATGAGCTAGTCCATGAGGACAACCTGGGACTTAAAAGCTTATCAAATGCAAGTCTGTCCTTGGGATTCAACAGTGGAGCTTCCAGCCCAGCTCTGCATCCTGAGTACGTGCCTCCCTGCCCAAACCGCAGTTTCCTCGTGTGTAGAATGTGGACAGGGTTCCTCCCAAAACAGACGTGCTCAGCATGGCGCCGGGGTCGCGTCCACGCTGTAGGCCCCTTGCCGGGCACCAGGGGACGGAGGAAGAACAGGCCTTAGCAGCCAGCGCGGTGTCTGACACGTCACTCAACAAGCACGGAGGCTTCCCCGCGACCCTCTGTGTTCCCCCAGCGGAGGGCACAACTGCTGCGGGCCAGGCCCTGGGCTGGACAAGGAGGCGGCGGGGACCCGCCCCGGCGGCCCCCTGGAGCCTCTGCCTCCGCGTGCCACCACCCACCTGTTCGCAGAGGAGCGTGCCCTGGCCATCGGTGGGCGGCGAGACCTTCCAGAAACGTGCCAGCAACCTCGTGGCCTCGTCCAGGATCAGCCTGGCGGCGCTCACGCCGGTGAGGACGCTGCCCGGGGGCGCCTGCGAATGAGAGGCAATGAGAGGCTGTGAGGTGCAGTCTGGAGAAAGACCCTGGACGAGCTGGCTCTCACGGGCAGCGTGAACCGCCGGACCGCAGGGCCTGTGTTCCACACTCTGAGCCCGAGCCTGGTGCAGACAACATCGATGTTCTGTTACAGCTGGTGAACTGCAGATTATGAGGGACTTCGCTGGTGACATTAGGCCCACCGATAAGCATGATCAGCGGCCACCTGAGTGCGCTATATTTACTTCGGCCAGAAGAGGGTCCGTGGCCGGCCCCCGCCCTGCCCCGCAGCCCCGGAGCCTCTCAACAGCCAGCGATGCAGCCTGATCGTTTCTGCCCCCTGCATCCCCGGTTCCCCGGCTCCGCCTGCCGCCAGCGGGACTTGGCCCGTCAAGTCTCTGTCACCCTCTCGGGCAGGCAGGAGCAAGTCAAACCGGGGACTTTCTCCAGGGCACAAGAAAGCAAAGAACGTGAACCGCGGAAGGGAAAGTATGAAATAGATTTTTTTAAAAAAAGAAATGAAGAGTATTGTCTCCATAAGTAATAAAATAAAAACAAAACAATATGACACACCCTGTTAAGCTATAAAATTGGCAAAAAATAACTTATAAATAGAAATACTCAATGAAGACAGAGGTGCAGAGGCACTCTCACTTGTAAATGGAGATACTGACACAAATTTTTGGAAGGTAACACAGCAGTGGTTTCCAACAAAAGCTACGAAGGGTCCACACAGCCTTTGAGCACGTGATTTTACTTTTAGAAGTTCGTCCCTAATGAACGGTTCTAAGATATCACCAGAGATCCAGTTAGGATGCTCGTGACAGCTTCAATGTCCAGTAAACAGGTGAAAGAGTAAATAAACGGCGCTATATCCACGCTAGCCTACTTCTCAGCCATTAAAAGTCAAGTCTTCAGAAAAATACTGAATGAGATTGAAAAATGTTAATATAATGTTAACTGAAAGTCAAATACAAAACTCATATGTAATGAGTCAGTTTTATTAAACTTTATGAATGAGATACAAGTATACATATGAAAATATTAAGCATTGAGCACTATGTGGTATTTTTATAGATGTTTTTATGTTTCTCTATAATTTCTAGTTTCTGTAAAATAAAGATCATAATCAGAAAAGAACAATACTCTTATATTTACGAATCCATTCAACGAGTATTTATCATGCACCTATTCCATGCCAGGCCCTGGGCGACACAGTGGATACAACAGTGAACAAAATACACACGATCCCTACCTTTTACTCTTCTGACGCTTATTATTAATGGAATAAAAAAGGCAAAACTGGCTTTTTGTAAAACAAAACAAAAAGGCAAAACAGCTGTTACGAAGTATGGGGCTCAAGTGTCCTCAATGAGAACCCAAAAAGAAGGAGGGTCAGAAAATGTGACCCTCAGAAGCACGAAGGTTGAGTCCAGTCTGGGGGAGGAAGGAAATCTGACCCCAAGTCTTGGAGGAAGTGAATGAGAAGCTTTATGCCAAGCACACATGGGTCCTTGACTTTAAAATGAGGATTCTGGCAGGATGCCACAGGAAGAAGGGGTAGGTGGTCTTCCCAGCCAGAGGGCACGGGGGCCAGGGCTGGAGGAAAAGCAACCGTGCCCGGCTGGGCCAGCCCCGGGGAGCGGGGAGAGACAGAGAGATGGCGGGCACGTGGGCGGGAGCAGGCCCCAGCATGAGAGAGTCTGCACAGCCCAGGGAGCGGGGACACAGGGAGCGGGAGGCGTCACACGGCTGCGGGCGCAGGACGCCAGAGCGCCCTGGAGGACACAGTGGGGTTCCAGTCCTGGTGGCGCCGAGTTCCTCCCGCTCGGCATCTGCACTGTGGGCACGCTGCCACCCACCGTGAAGGCTGCTCTGGGGTGAAAGAAAACACGGCACTCACCGGCCACGTGCTGGGCTGGCAGCCGCCACCCGTCAGAGGGGGCGCAGGGCAGCTCGTGTCGGCAAGAGCGCCCCAAGGGACTGTGCGATCCTTGCACGCCACGTGAGGATCAGTGGCCACGCTGAGCGCGGAGGCCGGGAGGGGGACGGACCAGTGACCGGGGGGAAGAACGGATGGACACGCGACAGGACTGAAGGACAGACGGAGGCCGCCGTGCGGCAGGGTGACCGCAGTAGCACAGGGACACGCCTCAGCAGGCATCCCCCCCGAAAAAAGAACAACCTGCAGACCAGACCTGCCCTGCGAGTCTCGGGGCTGCCTTTCCTGGCCCCTCTTCCCAGGCGAGGCCCCACGGCCCCCCTGCCTCCTGCCTCCGCCTCCTGCTCCCCGTGCATCCCTCTCCCTCCGGCGCCATCACTAAGGTTACCTTGGTTACCAGCTCCTGACTCATGGGGCCGGGAGCCTCTCGGATCTGAAGGTCCATCTCAGCGAGGAGCGTCTGGCCCCGGGCAATCTGCTCACACAGGGCATCGTAGTCCTCGGCCGGGCCCAGCACGTGGCAGCCGCTCTTGCTGGCCCACGGGCGGTGGCTGGGGACCAGGGAGGACACGTAGGAGGTGCTGACGACGGAGGTGCCGCTGTCGCAGGAGAGGGTGTCCACGTCATCTCCAGAGAGCGGAGGCATCTCTGAAGCTGCAGAACGAGAGGGGAGACGTGAGATCTCCTGGGAGCAGCACCTGCCTTCGATGAGCTGTGTGTAAGGATGCGAAGCCAGCCGGGAGGCGAGAGCCCGCAGGTCCAAATGCCACCTGACACCGCCCAGAGGGGAGACAGGCTGAGATCCAGGATGCCAGTCTGTGCGCCACCTATTGAGTAAGCCCCGGGCTTAGTCACCTCATTTCAACCCAGCCAGCACTCATCAGAGTCCTGCAATGCAGAAGAGCCCGGTCTACACAGAGAAACCGAGGCAGGACCTGCGCTTCAGTGGTCTGAGGCCTGACCGGACCACAGACGCCACGCGGAAGGGGTAAGAGCCCGACATCAGAGAGCCGGAGCTCAGAGGACAGGACAATCAAGCCTGTGCAGGAAGGGAGACCAGAGACGGCTTCCTGGAAGAAGCAACAACTGCGCTGGGGTGAAAGGGTAGTGAGAAAGATGCTACACAGAGGAAAAAGCCTGCCGCTTTCCACCTCTGCATCAACAGAAGCACAGATGGGTGATTCTGACAGGGGCCATCAGGAGAGACACTTCCCAGAGCCATTTGCATTCAGGAGGAGTCTTGAAGCAGCAGGATTTTCACTAGCAGAGAAGCGGGCAAGGTTGCTCTGGCAAAGGCAGGAGCCATGCTGCACAGTCCCCGTGAGAGGAAATCTGCAGGATGGGGACCCATCTGTGTGGCTCCAGGTGGGCAAAGGGGTGTGGCTGGGCAGGCCCGCCTGGGCTGGACGCTGCAGGCCCTCGAAAGTCATGCTAAGGTAGTCGCTCTAATCCAGGGCAACAGGGATCCCCGCCAACGATGTCCCTAAGGTTGGTAACACCTAGGAACACAGGAACCAGCTTGGAGGAAGAGATCGCCAGCTGGAGATGCTGAGAACATGAAACCCTAAATCCTGCCAAATACTCTTCTGAGTTGGAACCAGGGACCCCCTTGCCCTCAACTGAGCAAGTGCCACCGAGAAACCCAATGGTGCCATGGTTACCCAGACTTTAGCTCTGTACCTGATCTTGGGGGCATTGCTGGGGTGGGACCAAACAGATCACATGAATTGTCAGTTGCCATGGGACACTTGTCACCATCTGCACAAGGCAAAATAAGGGAAATAAATCATCAAAAGTTTTAGTTTCATTCTCATCAGCATGTGAGAGAGAGAACTGCATGAAAATACAGTCAAGTTCTGGACACACACACGAGCGTTCTTTCAAATCCTCACTGGGCCTCTCTCCCGCCAGGCCTTGCGGGACAGAGTGAGCAGGCCTCCTGGAAGGCCCCTCTTTGTCCAGACAAGTAAGCAGACCACTCCCCCGAGGGGTCAGGGCTCAGGGACGGAGGCACAGGGGCTGTGGGAGCCCAGGTCAGGGGGGGAGACCCAAGGAGGCAGAAATGCTGGCAGAGGGGGGCCGGTCGAGACACCGCAGGGAGCGTGAAGCAGGGGGGCTTCAGGAGGAATGGCTGGCGGCCCGAGCCTAGAGGCGGCCGCGGTTACCCACACAGGAGGGAAGGGTTCCCTAAAGGAGGACCTGGGAGGTGATGCACGGGAACAGGGAAGCGGGGAGAACCGGTCAGATGCAGGACAAGACGCCGAGCCGCATTCTATGGGGCACCTCTGAGCTCCCAGGAGCTCAGGGACAGCGTGGCGCTCCAGTTCAGATTTCCTGGGAGAGGCGGCCAAGAGACTGAGATGGGAACGGATCTGCCTAGCATGACCTGGAGCGGCGGGGACAGAGCGAGCACTGTGTCCACGCCTCGCGGGGTCCGGCTCAGCTCATTCTCACTCAGGCATCTCCTGAGAGTGCGCTTTGCTATCGGGGGGCCAAGGAGCCCTGGGGGTCTGCTCTGGGGAGCTGGCCCAAGAGGGATCACTTCCTACAAAAACAGCAGTCTTCAGAGCAGAACTTTCAGACAGCTGCTCTTCACTACCATCCTGGAAAGTCTTTTGCAAAGGAGGAAATGCTGCTGCCTACAGTGTAATTCTCATCTCCAACAGAGGAGGCAGGAGAATGTCCCCACGGAGGCAGTGCTGTGAATCTTGAGCTAACTCTGAGCAAAGTCCTAGAAGGGCCGGGAGCAGACCTCTACTTAAGGGCCTCTCTGGCCAGGCCCACTGCTGAGGTATCACCCATGCAGAAGGCGGCAGTAGGGGCCCCTCCCAGCCCTGCCAGGCTCCCTTGCGGGGTCTTACCCTAAGAACACCGCTCAAAAGAACAATCATGTTAATGCTGATGTTCACTGAAGCACCGAATCAGAGACCACTCTAATCGTCACCACTGCAGTGGCTTGGTGACCGACAATCATCTGAAAACAACTAATTAGGAAGCCCCTGTGAAGGACGGGGTACCACTGATGATGTAATATTGGGCAAAAACTAAGAAAGGCACAAAAGCCAATCTGAACCCTATGAATTCACGCCTGTACCTGATTACCCAACGAAGCAACACCAAGCACCAAGTACAAAAAATCAATATTCTGTAACGAGGAAGGACCTTTTCCTTTTTACTTTTCCACATTGTCACAGCACCTTTTTGGTTCAAATTTTAAAATCCTTCCCAAGGAGAAACCCATGAGTCAATCACTACAAGTTCCAAGGCTTGGTGACTGGGTGCTCTTTGAGAGATTGTAACTTTCTAAATTAAAGGCGACAGGTTTAAGTCCCAACCTAAGTGAAGGATAAGTAAAGTGTTAAGTATAAACTCCTTACTCCCCCGCCCCCGACACACACACCCTCCCTGCGGGTGTAAGGACGGTGACCCCCAGACCCCTGAAGCCCTCCCAGGCGTTGCTTCAGGAACAGACTGCACTTGGAGCTGGGAATGATTTCTAGCTCCAGCTCTGCCACCGACTTGGGGCGGTAACTCTGGAAAAGCCTCTTGCCCTGAGTTTTAGTTCCTTCATAAAAAGAGCAAAGAGGCTGGCCTGGCTGACTGCTTTGAGCCTGAGTGTTTGCCGGTGTTTTCTGGACCTATGTGGGAGGGGGACAGAGGGGGTCCGGGAGCCCAGTTTATCCTCTCTCTGCCCTCTCTACATCCTCTGCAAGGCCAGACAAAAAACCTGCAAGCAAACGCCAAACAGAACTAGCGTTCAAAACTGCCAGGAAGCTCTTCAGACCCTGAGACACTGACAGCTGGAGGAAGAGGTGCAGAACCTCTTTTAAAGGTGGTAAAAGGGACTAAACTGGATTTCCAGCAGCAGGTGATGTGGACAGGACTAAGGGGAGGGGAGGGAGCAAGACTGGAGGCAACAAGGGTGGCTGGAAGCCATGGCTTGGCTGCCCTGAGAATCCACAGGCCCCAGGCAGAGATGATGGCATTTTGCCAAAGGTGACAGCTAATTCGTGGTCAGGCCCCAGGTTCCAGGGGTCTGGCGAGTCTGCTGTTGGCGGGCAGACACCTCTGTGGGGCGAGGGTGGGATTCAGAAGCTCGCGTGTCCCGCACAGACGCACAGGGCTGTCTCAGACAGTGGGGAGAGGCAGGGCAGTACCGGGCTCGTCCAGCGGCAGGGGCCGCTCAGGGGCGGACAGGGTCTGCAGGGCCGACACGGGAGCGGCCTCCCGGGCCTCCTTCCTGTCCTGCACCAGCTGCTCCTCCACCCAGCTCTGCAGCGCCACGCTGGTCCTGATGCCTTTCTCCAGCAACGCCTGCAGGGCCTGGACCTCGGCCAGGAGGCGATGCAGGCGGCCCAGGAGGTCCTGGCCCGTCCAGCCTTCTCTCGACACCTCCACACCGGCCTCTGTGAGCAGGAGCAAAGGGAAACCTCGACACAGTCCACTGCCAAAGGGTCAGCCGTGAGCTGACGCTGCTGGCCACCCGCCGCCACCCCCAGCCTCCTCCCCCACCACCCTCCTCCCCTACCCAAGGACTAGGAACGGTTGAAAATAACAACTCGACTTTAAAAACAAAAATATCGGCAGACTTAATTGCTGCTATTCCACAGGCTAAGTAAGAGCTGGAAATTAATCTTCGCTTCTGGCCATTAAGGCCTAGCAAATTGCACACCAAACCCCGAAATTATGTCTAGTAGTAATAAAATCTATTTGGGCTGGAATTATAGAATGAAAGGGGCTGATTTTCAGAGCCACAGTGTATTAAAAAGGCGCAACAGCAGGAATAAGAAGAGCAACTTGAGGAGAAAATGAAAGCTGAGAGGTGACCCTTTTTTAGATAAAACTTTCAATAGGGAGAAACCATCTGGAAAATTAGTTGAAAAGAAAAAAACAATAGCAACAGAAACCCCCACCCACCTCAATATTGATTCTAAAACATTAGCGTTTACAGTCAAGTCACTCTGACCCAGCATCTCTCTAGGACAGAGCGCGGACCAGCAAGCATCTCCAGAGCAACGCTCAGCACACAGTAGGTGCTCCATGATTATCTGCTGAATGAATGGACCAAAAAAAAAAAAATACACTAGCAGGAAAATTGTTATTTCTGGAGCATCTACTATGTGCCAGGTACTGTGCTAGGATACTTAATAAATGAGCGCATCTAATTTTCATGACTTCATAGAACCGAGATTAGCAGACGTGTGTTTCAGCAGAAGGAACAGGCCCAAAGCGGCGAGCTGACTGCAGAAGGCGCACCCCGGGGATGCGAGGCTATGAGAAGCCAGACCTCAGCCGGCTGGGCCCCTGAGCCTCAGTCCTTCCCGGTTTCCTGCTGCCGCTTCAGAAGGAGGGTGGGCCAGAGCGTCTGCCTCAGAGTCGACCTGCTCCAGCAGGGAGGCAGGACTGGGGTTTCAGGACACCGGGCCAGCCTGCTGCGGGCGGAGAGGAGAGCGCTCCCGGCCAGGGGGCCCAGTACCTCGCGGGCTCCGCTGCTCTCGGTCCAGCGTCTCGCACACCTTCAGCTCCGCCCGCAGGGCCCGCAGGAGCCTGTTGCTCTGCAAGAGCAGCTGCTGCCTCAGCGTCGTCTCCTCCTGCAGCCTGGAAAAGCCCCGCCGGCACGGGGAGGAGAGGCTAGTCTCACGCGGGGGGCAGGCAGTCCTGCTGTGACCCGGGGAGCGCGGCCGAGACTGTTGGCGGTGCTGGGGAGCATCCTGAGGGCCCCTCCGGGCCCTTGACATCTGAGATCTTGGGTCGTCCTCACAGACACCCCAAGAGGGACATGCTACGAATGCCCAACTCAGGAACATGAGGAAGTGAAACGCAAAATGGTTATGTCTCACCCAGGGGTGCCCAGCTCGGGAGAGAAGCAGGGCTGTGATGACACAGACCACGAGCTTACGGGTCACTGCACCGCACTGGGGAGGCAGGGCGACCTCAGGAACTAAAGGTCGGGGGCAATCAGGAGAGCTGACGGGGCTGCTGAGACACACGGGCCGAAACGGAGGCCACGGGGACCGAGGGGCCTGCAGAGGCGCAGTCAGCATGACCGGCTCAGAGTCCGAGCCAGACGCACGTCAACCCTGCACGCAGAACCGCCCATGGCTTCCCGGTCACTCAGCAGGAAAGCCTAGGTCCTCCCCGGCCCCAGGGCCCTCCTCCATCCCAGCCCCTCCTCCAGCAGGGCCCCCTGCTCTGCCCTGCACAGGCCAAGGACACCCCGCCCGGGCCCTCATTCTTTCCAAAGAGAAGGACCAGAGGCTCCGCGGGGCGGACGCACTCACTGCCTCCAGGCGGCTGCTCAAACAGCATCTTTCAGGGAGGCCGGCCGTGACGCTCTCAGGATGAAATGGAGCCATCTGGCCCCCAGGCCCCATCCCCTGACTCTGAGGACTTTCCTCCTCTTACTCCATTCCCACCGGACATGTCACATGCTGCGTGCTCATTGCGTCCGGCCCCGGGCAGAGGACCCTGACCCCTACCTGCTCAGCGCCCTGCGGCCATGGCAGACCTCCTGAAGCAGCCGCTGGTTCTGACTCTCCTTCTCGTCCACCTCCCTCTGCAGCCTCTCCTTCTCCGCCCTCACAGAGGCCAGCTCCCGCTGCAGGTGCTCCAGGCTCGCGGCCTTCCTGGAGAGGGCCTCGCGAAGCTTCTCATTCTCCTTCTGTTTATCTGCATGCAGAGGATAGCGCCGCTGAGAGGAGACACCATTTGTTTTTCCAACCTTATTACGCAAATACAGCACTTCAGCCGGAGTGCGCCAAGAATACAAAGGAGAGAAGGAGATTTCATCTGGCATTTGTGATTGTGGCATTCCAATTATCTCATGCGTTTTGGGCAGATAAATCTGTCAACATCAAGGCTGCAGATTAAACGTCACTGGGATGAGATGGGCCCGTTTAATTTTCTATTAAATGATGGGCTGTGCCAACCTAGTTACTGTGGCTTCACAGAGCAAAACCTGGGGAGACATTAGAGACAGAGGCAAGGAACGGGGCTCAGAACCCTGGTGACGGGTGCTGGGCAAGTCTGAGAGGCCGGCCAGGAGGCCAGCGGGCTGTGCAGACGGCCCCTCAGCCACCACCGCCAGGCCAGGAGGCCAGCGCTCCCGAGGGGCGAGCAGCGCTGGGGCTCGGGGGTACACGGCCCAGCATGAGGCCTGGAGACAGAGGGGCATGCTCAAGTGCGGCTCTTCTGCTTACTGACCCCCACCGGCTCCAGCCAGTCTCTTCACTTCTCCGTGCCTCCGTTTCCTCATGTGCGTGGCCAGGAGCCGTGACGGAGCTGCTACATGTAAAGACTTCGCCGAGGGCCTCAAAGCCCACTGCAGGCTGCCAGCGCCCCGGTGGCTGCTAGCTGTGCCCACGCTGCTGACGGCTGAGGTCGCCGCAGAGCTCACTGTGTTACCTTAAGATCTCCCCGTGTATCATCCTGCTTGTTCTTCAGAGCAGACCTCCATGGAGGCACTTGGCTTACTCTCTATTTTCCAGACAGGATGTCAAGGATCAGAAAGACTAAGGCCTTGCCGAGGTCACACAGCCAGTAACTGGCAGAGCCAGGATTCAGATCCAGCTTTTCTGATTCCACTCTTAACCATGACTCGATCATCTCTGAGCATGCTTTCTCCTCTCCCCGCAGGCTGCAACCACACTGAGCTTCCGACAACTCGGAACCAGTCCAGACTCCACCCCCATGTCTAACCCCTGGGCCTCTGTCCACCCTTTTCTTTCTATTTAAAACGCCCTGGCTCTTCAAAACCTTAGCTGTTGTTTAAGTTGTTAGGTCTTGTCTGACTCTTTGCAACCCCACGGACTGCAGCCTGCAAGGCTCCTCTGTCCCTGTGATTTCCCAGGTAAGAATTACTGGAGTGGGTTGCCATTTGCTTCTCCAGGGAAGCTTCCCGACCCAGGGATTGAACCAGCGTCTCCTGCACTGGCAAACAGATTCTTTATCACTGAGCCACC
This sequence comes from Dama dama, assembly GCF_033118175.1. NCBI lineage: Eukaryota > Metazoa > Chordata > Mammalia > Artiodactyla > Cervidae > Dama > Dama dama. The sequence goes on along the minus strand of NC_083696.1, from coordinate 3,039,722 downwards.
CGGGAAGCCCTCTAAACCTCAGGCACCTCTGCTAATCCCTACTAACATCCCAGACTCAGCTCTTGAAGGCCAGCTCCTCCTGGGTCAGGATGCCTTCTCCAGGGTCCCGTGCTCCCGGAGGCTATCGTGGCTGATCCTCACCTTGGTCCGCCACGGTAACCTGGCTCTCTCTCCCATCAGACCACGAGGAGCCCTGAGGGAAGGGGTCAGGCCCTGCTCGATTCTGTATCAGAATCTACACAGGCTGCAACACAGAAGAGGAGCCAGGAAGTGTTTGCCGAATGAATGAATGCTCTGCAGAAGCCCCAGTTTCATCTCTTAAGCCAAAATCGTCAGTATCTCTAGTGAAAATGGGATAAGCTGGCCTGAGTTCCGGTTCCACCACCTCTAGCTCTGTGACCGCAAGCCAGTCAGTTCCCCAGGCCTCAGTTTCTTACCTGTAAGACAGGACTTAATAATCATGTCATTCTGGAAGAATTTTATGTATTGACAGGAAATATAAATAAAACCTTTTTGAGGGCTAAGCTCCACACAGAAGGAATTAAAAGAAGAGAAACTCTGTCCTTTAAAAAAAAAAACACTGTCCTTTTCCCTGGTGGCTCAGTAAAAAATCCACCTGCAATGCAGGAGACCTGGGTTTGATCCCTGGGTGCGGAAGATCCCCTGGAGAAGGAAATGGCAACCCACTCCAGTATTCTTGCCTGGGAAATCCCAGGGACAGGAGCCTGGCAGGCTAACTGTCCATGGGGGTCACAAGAGTTGGACACGACTTAGTGACTAAACCACCACAAAAGAAATCCTGGAGAAGCTTTGCTGATCGTAGAAAGTCTCTGAAATTTCCAGCCCTTCCCTCTTCCGCTGGGAACTAAGAGTGAGAGGCGGCTGCACCGAGGGGAGGGTGACGTGGAGAAACGTTTACCGGCCCCGGAGGCAACGCGCTGCGGGCTTTTCCTGCGCTTAGCTGTCAACAGCCCGATGAAGAACTCCCATTTTACAGCTAACGATACTGAGGTTCAGAGAGGCCGAGCGAGCGGCCCGAAGTCACAGAGCCACAGGATTTGGACACAGGTTGCTCCAACTCCAGTGTCTGCATTCTTCCCATGCCACAGGGGGCTGTGGGACCCCAGGCTGCAGACGGCGCCTCTAATTTTTACCTCTGGATCCTTTAGAGAGCATCGTATTGAGGGCCTGGTTCTGCTTCCTCAGGAAATGTACTTCTGATGTCAGAGAATTATGGATCTCTGGACCATAAGCCAAAACATTTGAAGAACCTATAAAACCACACAGAAGTCACAATTTATGGATGGTCTTCAGGCCCGAGTGCATGGAACTTTCTAGAAAACAGTTTTAAACAATGAGAAAACACAACATTATCATGAAAATTACTCCTGTGAACTACGTAAGCTATTACCAGAGCCCACAGGGAAAGGAGGGTGAGCTTGAAAGAGGAGATGAGGGGACTCCAGGCATCTTACCTGCCCTCGGGGAGCAGAGAGGAGGAGCGGGCAGTGGGAGGGTGGGCAGGAGCGATCTCTCTCCTGAGGGCCAAGCCCCCCAGGGACCTCTCCACTGAGGGCCTCACCTTTCCCCACCCTCCCTCCCGTTTCCTGCCTGTGTAGACCGTCTCACAACTACCGCAGCCCGAGCTGAAACGCTGGGAGCCGGCCCAAAAGCGTCTTCTTCCACTCCGCAGTCAGCCAAAGTGATGGCTGACTCTTCCTCCAAAATGCCACGCACACTGGCCCACTCTTTTCTGCCCCTGTGGTTCAGCCATATTTTTGCCCTATTTGCCTCAGCCAACAAGACGATCATCCTAAACACAGTCTGTTTGTGGTTCCTTTTTTATTTTTTTCTGCTCAAAACTATTTGATGGCACCACTGCAAAAGACAATCACACAACCAAACGCAAGGTCCAAACGTCGAATCTCTATTATTAGCTCGAATCTCACAGCCCACCCCACTCCCTCTCACACTAGACCCTCAGCCCAACTGAGCCTCCCTGTGCTCCCAACACACCACGTGGTCACACGCCCCAGCTTTACGGGACGAGGTATTTACTCCCTTTGTCGAGAAAGCCTGCCACCTTGCTCGACTGTCGAAATCACACTCGTCCTTCAGTTCACAGCTCAAGCTCACTGCCCCACCGTGCAGGCTAAAAACACCAGGCTCTAAAGCCTCACAGGCTGGGTCTGAGGTCACCTGCACACTCTGACCGGCTCCCTCACCCCTAAACACCTGCCCAGGCTCCAGTGTGTCTCCTGAAATCCTGGCCCTTCCTCTGGCCGACAGCGCCCCTGACGCTCTGCGTCAGCCCCCCCCGAGCTGAACCTTCCTCGTCTGCACCGTGTGTAACGTTCCCGTCCGTGGCCACCCCCCTGCAGAGCCCCGCTGCGTGCAACATGCTTTCTGCACGTGGCAGACAGACACCGCCCCTTGCCGTCCTTACTGATGGAGTCGACCACACCACAGAGCCCAAGGGCCAGACACCTGCTCTCCCAGCCTCCGGGGCAGCTAGAGCGCAGGCATGTGCCTCTTCTGGTCGATGAGACTTTACAGGAGGCCTGCTGGGAACTGCCGGGAAAGATTTTCCACCCCTCCTGCTCCGTTCCCTCCTCTGGACTCCGTCCTGACAGGAGGGGAGGCGGCAGCCTCCACAGGTACTAACCCCACACCCTGCTCCCAATCAATCAGCTGTAGGACCCGCTTACAACTGCCTGCCCCTGGACTGCCTGCCATATAAGAAAACAAAAGTCCCCATTGTTTATACCAGTTTTTTACTCATATTCTGTTATTTGCAGCTGAAAACATCCTGATACACAACTGATTACCCGCGTGGTAACCCACTCCAGTATTCCTGCCTGGGAAACCCCATGGACAGAGGAGCCTGGAGGGTTACAGTCCTTGGGGCCACACAAGAGTCTGACACAGCTTAGCGAATAAGCAGCAACAACACTGCACTCAACCCCCTGGAAGGAAGGCACGGCACGGTGCCCCCCAGAAGCCAGAGTTCATCCTTCTCTCCTCCACAGTGCCACCTTCTTCTCATGTGAATGATTCACCAATTACAGTATCCTCTTTCTTAACTGACATCCATCTCTCCCTACCATCTTCCTCCACGCTCCCCTATAAGCTCTGGTGTCCTTTTAGAAACACTTGGGTTTGAACCTTGGCTCTGGCTTCTTAATAGCTGTACGATATCAGGCAAGTCACAGAACTTCCCTACCCCTCTAGGAACTCAATAAAAATGATCGATGCTAATATTACTTGCTATTACGATATTAACACATGACTGATGACAGGCTGGAGCCAAAAGAGGACCAAAGAACGATCTGGATGAGCAGGTAAGCTTCTCCAGAAGTCTTCCATGACCACTGCTAAGACGGTCACTTTTCAAAGAGATGATGGAGCCAAGGAACAGTTTCTGACAAAGCCTGAGCTAGCGGGGTCCACTTCTGACACTAAGAGGCCCATCTTTCCTCTAAACATCATCACTGGAAGCTTGTGAACTGGCGACAAGCCAGAAGACTGAACACCTAAGATGACAGGTTTTAGCAATATTCCACCTCAACATGACAGGGAGCTGTGCCGTTCTCAAACCTGCTCCCAGGACGAACGTCTCACAGCAGGGGAGGCCGAACCACTGTTATTTCTTTGTCTTTTCAGGGGCTGTGACAACGTGGTGAGAAGAGCGTCTCTTTCCGCCAGCGTAAACACTTTATGAATGTCTTTCTGCAAACCTTCCCATCAGAGCGAAGTACTCTCCAGGGCAATTGCCCGCTCCACTGTAGCTGGTGGCCATTTGAGGCCCCCAAATAATTCTATAATTGGATTTGCCTGGGAAAATGTAAAACAGACTGAATCTAATTCAGGCATTACCATGAGTGACTATGGTGGGCCCAGGCGTGTATTTCTTTCCTGTGTTCAATGTGACTAATAACTCAGATTAATCAATTTCCCTGGGAGTGAGATGGGGAGGAGGGGGAGGATACAGGACTGGGGAGAGGGGTGGTCGGGAGAGAGAGGGGTGGTGGGGGCGGACCAGTCTCTGCCTTGCACACTACCACACACACAGCCCTCTGAAAAGATGTCCTTCCAGCTGATGGTTATGATGGACTAGAGAGCAGACTTGGGGACCAGAGATGAGAGTGCTGCCACTGACTCCATCTTTCTAGAACTCACTATCTCATTACTATTAATGGCAATGACATGAGGGGTCCTCACCCACTGCAGAGCTTTGTATTGTCAAACCCATCATGTTATACAGAATAAAACAGTAAAATAAAACTGATGATAATGAAGAAAACCACCATCTATTGAGTGAGGTGCTAAGCAAGGCCCTATTTATAATGTCTCATTTAATCTCACAATGACCCCATTTTATAAGATAATGAAGATGGGGAAGGAGGGGAGAAGTGCCCAAAGTCACAAAGCTAATAAGACAGAAGAGGCGGGCCCCAGCCCAGGCCAGGCCAGGCCAGCTCGCAGACCAAGTCAGGCTTTGCCTGGTGCCCAAAGCTGCTCTCAAGACATTCTTCCCAGGGTGGGAACACTCCCTTTGGAGCAAAAAAGGAAAGATCCCCAAACAGAGTATTCAGTGATAAGAGGAACACAACAGCGATATAAAGTATTCTGCTTTTCAGGTAGGTGACGGAGAGAATGAGAACACACTTTATATTTGCATTAACACTGTAAGAATAGAGAAGAAAACTAACAAAGGTGGGAAGAGAGAAGGGAGAACAGGATTAATGGTATAGAATGGAGATACTAATTTCTGAACCATGTGAATGTCTTACCTATGGGAGAAATATGCATTTTTAAAGTTTTTCATGGAAGAATATTCCACGCAGGGCTAATTGTGGTTATGAGGAATGCCCTCATGATTGGCATGTGGGAGTTATCAGATTGCTAAAGTGCTCATACTTTTAGATTCTGTTATTGACAAAAGACAAAATTCTGCTGTGTTATTTTAACATATCTATCTTATCTCACTGTGGGGGGCGGGTGGGGGGGGGAGTTCCCCCAATGGCTCGGCGGGAAAGAATCTGCCTGTCAATGCAGGAGACAAGGGTTCAATCTCTGGGTCAGGAAGATCTCCTGGAACAGGAAATGGCAACTCACTCCAATATTCTTGCCTGGGAAATCCCATGGACAGAAGAGCCTGGTGGGCTACAGTCCATGGGGGTCACAAGGGAGACACGACTGACTAAACAACAACAAAATCTGCCTCACTACAGCTTCGAGGGTCAAATGAGGAGCCACTCACGACTCAGGACACTGGAAGATAGCAGACCCCCCAGTGACCGAGAACAAACGTGTATCAGGTACGGCCCTCCACTGGTGTTAGGCCCTTGACTCTCATCACCACCAGAATAAACTGGGAACACCTGCCCCCACTTAACAGACAAATCACTGCTACCCGAGAGTCAGCATGCTAAGCAAGCAGCAAAGTCAGGATCTGAACTGAGATCTCTCTGGCCGCAAGTTCGAGGCCCTTCCCGACACACAGCACATTTACCCAGGCAAACGTGTCACAAAGGAAGCCCTCCCGCCCTTTGGGAACGTCCGTCCACCTTACCTTGATCACCTTCAGCCCCTTGTCGTTCCAGCTGTTTCCGCAGCTTCTCGTTTGTTTTAATAGATTCCTCTAAACGTTTTCTCAAGCTTCGAATTTCTTGTATATGTTCCATTAGTAAGTCTACAGGAAGGAGGGCATTTTTAGTTTAAAGTCTGAAGCCCCCAACAAGCTGAATAATTTATGGACTATGCAGTGATCCTGAAATGCGAAGAAGCACTGGCCGTGTTGAGAGAGTCCTCCCCGGGCACGGGGGTGCTGAGCTATTGCCCACAGCCCACAGCCTGCCTGTGATGATTCTCTGCAGTGCTCCATGAGCAAGATACTCTACATCACATGGAGAAATTACACTTCATACAATTTTAATGCTAACACTAATACAGCCTTTTATTCTTCTAAATATCAAATATTAATTTAAAATCTTCCTTTCAGTGAAACTAAAGGATTGCTTTCAAGTTTGCCTGGATTGCCAGAGAGTTGATTAAGCCGCTTTCATAACAAATTCAGATATTTTTGAGACTAATTCTTTGAAAAGACTATGTTAACCATTTATCACTTATTAATTTAAGACTTAAAAACAAGGCAAAACAATAACCCCAACACTAGTGAGAATGGTTAAGAAGAGCTCTCTCAAGAAGTATATCCTGTTAGTGTGGGTATAAATGTATATGACTCTGGGGACCATTTTATTAATAATCATTAGGTTCTTCACAATATCTTTTACCAAATAATTCTATTTTCAGCAACCTATTTAAAGAGATCACCAGAGATGCTGACAATCATTTACCAGAATGTATAGAAATGTTCATCTCAGCACTTTTTATAATAGTCAGAATTGAAAATAACTCAAATTATTAAATTTACTGCATTATATCCCTTATGATACAGTACTACACAGCCATTAAAATTATGTTATGAAGACCATAAAATATGACGGGAAAATACAGATACAAAATGGGCTATTCGGCATAATCACAACTCTGTTTAAAAACTTGCAGACAGGAAAGATATATATATATATATGCAAGAGAAGGAAATACATCTAAATATTAACAGAGGTTGCCTTTAGGTGGTAGACCTTAGGCTTCTCAAAACTTTTATATTATATCTTAACATAATGTTTAAAAATATATAAAAACTTAAATTTTCTGAATTTTCTAAAACGAGGCTGCCTTATTTTCTCAGCCTCTGCCGTGTCTCACTTTAAGAGAGAATGAAAGAAGCAAAGTTCCAGTCCAAAGGTAGGTCTCTAGAATTAGTGTTTACAGGATAATCACATTAAGTATCCACAGGCAAAACTATGCCTTTAATTCATCAATTAAGGTATACTCAGTATGTCTTGGTAATGTTTGCTTTAAAACATTATACTAATGTTACGACCCAGTTTTAATTCCTCCAAAATGACTTTCACTTACAAGTAGCATAATGTTACAGATCTTTTCCTAATTAAATAGTAATTTTGCCATGAATTTGAATGTTTATGAGATGACTTAATTCCCAGATCCTCAGCTATCTCCTATTAATGCCAGAAGTGTGGCAAATCATTTGGCGGACTGAGGACCCCCCTGCAGCAACCTGGGGTGTCACGGCCCCACACCTCCACTCCTGCCTTGCTGCCCCCAAATCTCTCGGCAGCCAGTCAGGTCCGAGTGAGTCAGGAACTTATCTTCCTTGCTGGTTTATCCACGCCACACTCTGCCAGCTTCTGGGGCAAAAACGCTCAGCAGCGATCGGTGGGACACATCGTCTGAGTCTGGCTGGAAGCTGCAATCATCACTTGGGCTTAAGGACACACTCCCAGTCGAATTGGACACCACTTGTTAATTATGCAGCCTTAACTGGGCAGAGGGAAACACTATACTCGTCTTAACAACACGGGAGAAAATTATCTGTCCCTCTTACAATAATACCCTTCTGACAAATGCTGACACTTTAAAACCAATCCTGCAAGAAGCAAGCACCAAAAACAACAGTATACACATCTTCTGCCAAGTAGTTCCAATTTATAGAATCTAGGTCAAGAAAGTGTCCTGAAATAAGGGGAAAGCTCATGTTCAAAGACATTCCCCGCAGCACTTTTCACAATTGTGAAATTTTAGAAAATAATTTAAATGTTCAGCAACAGAGGAACAAAAGGAAAACTGCAGTTCAGCCATTCAACGGACGACGGCAAAGCCGCTGAAAACCATGTTATGTAACGTGTGGGAACCCTTACGATACAATGACAAGTGAAAAAAGCACAAGTACTAAATTATCTCTCTGCTCGATTAGGAACATGACAAAAAGAAAAACGGATGCAGAGGCAGAAGAGAAACAGACCCCAAAAAGCTAACAGTGGGTGAGTTAGGGCGGCTCCAGAGAGCAGTGTTCACATTCAGCAAAGTGCCTGATAACCCACTCAAGAAGCCCATGGTCACGGGTCCTCAGGAGGAATAAGGGGTAAAGAGATACCCGCATGGCTCTACACTGGAAGTAAACCCAGGCTGGAGTGGCGGGTGGGGTGGCAAGTGAAAACAAGAGGGGCAGGCTGGGAGAGAAAGAGGAAGTGCCTGGTTCCACCTTAGTGGGAGGATATTACAGGACAGCGATCACAGATATCCCACCGGCAAGGGTCAGGCTTGCTGCCCTGGAAACTCCGCCCTCTCTCGTCCCCACAAGATTCTGCGGGAGGGATCTCGGGCAGGAGGAGGAGGGCACTAGAGACAGGGAAACAGTTTACATCTGACCTAAGTGGAAAGGCAGACAGTGGGGCCAGAAATCACAGAAACACCAACAGCAGAGACACAAACTGCAGAGGGAGACAGCCAGAAATCCAAAGGAGACACACCCAGGTGACTGGTCACCAGAGGGGCCCGCCTGCCACCTGCGTTGTTCGGAACCTGTGTGCGTCACGCTCCAGGTCTGTTTTCAAGCTGCGCTCCTCCAGGCCCTGAGTCTCCTGTTGGAGTCTCAGAGACAACCAGCGGGGATAAAGGCTCTACTCCTCTGGAAAATGTACCTTTTATATATTTCATATATCTCTTGTATAATCAGTTTCATCGGGGGGGCGGGGGGGGGAGGAAGGGGGGATTTCTGTTGCCAAAAAAAAGTTTTAAAATTTTGAATCCCTTGTTCTACATGATCAGGTGTCAACAGAGAGCTTTTAGCAGGGAAGCGTCTGATTTGTTCTCTGGGTCCATCCCGGGCACCTTACAAAGAAGCCGCTGGAAACGTGAGAGACCAGAGGACGTCCACTGAGGTCCGGAGTCTAGAGCAAGGGCCAGGAGATGCGGGCGCCTGTCTCCAAGCCACGCCCACTTGTCTTAGAGGTAAACACAGTTATCCTGGGACATACCCACACTCACTCACCTATGCATTTTCTACAGCTGTCTTCTGCTGCAAAGAGCACACATGAATCACTGCAGCAAAGAACACGTGCTCCGCAAAGCCCGCAATACAGCCTGTCAGCCTTTCACTAGGGAAGGCCTATCTGCTCTGCTCTGCACAATCCCTGGAACTTACAGTGAACAGTAAGCCCTACCCAAGGCCCAGCAGGAGGTGTCAGGACTGGTGTAAGGGGAGCTCGGGGTAGGCGACCTCAGGAGGACGATTCTGCCAGCTGAGCCCACAGCTCCATGGTCAGAGGCAGGACAAAGGGCTGACCCAAAAGGTCAAAGGTCACACTAAAGAGAAACACAGCAGATTTATCAAATTCAAAAATCTCCAAACAGGGGGTGAGATACTTTAGGGCACCTGTACAATTCAAACCAAGGGTCTTAAAGCGACATCGCCTTAGGAAGAGCTTGAAAGAAACAACAGGAAATTGACCAGACTGGGAAGTGATCCAGGACCCCAGCGCTTTCCAGACCGCCACTGCCAGATAAGTGAGGAAATGGCAAGTTATCATCAAAAAATAAAGACGACTTTTCCCTAATCGCCAGCACCTTCAACAATCGTAGGTTTCTCCATTAATATACGATGTCTGAACGACTGGCTTGGGCCCCCCCGGGATGTCCTCTCATCCAGTAACCACTCAGACGTCGATACACTCTCCTCACTACAAAGGCAGGAGGGTGAACTATCATGCAAACCAGGGAGTCTCGGCTAGGTTTACGACGGTGGGAAAGCGCGGCTTACCTTGAGAAAAGTTGTTGGCCAGGCCCGATGCCTTCTCGGCCTCGCTGTCTTGCTTCTGGTCTTGTGAGGAGCAGGACTTCTCGGACAGGCCACAGTCGGACAGCGCGCGACAGGTCGACGGTGCGGGAGACTCGAGGAGAACGTGCTGGTATGTGACGCTGTCTTCCTCAGTCCTTGACCATCGGGATTGGAAGAGAAATCGGGTTCCACACTAGACCCCACACCAGGATAAGAACACTGGCCCTTTATCATTTATCTCTATCTGCGACGTTGGTCTGGAGCCTTTCTGCACCCCCAGAGCACTTTTTAGCAAAAGACAAACTAAAAGGGGCTCAGTGGGCTCGACTCGGCGTCAGTGAAGGAAGGGGACCCACCGTCTGGCCGGCGGGGGGGGCCCTGGGAGAGGCCGCTCTGTCGCAGGTGCTTCACACTCTGTCCTCGCTGGGAGGACCATCTGCAGGCAGAGCCGGGAGGCGGTGGGACATCAGAGCCTCGCCTGCCCGTACGTGGCAGGGAAACCATCTGAATCCTCGTCTGACTGTTTCCAAGCCCCCAGGAGAATGTGGGGGGGTGGGGGGCAACCCAAACCCACAGGTGGACTGTGGGTTCACAAATTTCAGAACCGTCGTGGTCCCCAAGCTGGTTCCAATATCACCATTCAGGCAATCACCTAGTCATTGAGCTGTATTTCCAAGGGCCACCTCCGCCAGGAAGAAAAACACCCTGAACTTCGTCAGGAGCCCCTGTGAATCCCCATTACAGATAAGCGCCTTAATTTAAGCTCTTTTTTCTCCCGCTTTTTCTTATGACTTCGTGTCTCATTATTCATGAGCTCAGACAGGAGCAAAGGACATTCATTAACAGGTAAACACCAGATGCAACTTCCCTCAGACAGCGTGATGGATGCTCGGGCTCGCTGCTGCCTGGCAATGGGAGGAAGGGGCCGAGGGCACCCATTTAATTAGCTCAGGAGTGACCCACGCGAGTGCGAAGCCTGCAGCTGGAGATGGAGAACAGAAGGGACAGAAGCTAGCCTGTCAGAGAGGAGAAGGGTGGCTGAGGAGGGCTAAGGAGGCTCCCTGCCTTCTTCCAGCCCATTCTCCGCTCAACCACGGCTGGTCTTCAGATCGGCAAGTCTGCTCCTGTCAAGTCCCAGCCTGCCCTCCTTTGGAGACACCCCTCTTCCTGTAGAACAGGATCTGGGCTCTCAATACAGGACGTGAGGCCCAGGCCAAGGCGCACCCACCCCGGCCTCCCCAGCTCCGTGCTCTACCCACCAGCCACGTGGCTCCAAGGGGCCACATCTCCTGCACCTCGAGGGTGGGCACGCTCCCAAAAGCCCCACCCCAAGCCTCATCCTTCAGATCTCAGCTAAGACACCTCCCGCGGGGAGGTCCTTACTGCCCCCTCCACAGCGTGCCGATGGGACAAGACCCATTATTATCAGGGCGGAAGTGGAAGGTCGGGCAGGGAGGGCTCCTTGAGGATACTGCAATGGGAGAGGAGTATTTCTTCTCAACTTACAGCAGCCTGATTAAAACGTGCTCCAGTGAGCTGTGCCGCTTCCCTGCCTGCTCCCTCTAATGACGCTGGTGGTCTTCACGATGCCAATAAAATATAAAACTCCACATCCCAGACCAGTCTCTATGTCTTTATTTTGCCCCCAGGGATCCAAAGGGTCGCAGCTCCCAAGAGGAGAGAAACATCAATAGCGCTAACAACGTGAGAACCTTGAACAAGTCAACAGAGGAAGGCATGTCCTTGATGTTTCCAGTTGGCCACAGAGGCAAGCTAAGGGTGTAAACAATCCGTTCACACCAAGAACATTTTAAAAAATTCCAATCACGTGCCAGAAAGCTGGGGCTGGAACAGGTGTACAGAGATTTAAGACAGTCTTTGCCCTCAAAAGGCAACAGGGAATAACAAGAAGCATCCAGGTGTGGGTTGAAACAACAGATTGAAGTTCCAACCCAGTGCTGCCTCTTCTTGCTACTTCTGCTGCTAAGTCACTTCAGTCATGTCTGACTCTGTGCGACCCCATAGACGGCAGCCCACCAGGCTCCCCCGTCCCTGGGATTCTCCAGGCAAGAACACTGGAGTGGGTTACCATTTCCTTCTCCAATGCATCAAAGTGAAAAGTGAAAGTGAAGTCGCTCAGTCGTGTCTGACTCTGTGGGACCCCATGGACTGCAGCCTACCAGGCTCCTCCGTCCATGGGCTTTTCCAGGCAAGAATACTGGAGTGGGGTGCCATTGCCTTCTCCAGCCTCTTCTTGACATGCATGCAACTCTGACCCCTCGGGCACCTCATCCTAAACTGGGAACAAGAATGCTCTCCCTGTAGGGTCAGAAACAGCGATGGGAATGCCCAGGGCGGCAGCGGGCACAGGCTAACACCTAGTTGACGCTGTCTCCTTGCCCCTTTCAGGGAATCCTTGAACAGCACGGGGTAAGCGCGGCAGGGCAACCATGTGCCAAGCGCTACAGGAAGGATCAGTGACCCTGGGGTGAGGGCGGAGGGGTGAGGGTGTCGGGGAGCGCACGGGCCGCTTCCTGTGAGCCGACTCTGAAGAAGGATTTTTAAGTCACAGGAAGAAGAAGAAGGCAGGGTCTACGGCTTGTGCACCTGCATGGTCTGGAGAACAATCAAACGTCAGATTTAAGGCTGAAGCGTGGGGTCCATGAGGGAAAGGACAGATGGGTCAGGCTTGAGTCTGGAACTCCTGCTCCAGGGACTCAGGAGCCAACAGAAGGAACGCGTCATGCGAGTCAAATCGCCTGCGAGGAACGCCAAGAGCAACCTCACACGGCTGAAGGAAGGCTGCGGGACGCACAGCCCGAACCCCTGGTTTTGTATGGCCAGTGTCTGTTTCCCAGGAGTTTCTGCTCCGCTCCCCAGATGCAGGAAACTAACGGAACAGGGGGGAGCCCGGAATACCAAACGCTGGCAGACGAAGCTGACCCCCGCGGCTTCTCACCCCATGCTGCACACTCACCTCTCTCTCATGTCTCTCTGGGTTTTCATTTCCACTTCAGCTGAATTTCCTGGAAGCAGAAACCACATCAAGAAGGAAAACATTAAAAGAAAAGAAAAAGTGCTCCCTAATAATTTCTCACTCATCCATTTGCAGAGGCACTACTCCATTTGTTTAAACACTCCTCTGTAACAGTCCTGGGTATTTAAAGTTGGATTTATCAAGAATACCGCTCAGACTATAGACTCCAGCTCCAGTGCTGGTTCCAGGAGGAAGGTGACAGCGCTGAATCTAAAAAGCAATCACAGAGGTGCAGCTGGGTACAGGCTCTTCTTCCTTCCCTAAAATTCTGATACCAGCAGAAGACAGGCTTGTTACAGGAGACGGCTAACAGAACCCAGAGAAAGCAGCTCACTGCCCTCCAGGTCCGAAATTCCAGAGTCTTCTCACCACAGACTTGCTCCTGGCTTCCCTTCTGTTCTTCCGTCCACGCGTTCTAACACAGATGATAGTTACTGTGACTTAACCTCTCACTTTGGCCTTTATTTTTTTAGCACACCAATGGTGGTTTTTTTTTGACCTTATCTATTTTGGGCTGCACTCGGGTGGTGCGATCTTTTCTCCAGCTGCGGCGAGCAGGGCGCCACTCCCCAGCTGCAGCACGTGGGATTCTCACTGCGCTGGCTTCTCTCGTCATGGAGCACAGGCTTTGGGGGACGTGGACTTCAGGAGCTGCAGTTCCCGGGCTCTGGGGCACAGGCTCAGCTGCTCCGTGGCATGTGGGATCCTCCCGGGTCAGGGGTCAAAACCATGTCCCCTACACTGGCAAGTGGATTCTTCGCCACTGAGCCCCCAGGGAAGACCTTCAGTCTGGCCTTTGCTGTGAGCACTTCTCTTACCAAGATTGCTTTAGAAACGTCATGTTCAACGAGAACAGGAATACTCCCTTGCAGGTGGACGTGGACCAGTTTCTGCCAGTTCCCTAGCTGACATCGAGGTCCTCTCCTATTTTTCATTTTATAAAAGAAACATCTTTGTGCATACAGCTCTTTCTGCACTGAAATTATCTCCTCCAGAAAGGCTCTGAGAAGTGGGATTCCCAGGAAAAGGAGGCTGTGCGTGCAGCTGAAAAAGCTGGTGTCTGCAGCAGGGGGGTGACCAGATGAAATGACAAAGGCAAACAAAAAAACAAGGCTCGGGACACAGCTGGGGACAGGGTTCCGCTGCCCCCGCGCGGCCCCGCACTGCTCGAGAGGAGCACGTGAGCCCAGACTTCAGAAATGAACAACTGTATGTTTAAAGTATTTCTGAACTCTGGAACTTGCAGGCTGGGAGGAACTCTTTGAAGAAACAAATGGGTGGCTGAAGAAAAAAACAAACCTTCAGTAGCTGTACTGGAAAAATGAGACTATAATTAAACAGCACCCACACGTACCATTTCCAAGACTACTCCTAAAAGGAAACGTTCCCGAACACCACGGCGCAGAGGAGAAGATCACAGGACAGACACACACGTGCTTCTCATCTTGTGGCTCCCTCTGCACCCTGCACCATGCGGGGCAGGGCGCTCAGGCTCCCAGAATGGGCCCTGAGGGCAGTTCCTTGGCACCCACGTCTCCCTCAGGCGCCAAGACAACCCCATGAGCCAGGGTCAGGCTCTCTGTTTACAGTAACGATGAGAAATCCAGGGGGTAGAATGTTTCCACCCTCCCAGTTCACACTGCATTTACTTCACCACGCGTTCAGGTAAGCCAGGGAGATGGAGACGCTCTCACAGCCGCCTGCCCACTCTACAGGTCCCAGACAGCCAAACAACATCACGACGTGTGCGTCACAGCTCCCACTGTTCTTCAGAAGTCCAGGGACTTCGCAGGACAGCGTATGCCTGGTCCAGGGCAGGCTTAAGCATTCTGGGTTGCCCGACGGTAAACTCTTCTCAAAACCAGCAGAAAACTCTCCTTGATTCCTAACAAAGCCCAAAACCACAGAAGGAGCCGATGACCTGGATGCCGCCAGCAACCCTAGGTTCCCTTCTTCAGATCAGAGACCCTTTGGGGAGCCTGTAATAACTCAACAGTTGTATTCCACTCACTTCCCTTCCACCACAGAGTTCTTTAAAACCAAATGACAGACCGTTTTGGTGGGACTTGCAGGGAGGTGGCCGGTATGATTCACTGAATTCTTGGTGCAATCTGCCTTCACGCAGTGACAGGGTACCACCTGTCCGGCTCTTCCAGAAGCTTAGGAAGCATGTCATGGAAAACTGCTCCCATCTCTCAGGCAAATCTCACTGCTACACCTGAAAAGCTGTATGTGGCAGTGGAAGGGTCCCATCCTTCCACATAGAGAGACATCTAGCTATCCGCTAACACATCTGAACAAGGGTGAGAAGGCAATGCAGGACCGGCTTGTAACGGGCGGACCCACTGCAGTCTCCTCCTTGCACTGACCCCTCTGTAGGCGGTCACTGGCCACCACGTGAGAAGTCACTTGGGAAAACAGTCCTCCCTAGCTCCACACCCATCGATCGTCCAAGTTTAAGCTCCAATATCAGAGTCTGGCATCTCCTACGTGACCCAAACGCTTCTTTCCTTCCGTCTCACCGGTAATTCATATTAAATATTTACAGCTCTCCCAGGCGCCTGCACCCGATGCTGAGGACATAGATATGAACGAGGGGCCTGCCCCCAACAGGTTCACAGCTGAGTGGGGACCATGGACCCAAAAGATGATTCCACCACAGCGCCATGACGAAGCACATGGGATGCTGTCAGGGGGCCGGGGGGCCAAGCCGCACCCGGCCTGGACCAGCAGAGAGTTCAGGGGAGGTGACAACTGGTCTAGATCTCTGAGGCAGGAGAGAGAACTGTTTTATGGAGATAAGGAGAGGCTCGAGGGCCAGGCAGAGGGCAGATTTCAGGACTACTCAGGAGCACTCCACGGATACTCTAACGGATAGCCTGGCTCACGAAGCCAACCAGAGCTGGCATGCCCCCACCCCCACTACCCACCCATGAACCCACCCAACACGCGGGGCTGAGCTCCCGCGTCCTTCCCTCCTGGAAGCCTCCCCATCAGAGCCCACAGGTGCCCCCTCCAAGCTCAAGGACGCGTGCCAGACAGAGGCGGGCGGCCTTTCACCCACGGGTACCCCAGATCAGGTCCGTACCGTGTAAGACCCCCAGCAGCAGCAGGTCCTGACCGGGCACTGCACGTCTGGCCCTTTCCTAGGTCGGGAGGCCAGGACAGGACAAGACCGCCCCCCACGCCCCCGCCCCGCAACTTCCAGGAGCTCCTGCTCTAAAGAAGCAAAATACGCCCCCAGAAGTCACCGCTGTCCCCTGCTGAGCTCCCCCTACTGGCCGGGTGGGACACCAGCCGCTTTCATAATCTTGAATCCTCCCAGAGCTCTTAAGGATGCACGCTACCACGCTGCTTCTTGGGTGCTACCAGTTAAATATCATAAAAGAAAGAGCAAGGATATGCACAAAGACTCCAATCCATCGGTCCTTCATCACAGCCCTAAACTGGAGACAACCTAAATGTTCCCTGAATGGGGAATGATTAATTACAGAGCCTTCACAGGAAAGAACGCTCTGCAGCCCCTAAAACTTACAATGTAGCTTAACATTTATCCTGTATACTTGAACAAAGGGAGAGGCTGCAAACTGTCCTACTTCCACCCAAAACACACACATGGATAAAAGAGGTCTGGAAAGCATACACTCCAGGGTGTTCATGTTTTGCTGTATAAATGATGCAATTACAGGAGCATTCGCTTATCTGTTATTCCACAATAAACGAGTACTGCTTTGTATTAATAATAAAAAAAAAGACTATATTTAAATTTTTTAAGAACTCATGCTATGCAACTACCACAAATATAAAATTACTTTATGGTGGGCTCGTTTCATAATTCAGGAGCCAGACTCTTCAGATGGCAGCCCAGAAAGACCCACCGCGGCTACATATCATTCTCTAAGAAAAAGGGCTGCAGAGAGGTTCCTGAGACCTTTCTGCCTTTCGTCGAGGAGAATTAAGCATTGTGTTTGTGTTCTCTGTTAGGCCCGAAACGCTTCTGCTTCCTCTGGAAGCAGAAACCCATAGGAAACAAGTGAGATAGATCTCCTTGGGCTTGTCAAGGTAAATAACTAAAAAATAAATCAAGGGGAGGTGAAAGTTGCAGGAGGGCGGGTGTCTGGTGCCAGAGGCACTTCCTCCCGGCCTCCTGCTCCCAGGCAGAGGGCTGGGAGGAAGGAGGGAGACAGACAGACAGGGCCTCGGGCCAGGGAGACACAGCTCTATCTTGAGGACCCACTGATCACTCCGACAGCAAAATGGAAGCTAGCTTATTTGCAAAGTCTTAGCCAGAAGACAGGCGATTTCGTGTAAGCTGGGAATAGTCAAGTGTTCCTGCGCTCTGGCCCTACGGGGTCCTGAGAGCTGGCAGTAGACAATGGGCCTGGGACGTGCCTAAGGTGTTGGGCCCTTTTTAGAAATGGAGAAAACAACACTTCCTGGGCCCAGAAGGCAAACTACCCCGCATCCTATCTCGGCATCTCACTGAACCCCGCATCCTATCTCGGCATCTCACTGAACACGTGGACCCTTGTGAACCACCTGTGTGTCTGCACGAAGGCAAAAAGACTGGGTCAGGTCGAGGCTCCTCCCTGGTAAGGCCGAGCTCCTCACGGAAACCACCTATCCTGAGAGTGAGCCCCCAGCTCACAAGTACAGGACTCAGCGCTCAGGACTCCAGGCGAGCCAAGAGCACCGTGCAAGGCCTCCATCCTGGACCTAACTGGACCCAACGGCTCACGAAGGAAAGCCTCCGATTTTGGGCAGAGAGCAGTCGTGACCTGACTGTGTGAAGACCACTCTGACCACAGCAGAAACGGACTCCTTCGGGCCCAGGGTGGATGCACAGAGGCTAGGGCAGAGGGGGCCACAGCCAGCCCAAAGAGCAGCAGGCAGTCAGCCAGAGCCTCGGCGGCCGTTAGACAGTAGGGCTGGCTGACCTGGAACACATACTGAAGGCAGGATTCAGAGGGGCACCCGGGGTGGGGGGGGGGGGGGGGCGGGAGAACTGACTCTGAATGGTGTCCACCGAGGAGTCAGGGAGGGGAGTTCCCCAAGGAGGAGGTGCCAACCACATCCCCGCTCCTCTCAAGATTATCAGTGAGGTATGCGTGTGTGTTTACATGTATGTATGTGTCGACCTAGAGAGAGAGAATGATAGACTACACACGGCAGAACTTCATGGCAAACAGATGGGAAAACAGTGGGAACAGTGGCTGACTTTATTTTGGGGGGCTCCAAAATCACTGCAGATGGTGACTGCAGCCATGAAATAGAAAGACGCTTACTCCTTGGAAGGAAAGTTATGACCAACCTAGACAATATATTAAAAAGCAAAGACATTACTTTGTCAACAAAGGTCCATCTAGTCAAGGTTATAGTTTTTCCAGTGGTCATGTATGGATGTGAGAGTTGGACTATAAAGAAAGCTGAGTGCCGAAGAATTGATGCTTTTGAACTGTGATGTTGGAGAAGACTCTTGAGAGTCCCTTGGACTGCAAGGAGATCCAACCAGTCCATCCTAAAGGAGATCAGTACTGGATGTTCATTGGAAGGACTGATGTTGAAGCTGAAACTACAATACTTTGGCCACGATGCGAAGAGCTGACTCATTTGAAAAGACCCTGATGCGAGGAAAGATAGAGGGCGGGAGGAGAAGGGGACGACAGAAGATGAGATGGTTAGATGGCATCACCGACTCAATGGACATGGGTTTGGGTGGACTCTGGGGGTTGGTGATGGACAGGGAAGCCTGGTGTGCTGTGGTCCATGGGGTTGCTAAGAGTCGGACACGACTGAGCGACTGAACTGAACTATATGAATGATGTCTGCTGTAGTCTCAAAAAAATGCAAATTATTATTTTTGAATTGTAATGCAAGAACACCTATTAAAGTACCTAGCACATAGCAAATGTTTGGCAAAGGTTTTCTTTCATCCTTCCTCAGACCATCTCTGATGCTTAAATATGTTTTTAACCCGTTAAAGTTTGGGTTTTCTTGTTTGCTTTGTTTGTCTGCTGCTGCCAGCATTTAAGATCCGTGAGTCTTTACCTGTCAAACCTGGGTTTCTATCTTCTCTTGAAGATTCAGAGGAACTGGCAACCACGTGGCCATGCCTTCCCAGCCTGGCCCCTGAGGCCCCTCCAGGGGACCCCGGGTCTGGGACAGGGCAGACTGCCAACCACAGGGCAGTGGCCGCCGGCAGGAAGCGGCCAGTGGGGTTCTGCCGTCACCCCGCCAGGGCAGGGGGCGGAAGGGGGGGGTCAAAGAGCCAGCTCCCCCCAGGCCCCTCCGAGGGGTGCTGGACCGGTGCCTGGCCCACCCGAGGACTCGCAGGCCGCGCCTCACTCACCCTTGAGAAACAGCCTCTCCAGCCGCCCCAGCAGCTCCGCGCACTGGTGCAGCTGCTCCTGGAAGCCCTCGGCCACGCAGCGGTCCACGTCGCTGGCCTGCAGCAGCTCCTCAAACGCCTGGATCATGGTGTTCACGTGCTGACGATAGACGACGCAGATGCTGCGGCTGTCCTTTATCTGCTGTCGCTGAAGGGAGAGTTCCCTGGCTTGGGCCTGAACTAACGCATCGTACCTGATACAGGAGGGAAAAGGAAACGCTGGCACCCGTTTCAGAACTGAATTTCTGTGACCTTCACACTAATTGGAAAACTGACAAAGCAGGATTCTGAAAAGCCCGCAGCCGTACAAGTATCTATACTTTCAGAACAACCTCAACTACGCAAGGTTGCGACTCTTTCAATTTCAAAACAGCCAACAAACGCTGCAACAGAGGTTCTTCTCAATACTTTTAACCTTTATGACGCCCCCAATTAAAGTACAGATTGGCAAGGGCTCGGGAGGACAATTAAGTCTCCACTCACTGTTTAAAAACACCGCCCGGAATTTATAGAAACGAGCGCACCAACGGGCAGGGGACCCAGCACAAATTCGCAGGAAGAACAAAAAGGAAACTGTAAGGCGGGAAGACAAAAACAGGAGTCTCTGCTCTCGAGGGAAGGGTCACAAGATGATTATAATCATGACTACCATTCACAGAGGAACTATGACCTGTCAGCCACGGACGTAGGTGTTTTTTGTAAGTTATCCATTCCTCACAATCTCCTAACAAATGCATGAATATCTCCCTTTACAGGAGAGAAAACTGCCTCTTAGAGACGGCAAAGTCAGTGAAACGGTGAAGGTTTGTGACTCAAATAGGGTTCCGCCTTCAAAGCCTAACTAAACTCGGCATCACAGCCTCCAGGCACCCCATCTGTCTTTTCCCGTGCAAACCTGCAAGTATCCGTCAACACCGGGAAAAGCAGAAGCGGAGGAAACCCTGGCTCTGTCTTCTCTCCTTACCGACTGTGGCCGCAAGACGCTGCCCCCAGAGTGGCCGGGCAGAGACCCTGACCCTCCGCTTCACTACATTCCTTGAAAGGATGGCCAGTGACCACCTTTGAGCCCAGGTGAGCGCCAAGTGGTCACGTGACCACAACCTGCAGACGGGGCCAGTTTAACGAACGAGAAGAAACCCAGGCATTGGCGCGGGGCACCGCGGGTGGACCAGCCCGCTCCGCCAACCCTCCCAGGCCGCCTTCTCGGTCGCACACCTCCTCGTCTACAAACACACGGTCTAAGATCACCTCCCTCTCAGGTGACTGCGAGGACTCAGCTAGAACGGTGCAAAACCTGCGGTCTGACACCACCGCCTTTCGACAAACACCAGCTGCCCTCAATCACACCGTGTGGGAAGCCTGGAAAAATGCACTCTGGCTCCTGACAGTTCCGAACAACGTGTCCGTCTCAAATTAGTGACGAGTGAAGGTCAACTGTAGAAATGATCCCATGTTTGTCATATCTCATGAAGCAAACTGTGTATCTCTACACCCATAAAACATATCTTCCCGACCCAAGAATTCTTCTCTTTCAACACAGGCTTATTTCTCTGAGATGACCTTAAAGGGTAGAGATATGGAAAATATTTATTTTCTTTCCACCCTGCCTAGGACAGCAGTTTCAGTGTCACCACCCCCCAACCCTCCCCTGCAGGACAGTAAAAGCCATTAATTAACAGGGTCAGGAGTAAACACTGCCATTTAGCAAATGTACCATAACTCACCAGGTGACTGGTCTAAAACCTTCACCCGCATCCCAGACCCGAGGAGAAGACCTGCTCGGCCAACTTCAGAAGGCGCAGGCCGAGCCCATACACCGCCAGCTTCTGTGGCCTCGCGTGTCGCGTCCCCAAAGGCCTAGCTGCCTTATTGTCACTGCTGTGCAGTTGCTAAGTCATGTCCGACTGTTTGAGACCCCACGGGCTGCAGCACACCAGGCTTCCCTGTCCTCCAGTATCTCCTGGAGTTTGCTCAAATTCAGGTCCACTGAGTTGGTGATGTGATCTCACCATCTCGTCCTCTGCCGCCCCCTGCTCCTTTTGCCTTCAATTCTTCCCAGCACCAGGGTCTTTTCCAAGGAGCAACTGCCTCGGCCGGGCCGTGAAGGATTCCCTGGCACCCCCTTTCCAGTTCAGGGGCGCTCGCCTGGTGGCAACGTTGGGGAACTGCAGGCTTACCCATGGGAGAAGGCAGCGGTGGGACATACCTGGAGGGCGAGAGGTCTCTGATCTTATTCTGCAGGTTATGGATTCCACCGAAAAGTTCCATGTTCAAATTCTGCTCCTTCTGCAGCTCATACTCCTGGCCCACCAGCTGCTGTCCGAGGCTCTCCAGCGTCCCGCCGTCCACCATCTTTGGGGCCAGGGGGTGGAGGATCTTCACGTGTTTCACGTAACGGACCTGGCGCAAACTCGAGAAGGTCATTTCTTCCTCGTCGGCACTGCCCTTGGACTTGCTCAAGCCGTCCTGGGCCCCTTCCGTCCCACACAAGACCGTGATGACAGCCTCACTGAACCGGGAGTGCTTCTGCAGCTGCAGGATGAAGCTCCGGTAGCCCTCGAGCTCCGTCTCCAGGTCACAGAGTCTCCGTTCCAAGTTTTCTTTATCGTCTGAGCTATCAGTGTTCTCCAGCGGGTCGGTCCCAGCCACGCTGACCTTCGTGGAAAACTGACTGTTGGCACTCAAGTTTGTAGCTGCTGACGGGGGGCCTGGGAAGTCTTCAGAGGGGTTCCCGTCAGCTGGTGGCAAGACGGCAGGGTCATCTGGCTGGTAAACTTCAGGGCCTGAAAATCAAACCACGTTCACGTCAGTCTCTCCACTGCTGCAATCCAGCCCCCTGCCCCGGCTCACAACCCCGCCGAGCAGAGACACTGCGGAGCCTCCTCCAAACCCCTCTGGCTCCAGTCCTTCCCTCTTCCCTCTCAATTCAGCCTCCTCCTCAGAGCGACTGTGCTAAAGAGTGAATTCCACCATGATAACCACCCACCCCCACCTATAACTCACCCACCCCCCACCATCTGGAGGATTAAATCCAAACTTCTCACGGTATCTGAGGCCCTCCGTGACCGGGTTCCAGGCAACCTTTGCAGGGACACGCTCAGCCACCGCCTACGCAGACCCCCTACTAAAGTAACCATCGCTCCCTGCCCAGCAGGCTGCTCGCGCCTCCCCGCTTCGCACGTGCTGTCCCCCCTTGGCCGCCTACTTTACTCCCTCCCAACGAGCTCCTGCTCATCCTTCAACACCCAAATCTGACTGTCCTTCCTCTGTGAGCCCACGTTAAAACTATGCAGAACAGTCACTCCCCACCGCGCTTCCACGGCACCTGATACGCAACACCCACAACAGGCGTTATCACATGCCGGGCGCCAGCACAGGACGGACATCTGGCTTCCTCACTTATTCACACAGCAGTTAGTTGCTGGCTGCCCCTCCCTTACTGGACTGCGTGCTCCTTCCCCGCAGGAACTGGCCTTTCATCTCCGCGTGCTCAGTGCCTTGTACAGCACCCAGCCCGGCCCAGACGTGAAGGAAGGGCTGACAAACACTGGAGAAATAATGAAGTCACATCAGAGACGAGCAGGTCTAAAATCCACGGCAGATGAGAGTCATCACCTCATTTCCATGTCTACCAGCTTCTGGGAGACACCACGAGGTCTCCTACAGCGAGGAGTCATTTGGCTGACTCATAATCCTGCCAGGAAACATCTCCTTACAGTTGGTTTAAATCCCCATGTTTGTGGCCAAACTCCTGTGGGAGGCACAGTGGTGCTGCAGAAGAAATCACAGCTTTGAAGACAGAGAGAAGAGGGCTCACACCCAGCTTGGCTCCTTGCTGGCTGCATGGACTTAGGTGAGAACTCACTGCCCAGAGCTTCGGTCTCCCCACAGGGATCTCATTTGTTGTTGTAAGGCTTCAAGCTCAGGCCTAAGTCTAGAGCATCTGTCCTTAACCACATGCCACACTGCCTGCTGTCCAAGGGAAAGCTCAGCTCAGTACAAGCAGCTGTCTGAAAACGTAAGAGGCAGCAGAATATAGGAGAAAAATCCATCTCTGAAATTCACCAGATCTGGTTTCACACTAAGGGTCTAACCGCTTAATGGCTGTGTGACTTTAGGCAAGCGCCTTAGCCTCTCTGAGCCTCAGAGGCTTCCTCTGCAAAGTGGAGAGAGCACCACGTATTCTGCTTTTGTCTTCAGTGTCCAATGGGACAGTATCTGCAAAAAGGCTAAATGCCTGGCACGTAGTAGTGAAGGAGACCAACCAACATGAACATGCTTTGCTTTCCTGAAGGTGTTCAAAGATGGGAGAGGACGTCTACTCCAGGAGACACGTGAGCAAAGGCTGGTGGACTCGGGGAAACATGGGCAAGGCAGCAGGATACATCGGCTGAGATGACCGAGGAGACCACGCAGAAGGAAAGGCACACCCCACCCTTGCCAGGCCGGCTATTCCAATTTCTGGGTCCTGCAGCTGCCCCGCGTGGCTTTAAGCCCATTCTTGTCTCTGCTCACGATGCAAATACCATAAAATAAACTTGGGAATTTTAGAAAGCCACTGCTACGTGACCTCAAGGAAGCATTCCTACCAGAGCCTTTTTACTGCACAAAATGTGTTATAATCACTAGCTCTGAGGGCCTTCAGGGTGGAGACCATGTCATTCACCTCTGCTTCTCCAGTGTCTGGCCCAGCGACTGGGGCAGAGAAGGGACTTGGGGAGTCCTGCTGGCTGAACGTGTATGAGAGAGACAGAGGGAGAAAGCCTAACAAGGCTTTTTTCCTATGAGTCACACTCCAAGGAAAAGAAATAGCTTTGCTCTACCAACCTCCTGATAATGGAATTTCATGGCAGGAAGTGATGTTCACTCAGGGGAATAAAGATCAGTTCTGATGACTTTCAGTAAGTAATCGTGAGGCAAAGACAAATGGAAGCCCCGTACAAATGTCCTTTTGTGATACAGACTGTGGCCACCTCTGCTGCTTAGACATGCACATATACACACAAACACATGCTCATAGCTAGGAAGTATCATCCTCACGTTCCCACTTACACAACCAGTTTAAACTCGGCTCCTTGCACCTCCTTTAGACACTTGATACTCAAAATTCTGACTTCAGAAATGCCCCTCATCTACAGCATTTTGTGACTTCACAGGGGCAAGGGCTGACTTCTGAGCACCTGGGCCAGTACATAGCGAGCCTCACAGCCCAGCATCAGCACGGCCACGCGGCTCTGCAGTCTCTGCTCAGGAGCTCTTGATAAGGTTCCAAAGCAGGATTTTTTTTTCATTTAAAAATCACTGCAGAGCAGTATTCACAGTAGCCAAAGCAAGGAGAAAACCTACATGTCTGTCGGCAGACGGGTAAAGAAGACGTGGTGCGTATACACAATGGAACACGACGCAGCCGTGAAAGGAACGAAAGGCCGCCGCTGGCGGCAACATGGGCACAGCTGAAGATTATCACCCTGAGTGAGTGAGTCAGAAAGACGGACGGACACCCGGTGATGGCACTCATACGTGGAATCCAAAATGCAGCAGAAATGAACCGATCTGCGAAACAGAAAGACTCGCAGGCAGAGAACAGACCCGTGGGTGCCAGGGAGGAGGGGCAGGGAGCGGGCTGGACGGGGAGCTCGGGGCTGAGGATGCAAACTGTGGCATTCAGAGTGGATCAACACAAGGTCCTGAGTGCAACACGGGGAACTGCACCCCGTATTCTGTGATAAACCACAACGGAAAAGAATGTAACAAAGGATGTTTCTGTGCATAACTGAATCTCTTTGCCATCCAGTAGAGGCCCCCAGGGCCACTGATTTACACTATAGGGAACACCGAAGATCCAGACCTCCCTACAATTCAGCTAAGGGGCACTCGATTACCCGGGAGAGAGGCTTTCTCCTCAAAGCCCAGGGCCCTAGGAAGCCCGTGAGCATGTCATCAGCACCCTGACTGGAGGCCTCGGGAAGCGTACGCCACTGGGAATGGGGCCCACAGCCCAGGGTCTCCCCAGAGCCTGGGCAGGGCTGTGTCCGCTGAGGCTGAAAAGTGCAGAAAAGTGTCAGACAAACGGACTGTCCGCTCAGACAGACACCTAGCCAGCCATGACTTGCCCACCTACCTACCAGCCGAGTGGCCCTGGACCAGTTCTCTTTCAAAACCCCAACCTGCCTCCTCCTGTGTTAACGGGGACAGTGAAGATGCCCTAAGATGCCCGCTGCGGGGCTAAGTCCTCATTTATACATGAAACCCCCAAACGGTGCCTGGCACACCGCAGTAGGCACCAAGGACGAATGCTGACCGGGCTCGTGGGCGGCCTGCGGATCGCTGTCCCGTTCCTTGTCTCTCCAGATGCGGGGCGTAGCTTCCAGTCCTTCCTGCTTTCCGGGGCGGTCCTGGTAGGCTGCCCCCACAAGACGCTGGGCTACAGGCATCCGCAGAGAGAGAGAGCAAAGTAAAACTCTGGGCTTGAAACTTAGCCAAGCAACTACGAAGAACACAAAGATACAACAGGGAGAATAAAAACACTGGGGAGGCCAAATGCAATTTATAAGATAAAATTAATCTATCGAGCTGCCATAACAGGACATAAAAAGCATAAATATACTGCAGCTTGTCTGAAATGGTTTAAGCCCAGGCTCTCAAAAAACCATGAGTGAGAAAATGAATTCTACAGACTTATGCCCACCCTTCCCAAGAAGCGACGAAAAACCATGAGTGAGAAAATGAATTCTACAGACTTATGCCCATCCTTCCCAAGAAGAGAGGCCCCCAGGGCCCGCCGGGCAGCTGCCGAAGTAGCACCTGGCCGAGGCACCCCCGGGCCTCAGCAAGAAATCAGAACGTCATTCAGGGCAAATGGCAAGCCCCGGGCCAGGTGCCAGGACCCTTGTGACTCAGCGCGTCTCCTTCCTCCCCAGGGCGGCCCCACTCCCGCCGCCCCTGATGCACTTAATTATGTGTCCCAGCTCCCCTGGACAGGTTACCCTCAGAAGGCAGGGACTGCCTCTCCTTCCCTTCTCTCCTCCACTGCGTGCAGGCAGCCAGAAACAGCAGGTGCCTGGAGAACGTTCCCTGACTGTGTGAATAGATGCCTGTGCGGATGGGTAGGTGGGTGGATGGACAGATGGATGGATGGACGAAGGACTCTGGGAAAGGAAGGGGGGAAGGAAGAGCCATCCTACCAAAGGCCTACTTCAACGGAGGCCAATCTTAAAACCTCAACTGTGCTAAAGCCAAGACACTGCTGTTTTGTCGCTAAGTCACAACTTTTGCGACCCCATGGACTGTAGCCCTCCAGGCCCCTCGTCCATGGGACTCTCCAGGCAAGAATACTGGAGTGGGTTGCCACTGCCTTCTCCAGGGGATCTTCCCAACCCAGGGGTCAAACCCAGTCTCCTGCATTGGGAGGTGGATTCTTTACCACTGAGCCACCTGGGAAGCCTCAAACCCAAGAGAAACTAAAATCAAATGGAAGATACTGTTGGCTACAGATCATCATAAAATCCACACACGCAGTATCGTACCCGAGGCTCTGGGACACACTGGGGGTAAAGTAGAGGCTCTGAAACCAGGCAGCGAGTTCCCACCTGGGCTGGGATGCCAGCCCACAGTGTGACCGGAGCCAAGCCCCTTTATCTCTGAAACGGCTGCCTCAGCCATCAGGTGGGAGCAACGAGTGTGCCCGCTCACAGGACCGGGAGGAGGACTCAGTGAGACCACGTGTGTAACGTGGACAGCGCGGCTCAGGCGGTGAGGGGCGCTCATTGGACTGTATTTGCTGCCACAGGCAGGCAGAGGCCCCCGGCCCCCTCCCAGCCCTGAACCGCGCGGGGGCAACCGTCCACGTCGGCCTGCAGGGTCCCTTGGCAAACACTGCTTCTCCAGCAGGCTCTCCAAGAGTGGGTGCATCTTTCCTTCCGCCCTTGTACCGTGGGCCTAGAAACGCTGAGTGCCTTTGCTCACCTCTGAAACTTCCAGACGGTCTCTCTTCTCTAAGAACTCTGGCTTTGCAGCTCATGCTATGAGATTACCCCACTGCTGACCCCGCCTTCCTGCAGACGTTGCGGTTGTTCAGTCAGTCATGTCCGACTCTGTGACCCCATGGACTGCAGCACCTCTGGCTTCCCTCTCCTTTACCATCTCCCAGAGTTCATTCAAACTCATGTCCATCGAGTCACTGATGCCATCCAACCGTCTCATCCTCTGTCATCCCATTCTCCTCCTGCCTTCTATCTTTCCCAGCATCAGGATCTTTTCCCAATGAGTCCACTGTTCACATCAGGTGGCCAAAGTATTGGAGCTTCAGATTCAGCATCAGTTCTTCCAATGAACATTCAAGGTTGATTTCTTTCAGGATGGACTGGTTTGATCTCTTTGCAGTCTAAGGGACTCTCAAGAGTCTTCTCCAACACCATAGTTCGAAAGCATCAATTCTTCAGCACTCAGCCTTCTTTATAGCCCAACTCTCACATCCACACATGACCAGTGGAAAAACCATAGCTTTGACTAGACGGACCTTTGTCGGCAAAGTAATGTCTCTGCTTTTTAATATGCTGTCTAGGTTTGTCATAGCTTTTCTTCCAAGGAGCAAGTGCTGCTCACAGTGTATTTTCTTCCTCCCCCTGTGATATATAAGCTGGACCCAGGCTGGGTCTCTTACGTTCACCATCTCTCTGGTGCCCGGCACACAGGAGGATCCGATACGTCCCTTCTGATTAACTACATAAAAGATCACTGTTCTTGCTACTGTGTGCTGGTGTCATCCGCTCACAGCAGAAGTTCAAAATCAGGAGCCAGCACAAGTGCTCCTAGGCTTCAGGAACACTCTGAAGATGACGGATGCTGCTGCACGCGCTCCCCTGCTTGCTCTGTGAGAGGGCCCTCAGCTTTCCTCAGTCTCAAAGGGGCAACGTGTCCACACACCACTGTCTTGGGCTGGGGACCGTCCTGGGGTCTCCCTCTGAGTCTAGGGGTCTCAGCCCAAGACTCTGTACCCCAAGGGCTATCTGGGGAGCTCCCAGGAGGGCAGAGACAGCAGGTTCCAAGGGAGTAGGGAGGCAGGTAAATTCTAGAAGCCATAAGGTCAGCAGAGTTTGCAATTAACCCTGAAGAACCCAAACAATTGTGACCCAGCCTTTCAGAGAATGCTGCAAAGACGACTGAGGCCTCCACAGATGGTGCCGGTGGAGGGGGGATGGGGTGGAGAAAAACAACCCAGATTCAAGTCACGCCACGACTGGAGCCCTCGAGACAATCTCAAGTGAAGGGAGCGTGACCTTGCAAGGCCTGGGAGCACGACCCGTCCCCCTCCACCCCTCCAGAACACAGGAAAACAATGGATGTGCTTTCCTGACTGTGTCCCCTTGACTGTGTATTTGTCAAGTCAAGATCAGTCACTGCAACTCAGGAAATTTATCCTCCAACCTATTGCAATTCCAAACAACACGGCTGACATTTTGGGCCGTGCTGTCGGGCCGTCCATCTTCTCGCAGAGGACACGTTTTCGTTGGGGCTTACCTTTCGGGAGCGCTTCCTCTGGCGCTGGCCGCCCCTCTGTCATTGCTTCCACCAGAATTAACTTCTGGTGAAGCTGCTTGTTGCGGATTTTCAGCTCCTTCAGCTCCCCCTGCAGCTTCAGGAGCTCGGCCTGCAGGTGGGCCACCACCTCCTGGGAGGCAGGGGGCCGGCACACGCTTCCCAGCGATTGCGATGGTTTTATCAGGACAGGCAGGCGCGACTTCTTCGCATCCTGAAAGCACACCCGGGTGAACAATGACCGCACCTCGCCTGGCCGTACAGTCGACCCGCTCGTGCTGACCTCAGACAACAGGATCAAAGCGGCTGTCGGGCCACAGCCTCTGTGCTTACCCCCAGCCCACAGAGCTTGTGTCTCAGCAGGTCCCCCTTCTGAACCCCTCAGCCTCCAGAGGTCCCCCCCTCTGACTGACAAGGGCCAAGCTCATCCCCCTCGACACCCTCTGGTGCCGGCCTGCCGTCTTCTGCATGTTCCAGACGCTTTCTGTACGGCAACCTTTTCCCAACACAATCTTCTGGGCAACATTCCCCAGAAGGAGCTTCTGGGAAAGCTCCTCATCTGTGTCCTCATTTCCCATCCTTTCTTTAACCCAAGACAACATGCCTCCCCTGCCAGGCCACGAGAACCACCCTTACTGAGGTTTTCGGGACTACATGGCCCTAGCCCCATGGCCATTTCTCAGGCCCGCGGCTCCTGACCCGCCCACCCTATACGTGCCCTCCCAAGTCAACCAAAAGCTCAGCTCTCTGATTCCATCACCCCAAGCCCCCGCCCCACAGACCCGTGCCGACAGCCTCTGCCTGCGGACTCACGGCAGCCTCCACTTGCTGCACAGCCCCAAACCTGGGGGTCTACGGGCATCACCCACCTTCATCACGCACCAGCTTCCACTAATTCCAACTCCCAGGTTGTCTGAATTCTTTTGCCTCTTCTCATCCTCCATGGCCACCACCCAACTCCAAGACGCTGTGAGCACTCACCCAGGCCACCGCGACAGCCTCGCCAGGGGCCTTCCCACACTCATTCCTGCCCTTCTAACCCACGGGCCATACTGCACCGAAGCAGGCAACCCCTCCTCCTGCTTAAGACTGACTTAATCACTCCCCAGTTCCCATGTGACAAAGCCCACAGGCTGGGGCTGACCGCGGACCGAGTGACCCACCAGCGCTCCCCCACGCCCCCACGCCCCAGCCACAGGGGCCCTCTGCCGCTTCCTCAGAGTGCTCGGTTCCCTCCACTCAGGGCCCTGGCAGGGGCTGCCTCCTCTGCCTAGAATCCTCTTTCTTGCGCACCCCCACCTCTTCCACTAATCCCGATACATTCATTAGGATTCTGCTCAAACGTGCCTTCCTCAAGAAAACGGGCCTTGGTTCCTCTGTTATATACTCACTGCTCCCTCAGAATTTTCCTCGGAAAATGTTAGGACCATCATGATAAATGCCTATGCATTTCCGTCTGTCTTCTGCACCAGAAGCTGTACTCTATCCACAGCTTCCAGCATAAGAACTCACACACGGAAGGTGCTCAACACCTCGGTGCGGCAAGAACCTGCACACGCTATCTTAAGAGGCCAACTGGGGATGCCTTTCAAGTGGAGGAAGCTTAAACAAACTCAAAAGCTGAGAAGACGTGAATCTAGAATTCAGAAAGAACTACGACAACTCAATAATAAAAACACAAGTAACTTAATTAAAAGATGGGCAAACAAACTGAAAGACATTTCTCAAAAGGAGATGCATAAAGGGCCAATAGGCAGGTGAAAAGACGCTCAACTCATCTGTCATCAGGAAACTGCAAATCAAATCACGTGAAATAACACCCCCCCTACCCCTTAGGATGCTTAAACAAAAAGATGATAATGATGGTTAGTGAGAATGTGGCAGAATTAGAGCCCTCACATCCTGGTGAAAACTCCGTAAACTAGCTACAGCCACTTTAGAGAAAGAGAACTTTAGCAGTTCCTCAAACCATTAAACAGAGTTACTACATGACCGAGCAATTCCACTCCTAGATAAGCTAACCTGGAGAAATAAAAACACATGTACACCCAAAAACTCGTACATGAATGTCCATAGCAACATTATTCATAATGTCCAAATGTCCATCAACTAATCATCGAATAAATAAGATGTGGTATATCCACACACTGGACTATCATTAGGCCACAAAGAGGAATGAAGCATTGATACCTCCTACAACATGAACAACTCTTGAAAAAGTTACGCTAAGTGGAAGAAGCGTGTCACCAAACATCACAGACTGCATGATTCCACTTACATGACACATCCAGAACAGGCAAATCTACAGAGACGGAGGAGAGCTTGGTGGTTGCCTACAGCTAGGGGTGCACAGGTAGAGAAAACAGGAAGTGGCTGCTAAGGGGTTCAGGGCTTCCTCCTGGGATAAAGACGCGGTCTAAACCTGACTGTGGCTGCTAAAGGTGGGGAAACTCGGGAAGCAGGAAATCAGCCAAGCCTCTCAGGAAGGAAAGAAGACAGAGTTCTTCCTGCATGCTCTAGGATGTCCAAGGCTTTCCAGCATTTTCTCCTGTAATCCTCAGCTAAACTCTGCATTTCGGAGCTCACTGGGTAAGAGAAGTTATTATGCCTATTTTCTGGACAGAGAACTGAGACGTCAACCAACCAGTCCAGTACTGAACAATAAGAAGGTTGGAGAGCTGACCCCAAACAGGGTCTTCAGACATTACTGCCCGGTTAAGGAAACTGAGACCCTTTCTACCCTGAAATTACAGGCAAGGGGAGAGAAGAGGTTCAAGGACAAGAACAGTCTGCGGTGGTGATGGGGACACTTGGGAGGGGGTGGACGCCTCATCAAAGAGGACTGGAAAATGACAATCATTTGTTTGGCCCTCCGTCTCCACCGATCTTTATTCCTGGATCTGAATCTGTGTGTCATATGGCAGCAGAGAAGACAGCTCCAAGTGCACAAATGCCAAAGTCAATTTCAGGCTAGAAGGCAGCCGTCAGTCACCCTGACACTG
Organism: Dama dama; assembly: GCF_033118175.1. Classification (NCBI taxonomy): domain Eukaryota; kingdom Metazoa; phylum Chordata; class Mammalia; order Artiodactyla; family Cervidae; genus Dama; species Dama dama. Next base: position 3,008,052 of record NC_083696.1, on the reverse strand, counting down.
CTTCCAAAATAACACCACCCAAAATGCTACCTTATGGACACCAAACAGAGTCCCACCTACCACCTTAGTAAAGACGTCACCCTGGATCTCTCACTTGGGGAGGGAACGGGGACAGGGACACGCATACCCTGAGCTCCTACCACGGACATGGCATGAGGCACCGACCACATTCTGCCTCTCTGAGCCAGCATGCCGGCCCCGGGTGCCAGGTCACAGGAACCCCTGGGAACTCCTGAAAGTCAGGTGACTGCCACAAGGACTCAGAGCAGGTGAGCGGCCAGGCCCAACGAATCACAGGTGTATCTGTAGAGCCCAGCATCTCGTCTCTGTAACTGAACCAGAAGTAGGTCTCGTTTCCCTGTTTCACCCCTGGGCTGCAAAGATGCTCTTCTTAACAGGATGCCAGAGTTCCAGCTTAAGTTTGAGGATGACTAATTCCTTGACTAACCAAAAGCCACAAAGAAAATCATTAAATTTTCTTCTATTTTGTACAGATGGGAGGCCACACTGCTGCTGTGAGATTCCCCCCTTCCTGAGAAAGGTGGGGTTACCAGATCCCTGTCTGCCTCTAAAGCCAGAGTCCACGGGGCACGCCTGCTGCTCCTCTCAACAGCTGAGTCACTCTGGACAATTTTCTGAGCCTTCCAGAGCTTGCACTTCTTCCTATGCAAGATGGAGGTGACTCCTACCTCACTCGTGAGCGTGGTGAGAAGGTTAAATGTGCTGCTACCGGGACAGAAATCGCGCGCTGCAGGCACATACAGTAGACACAAAAAACATAAACACAGTAAACTTCCTTTCGAAGACACCAACGAGAAGATAATTCCAAATAGAAAAATTTTTTCAATATATTTGGGGAAATTAAGTTCATTTGATTATCCAATTTTCCTGAATATAAGATGCTATTTCCCACACAAATAGCGGGGAAAAACTCACGCAGGCACACACGAAACCGCGTTTTCCTAATACGCAGGTACAAACTAAACTAGCTGGGGCACACGAGAGCATTTCTATTCCAGCCAAATCGCACACATTTGCATCTCGAGTACTGTTAATATAATGGCAACGTCTCTTTTTTTGGTCTCTACTGATATCTTTAGAAAACCCTTTTCCAGAAATTACAGTTTTGGTGCATAATTTAAAACAATCAAAAGCAATTTTGCTAATGATATATCTAACTCTCTTTGGTAGGCACAAAAGCAGTAATTTAGTGGTCAGAAAATAAACCTAATTCTCTATTCTGATGCTATGAAGCAGTGTATACAGTTATTTCTCAGATACAAAACACCCCTCAGAAACAAGGGGACCAGCAGCCGTCGCTGGAGGCCTGTCAAAAGCACGACCTCGCCCCTCCTCCAGGCCACTCCCATCTCCCTGCTGTGGGGCTCCAACCTCAACCCCTCCTCCTGAGAAGGATTTCAAACACTGGCAGGAGAGTCTGGCTTTTAATAATCTGGCATATTTGACGGTGTGTGAGAAGATGCCTAGAGAAAGCATCTCGAGTGAAGCAAATTGCAGGCATTCGGCCACCAAAACCGGACCCTACCACTCAGGCCGGCGTGGGCTGGGAAGGAGGGTGACCCAAGGAAAGTGATCAGCTATGCAGCCAGGCAGTGAGGGGCCCAGCTCAGCCCCCTAACAGCTGACCTTGACCATGGGCACTCGGGACCTGGCTTCCTCAGCTCTGATGGGTGTTTTAAGCATAAGAGCATGGAGACAATGCCCACAGAATGATGCCTCTCAGACACGGAGTCTGTACAAAGGAAAACCTAGGTTTTCATCCCTGTCGCTCAAGTCAGGTTATTACAGTTTTACTGCAACCCGCAAAGTAAGTCCGTCAACGGGGGAAAATCATGTAAATTCTGGCATATGTCCCACAGTGGAATCTTAGCAGCCGTTACAAGGAAAGAAGTTCCTGATATGTAACATGAAAGAGAAAGCTACAGGCAGATGTATAAATGTGACTCTGCTTTTTATAATGAAAACAGAAGCACATCATCAAAGTATGTTAGCCACTCAGCTGTGTCCAACTCTTTGGGTCCCCGTTGATGATGGCCTGCCAGGCTTCTCTGTCTGTAGAATTCTCCAGACAAGAATACTGAAGTGGATAGCCAATTTCCTTCTCTAGGGGATATTCCCTATCCAGGGATTGAACCTGCGTCTCCTGCATTCAGGTGGATTCTTTACCATCTGAGCCACCAGGGAAGCCCTATACATATCACAGCATACAGATAAATAAGAGAGGGCTGGGATGGGGGGCAGAGAGGGAGGCAGGGCGGAGATGTCGGCAACACTTTGAGGAAGGTGAGCAAGGTGGAGGTCAAGATAAGGACAGACAGAGGGAGACCCCAGACTGTATAAATATTTTTAAACTGGTGGGATGGGAGGTGATTTTTAAGTGTTTGGTCTGTATGTAGTAAATAACTAAGTAAGGAACAGGTGGGAAGCTTACTCTCTCGGTCCTCCTGGGGATGGCGGGGGCCGTGGCCTGCCGCCCCGGCACCCTGCACGGCTCTCCCGGCCGACGGCCAGCACTGAACGCAGCGTCTGCTGGTTGCTCCTCCCAAGCCTCTCGCGGGCCCTCCTGTCCGGATCCGAGCGTGTCGCCCTCCACGGCCGAGGTCTGCACGGAGGCATCTTTCTGCTCTGCTGTGGACGTCTCATCCCCCTGTGCCAGCTGGACTCCCCGAGGCCACTGCAGCTCATCAGCTGGCATGGGAGACGAGCTGGCTTGGATGAAATGTCCGAATTCACGTCTCAGCTGAACGGCCACCTGCCTCAGCATCTTCTCTGTTTTACCATCAACGTGTTCCGGAGCCTCCTGCTCCATCAAGCACATCTGTTTCAGCAGCAGTTCATGGAGCACTTTCAGAAGGTCTGGCCTGTTTTTCCAAAAGGGAAAGGAAATGGAAAGACTCAGTTTTCTGCCATGGCCTTGGCCCCCACCCAGTTTCCAAAGTTTCCCCCATTGATTCTGGCCCGGATTCTGCTGAATCCAAACACCGTGAGCACCAGCCATTTGCCAGGACCCACGCCAAGCAGGCTACCCGGGTCACCTCCGAACAACCACACCAGGGAGGTGGCACACGCCTGCTTCATGGATGAGAAGAAGAGAACTCCTTGGACACAGGTGCCCAGCATGTGAGGGGGCCACACGACTACCTGGATGCAGGCTGGACTCGGGGCAGCAAACGGGCTCATCAGGTGTTCACGGCAACTGCAAGGCCCGCCCACGCCTGCATCCGGGGGCAAGGACGGCTTTGCGTGACTATAGCCAACCCGGCGGGTCCATAACTGACCTGGCCCACCAGGTGCATGATCGGCGCTCAGCAACGGCGCTGGATGTAAGGATGCCGGGAACTGCTGTGGACAGAAAGAGCAGCGGCTCTGAAGTCAGAAAAGACAGCTTCAAGTCCTAACTGCAATTCTAGGGAAGTGCAGCGAGTCTGGCCACCTGATGCAGAGAACTAATTCAGTGGAAAAGACCTCGATGCTGGGACAGACTGAAGGAGGGAGGAGAAGGGGGCGACAGAAGATGAGATGGTTAGATAGCATCACTGACTCAATGGACATGAATTTGAGCAAACTCCAGGAGACAGTGAAGGAGAGGAAATCCTGGCGTGCTGCAGTCCATGGAATCGCAAAGAGTTGGACATGAGGCCAACTGAACAACCACAACGACAAACACCGAGTCTTCCTCCATAGTACACTGCAAGGATTCAACCGAAGCATGCGTGGACCGCAGCTGCCTCCCTCGTCCCCTGCCACACAGCCTGGGCCTCCCTGGGGTTTCAGCTGCAGCTGCGCGGACAGCTCCTGTGGACTAACACCCCTCCTCCAGTGCCCCCGGCGTCTCCCTGTGGCTCTGGGCCCTTTCCCAGGGCCCTCTGAGCTCATTCACGCCCCCGGGGAAACTCTCAACCAGCGGAGGAAAAGGGCTGTCGGGTGAATATCCCAGTCCCCCGAGCTTCAGCGGGAGAGCCCTGACATGGGTCCACACCGTCCCTGCGAGGGTGGCCGGCAAGACGGCGGCCCGGCTGCCCAGAGCAGAAACCAGACCATCCTGCAGCCTTCCCGCCTTTGCCTCCGTCCCTGCCTTACTCTCTGCATCCCTCCTTCCTGCTGCCTGCAGTCACATCCTAAATCAATCCCTTGTACCAGGTCCGTGTCTCAAGACGTTGCCCTCCCAGGAACCAAACCGAGTCAGTGTGTAAACTTCTGGAGCAGTTCCAGAAGAGTCGCTCGTGAGTTGTTTCCGGAGCCAGACGCTGTACTGGACACTGGGGCCACAGAACTGCCTGCAGGACTGGTGTCGGGGGCAGATCCGTGAACCAGCCACCACGCCACAGGCTGGAAAGTGAAACGCGGGCTCTGTGGAAGGCTGGGAGCCCAGGGTGTCTACACTGGGGGTGGCAGGAAGAACGCCAGGAAAGGGGCCTCCAGACTGGAGAGGTTAGCTGAGGGAAAGGCAGTGGAACCTTCTTCTAAGCAGAGAAAATATGAACAGAGTCAAGACACACGGTGAAGAACAGGGAGGTGAGGCTGGGGAGTGAGGCGGGGAGAGCCAAGCCCTGTGACGGGAGCGGGAGCCAGTGAGAGGCCTGTGGGCGGGGGGCCCAGCCACACACCCCAGGGAGGGGACAGGCTGCGGGGCAGAGGACGAGCGGAGAGCCTCCCAACGGCTGTGAGTGTGGTGTGACTGCGCGCAGAGCCCCTCCCGTCTGCTCTGACACACGAGAAACTGAGGTCAAAGTGTCAGCCGCTCAGTCATGTCCGACTCTCTGCGACCCCGTAGATTGTAGCCCACCAGGCTCCTCTGTCCATGGGGTTCTCCAGGCAAGAACACTGGAGTGGGTTGCCACGTCCTTCTCCAGGCGATCTTCCCGACCCAGGGATCGAACCCGGGTCTCCTGCATTACAGGCAGATTCTTCACCATTTGAGCAACCAGGGCAAACCACTGCGGTATCCTTGCCTGGGGAACCCCACGGACAGAGGAGTCTGGGGGGGTCAGAGTCCCTGGGGGCCCGAGAGTCGGACACGACTGCGCGACTGAACATATGTAAACGACAGCAAAGCAGACAAGACAGAACACGTTCCAGGCGCAGCACAGGACTCAAATCAGTGAGACACAACCACGTCCACAGGTCAGAAACAGAGGAGGGGGCCCAGAGGACAGGCACCCACAGAAGATGTTTAACTCCCATGGCTAGAAGAAGAGTCACGCAAACTTCATGCCCCCAAAGCAAGACTTAGAGAGACAAGTCAAGGCAACTTCAAAACCACAGCACAGGGAGGAGCCAGCGTGCGCAGAAGGGCAGAGCGGGCCGCGGACGCAGACAGGCCGCTCCTGCAGACAAGGCCGGCTGTTAGGAGAGACCGCCGGCAAGCTGCAGGGCAGCGTTCACGCGCAAGGAGATAAAGACGCTAAAGCAGACTGAAGAAGACTTAAAAGAAGTGCGTCTCCATCATCTGAAAAACAAAGGCAGGAAACAAGATTCATAAAAATGAAAGGAACTTAAGAAACGGAGGCAGAAAATTATGAAAAAAAAAAATAAAGAAGGACAGGAAGGTGGGAGAAGCAATGAGGGAGGGGGCCAGATGGAAACGGACGATGTGGTCAGGAGGGGGGGTGCAGTCAGGAGAGCTCAGGGCACAGGAGCCGTCCCAGCAGGACTGGATCCTTCCCGTTGCTGCGGTGTCTCCTCGTTTCAAAACACCCGCCAGACAGACCACAGCTACCAAGTCCTTTAACGTGCTTTAGCCTCCCCTTCCTCTGGACCTTCGCTGCCACTGGAAGTGACAGGTACCCTTGCGTTACCTTCCCACTGGGCCCTCTAACGGCAGAAGCAACGGCTGACTCATATCTGGATTCCTAACACCCAGCTCTGGGGCAGAGTCAATTCAATTCAAGTTAAACAGTTAACAGCATGCTGAAATAGGGCAACAACTAAAAGTATGGAAAACAGAATTAAAATGGGTGGCACATTTTTCACTTCTAATATGGAGTCATCTAGACGACACCAACCATCTTAAAATTCAGTAAACCCAGACTTCAAAAATATTTCTGGTATTTCAAGCATGTTAAACTAAATTTTCCTTTCCTCTCCTTCCCTTAATATAGATTAAAAATAATGACAATTGCAACAGAGCTAGCCAGAGGAGGACCATTACTCACAACTAAACAACACACAATAAAATCTAGGAAAGAAAGACTTACAAATGGGTAGTAAAAGGTGGTGAAAGAGGCCATTATAATATACTAAAGCGGTAGTGCTGTTAAATAAAACATTTCAAGTGCCGCTCTGCTGGAAATCTGAACCGCAGATTCATTAAGCTGTCGCCCCAATCAGGACCCTTCTGATGGTTCAGTTCGAGGGTCCTGTCAGAGGCCCAGTCGCTGTTTATTTACCCTGAGCCTCTCTGCCACACAGAAGGCATAAGGGCAAAGGACTGACATCCACTAAGCATTTATGGTGTGCCAGATCCTTTAAATACACTCAGTACCCCGAGTCCTCACGGGAAGACTGTGATGGATTACTAACCCCATTTTACAGATGAAGATTCACGATCTTCGAGCAAAAGCGGCAGACCGGAGACTACGGACACAGGCCTCTCTGACTCCAAAGAGGAACTGCGCTTTCTCCTTCTCTAAACGTAAACCTTCTGCTTTGATGCTGAGCCTCTAGTTGTCAGGACATTCATGCAAACATTCATCGAGCCCCTCCCATCTGTCAAGTAAAGCCGTGAAATGCACGGTGTAAAAGAACCATGGTGCTGGGACTTCCCTGGTGGTCCAGGGGTAAAGAATCAGCTTGCCAATGCAGCGGACATGGGTTCAATCCCCAGTCCGGGAACGAAGATACCACATGCCGCGGGGCAACTAAGCCCGTGAGCCACAACCAGCGCAGCCCACACGCCCGCGAGCCCGCACTCTGCAGCAAGAGGGCCCCGCGGCGAGAAGCCTGAACACCGCACCGAGGGAGGGGCCCCTGCTCCCTGCAGCGGGAGAAAGCCCAGGTGCAGCCGCGAAGACCCGGTGCGGCCAACGATGGATTAATCAAAAGAAAGAACCATGACGCTGACGCTTCACTAGAGACAGACAGTCACACAGACACTGATGACTAAATAGGACAGACACAGCAAGGAGAAGTACACGGAAGGAGGGCCGGTCAGGGGAGGCTGAGGGCACCAGCCCCAGACCGAGCGAGACGCAGGGATTCTCGTTAGACAGAGGGGGCGGGAGAGGCCTCTCTGCGGAGCTGAGACACTGCCACGTCCTGGAAAAGAGCACTGCAGGAGGAGGGCACAGCGCTGCAAAGGCCCTGAGGCGGACAGGCCGGGATGACCGAGGACAGAGAGACCCGTGGGAGCAAGAGCGGGCGCTGAGAAGGCTGGGCGGAGGCGCCACGCTCACCCCAGAGGCGACAGGACCCACGAGAGGGTTTAAGCTCAGAAGAAACACAATCGCACCCGAGTTTTTAAAAGAGTCAGTCCACAAAGCGCTTTCTTTAAAATTGAGGTCTAAATGTTCAAACATCAGGAGGTTAGGAATACAAATTTGGGGCTTTTACTGATGGGAGCTCTGAGCCCACATGCTTTCAGACAACAAGGATTTGGGGCTGAAAAGCTCCGACCTGCCAGGAGGGAGCGCGCAGGCCCTGACTCCCCGCACCCCCCCCCCCCCGTCTGTTGTGCCTCCCCCAGCTCGTGTCACCCAAGTACCTCCCCAGGTCGTCCTCAGAGAGAGCAAGCTGCATCTTTTAATTCTTAACACAGGAGCAGTGACGCTGGGGAAACCCTCCATTCCTCATTTACGGTTGCCTAACTCCCTGTGATAATATACCAGAATAGCCACTGGGAATGTCCCTCCAGAGCAGGGGACCCCAAGCTCCAAAATCTAGTGCCTGATGATCTGAGGTGGTGCTGATGTAACAATAACGGAAATAAAGTGCACAATAAATGGAATATGCGCTTGAATCATCCCAAAACCAGGCCCCTACCCCGATCCGTGGAAAAACTGTCTTCCACGAGACCGGTCCTTGATGTCAAAAAGGTTGGGGACCGCTGCCCTAGAGGACTCACGCTAGAAAAATGTTCAGCAGACGTCAGGGGCTGGGGAGGTCGCTTCTCGGAGCCCACAGAACATCTTTCCAACTGGAGAGGCGCCCACCAGGCTGAGCCCACCACAGACACGAGCACCACCAGGCTCCCGGTCGGGCCAGCAGTGCTGGGCGTGGCCCCAGCTCCATCTGTCTGCCTGTTCTGGAGGACAAAGCTCCCACTGAACACCCATCACACGCCAGCCATCCTCCTGGAACAGCCTTTTCCCGCTCCTCATGGCGGGGGAAGTGGAACCCCAAGAAGTGGTCGGAGACACGGAGGGACTGGGCGAGGAAGGCCCGGCTCCCTCAGGCCCCAAAGCCCGGAGCAGCTGCTACAGTAGAGTGAAAAGAATGGGCAGGAGGGGAAATTTGCTCCTAAAGGACTAATTTTGATAATACATGTGTACTGAAGACTTCTTGTTTTCAGGAAAACACCCTGGAGTGTTTCCTCATATAGGAACGATTCCCAGGAGAAATGATGAGAAGGGAACTGTGGTTCAAGCTCCACGTAAAACAGCAGAGTCGCAGCTACAATGGCCGTGGCGAGGCTGCTGGAGAGACTGGGAGGGCTTTCGGGAGGGCCGAGCCCTCCGTGGACAGCCAGGCAGCCCTTCCCGAGCTCCCAGGAACGACTCTGAAGGGTCCTGTCTCAGCAATTCGTGCTGGGCGTGCATGTGGCTCTGCTGAGTGCAGGCCCCTTGCAGCCATGAGCACGCGGCCTAATTACTTAATTGCACGACTGGCAAGGTTCCTTCCGAGCCATTTCAGGAGCTCTCTCAGGTAAATTGCAGAGGACCACCATCTAAAGCCATTTAACACAATGAGCTTCCCCCACCTCTAACTGCAGACAGCACACCGCCTGGGCCCCATGTCTACCTGGATTCCAGGAACCACACGGCCTTCTCGCCGAAGAGCGGGGTGAGCAGGCTCACGAGCTCGCCTTCTTCCAGACCCTGGTCTCCAGGGCCGCCGGATGTGTGCGCTCCATTGTAGTCTAAGATACTGGAATCTGCATGCCTTAAATATCCATTTCTGCAGCCCCCTTTGGAACTGTCCTCCATAGTCTGCAAATCAAAGTATCTGGTCAGATAATGGACACAGAGGAGGGGCAGGGGGTGGGCAGAGAAAGGATGGAGACAGGCGGTGATGAGCGAGTACAAACACCCGGGAGAAAATGAGGGATGGGGGCGCAGGCCTGCGGTCCACACGCACTCCCCCTTTACTCCTCCACATCCTCAGCTTCCTCATCCATAAACGGGCACAGTGACGCCACCTGCCAAGGCAGCGACGAGAACGAAACGGGATGGCCGGCCCACTTCAGTTCGTGCCGTGGTGTCCCACCCGCTCTAGCTGTGTTCCCCCACCCCACAGCCTACTTTCTACATTTCCCTTCTAAGAAGAATCCGGGACGTCGTTAACTGCCATCCACAATTCTGTGGACATTTATTATACACCTCTTGCAATGTATCTTCCTCATTATATATCAGAAAGCCAGCCTCTTTACAGACACATCCTAATTATCGTGACTTTGGTTTGTCTCGTCAGGACCATGGAGAGCTCCTAATTCCCATGGAGATGAGATGTTTACAGACCCGCCTTCTTGGGTCACAGGGTCCCGGAGGAGTGGTGCCAAGGAAACATCTAGTTAAAGCCTGTGCTGGGCATGTCCGGAGGTGCTGCAATTAGCGTTCTTCCTCCCCATTTCCAGAGCTGTAAATTTCTTCCACCAGTCTATAAATAACTCCCCTTGGCTTCATTACTGCTGGTAATATACACAGTGGCCACCACACCCCTCTCTCCACACGTGTAAAATGCTTAAGGTTTTTAAACGGAAGACAAGACCCACACAAATGAGCTGTTATTTATAGGGTCTTGTTTGCCACCGATCTAGTTATTAAATACATCTAAATAAGCAAGCTCCACAGAAGGAAAAGTCTAGAATAATAAAAAGAGCAGTTGCTGCCATTCACTGAGCAATTAGTACATACCTACTATTTAAACATCACAACAGTTCTAACAAGGGAGTATTATTCTCTTCATTGATGGGGAAACACAGGCTTAGGGGTTAAGCACGGAGTAACCAAAGTCACAGAGGTAGTGACCAAGACTCAAAATCACATCTGATTCCAAAGCCCCGACTTTTAACTGCTTCGCTCTCCAAAACTCTCACAAGGATGATCTCGCCTTCATGACTCCATGAACCTGAACACCCTGAAAGCCACAAACGTCAAACCTGTGGCCTCCTAACCCCCACCACGTGCCAGTCTACAGTTCTTTCAACCTGGGAGAACACGTGCTCCAAACGTTTGGTCTCGACGTGCCTGGAGCAAAACTCTTAACGACGCCCGGGCAGCACTAGGCTGGGTTTCAGATCAGGAGCTTGCAGACGGGCCCAGGGAAGGAAAGTCTGGTTCTATCGGTGGCTCCTTACACTGCAAGCAAATGATCTGGGGGTTCACGGTCATCCCCGAGACAAGGGCACGGGTCCCAACTGTGTCACTGACCTACTCTGAGCCCCAGATGAACCATCTCCTCTCCCAGGCCTCCAATTCCAATGCATAAAATGAATGGGTTCGGTTGGAGTTCTAAAGAGCTGTGCAGGCCCAGTGTCTAAGACCCATTTTAATATTCTACTATAAGAGCCCCATTTATTATTTGCAGCTGTATGTTTGCTCTCCTGTCTCCTGAGTGGCTCTACCACCACACCTGCAGCTTCTAAAAAGGGAGAGCGCTCCTCTCTGCGCTGCCCACAGGCACAGGGCAGGCACCGCAGAGGCGGAGGAACAGCAGGCCCGTCGGACTCGCTCCAGACGGGAGACGCTCGGGCAGAGAGGGGCAGGCGTTCCTACCTTGTGACTCTGCTCCAGACACTCGTCACTCAGCAGATTATTCTCGTCCTCCTCTCCAATTCTGGTTGAGTCCTCGTCCTCCTTGCTAGCCAGAAGCTACATGGAGCATGGAATGGTGTGAAAACGCAACCCAAAAATGTGTGCAGCATGAATATGTATGAAGAAGTCGGTGATGTCTTTTTTTAAAAGATGCAGAACGAACAAAAAAAAAAAAACCAAAAACCGAAAAAAGAGGCAGAGACAAATGCCAAAGCCAAGAAATAAAAATTAGCCAAAGTCAGAGTTGCTAGTTCTGGCAAATCACACACAGCTGCCTGGAATCAGGCATAATTTAAGGACAAATTCCCCGAGAAATAAGGAAAGCGCTTCCCTCTGCCCTCGCATAGTCTTCCTGACCGACTGGAAACTGAGTGTGCTGTCCAATGTGCTGTTCCCATCTCTGCCGTTGCTGAATTTTCAGATTATAGAAAAGTAACCAGATTTTGGAAAATAGCTATTGATGGAATTGAAAACATCCAACAGCACAAAAACAATAAATGAAATTTATGGTGGCCTCGATTTCTGCAAACCTTCCCCTGTTTAGCACAGGGGCTAAACCTCTTTCAGGACAGTCATGCATCTAAGATGGACAGTCTCAGCCACACGGTCATTTTGCTGACAAAGAAGTCCTCATGGCTAATAAGTACAGTATCAAGCCTGCCTGACAATAACTTTCTGCTTTTGAAAATGAAGGAGAGTTATTTAGAAAGATGGCCTAAATCCCCTGCACTAAAGCAGTGTAAATCCCAAAGCTTCTGCAGTCTGCATTCTACAGAAGGGACAGCAGTTGTCAATGCGGCCAGAGCCCAGCTCTCTGGAGGAGCAAAAACTCTAGTCATGAGACACTCAGATCATCCAGAGAAAAAGTGAGAGGGGAGGTAGCCAACGCCACTTCAAAAACTGCACTAAAGCTCATCTCACCCAAGGAGGAGTGAGCTTTCACTGTGGCGTTAAAACCATGAGCTGAGCCTCAGCCACCCGCTGCCGTGCTGCACATACGACGCACGGAAGGTTCTGTCTCCATCCTGTGATTTCAGGAATTCTCACACTGAGTCCATCATCCCATAGTTTTCCCAGCCCAACTCAAACTTTCCTGGTCTTCTTTCTAAAGGAAACCCTTGCTTTGGAGGAAGAAAAACAAAGCAAAGTGACTTCAGAAAGTCTTTTATAGAAAACTTCCCAGGATCAGAATCTCACATGTGTGGCCTAGATGGTTAAGCATCTGCCTACAAGGCGGGAGACCCGGGTTTGACCCCTGGGTCAGGAAGATTCCCCTGGAGAAGGGAATGGCAACCCACTCCAGTATTCCTGCCTGGAGAATTCCATGGACAGGAGCCTGGTGGGCTACAATCCATGGGGCCACAGAGTCAGACATGACTGAGCATTAACAACAACATACTGGTTGTGATTTACATTAAAACTGATCAAAAAGATGGAAGGATGATGACTGGTGGAAAAGATTAATAATAGAATCTAGGGGTGAGTATATGGGTGTCCACTCTGAAGTTCTTTTCACTTTGCTTTGTTTGAGTTTCTTCACAATAAAACGCTGGGGGGAAGCCTCTCTCATCTTAAAAATAAAGCCACGTAATGACGTTTCCCTCTCTGGTCCGCCGACAGCTCTGGAACTAGTGCTGCCTGCCTCTCTCCAGGCTTCTTGAAAGGACTCCCCACCCTCACCTCTGCAATGTGGCTTTTGCTGCCAACACCCTCCAGAAACTGCTCAGGAAAGGTCCTCAAGACCTTCTATCGCAGGAGCTTGAACCCTCCTGGGAACAGGAAGGAGGCAGAGAGGCACTGCTCCCCAACCCTGAGGATCAGAAGGGTCTTCCCTCAGGTTTATTGAGCAAAGAGTACTGTTAACTCATGTCATTCCAAAATGACATCACAAAAGCTTGCAAACTATTCTTCATTTCCAGAACCACAACCACACCATTACTAAGTACTCTAAAATAAAAACTTGCTTTCGTTTCCTTTTACCTCTGCTGACTTGGTTAAAATTAAAAGTCAGATCTCAGTCTCCAGCACGTGACACAGAGAAACGTCGCCCAAGCCATATGTGACTGATCAGTTTTCAAATGCAAGGGCCCAGCGAGACCGTGCGTCACGGTGGGCGGGTGTGCTTCCGGCCTCACCACCAGCAGGAGAGGAGCCCTACTCACCTCCAAGACCCCCACTCACCCTTCATCTCTTCCCCCTCACTGCGTCTCCATCCACTGCCACGCGGCCTCTGTTCCCCTCACTCTACACAACTGCCCAGGTCCCCAACGACTTCCCAGCTGTCTTTTTTTCTTGTCTGCTCGAGTGTCTGACACGAATCAGCAGGCCCTCCCTAGACATCTCTCCTGAACAAATGCACGACCTGGATCTGCCCCCACCTCTTGGGCTGTTCCTTCTTGGGCCTCTGCAGACACCCCTTGTCGTTCCAGAGAGAAGCTCTCTTGACCTCAGAAGAGGAGGCGGGCCCCATCCCGGGCTCCCCCAGGCCCTCCCCCAGATCTGCTTCCCGGCATCACGTTCGCCATGGGCAAGGGCCGTGTCTGCGTTCAGTTCTGACCCCAGTGCCCAGCGCTCAGGAAACACTGCTAAAAGAACAAACAAATGAATAAAAAAAAATTTTTTTTTTCCCCCAAAACGAAGAGCTGGAACCAAAAAGTTTGGGTGATTGCTTCTGGTCTTGCTGCTCAAGTGTGTTCTTTGGAGCAACAGAAGCTCGTGAGAAATGCAGGCTCTTGGGCCCCATGCCAGGCTCAGTGGGCCAGAATCCTCACGTTAACAAGGTCCCCAGGAAATTCACACGCACGGGAAACTTCAGAAGCACTTGCCCTATGGTGTTGCTAACACAACACTGAACAGAGTCAGGAAAGGGCTGGAGTTCCAACTCGGCACACCAGTTTCCTAAAAAAGTAACGCTGAAATAGCTGCGTTTTACATACTGACTGCCTACCGCATGCCAGGCACTGTGCCAAGGGCTTCATAAGTCGGCTGCAACTCGTAACAACTTAGGAAGTCAAATTGTCAGACGCGTCCTCCTTTCGATGAAATTCAATCTGCTTCTGACAAACCAAATTCTACTCTGTTGCTAATAACAGATGTTAACAAGCACCTTCTCCTTCTGAGCGCCGCCTCTGTCCTCTGCAGTCACACCAGGTCTGCTTCGTATTCAACATGACAGTCCTACACCTGTGACTTCAATTAAATTATGCCCCCTAATCCATGCTTCCTCTCCATGCCAAAAAAAACCCCTTAGTTTTCTAACCATCCCCAAAAAATGACAACACTAAGTAAATAATGACAGCGACCAGCCTTTCCTGAGTGCCCGCACGCGTGATCTGTCCCCCAGAGGTGTCAGCTGCGTGTCACACGGCCCTGGCTGGCAATGCTCACCACCCTGACCGCAGTCCGTTCAAATCCCCCCCCCCCCCCCGTGTCCATTCTCAACCATGCCTCCTATAATACATAAACCGTAGTCCGTAAAAAATACGGGGAAATCGGAGCAAGCCCATGAAAGGCTTTTTTTTTTTTTAAGTATGCTTTAAAACACAAGGATGCCTGCTCTTGGCTTTCTGTAAGTTTGGCTGGTTTTTCTGTGACCTGCCCACATGCAGGGAACAGGTACTATGTGCCCAGTGCGGGGGGATCCAGCCCAGGGCCTCCGTGCTAAAGACACACCTGGCAAACTCAATCAAGGGCCTCCCGCTCTTTTGAGCCTTTGTCAAGTTAAAAATTGTGTGTGTGGGGGGTGCGTAATATGAAAATAAATTATAGGCTTATTTATATATATATACACACACATATCTGTATGTGTACTTCTGACCTAGTAATTACTCATCCAGGAACACAGTCTAAGGGGAAAAAAAGAAGCGCAAGCCAGAAAATGATTTGTGTCCAAAGACATTCATCAGGTGATTTAGAATAGTGAATCCCTGGAAATAATCCCCACGCCCGACAATAGCGAGGCAGCAAGTTAGATTCAGGGCACCCCCAAGATGGAGTCGGACGTGGTACACAGCAGCCACGGGAAAGACGCGGGAACAGGGCCGTGTGAGCGCCGTGCCCCCGTGACGCACCCACGGGGAGAAGGAGAGGCTCCAGGATGAGAACTGGCTGCACGTATCTTAGAGGGCCAGCGTCAGGGGTCACTTCTATATTTTCCAAATTTAGGCAATGCTGTGGGTTAATTAAATACTGGAGGAAAAAAACACCGAGTATATTTAAAATTACACAATATATTTGCTGTCTCTTTTTTTTTCCTTTTCTGATTCGTAGGCTGCCGGAGAGCTGGAGCGGTGCGGTCCCCGCTTCACAAGCCCGCTGCCCCGACAAGGCTGTGGCCCACGTGGGCGTTTCCCGTTTGCTGCCGTGTCCCTCATCAAAGGGGAGCCACGCGCCCTCCCAGGGAACAGCAGCCTCCCCTCGCCCCTCACAACCTCCCCTTCCTCAGCTCAGGACGCCTGTGGGAACGCCGCCCTTCCCATGCGGATCTTCCCATCGCATTCCGGGGGAAGACGGGGGCTTGTGCGGCAGAGGACTCGGCCATTCATAGGGAAGATCAAATTGCCGTGCAACCTGACAAACGATTCAGGTCTGAACTGGCTGCTATTTAGACCTCAGGATGGGAGGAGGAAAAACTCTCTGTCCTCCAGAGGACATGAGAGGACATTTAGCAGGTTTCTTTCAAAGAGCAAATGAACAAACACATTCTTGCCATTTGCAACTCAAATGAAGCAGGTGCAGAATGGGTGGTCTATTAAAAATGCCGCCTTGGAGAAAACAAGCCAAGAGACTTGTTTCTCCCTAAATGGACTGCAGATATTTTTGCTTCTCAAAATTATCTGGAGCCCTGGAGACTAAGATCAATAATATTCTGTCTCTCCAAGGGAGCAGATGGGCAGAGCGCAGCATACACACCTGTGAGTGTCTCCCACTTTGAAGGCGGGAGGACACCGCTTCAGGCTGACACATCTTTCCCTAGAAACGCCGTGGCAGCAAGCTCTCCCTCTGCCTGGCACACCGGGCCGCGTTCCAGACAAGGCCAACCAGGAAGAGTCTGGGGCATCCAGTGCAAGAGGCCCGGTGCACTTCGTGGGGAGGACAGGTCCAGTCTTCTGAAACTAACTAGCCGAACACCGGCCTGGGCAAGGCACCTCCGGGGGAGCAGAGGGCCAGGCCGGGACTCAGGAAACAGCAAGCTCCTCCGGAGTCACAGCAGGACCCACCTCCCCACACCGTGTGGCCAGGCCAAGCACTGAGGAGAGCAGACATGATACGTCAGAGATGACGAGAGGGTCAGAGTCAACGGGGCGAAGAGGCTTTTCCCTCTGCTTCCCTGGGGCAGCCGCCAGGAGAGCCCGCACCCTCAGGGGGCACGCAGGCCCAGGAACCACACGCTCTCCCTCTGCTTCCCCAGGGCAGCTGCCAGGACAGCCCGCACCCTCAGGGGGCACGCACGCCCAGGAACCACAAACTCTCCCTCTGCTTCCCCGGGGCGGGCACTACCCAAGTGACTGCCAGGATAGCCCGCACCCTCAGGGGGCATGCACACCCAGGAACCACAAACTCTCCCTCTGCTTCCCCGGGGCGGGCACTACCCAAGTGACTGCCAGGATAGCCCGCACCCTCAGGAGGCACGCACGTCCAGGAACCACAGGCTCTCCCTCTGCTTCCCCGGGGCAGCTGCCAGGACAGCCCGCACCCTCAGGGGGCACGCACGCCCAGGAACCACACGCTCTCCCTCTGCTTCCCCAGGGCAGCTGCCAGGACAGCCCGCACCCTCAGGGGGCACGCACGCCCAGGAACCACACGCTCTCCCTCTGCTTCCCCGGGGCGGGCACTACCCAAGTGACTGCCAGGATGGGCCACACCCTCAGGGGGCATGCAGGCCCAGGAACCACACGCTCTGCAGTGCAGACGCCAGGATTCAACCTTCCCTGGCCCTCTCAGACTCTCAAATGCCACCAGGAGAGAACTTCCAGAGGCAGGAAGCTGGACACACAGGCTCAGGGGACACCGACTGTCTACTCCTTATCGGGTCCTCCATGGGGGCAGGGTGCAGGGGTCCTGGGTAAGCGCGGGAAGAAAGAACACGCACCCGGCCAAAGCCGGGAGACGATGAGTGGTGGTAAGAAGGCACGTTTCGGGGGCAAACTCAGGAGGGAAATGGAAAGAGTGTCTACTCATTTGTTTTTCCAAGGAAATGGGTTTGTTAAGGCTCCATCTACACTACCCAAGTGACTGGGAGATGGGATAACTCTCCAACCCCTGAGACCATACCAGTCCTCCAGAGGTGCCACCTGCAGCCCAGATCCCAGGGCCAGGGCTGGAGTGCGGGCATCACAAAACATCAAGTGCATCCTCCCAGAAATGACTTAAACTTGCGGAAACCTGCGGGCAGACCTGTTGACCTACGAAGGCCTCCAAAGCCCATCCACAGCAAAGGGAATTTCCACAGAGACCCCCCCCAGAACAGATTCAGCCTTGATGCGTGTGCAGGGCTGTTACTCTTGGTGATGAGCTCATGATGATAAGAATGTTCCTTCTTACCTCTGTTTGATCTACTGACTCAGGCTTGTCGTCTCCGGGGAAACCCACGCAGGAGAGATCAAAAATGGTTTTCTTCAGGTGCTGGTTGTCCGTGTACAGCTCCTTCACCAGCTGGATAAGGTCGCCGACCTGGGAGATCAGAGCAGGAGAGGCCCGGCTACCCACAGGCACACTTCTGCCTCTTGGGGCCACGCTTGCTGAGCAGACCTCCCAGCATCACAGTCACGGAGACCAGGCGGCCTGAGTCCAGGCTTCAGGCTCCCCCAGATGCAGTGAGAAAAACACCCGCATTTCTCTGTTCTAGCCCCAGAGGTCCTGGGCAAGCTGCCTGGTCTAAGCCCCCATTTCCGCATCTGCAGAATGGGTTACCAGAGAACCGAAGGTGATCACGGTCACAGCGCACTGAAGCCCTCCGCGCAGCCTAAGTGCTCCATCCATGACAGGGTGTAGGACCTCTGTCTTGGACCTGAGAGCCTCTGGAGGAAAATCCCCAAGACCGACACTTCTGAGGCTGTGTCGGAGGCTTATTCTATAGCCTCCACCTTCCTCTTTCTGTGCCTATCTAGCAGTGTCCAGAATAACAACAGTCTTCAGTTCCAAAGCAATTCATGGCAACTGAAACACTCCCACGAGCTTTGGTCAATCATTCCTTACAAAAGTCCCCAGGAGGTGCACAGGCCGGTGTGACTGTCCCCATCTGACAAGGAAAACTCCAAGATACAAGGCAGCTCGCTGCCTGAGGTCCCAGAGCCGGGGTTCCTGGAGAACCAAAGTGCCAGGTCAAGTGGGCTAGGGCAGCTGCCGCCCAAAGCAGAGTCAGGCCTGGACTCCGGGTCCAAGGCCCCTCCTTAAGGCACAGGTCTCGCAAGGTCAGGCTCATAAGCAGCTGATCAGACGCCACCTTTATTTCCTGCAAGCTTCAAATCCCAGCGGTCAGTGACTCTCCAAACCCT
Organism: Dama dama; assembly: GCF_033118175.1. Classification (NCBI taxonomy): domain Eukaryota; kingdom Metazoa; phylum Chordata; class Mammalia; order Artiodactyla; family Cervidae; genus Dama; species Dama dama. The sequence continues at coordinate 2,989,565 of NC_083696.1, read as the reverse complement.
CCTTCTTCAAGGGGTAATCATGCGCCGCTGAAATGAGCGGGAAATCCCACCTCACCACACAGAGCCGCGGTCCCCTGCACCCAAACATAACACCACTCAGAACCCCCCCGCCAAGGGAGGCTACAGAGGGAAGCACAGAACAGTCTGACCCTGCAAACATTCACGGAGTGCCAGCCAAGGGAACAGACTCCCGCCCTCGACACAGCCACAGTGGGGACCAGCCGTGGCTGCTACCATCTCTAGCTTCTTCACTAGAACACTTGACCAGAACACCAACAGATGCCTCAGCGCTTCTTGCTGCATTCCTCCGAACATGCCTAAATGTCTACACTTCTCCTTTTTATTTTTTCTCTACCTTGTATCTGCTGTTTTTTCCTCTCCCCCTCTGCTGAGAAAGTTTTCTAATTAGATAAACTGCTACTCATTGTCCAAAACCCACTGCAGGTCTTATCTCTGTAGAAGCTCCCTCTGACCCAGGGAAGTGCCTCCCCCACCCCCTGCCCCCCTCCAGGCAGACGACTCTCTCCTCTGCTGGGCCTACACCTCACATCCCCGCCGGCCACAGCCCTGGGCGCTCCGCACGGCCACAGCTCCGCCTGCTCTACCAGGATGTGGCTTATTCCAAGACAGAAACCGAACCTGTCAGACATGGACGATCCTTTAATAATAAACCACAGTGTCCTCTGAGTTCACACTGCCTCTTCTTATCAATGGCTCTTAAGAGCCTTGAAATACTCAACCACCCTAACCACACCAATGATCAACAGATTAAAAAAACCTTTCCAAGTTTTAGAAAAGATTTATTGACCAAACCTGAACCTTTATTCTTTCAAAAAGCATCTATTAACTCCCACTATATGTGGCAGGCAGGTACTGGGAAATCAGAAATAAATAAGATACACTCACTTTAAGGTGTTCATGGCCTACTGGGGATATAGAAGAATAATCAGATAATTATAGATCAGTATAGCAAGGAAATCAATGAAATCAGGCACAAGAAGAGAGGAAGATGACCAGGGGAAAAAGGGCTAATTCTAGGGGGGACAGGGTGCTTCCTGGAGGAGCTGGGGCCTGGGTGGGGGTCCTCAAGCCTGAGAAAGAGTGCATCAGACGCGGTGGGGGCGGCATCTCCAGGGAATGGACACGGAGAGAACAAAGACACGCGGGGTGAGAGCCCACAGAGACAGTGAGAAGGGCTTTCAGAACCTGACACCTCTGATCAGGAGCCCGAGAGACAATGAATAACTAACGGAGCACTCAAAGTTAATACAGTCAGTACCTTTTTCTTAAGCTCTTCGTGAGAAAAATGTTCCACTTGAAGCCGACTGTGTTCTTCAAGGCAAATACTCAGGTAAGATGTTTGATCACTATAAAATGAAAATGTTTCTTCTGCACCAAAAAAAAAGAAAGAAAGAAAGGAGGAGAAAACAGAACATCAGAAGAAGATCCTTCCCAGACCCATCCCAGTGAAGCCTGTGCCCCACTTCTGGGGCAGGAGTCATCTTCTTCGGTCTCTATAGGCTGATATCTCAATGCACGCTTTCATCATGGGCTGTAGGCTTTCCCTGTGGCCAATTCTGAATTATAATTTGCGTATCAAAAGTTGTGTCTGCAGACCATTCTGAGTGGCACAAGTAAATGGTGATTTTTCAGTTTAAATAAGGGAGTGATTCTTTTTAGGTGAAAGTACAGAAAAATCAAATGCAATTCTCAAGGGTAGAACTCAAGGGAAGGAAAAAGCGCCCGCTGTGTTTTTTTACCAGCTCCAGGGTCCACCGTGGCAGCGAGTCCACGCTGAGAGGAGAAACTGCCTGTGGGATCTATGACGGGGACCCCTGGGTCACCCTGGAAGGGTCTGCTTTCTCTGCAGCAAAGCTTGCTCTCACCGGGGGCGCGGGGGCAGAGAGGGGCCAGGCTATGCACGGAGTAGAGCATGTCCACGACAAGGTCTCACTTAGCGCCGAGGGGAAGAGCCGATATGCTTCGAATGCCATAGAGCTGGCTTTAAAGGAAGACGTCCTGGCTCAAACCTGGGTTTCTTCATCTGCGACATGATGTCAGCGCCCACTCTGCCCAGTGGGTGGACGGTCAGGGTCGGGGGTGAGAGGTTAAGGGTCTGCCACTGTGCTTGTACACAGCAGGTGCTCAAGACATGTCAAACCCACCCCCGCAGTTACCGACTTTAAGCACACACGCCAGCACCCGGCTAGAGACAGGGCAAGGATGAAGATGCCCACTCAGAGTCTGCAGGACCCAGGTTCTAGCCAGCGCAGGCAGGCCCAGTCGCTTCAGTTGTGTCTGACTATTTGCGACGCTACGGACGGTAGCCCGCCAGGCCCCTCTGTCCACAGGATTCTCCAAGAAAGAATACTGGAGTGGGTTATCATTCCCTTCTCTCCAGGGGATCTTCCTGACCCAGGGATCAAAGCCGGGTCTCCTGCACCGCAAGCGGACTCCACCATCTGAGCCACCAGGGAAGACTGGTTCTAGCCGGGGGCGGGGAGAGGGGGCCAAATCCTGCTATCCCGAGCACAGGAGGGCAGGAACCGCGGGGCCTCCCGGTGCAATTCGAAAGGCAGGTACCCTGGGACCCTCCCTAAGCACAGCCCCTTGTGGTCACAAGAGTTTGTAAAGCAGTGTTCCAGCAAGAAACAGCAGTCTCACCCCCACGCGCCTACGCAGTGGGTGCCCGAGGAGGCAGGGCCCAGATGTTTGGGGCAGTGAGGGCTGTTGATCCGAGAAAGGGGATGACGAGGCCCCGAGGTTATCTGGAGATAGAAGTCAAATGATGAGGAATACAGTGGCGGCAACGCAAAAGCAGCCCTGCAGCTGGCCCTCTGGGAACTAACACAACGTGCTGGGCCCCGGACGCCACCGGCCAAAGCTGGTGGACTCAGGTGGACTCAGGTGAGTCCAGACCAGAAGAGTAGCAGCAACACTGTCCCTGCAAAAAACGCTCCCCAGACGAAAGTCCCAGGCTGCTCCATCTCCTACTGAAGCCTGAGGACTCCTGCCAGGCTCAGCCACGGCCCTCCGAGTGCAAACGCCACGGGGAAACGCAGACATGGGAGTGAGTACCTTCCCGCCGCCGGATCTCGCTGATCTGCTCCTCCAGAGCCTTCCGCAGGTGCTGGTACGAGAGCACGTCCCACTCCAGCCGCTTCCGCAGGGCGAAGACACGGCTCACCTCAGCCTGCAGGGTGCTGACACTTCGGGAAAACAAGAGACCAGAATTTATAGAAGATCCACTTGTGCTGTAAGATGCAAAGCCCAGCCAGCCCTCCTTTGATTTTTATGTCATTTGTGAGGTGGTTTTTTTTTTTTTTTCCCGGCTATTAAAAGTAAATACAGGTTCAGAGAGCATTTAAAATATAAAAGTGAAAAAATGTTTTTAAATATAAATGTATGAAAAAAGCAAAAATTACTATAACCCCACCATCAAAGAACATGTGGTGGACTGTATTCCCTCTAATCTTTCTCCGTGGGTATTGTTATAAGGTTTAAATAATACTGGACATAAAAAACTACACTGTGCATTACTCATTTAAATATCTCCCTCCATTTTCAGAACTAATTTGCAAGCATTACTTTTAGTGACTCTATAATATTAACCTGGGTAAATGACGCAGCATTTACTTTACGTCTTTCCCTATCAGTGAACATTTGGGTCCTTTCCCAAGTTTCTGCTCAGGATGTAGCTAGATGGAAACCATTTAATTCCTCAGAATGTCTCTCTGTTTGGAATACTGTCTTGCGCAGGCTTGGGTATGGAAGGAAGGCTCTAGAACGTCTGCCGTGTCACCGCGAAAAGAGGGGGCGCCAGAGGTTAAGGGTGAGGGGCGAGAGGGACGGAAAAAAGAAAGGGGAAGAGTGAGAGCTGACGACAGGAAGGAGCGAAGGATGGACTTAAGGCTCAACAGAAGACGCCATTCACAGACGAAGAGTCAAATGGACTTTTGTTTGAGGGGTGGGACAATATAACAATAGGGTGCTGATCTGCACAGAGGCCTTGCATAAAACCAGCAACCCAGCGCCCAGAGGAGGTCCTGGGAAAGCCCAGCTCCCAGAATCTACGGTGACTGGGGGAGGCCCGTCCCACCGAGCTCTCTCCAGTGACGGGACGCCTTGTATCTGCACATGAACACGGTGTACCCACCAGAGGATCGTGCCTGCTGAGCATCTGAAAGGTGGCTACGCCCCGAGGAACCGAATGCCCAGTGTGTTAACTTAAACATGTGCAGTCACATGGCTAGTGGCTACTGGACTGGACAGTGGGCTTCCAGGCGGGGCCCGTGGGTGAGCACGCGGCAGGAATCTGAACCGGCTCCACAAGCTCGTGGAGGGACACGGACTCCAGCAGACACCTGAGTAACATACACACTGTTTCCCTCAAAATCTCTGTGCCGAGAGGCTTGCTTCTCACCCGGGTTAGCTTCTGAAAACAGCGTTCCAGCAGCACAACTGCTGGGTCACAGTCAATGAACGTGCTTTGAGACAACGAAATGCCTCACCGAATCAGAAAGCTTGTTTCAAACACCAAGAAATACGTCACTCTGTCTCACACATGATGTTGTGTTCCCTGAGAGGGCGCATCAACAGTTAGAAAACATAGGAAAGAATTTATCAATGTGTGGGTTTTTTTTTTTTTTTTTCAGGGCGAGGGCCCATCAGCTTTCACTGGGTTGTTCTAGAGGGGTCCACAGCCCCAAATGCTAAGGAGACGCGGCTCTAAGACACGAGCGCCACAGACAAGTCCCCCTTCTCCTCCGGCGATTCCCTCCAGCTCCATCCACAGAACTGCACAGAGAAATCAACATCTACAGGAAGGAAAATAAACTATTATGTCTCATCTTCGACGCTCGCTGCTTTGAAGACGGCTCATTGTGAGGCAGCATCCTTGCCAGGGAAGGGGCCCTCCCAGAAACTTGTGCCCAGTCCCACTTCAAGACAATCATAATGACCAATCTGTGAGGCTGATGGAAAACCCCAAGGAGGTGTCACAGCACAGCACTCGCTTGGATGCGGTCGTGCTGCAGACACATTTAACCAGGGGAAAAAAAAGAAAGACTGTTTCAGCGAGGCTTCTGCGACGAGAGCTGGGAAGAGCTGACTGCTTCGCTCCTTCCTCCACTTTCTGACAGGGTTAAAAGTACACAGCTGCTGCTCCTGCATCTGTCATTCCTGTTTCCCCAACTCCAGGATCCCTGCAAGGTGTGAGGAGTCGGTGGAACAAAAGGAGCTTCACTCAGAGAGAAAGGACAGCCCTGCGCCTCCCTCCTTCCGGGGAGGAGCTGGAGGACGCCCGCTCCCAGGACGCCAGCACTCATCGGCTCCAGGACCTCGGCGGTCAGCTAACCCGCCTGCCCTGCTGCCCTCCCCTGTAAAGCAGGGACAGTGCCTTTTTCCTTCAAGTGTTTCAAGGATTCAACGAGGTGTTACAAGGGAAAGAGTTCAGCACAGTGCCTGACACACACAAGATGCTCGATAAACATCATTTCCTTTCTTCCAGGTAAATTAATGACTCCCAAACAGCAGGTCCGTATGAGCCCAACCTTCTGCGACTCGTGAGTCCCCGCCATGATTTCATCTGGAGATGATCTGAACCCCCCAGGGCACATGTGGCCATATCTGGAGACACTGCTGGTTGTCACGATTGGGGCGGGGAAGGGCGTCATTGCCACGTGGTGGCAAAAGCCAGAGATGTCACTAAACGCTACGACGCACAAGACCGCCTCTCAAGACAAAAAGCTGTTGTTCCGTTTAGTCACTAAGTTATATCTGATTCTTTTGTGACCCGCTGGACTGTACCCACCAGGCTCCTTTGTCCATGGGGTTTCCCAGGCAAGGATAGTGCAGTGGGCTGCCATTTCCTTCTCCACGGGACTCCCCAACCCAGGGATCGAACCCGCGTCTCCTGCATTGCAGGTGGATTCTTTTACCGCTGAGTCACCTGGGAAGCCCTTGACAAAAGTTTATCTAGCCCCAAATCCCAACAGTGCTGAGAATGAGAAGGTCTGAGTCACGGGCAATACAGACTGCCCCCTGTCCTCAAGACGAGAGCTCTGCCGAAAGGGCCTCGGCTCAAGAGCTGGAGATCTGCGCTCTGAGAATCCTAAGCGCAGGAGCTTGGGAAATGCCCTCAGCATCTCCGAGAGCACACGTCCGTTTCCATGACGTGGGGCTGCAGGGTCGTGGTGAAGGATGAGTCACAGAGCTGTCCGTGGCCAGCTGCTCTCTCCGCCCTTGCTGACCAACTTTAGTTACGAGTCCGTCACCCAGCTCCAGTCACCCACCTTTCACTGCCAGTTTCCAGGGGGTAGGCAGCCCTGGAGCGGGGCTGAGCCCACCCGAGCCCACAGTTCTGCCCTCTGGCTACAGCAAGGCCTGAGGGCTCAAAGCCCCCTACAAGCTGAGTGTATGCACAATGGAATACTGAGGGATATGGAGGCTTTTCACATTGCTGTTAGTCTTAATAAGTGATAACATTTATTGAGTGTTTCCTTTGTGCCGGGCAGAATTAGAACTTCATATATTATCATCATGTTTTAAACAACCCTCTAAGGTAGGCATGGAGGTAGGTAAACAGGTAGGTCTGTAGGCAGGGCAATCTCAATGCACAAATATTTATATATATCCTAAGGCTCAGGGTGAAAAGTGACTTATCCAGGAGCTGAGAGTTGCTGAATGCATTTCGACTCTGAAGACAGACAGGAAACCTTTTAAGCCTCCCTGTTAGACACGGTCCTGGCCCACCCTGGTCCCACACACATTTTTATTCATTAAAGAAGAGCCTGCAGAACTCAGAGACTCCACCCGTGATGCTGAGGAGGGTGAGAGCAGCCATTTCCACCCACAGAGCCTCTGGGTGCCTAGAGTCAGGGCTGGCTCCACGATTAAGCCCGCTTCGCCCAGTCCCCACCCGAGGTCCCCAGACTACTCAACCCCGCCCCCAGTGAAAATGACGAGCAGCAGAGGCTTCTTAAAGAAGCGTCCTTTCCGAGTGAGGCCGACTGCAGAATTTCATCAGTCATGTTTTCATTTTCCTTAAAATTCACTTCAGATTAAAAATCTTGAACATTATCTCAAAATAGAAGAGCTGGGTGTAGGGGGGGGACTTTAAAGAGGGAATTAATCCGCTGAATATATCCTGAGGGCCTCCTGCGCGCCAGCCCCTGTCACAAGCACTGGGACACGCGGCCGGGAGAGAGGGCGCTGGCCCAGGAGGCGCTGATGGCCAGGAGAGGCGGCCGGCCTCAGCAGAGCGGTGACGGAGGGAGGGCAGGGCCGTCGTGAGCGCAGAAAAGCAGAGGGGCGCCTGTCCTGGGGGTTCGTGCAGGCCTCCCGACAAGGGGGGGTCCTCGAACACTCAAGGATGCGTGGGGGGCAGAGCAGAGGGCAGAAGCCCACTGAAGGCAGAGGCAGGGAGCCCGGCCCCGGGGACAACAAGGGCTCTACACAATAGCTCAGCTGGTCAGGAATCCACCTGCACTGCAGGAGACCCTGCTTCAATTCCTGGGTCGGGAAGATCCGCTGGAGAAGGCATAGGCTGCCCACTCCAGTATTCTTGGGCTTCCCTGGTGGCAGAAGACAAGGTACGGTGAAGGGTGAGTTTCTTCAATCTTTTATGAAAACTTGAGACATAAACAGATGAAAACAAGCTGACGTCATGAGCCCCCGCCCACCCGCCTGCAGCCTGCCCTGACAGCCGGGGCCAGCCCCGATCGTCCCCCATTGGTGTACCCGCCTGCCCCATCCACTTCTGTGCAGCCGTGAAACGAAGCCCAGGTGTCGATACCCTTCCACCAGTCACCATCCCACCATGCAGAGAGGTCACCTCTGCACAGGAGAAATCAGAGGCCAGCCCAGGGCTGGGCCCAGAGGGACCCAGGGGTGTCAAGACAAGATCCAGGCCGCCAGCCGACCGTCAGCATCCTTGCCCCGCTGCGGCAGTCCTCTGTGGACATGGGCCACGCCAAGACAGGGACACGCTGCCATCACCCAGCACCTGTGTGACTTCAGACAGGCTGCCTCACCTCTCCAAGTTCCCATGGCCTTATTTACGGAAAACAGGGCCAGTAACATCATTTACCTCTCAGAGCGGCAGTGAGGGTTACAAGAGATAATACACGTACAGGCACTTTCTATATCTATAATAAAGTTTGGTAAAAACCTGAGTAATTAGTATTAATGATATTTTTATCCTATGTGCGTGCTAAGTCGCTTCAGTCGTGTCCGACTCCATGAAACCCTATGAACTGCAGCCCACCAGGCTCCTCTGTCCATGGGATTCTCCAGGCAAGAGTACTGGAGTTGGTTGCCATTTCCTTCTCCAGGGGATCTTCCCGACCCAGGGATCAAACCCGTGTCTTATACATCTTCTGCAATGCCACGAGCACCACCTGGGAAGCCCTTTTATCCTATATTTGTTGCCAAAAAAATCAAACCACTCTTGCTAGGAAATAGGAATACCTGATTTAAAAAGGCAATCACTGTCCAAGTATGTTAAGCTTCCTAAGCAAAGTGGGAAGTCTTTGCTGCCTGAGGAACTACCAGCATTTATTCAAAATATGTGCGTGTTCTGTATGCATGTCATGTCCAAACGGAAACCCTTACCTGTCTGAGTCCTGCAGAGATTTTACCAGATGTGTATAGATGTCCCGTTCTTTCTTTACGACCTGAATCAGCTCTCCGTAGCTTAATTGTTGCTTTTCCTGAAAATGACAAGGGGCATCTGACATTAAGAGAAGAATTCTGAGAGAGCACATCCTTACACTGTGCAAACATATGTGGACAGCTCTGGCGTGTAAATCCAAATAAAGGTGACCCCCGGGGCCAGGCTCTGGATCAGGCCACAGTCAGAGCGCGCCACCTGCAGGCGGAGTGGGGAACGGCCGCCCCGCACCCCCGGCGGAGGCGTGCGGAGCGCGGGGCTCGGCCGTGTGGGCGCGCTACACGGCGGCTGCGGAACGAGCACCTGGCCGCCTGCGAAACCGCCCCCTCAGCGCTGCAGCCGGCGTTTCCACAGCACCACGAAGGCTCCCGAGGAAAGAAGTTCATCAACCAAACCCTGACAAGTGTTAGGGACAAGGGACTTAGACTAAAATAGAAGCGGTCAGGGGAGCCAGCTCTCAAGGCGCCGTGGGCAGGCCCATGACAGAGATCTGGGGAGCATCTCTGCCACTTCCCAGCTATGTGACCTCAGCCAACAGGCTTAGCAAGCCTCTGTGAGATTCAGGATCCTCGTTTATGAAGGGGCATGTGATTTATGAATTCCACAAATGTGAAGCTTCTTTTACAGTTCAGATCTTAGCTCTGGCACTTACCAGTTCTGGGGCCTCAAGAAGCTACTTACGAGAGCCACCTGTAAAATGGGGGGAAAGAGTCACCACTTCATGGAGCTACAGAGCAGATAAAAGTTCACCTGTGTGCTGGAGGAACCAAAGCTCCCAGGGGAAAAGGCCAATTCAAGTACTGATGCAAGAAAAGTAAAAAACAATCCACGTCTACAGCATTCTGCCACATCAGAAAACAAGGAAGTGCTTAAATAATGGATCACTGTCAAAAGGATACAGGAGCCAGTTTGAAAAGGCCAAACCTGGGACAATTGAGCATCAAAACAATGATAGTAATAGACACAACCCACTGAGTAAAACAGAAATTTGTGTTCACAAGGCCATGAGTAAATTAATACACGGGAAGAAGAGCAGGCTTTTCTTTATAATAAAACAACTAATAAACGCAGAAGGAATAATACAGTTAGAAGAATCACCATGGTAATAAATAATTCAGCCTCCATAAAAGGTGACTAAAACTGATGGGCAAAAGGCTGAAGATCAAAGTGTTTACCTAACTCAGAATACCTCCCCTCAAAGACTAACTACAAAGGAGAAAAGAGCAACTGCATAGTCGAGACGCCAGGCAGACGCGACCCTCACAGTCACCCAAGGCAGCAGGGCCGCAAACGGGACAGATCTAAGCCACGTGCCGTCGGAGAGCACACGCTAGGAACACGGCCTCGCTCCCGGGACACCCCGCCCCAGAGAGGCCTCGGCGGAGTCCTGTCACCAGGAAGCAGCAGGCAGACCCGCCGGAAGGATGCTCCACCAGAGGCCTGGCCTGGACACTTCCCAAGTCTCAGGGCCGTGAACGCCAAAGAGACCGAAGCTAAAGACTGGGAAATGTCACACGTGATCCTGAATGGGCTCCTGCGGCGAGGAAGGGCGTTCGCGGGCCAGCGGCTGAGACGCGGACGAGCCCGAGGGCCGGCGGTGCTGCGGGCCCCGCTCGGCCCCTGGTGTGACGGGCGTGGGCATCGCACGGGACCGTGCCCCTCTCACAGGACTCTCACTCGCGTACTCGGGGCGACGTGCTCAACACGAACAACTTGCTCTCAGACCGCTTAGGACAGGTGAAACCCTTTATTCTCATAATTTGCTTGTAAATCTGAAACCATTTCAAAGTAAGAGGAAAATGTAAAAACAAAGAAGGAAAGTTAATGTGTGCAAAACCCCTGGCAGACTAGGTGCTCCTGGATGCCAGGAAGACACCTGGTCTGTGCAGAGAGGGGGCTGTGGACGGTCCGTGTGTTCACGTGGCCTCAGCCTGGCGCCTGAAGCTCAGGTAACGTCCTGAGACAGCGCTTCTGACCCTGATGAACACTCAGACATGACGGAGGGGGAAAAGTCACATCTTTACTGCCACTAACTTCTAGCTGAGATTTAGCATTTTCCTCGTTTGGGAGCTGAAGGATCACTGCTGCTGCTACAAACCCCAGCAGTCCAGTACAGTGTCCCCCGGAGGTTTGGTCAGCAAAAGAAACACGGTTACTCTGTACAAGCTGTAGGTGTCTCAAATATTTATTCTTATCCCCACTTCAAAACTACCGCAGTCACTGCTCACCACTCTAAAGCAGCACCAGTTTTTTATATTTACAGCCAACTTTTTATATTTTGATAATCAAATTTCAAAATAACTGGTTTCCTTTATAAACCTGTGCACATATTTTCTGCATATAAATACTTTTCCAGGGAAGAAGGCCTTGGCTTCAGCAGATTACCAAAGGGATGCAGAGGGCAAAAAGGTTAGGAGCCTGTGACTTAGGAGAATGCTGCTATGCTTCCAGACCTGAACAAAAAAAACCACCACCAAGGTCAAGGCAACCCTGCCAATGAAAGGTTTCAAATGCTAACCCGCTTGTTTGGTCATGAGAAGTCAGCCACCCACACCGCTAGATAATCAGGCCCTTTCGTAACTCACGTCACAGGTCCGTGGCTCAAGGCGCGCCCACTGCCTCCGCATGCAGTTCCAGCGCCAGCTCCCAGGCGCACACACGCTGCGCAGAGGGCCCCGGGGAGCGCCTGGAGGAACTCGCCAGAGTGTCCAGACCAAGAGGCTGTCAGCCATGGTGCTCAGCGCTCTCCAGCGTTTTCCCATGTAATCTCACAAGCCAGTGGGCTCAGGCCTTACCACTCTCCCCGTTTTAGTGATGCGGGAACCGGGGCCTGGAGTCACGCTGGGGAGGCAGAGTGTGGACCCAGGCGGCCGGGATCCAGGGCCTGAGCCCTTCAATCCACCCATGAATGACCCACAGTGGATGCAAAGCCCTGGGAGCCTGGTGAGGGAGACACGGTCACTGTCAGCCGCATGAAAGGTCAGCTAACACGGACAAGGGAAATTAGAAAACCTACTATACCTTGAGCATCCTCCATGAGAGGCAGGGATGGTTAAGAGCATGTGACTTTATTAGCTGTGTGAACTTGAACAAGTCACTCAACTTCTCTGCACTTCAATATCCTTACCTATAAACAGAGGTAATAATTCTACACACTTCACAGGGTTGTGAAAGAGATGAGCTGAGCTAATCTATACAAGATTCTCACGCTGATGCCCAGCGCGGAGTAAACACTTGATGAGCGTCAGTCATAGTCACCATTGCCACGTCCTAGCCCGGGTCCACCACACAGGTCATCTCTAATGGCGACAACCACCCCAGGAGGTGTATCAGTCTTCCCACTGTGCAGATGAGTAACTGATTCTCCGAGAGGACAGGTAACGTCTTTGAGTCCACTCAGCTATTAAGTGGCAGCCAGAATGTGTGCTTAGGTACATAATTAACCAAGAAGGACTAGGAAGAAAGGTGAGTAAATACGAACCTTGGGTGGGTAGATGGGGTAGATTCCAGCTGTAGGACGGACGCACCCAAGGGAAGAATCCCAACCCTGGGGGCCCTTCCCTGAACGCCCTGAGCCTGGGTGGAAGCCCCAGAAGACCGCTCACTGTGGTGCGGGGCCTGGGGGCCCGGCTGGGTCCCTTCCTCTCCTTCCCAGCGGCCTTCCCAAACCTTCCCCAGGTTCCCAGGTCACTGCTCAGCTCAGCCCCCACCCTCCACCTGCCAGCTGGCCACACTCGCACTCCCTTTCCTGCCCTTCCATCTCCATGGCATCAGGAAACCTCTCCCCCTGAGCTCCCCAGGGGGAACAGCCCCTCCTCCTTGGAGACCACACTCCAGCAGCCAGCGCGCTCCACGTACACCCTCCTCGGCACCTTACAGAGGCCCTCCCCCAGCCCCGAGGCACCCCGACTCACCTTCACCTTCACCCAGAGCACGCGGACCAACCACGTGCTCACAGGCCTGTGGACCTGCGGGGGCAAGGGGTCATCCCGAGCCAGGCACAGCGCTTAGCGCAGGCCAAATGCTGCCACAGGCGCTGAAATGCTCGTTACAAAGGAACAAGGGGAACACAGGGACCAGTGTGAGTCTTAAGAGGAGAGACCCCTGTGGATATTTGCATAATGGAAGTCAGAGTGAGTCAGCGTCTTCCTAGAAGCAAATCACTCACCCATGCTAAACAAATGAACTCTTTGGAGCCGTCTGGGTCCCATTTCATCCATCACCTATTCCCCTGCGTTGAATCATGCCCGATTAGAGTCAAGTCATCTGGCTTCCTGGGCAGAGCTGACGCACCACTGGATCTCCTCGGCACAGAAGGAGAGGGCCAGGTGGCCAGAGGGGGACCCCAAGGAGCCCCCGCTCAGCGGGAGTAACCAGCCCCTGCCCCCCACCCTCTACCCTGCCCCTCCATACCAGACAGAGCCCTGGAGTCCACGACCCTTGGCACCTGTGAGTCTCTAGGATGTTGCCAATACACACTCCCTCTCATTCTTGTTCTGCTCACTTTTCAGCCTTGGACCCTAGAGCCTCTGCCATCAAAAGAAGCTTAACTGACACCCGTACATTGTTCCTAATCATCGCAGGAGGCAGGCAGGTAACGCCCCATTTTACAGATTAGGAAGGTGAGGTCAGAGATGAGGAGCCCCAGGTCACAGAGTTAACAGGCAGCAGAACTGACACGCCGACCCCAAAGCCGAGACACTGTCTGCTCCACCAGTTCCCTCAGTGACTTGGAGGAAACACACGGAATGCCCAGACCACAGTCTGGAGAGGCGGCAGACACATGAAGAGTAAGCTTAATGGCTCACTTCTTGGTAATCAGGGCAATTCAGCAGCCTGGTAGATAGAGGCTGGTCGATTTCAGGAGCTATGTCACAGCTCTGCAACAAAGACATTTATTTTACTACTCGGGAAATTGAGCAGTGATGTCCCAACCATGTCAATAGCCAACCTATAAATCTCTGGCTGCAGCAAGTTAAACATGGTCAGTGCGTTTTACTCTCTGTCCTTCAATTCCCTGACCATCCAGCATTAATTCTCAGGATCACACATGATTAGAAGGAAAACAGACTGCCCAGAGTCAGTGGAGACATCATGACAGCTTCAAGTTCTTCATAGAAATGGGTAGAGAATAAACTCTAAAATCAACACAAAACAGCCAAGGGCAGAGCAGGAAGAAAAGAAAAAATCCATGTTGTCTACAAAGAAAGAACTACAGTCTGAAAAGAACACCTTTCTCTGGAGGAAAAATACTGTAGGCTGCAAGGGCTGGGATTTCTTAAACTGACACCTAGAAATTTCTAATTCCTAAATGATCATTTATAATCTTTTATCCTCAATTTGCAATTACTCTTGCAGAACAGAATTAAAACCTTTGCTAAAATACATATTTTTGCAGTCATTTAAACATCACCAGGATCTAAAATATAACTGAAATGCCCATGGGATGACTTTATACTTGTGGTTCTAAGAAGTACAGAAAACATTAGCACAAAAGACTGAAAACAATGTGATATAGATGATCAAACTAGAGACATGAAATTTTAAAACACTCAACCTGTTCAATAAATTTAGAAACATTTTGTTCAACATTTACACCACTTTTTACATGTCTAAAATATGATTCAAAATAGTAAAGTTTAACTAAATATATTCAAATTAGTGATGATCTGTCCATCTAAAAAACCTGATGGGCTGCGATCTTATCTCAAAACAAACTGTGCCTCATGAAAGGATGCTCAGTATCACTAATTGTTAGAAAAACGCAAGTCAAAACTACAATAAGGTATGACCTCAAACCAATCAGAATGGCCACCATTACAAAGTCTACAGATAATAAATGCTGGAGAGAGTGTGGAGAAAAAAAAGCCTCCTATGCTGTTAGTGGGGGTATAAAATTGGTGCAGGCAGTGGGGAGAAAGGTAAGGAGATACCTTAAAAAACAAAAAACAGAGCTGCCATGCGATCCAGCAGTCCCACTCCTGGACAGACATCCAGAGAAAAGTCTAACCTGAAAGGATGCACGCACCCCAGCGTTCCCAGCAGCACAACCCACAGCAGCCAGGACGCGGAGACAAGCCGGATGTCCAAAAACTGAGGGGTATAACCAGATGTGGGGGCGGTGTGTGTGTGTGTGTATAGCTGTATATGTGTGTGTGTGCATGTATGTAGCTATGTATGTGTGTGTGTATGTATGTAGCTATATGTGTGTGTAGCTATATGTGTGTGTATGTATGTAGCTATATGTGTGTGTATACATCGCCGTATATGTGTGTGTATGTATGTTGCTGTATATGTGTGTGTAGCTGTATGTGTGTACATGTATGTAGCTGTATATGTGTGTGTGCGTGTATGTAGCTGTATATGTGTGTGTGTGTAGCTGTGTGTGTGTGTGTGTGTATGTAGCTATATATACATATGTAATAGAATATTACTCAGCCATAAAAAGAATGAAATAATGCCATTTGCAGCAACATGGTGGACCTAGAAATTATCATGCTAAGTGAAGCAAGTCAGAGACAAATATATGATAACACTCATGTGTGGAATCTTAAAAAAAAAAACGATACAAATGAACTTATTTAAGAAACAGAAACAGACTCACAAACACAGGAAAACAACGCTGTGGCTACCAAAGGGGCGGTGGGGAGAAGGCGAGCCGGACCCGGGAGCAACAGACACTCTGCACCGCGTAAAACAGATGAGCAAGGGCCTGCTGCATACACAGGGACGGGGTTTCATATCCTGTAACAACCCATGCTGAACAAGAACCTCAGAAAGAGTAACATACAGGAATTTCCATAGTGGCTCAGTGGTTAGGAATCTGCCTGCCCATGTAGGGACGTGGGTTCAACTCCTGGTCTGGGAAGATCAGAGCTACTAGGCCTGTGTGCCCCTCCCGCTGAGCCTGCGCTCCGGAGCCCACCAGCCAGGATGAGAGGAGCCCCCGCCCCCCACTGGAGAGGAGCCCCCACTCGCCACAGCTAGAGGAAGCCCGCAGACAGCAACAGAGACCCAGTGCAGACAAAAAAACAAAATAAAAGTGTAAACGGACATGTACACGCACACACGTGTGGCGCTGAGTCACTTTGCCGGACACCTGAGACCAGCACAAGGGAACATTAACTACACTTCTACGTTCTTACAAGCTTAAAAAACCCCAGACTGTGCCTGATTATGGGTTACTGTGCATCTTAATATCCTATTAAATGTGGTCAATGTCAAGGAACAGTGAGCCACTCAGAATCACCCACCAGCCCTCTGAGATCAGCTCCCATACCTGCCCACGGCCACTCAAGGGAAGACAGAGCCGAGAGAGGAACCCAGGCCTCCAGACGCCTGGCCCGGGACTAGGCCAAGTCCACGCTGACACTCTCATTCAAGAAATGGCAAATTAAATTCACGAGTGCTCAGAACGAAGAAAGAGCTCCCAGGGCCCAGCAACGGTGCCCTCCAAGACCGGGGCCAACACTGGGTGGACATGCAGTGCAGCGGCCAGAAGTGGAGCCAACACACTGAGCCCACCTCTGCGCCAGTTATGAAACAGCCCCTGGCGAGCACCCGGCCCCCCAGCCTCCCCAAGACCCAGCAGCCACAGCAGGCCTGCAGCAGCCCACTCCAGCCGAGCGCCCGAGTCCCTTCTGATGGCATGCCCAGGCCACACCAGCTGTCACTGTGATAATCATCCTTCACAAAAACCACAAGTCATGATCAGAGTCATTCATCAGAGAACGAATTTGTGTACGAATTCCTTGTTTTCTGAATGCCTGAACTTAATCAAAGGCAAGCTTAAGAAAAAAAACCTGGCCTACAATAAACTCCTTTCCTTTCCCATCTCTGGCTCCCTCATCGTATTACAGGCAAGCTTCCGGTCAGGACACTGTATACATCTCCACAAACCCACCATCAGTCATTCACTCAACAAACAGCCACGGGGCCAGGCAGGTGGCAGGCGCTGGGATTCAGACACGGACGCCGTTCCCTTCCCCTGGGGGGCCTGCCTCCCGTCAGTCAACCGAGGACTAAGTGCGGTGGTCGGGAGGATGCAGAGACGCAGCTCTCGGCAGGCCGGGGAGGAGCCCCCGAGCCGTGAGACTCAGCGGCAGCCCGAGAGCGTGCAGGGGAGCCGCCAGGTCAGCAGGGAAGGCTGAGGCAGCCCAGGCCGACGAGGTGGTACAGGGCGCGGGCGGGGCAAACACGGCGCCTCCGCACGTCTGCAAGAGGTGAGCTGTCGTCAGAGATGACGGAGCGCGAGGGGACAGGAGAGAAGGCGAGCCTGGGGCCGGATCAGGAAGGGCCTGCCGGGCTACCGTTTGTGTGCACGTTACTGGAAAATGTTCTTACCTTGAGATTACACAGCTCTTGAGAAGTGGACGCTAGGAGGCAAATACGAGGCTTGTCTTCTAATGAGCTGTGGTTTCTAGGTTTCCTGCGCGGTGCAAATACTAACACTTGGCTGAAGGATACTAGTCTGTCAGGAGGAAAGACACAGAAGGCCTCCCCCTACCTGCTGTCAGCTCAATTATCAGTAAGGAGGCCTGGGAGGATCTTTAGATCAGGAGGCAACAAACATGTGCCAGGAAAGAATACGAATTTGCATACGAATGTCCAGTTTCAGACGAGCTCACCTCTGAGAAGATGCTTCTGCTGCCTGGTGACTGACAAGAGCCCTTTTCTGTTACTAAGTCTTCACTCCTGAACTCGAGATCCTCCGCCGTCATTGAGCCACAGTTCTGCTGCGCTGCTTCCAAATCTCTTTCATTGAATTTCTAAGGAAACAAACAAATCATACGAGTTTTCATCAAGAAAAAAAATACTAAGAGATGGTCCCAAACTCTTTAAGGGAAGATGTACTTTTTTCACAATACCCAAATATCGTCTAAATAATTTCCATCAGCCCCCAATATTAGGCAATTACAAATCCATTCAGGCACTGTTACAGCCGAGGGAGCAGCACCCAGCCCGGTGTAGACAAGGACGGCGGCAGTCGCTGCAAACCTCCCCTCCGCCAGCAGGGGGCGCCTCCCAGAGGGCGTGGGAGACTCAGCCACGCGTGTACTGTCCACAGCCAGCCTTCCACAGTGACGTCTGCGTTCGTGTTCAACTTTTTGCTTTTCTTGGAATTAGCAACCATGGCTTTGTTCTGTTTACTTAGTTCACAAAACTAAACTATGTATTGACATTTAGTGTTAATTTATCTCCAAACGTGCACATTCTTCTAGATGGGTCGAGACCTTCTCTGGTCACGGTCTCCACAGAGCAAACCTCCCACACACTGCTGGTGACCATGAGGTCCCCTAGCTGCCCAGCATCCCGGCCACATCTCCTGCCAACAAAGGCAGCCTGAGCACCCGCTGAGCCCTTCCAGGTTCTGTGGATTAATCAGCTTCTTCCTGCTTGGCTTTCCATCCCCAAGACATGAAGCAGAGGGGAGGAAGTTGTGGGAAAAACGCCCAGAAACTTTTAGGCAAACCAACAGTTACCATTTGCCCATCCACCTCCCCAGACAGCAACCTTCCCATCTGGGTTGCTTTCCACCACTCCCATGTTCCTGGTTTTGGGCGTTTAGACCTCACTCTTCACTGATGGCAGTGAGGCGTCAGGAGGAAGCGTTGTGAAACACCCATGTTCCCTCCAGCATGGCTACCCATAATTCGGAGCTGAATCAAAAATTCCCTGCACCATCAAATAAGAAGGACACTCCAAGACAGAAAGGAACAGACAGAGGAAAAGTACCGAGGAGAGAGACCACGGCACAGTGAAAAGCCAGGACCCCAAGAGACGCAGGCGGGCGCCAGGGCAAAGCGGGCCGGCCTGAATCAGGCCTCGCCATGTACTGGACTGGCCAAAAAGTTCATCCAAGTTTTCCCAAAGGAACTTATGGAAAAACCCAGATGAATTTTTAATACTAGTCATGTGACCCAAGATAAGTCCCTTCTCTTCTTGGAGCTCTTCTTTTTTCCAAACTTACCTCCATGGTGGCTGGGTCCAAATGGCACAAAGAAAGCTCCAAAGTGCTCTGATATATAGCAGTGAAGACCACCCTCTTTTTTTGCCAGACTCACCTTTTTATAAGCATCTTTGAAAAAGAGTTTTTAGAAAACAGTAACAACAACAAAGAAAACCTATGCTGAAATAAAAATACGTAAATTCAAAAAGGAAAACGCTGTGGTACCTGAAGCAACAAGTCCTTCTGAGCGGCGCTTTCTCTGAGGCTTCTGATCACTTGCTCTTGACTCTGCAATTTTTTATTGCTTTCATTCAACAGACTCTTGTAACAATCCTCCACTGCTTTCTCTCTTTCATTCACTTCATTGCGTAATTTCTCAACTTCATTTCTAAGGTCCTACCAGAAGAAAAAGAAAAACTGGAAGTTGCTTGACAAGTTTCAAGGTGACAATCTTTCACCTGTTTACCTTATTGTTATAAGAAAGAAGCCAAACAGATCTAGTTAACAGACACAAGCTTCCTCCTTATTTAAAGTCTTAGGAAAACCAACTTTAAAAATAATCTGAAATTTGGGGGAAGCTTCATGTGCACACATTTATCACAAAATTATTTATAATACTTAAACAACTGCAAAGAAACTCAATGTCTAACAATACAGAATTATAAAAAGCATACGGTAGTATGGAAACATAGACATTACCATATGTAAGAGAGACAGCCAGTGGGAATTTGCTATGTGATGCAGGGAACCCAGAGCTGGTGCCGTGTGACCACCTAGTGGGGTGGGATGGGGAGGCAGATGGGAGGGCGGTTCAAGAGGGCAGGATATATGTATACCTCTGGTTGATTCATGCTGATGTATGACAGAAACCATCACAATACTGTAAGGTAACTATCCTCCAATTAAAAATAATTTTTTTAAAAAAGCACGTAGTATGAAAACATCACAATTAAGAATAAAAACAAAGCAGGATACTATGTAATATGATGCTGATTGTCTTCTAAATGCTTACATAAAATAGTTTTAAGGCTCTGAGGAAACACATCAAAATAATAGCAATATCCCTAAGTAGAAGGATTAAGGGCGACTTTGTATGGATGTTTATCTTCCTGAGCTTCTTAAAAACCTCTAAGTCTGTATTACTTTCACAATCATAAAAATAAACTGTCTTAAATGACATTTACAATACATGGAAAATGCCCAAGTTATAATGTTAAGGAAAAACACAGAAATCAAACAGTACACAGTGTGAATTTTAACTATCTCAAAATACGTACTATCTGTAATACTGAAGCACTAACTCCTAATAGCAAATGTCTACAACAGAGGAATCCTCTCTGGTGCCTCCTCGCGGCGGAGCACACAGAAGCTTTAAAGGGAAAGGATGAGGACTCTATCAAAGTCCCGCCCTCAAGGAATCTTTCGAATATATCGCTCAGGTGGGGTGCGAGGTGGAGGGTGGTGTGGACCCCAAGAGAAAACAGTATGCACAGCACCCTGCCACTTATTTAGCCACAAGTGACGGCCACCTACAAGGAAAAGGAGAGAGCAAGACAGAGGAAAGGGCAGATTCATTTTACTGATGTAACGGTGAAACCACGTAAATGTTTAGGTAAGTATTTTAAAATTAAATGAGAATCTCCTAAAACTAAAAGCACAAGACACAGGAAAAGAATTTAACTGTGCATCAAGCTGACTGGCTAACCAAACAGAGAGGAATGATTTCAATAACGAAAAGTCGAGTAATCTCTACACCCCTAGTGGGAACTTTCTCCAATGACAAAGGAACTGCTGCAAAAACCCTCAACTGTTTTTAGTAATCATGTTGCAGGAAATAATATTTGTATTGCTATTCTGAAACTGCGTGTGTATAAATACATGCATATTTATTAAATAAGTAATTACTGTGATCATAAGAACCAAGCCTCAGAAAACAAACACAAATATAAAATAAGTTAAAACCTGTAATTCTAAATTTGAATTGGAAATATGAATAGGAACTTACATTCAATTATTTCTTTCCTTTCACTGAAAAAACCAAGAATCAATACCCTCCCTAGCATGCAGGCTATAGTCACTAAATACCATCGCTTACCAAAAACAAAAACAAAAAAACTTCCATCATCCTTTAAAACAGTGGTCCTCAAAGTGTAGTCCCCAGAACAGCGTTATCAGCACCACCAACCACTGGGCCCCAACCACACCGGTTACATCAGAGACTCTGGAGCGAGGGAGGATCAGCATCTGCTTCAGTGAGCCCTCCGTGCCCAGCCGCCAAGTCGCATCTGACCCTTTGAGACCCCATGGGCTGTAGCCCACCGGCTCCCCTGTCCATGGGATTCTCTAGGCAAGAATACTGGAGTGGGTTGCCACTTCCTTCTCCAGGGGATCTTCCTCACCCAGGGATCGAACCCACATCTCCTGTGTCTCCCTCATTTGCAGGCGGATTCTTTACCACTGAGCCACCTGGGAAGCCCTTAATAAGCCCTCCAGGGGACTAAGTCACAGTAGAGTGTGCCTTATAGAAAGGGATGATTCCAGACCTGGGGCAGGAGTATATAATATGAGCTCAGACATCTCATCATGTCAGAAAGAAAGACTCTATCAAAGACTACATGTTCACGTCCAAAGAAGTCAAGAATCAACTTGAATAAGTTTTTCATTGTCAAAAGATAGGACAATTAGGATATCAAAGATACTGACAATGAATTAAAATGTCAAAAATGTTTTTTTAAAAAAGTCATGAATTCATGATGATTAAAAAAAAACAAAAACCCTCTGGTCACTGTGACAGGCAGAATAATGGCCCCCCCCAAAGATGTGCAGATCCTAATCCCCAGAATCTCTGACTATGCAAATTACATGGCAAAAAGTTGCCAATGAAACTGAGTTGCTCATCAGCTGACCTTAAAACAGAGAGGTTATTCAGGTGGCCCCAATATAACCACAAAGATCCTTCAAAGTGAGAAAGGGAAACACAAAAGAGATCCCACCAGTCATCTCTGGCTTTGAAGATGGATGGGAGTCGCGGGTCGGGAAATGCAGACAGCCTCTAGAAGCTGGAAAAGACGAGGAAGTAGATTTTCTCCTAAAGCCTTTAGGAAGAGCACAGCCCTGCCACGGTAAGACCCACTTCAAACTTCTGACTTCCAGAAGCACAGGGTAAGTCTGTGCTGCTAGGCAGCCCAGTTTTGGTGATCTGTTACAGCAGCAGTGAGAAATGAACACAGTCACCTTTGGAAGATTTCAGGGAATTCTTATTTTGTCTTTTCTGGATGAACTACACCCCAGAGTAACTGAATAGATATGAAAAACAAGCTTTTCTCAATAGAAGTATATAGCTATCACATGAAAGAAGGATTGATGAAACTAAATGATCATCATTTTGCAATTATCAATGGCTAGTAAATCATAAAAACAGGGACTATCAAGCACTATGTACCTGCTGTTAGACCACCTATGATGTAATCTTGCCAAAAAGTTAAACCTGAATTTGATCACGCACCTTATCTAACTAGCAATTTACTCGAAATAAAGTCAGCAAAGAAACAAGTTGAATGACATTACAAGAATATAATCAACAAAATCTAAAATGTGGAAACAAAGGACAAATGACCCAACTTATTCAACAAATAAATTACAAAGAAAAAGGAGAGAACTTGTAGAAAAAATAATAATTAGGAAAGTTAGGAAAAGCCAGTGTGAATTCACAAATTCATACCGATTCTACAGATTCTGAGTTCATTCGAACTTCCCTTCCTTTATTCACACACACACTTGCTCACACACAGCACTGGCCACAGAAGTAAAGACGGGTGTATATATGTGGGTATATATTTTGTGTGGGTGAGCGCTAAGTCACTTCAGTCATGTCCGACTCTGTGACCCCATGGACTTTTGTATGAATAGAAGTAAATACAGATAAGTATATGCCTGTATATATTTTGTATGCATATATAAATATATGTAAACATACATTTCAAACTGTCTACTGCCAAGGCCTAGTAGTAATGATGACACCCGTCATTCAGACCTTGGTTCCTAAATACAATTCTCCAATAAAAGAAACCAGGGATCCTTAAAGAAATGGTTGATTCCAGAACTGGATGAGGGAAAATACAAGAGTCCAGGACATCTTGTGACCCTAACAAGTGTGGAAGTGTTCAGGAAATGTTAAAGACACAGGAATCCATCTGAAGGAGTTCCCCAAAGCCAAACCTGAGTCAATCTGAACAAGAGAAGAAATTGTGATAATAATGGCTTATCAACCTATAGAATGATTTCAAACGGGTATAAACAGCTGAATAATAAAAAACTGCAGAAGGGACAACCCTTTCTTACAGGAGAATTACAGCTGATAAGTGCAGAAGGAATGATGGAAAATCAACAGTAAGCAAACACCAGGGTAGTAGTAACTATTGTGGGTACGAATCATCAGTAAGATTCTTAAAAGTATGATGAAAAACAAGACCCTTACACAGTCTCAAAGCATGTCCCCCAAAATACCATCACAAATGGAGAACAGTAACGTGACTGTGGAGAAGTCCAGGAGACCCCCACCGTAGCCAAGGGACCACCACTCCTTCACCAGAACAAACTGACTTCATGCACCTGGCTCGTCTGTGCTATTCTGACCAAAAACAGAAACGTCGGACAAGCCCAGACTGAAGGACAGTAACAAAATACCTGATCAGTACTCTTCAAAGGAGTCAAGGTCACAGAGGACAACGGCTGAGCAACTGTCCTAGATTAGATGAGACGAGGAAGATGAGATAATTAAGGGGAACGTGGATCCTGGACCAGAAAGGGGGCGTTAGTGAGAACTGGCAACTTTCAAATGCAAGCTGCACGTAACGGGATTGCATCAGTGTTTATGTCCTGGTTCTGATGACGGTCCTACAGTCATGGAGAACATTAACACTGGGGAAGCAGACAAAGGATATACAGGAACGCTGCGATTAATACTATTTCACATCTGTCCTCTACATCTAAAATTATTCCAAAATAAAACCTTTAAAGGGGAGACTTATCAATGCAATGTCTTGATCATGATTCGAACAAACTGTTTAAAACAATTTTTAAATTAGGGAAATCTGAAGATTAATTGGCTATTTGATGATATTAAGAATTAATCTTTTTGAAGTGAAAATACTTTTGGTTTTGTTTTTGAAAAAAAAAACATACTGAAAATCTGATGAAATAATATGCCTGGGAATTGCTTAAAACACTTGAGTATTGAAAGAGAGAGGGAGATGGGAGGAAGGCACAGATAAAGGAAGGTTGGCTAAGAGTTTATGAGCACTGAGCTGAGTGACAAGCACCAGAGGGTCAGTGTACTATTCTCTCTCCTTTTCTGTGTATTTGAGCTTTTCTTTAATAAGTACCCTTTTTAAAGCAATGATTAAAAACCCAAAAGACATACCAAAATGCATGATTATAGATGATTTTTTAAATTATTTTTTCTCAATTTTTAAAATGTTTTACTAAGTATAGACTACATTCATAATGGGGGATAAAGTAAACACTTTTAAAGTAACATTTTTTAAAAACAGAAACCACTTTAAAAATTAAATGTTAATTTTTTTTTCCTTAGGCACACAGATGACAAGGTTGTCCTGAACCTTTAATCCAAAACAAGCAGGCCAAGAACCTATCATGAATTATAGATGTAAACAGAAATTCAACTCTAGAGAAAGAAGATTTCTATTGCACAAATAATACTAAAGCAATAGTAACAGAATTCTAAAGTTAAAGAAGAAAAACATTCTCCCACAATACAGTTGTGCCAACAAATTAAACCGTTTTCCCACTGCAGACATTTCTGGAGTCACAATTTTTAGACAATTTTAACTTTGGTTTGGCTTTTTTTCCCATTTTACTTTATTCCACTACATCACAAGCTACAAAGAGCACACGATGATACATGAAGAAAAAAAAAAAATCTTAAAAATTGAAAAGTTTAAGAGTATAATGTCCAGCGAATATTTTTTTAAAAAAATACAAAAAAGAGCGATGTCCACAGCATGTGGCACCTGAGCTTACAACTCGGCTCTCGAGCTCTGAATCCAGGGGAAAAGCAAGATGAGGTCAGTGGGGGTGGAAGGGCGGCTGAGGAGGTAGGATGTGTGTGCCCTGGTGGCTGGCTCACGCGGTGCAGCGGGAATCAACACAGCACTGCAAAGCAGGCGTCCTCCAGCGAAAAATCTAAAAAAGAGTCGCCCACAGAGCGCACACACACGCACACACGCACACACACACACTCACACACACACACCCACATACATCAGACAGGCCACACACACACGCTCACAGACATCAGACAGGCCACACACACACACTTACACACCCACAGACAGCAGACAGGCCACACACACACACACGCCCACAGACATCAGACAGGCCGCACACACACACTTACATGTCTGCAGACATCAGACTGGCCGCACACACACACTTACACGCTCACAGACATCAGATAGGCCGCACACACACACTTACACGCCCACAGACATCAGACAGGCCACACACACACACTTACACGCCCATAGACATCAGACTGGCCACACACACACACTTACACGCTCACAGACATCAGACTGGCCACATACACACACACACGCTCACAGACATCAGACAGGCCACACACACACACACACGCCCACTGACATCAGAGAGGCCACACACACACACACTTACACACCCACAGACATCAGACAGGCCGCACACACACACTTACACGCCCACAGACATCAGACAGGCCGCACACACACACTTACACGCTCACAGACATCAGACAGGCCGCGCACACACATGCTCACAGACATCAGACAGGCCACACACACACACTTACATGCTCACAGACATCAGACAGGCCGCGCACACACACTTACACGCTCACAGATATCAGACAGGCCGCGCGAACAAACGCTCACAGACATCAGACAGGCCGCGCACACACATGCTCACAGACATCAGACAGGCCACACACACACACACTTACATGCTCACAGACATCAGACAGGCCGCGCACACACACTTACATGCTCACAGACATCAGACAGGCCATGCACACACACTTACACGCTCACAGACATCAGACAGGCCGCGCGAACAAACGCTCACAGACATCAGACAGGCCGCGCACACACATGCTCACAGACATCAGACAGGCCACACACGCACACTTACACGCCCACAGACATCAGACAGGCCGCGCACACACACTTACACGCCCACAGACATCAGTCAGGCCACACACACACACTTACATGCCCACAGACATCAGACAGGCCACACACACACTTACATGCCCACAGACATCAGACAGGCCGCGCACACACACTTACACGCTCACAGACATCAGACAGGCCACCAGGACAGAGTCCATGTGACTTACTGCTGCTACCCAGAGCACAGGTGGATGACGACTGCTTCGTGGTCACCTGCCGTCCTGCGTGCTCAGCGAGCTGTCCCAATCAGGGGGAGAACGTGCACGGGAGCAAGGGCGGGGGAGGGGGGCGGCCCTGGCTGGTGGGCAGGAGCGCGAGGGGGCCCCGGAACTGCCCATGTCCGGGACCAGCCACAGCTGGTTCCACTGGTAAGAAAAGCTACAGCGCGTCGAGTCCCAGGAACCCACGTGACCCACACAACCCACGGCGGCCTCCACGGCTCTGTTCCGCCTGCATCCCCGTTGCCTCTCTGACCTCCTCTCCTCCTGCTCCCCCCTTACTGTTCTGTCCCGGCAGCCCGGGCCTTCTTGCCGTCTCTCTTACACACCACCTAAATTCCCAGCCCAAGACTCGTCCGCTTGCACCTCTCTCTGTCTGGAGAATCCCCCGAGGCTGCTCGCCCACTTCCATCAAGTCTAAGCTCACATGTCACTTCTAATCCAGTCTTCCCAGCCCATCCTGCCTAAAATAAGCCCCACGAGTCCCACCACAGCCTCACTCCCCAAATCCCTTCCTTTCTCGATTCTTCCTCATAGCATCTGCTAACAAAGCATTTAATTATGCTTCTGTCTAGGTTACAGTCTCCTGCACCAGAACGTAAGCTCCATGAGGGCAGGAGTTTCTGTATATTTTGTTTCCTGTTGTATCTCCAGCACCTAGAATGGCACCGTGGCAGATTTAAGATAGCCGTAAATCCTTTGACCTCTGTCTTGCCGCTCGCACGGTTCACTGAACCCAGGGCAGATAAGGCGCTCCTGGGAAAGCTGGAAGAAGACTCAGGATCCACAGGGACTGCAGACATGTTTATTCTCTCCAGGCGGCAGCAGCCAGGAGTCTTCAAAGACTACGGATACACTGAGACAGGACAAAGGCGGCCCATGGCCAAGCGGGCACGCAGGCGCAGTGCGGCCAAGGTTAGCGATACCGCTGTTTACAGAGCACGAGAGGCCGTGAGAGAGGGGGCAGGGGGGGCTGGCTGACGCTGGGCTGTCAGTTCATCTCTCCACACCGTCCCCCGAAAGGTGCGGAGTCTGTCGCCTCCTATTAAGTCCGGGCCGCGGGGTGACTACCAGGACCAGAGGAACATGGCAGAAGTCACACTAAGTCAGGTTCCGGGTCCAGGCTTTAAGATTTTAAGAGACTGGCAGCTTCCACCTTGAGCCTCTCGGAATTATGAATCACCATCCAAAATGTGTGACTGCCTTCATGCTGCCACGCTGCAGAGCCACACACAAGTGCTCCAGTTGACAAACCCCAGCGGCTCGGCTTTCCGGCCATCCTCCAAGACAGCAGCAGACGTGTGAATGAAGCGTTAGGGGCCCTCCAGGCCAGCCTGCCCACCAGCTAGATGCCACGAGGGACCTGCGCAGTGGAGAGCAGAAAATCACCCCGCTAAGCCCCGCCCAAACCCTCAACCCACAAAACCACGAAATATAATCAAATGACAATGTCTTGAGACACCAAGTTTAGGGATAATTTGTTACGGAGCAACAGAGAACCAAAACAGTGCTCAATAAGTATCTGTTGGATGACTAAATAAATGAATGAAGCAGATGGGATTCTTCCTATTTTATTTAATGAGCAAACCAGTCCAGGTAATTAAAGCAACTCACTCCAGACCACAGTCACTACAGGACAGCACCTATCTGACTCCAAGCCTCTCAGTTCACTTCCACACAAGGACGAGGGTTCGGATTTCTTCAGTATCAGCACTAATGCAATCATTCCAACCCACTCAAATGGTCATCTGACATTTGCTTTTAAAGAAATCTCCCCCTGAAAACTGCTGAGAAAGGGACCATAAAATCTTCTGTTAAGCCACTGAGGTACATCTTTAAATTCACAATAAACTTGTCTACCATCCTAGAAAGACCCTGTCTAGTTTTTTCATTTTAAAATATGTATGTTTTATGGCTAGGTAGAAAGAACACACTGCTCACGTGCATAGGTCCACTTACACCATTTCCCAGATCCGGCTCCCTGCTTATAAAACACTTATCAGACCCGCATTTGGATATCTGGTCACATTTCTGTGTATGTGTCCGGTGATCATTTATTCCATTCTCTAGTTCTTTTTTTAAATTCAGCTACCTAGGTTAACAACTTCTTACCTATTCTAAGTGATAAAAGCTACTAATGCCGTTGCTGTCCTCCCTCAAAGAGCTGACCACACGAAAATGACCCACCTGTTCCGGGGTCCCACAAAGGACAGTTTTGTCACACCTCCAGACTGAGGGGTTCTTAACTGACTGCCACTGAAGGGCCCCTGCAAGTCCACAGAAATGTGTGCATATGTTTTTTGGGATACAGCACCCTCAGCATATATCAGGAGCTCAAGGAAAGTCAGAACATCAATGAGCACAAACTATTTCTCTCATAAGCGTTGGTAACAGAACTACTATTTACCAAGGCCAAGGCATTTATTTCTTCATAAAACATCTCTAACCCTGAAGACTGCCTACACAGTAAGTATTATTAGTCCTGTGTTTACCAAGAGGAAACTAGGGCTTGTGGAGATTGAGAGACCTTTGCAGAGCTTTATAACAAGTAATTCAGGTGCTGAAATTCAAACCTAAGTCAGTCTGACTGCAAGCTCTGTGCTCTTCCAACTCAACGGCACTACTGCTAAAGCCAAAGAAAGCAGAAGAGTGCCCCGTGACACAGGCTTCCACTGGGCAGTAATCCACTCCCCGGGGCTCACGTCATAGCTTCTCGAGGACTCGGGGTGGATGGAATAAACCAGCCCGAGACACGGCTGCCCCCTGCCCCCGAGTAATGAACGAGGCAGGACCAAGGATCTTGGACCTCATATGAAGCACAGTCGGAGAAGGCTTGAAGTCAGAGGACCACTGCAGGAAGTGGGAGAACGTGTGTGGAGGTGGCCTTGAGGAGAAGCAGCTGCCATGGCAACAGAGAGACAGCCCACAGGCTCGTGGGCTCGGCCCCAGCGGAGTTATAATCAATGTTTAGGGGAGGCATGGAGACGGCATGTCTCGCCCGAGCAAAACAATCAGAACTGAAAATTGATAAACTTGGGTGGTTTCCCCAAACCTCCTTCAATATTCCTGGGCTGTGAAGACAGGCAGACCTAGCCTTGAATCCTGGCTCTACTGCTAACTAGCTGTGCGGCCAGAGAGAGAGAGCACGAATCTTTGTGAGTGTTGTCTTTCCAGTAAATGGAGATGTTCACGTAGATTCCGCGCATCCCCAACGGGGAGGCGGCTGCCCAGCACAGAAGCAGATGCCCCTCCGCCTCTCTCCACACAGGCCCCTCCAGGCTGACCTCTCCTCCCAGGCTTCCTCGTGTGGGCCCAGCATCCCCACGCAAGGAGCAGCTCTCCCCGCTCCCCCACACATACCTCCCCCATCACAGGAAACCTGGGCCTGAAGCCCAGCTCATCCTCCACTCGGAGCCCCTGAGAGATGAGCAGGGCAGACTGGGTACCTTTACATGGCCACCCAGCGCCCAAGTCCAGCCCCACCACTCACTCCTACCCACCTCCCACCCCCGAGATCTCAAAGATGCTGAACCTAAGAAATAATCGCAGAGTGAAATGCAAAACAAGTCTGGACAATCTCATACCCACAGTAGGTCTCCCTAGCAAAGCTGAGGGCCGGTTTGTGTGTGCGTGTGTGTGTATGTGTGTTTTTTAGGGGGGGTGGTGAGCAGTGGGGATACGCGGGGGGTTAAGGTAGCTGCCTGAGTCGTCTCACTCAAGTAGTGGCAGAAGTGGAAAAACAAGATGACTGAGCAAGTGAGGACGTCAGGCCACCCAGCCAGGCCCAGGGCCAGCTAAGCCAGCAACAGGAAAGCCACAGGATCTGAAACCTGGGCTTTTAACCGAGGGTACAGTAACCCACCCGTGAGCAAAGCACAGCCCCATGAAGAACCTGGACTCTGATTAACCGGAAGGGCCCCTCCTCCTTCCTGGAGGAGGCGTTAAAATAGGGCAGGCTGAAGCTGAAGCAGTCAGGGCAGAGAGAGAATGACCCCCGACTCCTCCCGCAGCTCAGCCCCTCACCCCCCGGCCCAGCACACTGCCTTCAGCCGCGGCCCCCGTCTGCTCAACTGCAGCCACAGTCTAAGTGCCCCCCAGACTCTGGTTCTCCCACCAAAACACACGCCCTCCTCTGATCCTCACACCTCTGCCCGGAACCTTCGGGAGCTCCGAGTGAACTGCAGGACGAAGCTGCCCTAACAAGCAGTCGCTCCGGGCTCCCTTTGGGGGGCTCCCTCCTGGCTTTATCTCACCCAACTGCTCCATCAGCCCTCCAGGCCCCCGCCTGTCTCCATCCATCACCCCCACCAGGAAACAAAATCATAAAAACCTCCCCAGTTCTGCCTGGAGACAGCACGCTTTTCTGACAAGGGCCAATCCCAGGGCCACCCCTTCCACAAGCCCTCCCTGATTCCTCTGGCCCTCTGCAATCGTCCTCCCAAAATCCTACCCACCACTTTTTCCTACGAACCCCTACGGCCCTCTGGACAGCACTGGGCACTTGACATCCTTCGCACCTCCTCCAATCCTCACAGCAGCCAGACTGCAAAGCAGAGGCTCTGACAACACCCACTCCACCAACCAGGAGACTGCAGTTCAGAGAGCTCCAGCACTTTAACCGAAGGAGAAAAGGGGCAGAATCCAGATTCAAAACCAGGTTTATCTGTGTCCTTTTCACTAAACAAGTGGTTCTTCAAACTGAGCTTGTGAACAAAGCCCTCGGATGAGCAGTGCCCCAGCCTGGCCGGCTGTCCGCACCAAGTAACTGCACATTCCCAGGCCTTCCTCCAGAAATTGAGTCAGTTGACTGGAGGAAAGCACGGAAGTTCATAATGGGTTTTAATGCAGGAATCTGCAGATACATCTGTCTATCTGCTTCTAAACAAAGAGAAAAGGGGAAAAAATTTGAAGACCCCTACCCTACACCAGACGGCCACCCTTCACAATGAGTGGCCCCAGCAAGCCTTCACGCTGCCGTCAGCAGAGCGGCCTCAATTTCCACCCACGTGGGCCACACCCCTCGACGTGAAGATTCCCAGCACCGAGCCGAGCACTGCCTTTGCATATCAGAGGCTCTCTCAGAGCAGGTGTTTTTTTTTTTTTAAGTGGATTATATGAAAAATAAAATATCCCTATAATCTTAGAATCACATTAGAAATGAAAAGGCAGGCCCTCACACTTCCTTCGCCAGGCAGCTAGTTTGTTTTATCTCCAGCCAGATGGAGAATGAGAAGGTTCTCATCCATCAAATTTCCATCTTATCAGGAGGCTTCACTGTGAGAAAGCTTGTCAGTGGTTACCTTTAAACGTACAAAGGAAACTTCGCTAAAATCTTAATGAGGTAGAGAAACTCAGTGGTGTAAGAACTTCCAGAAAGAACAGAAGATACTGGTGCTCCCATCACACTCTGCGGAGCCTCGTGGCTCCTGGGACCGAGGCAGGAGGCGGGTGTGGGGGGAGAGAGGGGCTGCCCGGCTTCTTAGCGCGACTCACCCTGAGCAGCCCTGCCTTCATGTGTTTTCTCTCCAGAAGCATTATTCGGACAAAGAATGAGTGAAGTGAAGTCGCTCAGTCGTGCCTGACTCTTTGCTCCCCCATGGACTGTAGCCTACCAGGCTCCTCCATCCATGGACTTTTCCAGGCAAGAATACTGGAATGGTTGCCATTTCCTTCTCCAGGGAATCTTCCCAACTGAGGGATCGAACCTGGGTCTCCCGCATTGCAGGCAGACACTTTACTGTCTGAGCCACCAGGGAAGATGAACAAAGAATTCATAGGCTCAAACAATAAACGGAGACCACTGAGATGAGACAGACCACGCCACGGAGACCAGTCCCCACGCGAGCGGTGTGATTCTGAGCAGGGGGCTCCGTGTGGCTTCACCAGGGAGCCAGGGGCGGACACACGGACAAAGGCGGGGATGCGCAGACTGCGCAGGGGTCGGGGCGCACCCCGCAGGGTGTCGGCACCAGGCCAGGCACCACCATCTCTACACCTCACCCCAGCGATGCAATGGGGCACACCCGGCCGCCCCCCAGCCCCGCCCGCGTCCCAAGCCGGCTCATTCCCGACACCGCCAGCCTCGACCTGGCCTTCCCTCTGCCGGAAACCCATGGCCACCCCGGCCTCCAGGCACACAGGGGCTTGTCCTTCGGGTCTCCGCTCACACCCACGTCCTCTGTGAGGCCTCCCCTCCCCTCCTCTCTCAGCAGATCCCTCCTCCGTGCTCCCAGAGCTCTCGGGCCAGCCCTCCACGAGCACTCATCACGCTCAACTTTAATCAGCTCTTGTCTGCGTTTCCGCTGTATTTCTTTACTAGATTCCTTCAGAAACTGCGTCTGACTTGATTCAGTTCTGTCTCCTCAGTGCCCAGGACAGGGCCTGGCACAAAAATTATACAGGGAAAGCCAGAGATAAAGGAAAGTCTCTCTGTCTGCGCCCCAGAAAGATGACAGCAATTCCCGATGAGAAG
This sequence comes from Dama dama, assembly GCF_033118175.1. Taxonomy (NCBI): domain Eukaryota; kingdom Metazoa; phylum Chordata; class Mammalia; order Artiodactyla; family Cervidae; genus Dama; species Dama dama. Next base: position 2,957,026 of record NC_083696.1, on the reverse strand, counting down.
TGATGGAGACGGCCTTCAAAGCCAGCAGCCCCACGTGGGCCACGCACACCCCAGGGTCTGTCACTGAAAAGGGTTCTGACACCCCCCCAGAGGAATCAGTGGGTTGGAAGGAACGCACCAGCACTCTCTCCAGAGGAGAGGTGACTGTTGATCGAAGAAGGAATGTACGGCTTTGCTGCCTTGACTGGTGAAAGGGCGGACCACACTTACTAGCCAGCAGGGTCTGGCAGAGTCTCGGGGGGCGCTGTGTCACCCCGAGTCCTGAGCCAGCACCTGCCACACGCTTAAAAGGCAGCAAAAGAGGGGAGAGAAGGAGCCTACGTGCTGAGCGTCGCCCTCTGCGCGCCGGGAACCACAGCGGGCATTTTCCCCTGCCCTACATCTCATCATCCATTATTTAATTCCAGATTAGACATCATCGACCCCATTTTAGGGGAGTAAACGTAAGTTTAGAAGAATTAAGTAACTGACTTAGAAGCTTAGAGTTAAGCACCAGCTGATGCTGAGATTCCAACCTGAGTTTGCCACCATTTCCCCCGTGTCCCAGAGACACCCACCAGACTGCTACATGTCTGGCACCCAAGACCATAAACAGAACAGTTACTACTTACTAATCACTGGTGACATGCCAGGTGTTAGGCTAAGTGCTGTATCTTTTCTCATAGAACCCTCACAACTAATGCCTGGTTTTCCAACAAGAAATGGACATCACGGTCTGCAGAGGCAAAGTAGCTGGTTCCCAGACCCACAGCTGGCAAGTGGTGGAGCCAGAGTTCAAATGGGGTCTGACTCCCAAGTCTCTGCATTCTGCCTCTCTTATGAGGAGCTGGGATTTGCAAAGACTAAACTTCTCTCACACAGGTCATTAAAACTGCACATCCGACAAGGACACTGATTCAAAATCTTCACACCTGTCCTTAAAAAACAAAGGCTGGGGGTAGGCGGAAGAGGCGCTTGGACCCTTGGTGAAAAGCACTCCAGGAAATAGGGGAGGACAGACAAGGCTGGAGCGCTGCAGTCAGTCAGGCAGGACTTAGCAACTGAACAACAACAGATCACACCACCTCAGGCCTGTGGTCTCAGCCCTGACCGAGCAGCCGACAGCCTACAGACGCCGTCTCCAAGCGCCGGCGCTGGATGACAGCTCACCAAGAGACGTCCTGAGCGCTGCTGCAAGCTCACCTGGAGTCACCCATCCTCAAACACGCAAGGAGGCCAGAGAGGCTGAGGCTGAACCACCCTGGAATCAAACCCGCCCCTGTCAAAGCACATGGGATCAGCCAGTTGGGTGACGGATACAACTTTAATTAGATTTTGGGGCTGTAGCCAGTAAACGCATCCCTGCAGAGCTGAGGGCCCAGGTTCTGAAGCACGCACTTGTCAGAGTAGCAGGTGACAGGTCTCATAACAGGCGAGAGCGTTACAAGACAGTCTGTGGAACAAGCTAAACCAACGTCTAATAACTGGGGTCCTCAGAGGAGAAGGAAAAGACTGTGACTTGCTCCTCTCCTCCCCCGACTCACCCGGAGCAGCACACAGCACGCCTGAACCAGAGACAGCAAGTATGAAACCAAGATTTACCTGTTGTCCTCCACTACGTACACAGACACACACATGCACACACACATACATACACACAGATGCACGCACGCACATACACACGCACATACATACATGCACGTAAACACACATGCACACATGCACATGCACACATACATAGACAGACGCACACATGCACACACAATACACACATATGCACACACATACACACGTGCACACACATACATATGCACACACATGCCCGCACACGCACATGTGCACACACATGCACACTTGCGCGCACACACACACACACACAGAAGCACCTTGAGTCTCCACAGCCAAACAAGGTTATCAAAGCCAGAGATGTGAGAGCAAGGCTGTGAGAGACCAGGAAGCAATCCCGTTAGAACACAGAAAAGGTCCAAGTGTTGGTCACTCAGTCGTGTCTGACTCTTGTGACCCCAGGGACTGTAGCCCGCCAGGCTCCTCTGTCCATGGGATTCTCCAGGCAAGAACACTTGAGTGGGTAACCATTCCCTTCTCCAGGGGATCTTCCTGACCCAGGGATCAAACCCTGGTCTCCCACACAGCAGTCAGATTCTTTACCATCTGAGCCACCAGGGAAGCCCCAGACCACAGAAACTAGGACATTTTACTTTTATTTATTTATTTATTTTTCCACGGGTGACAGGGACAGTGTTTATTGGTGTAGGATCTCCTTTGATTGCCTCATGGAAAGGTTGGATCATAACTCCTGAGTTAATTTCATTTGGTTTTGTTAAAATAAGAGCCTCTAGTGTGGATACACAGTTACCCAATCCGGACCTGACCCCTCTGGGCGTCTGGACTTAAACCCTCAGGCCCCGACTGTCCTCTTGCAGGGGCCCATGCTGTCCTCCTTTCTGACAGCATCAAGTCCCCTCCTGAAACTCCAGAACAGTGCTCAGTCTTCTGGAATTCACGAGGTAAAGATGGACAGGATAGGTGAGAAGCAAGTGAAGAACAATCTACCCCAAGGCATGGACATGTCTCCTCACCCTGATTTTTTGCATTCACTAACATTGGGCCTTTGAGGATCACAAAACATTAACAGACATGAAACTGGTAAGAATAGCAGTGAAAGTTCCTTAATCTTCAGGTCTCATAAAATCCCTGCAAAATAGGTGACTTTCTGCTCCCCTCCTGAGATACATATGCCCTTGTCCAATACAACCTCATAAAATGCTGCTGCTGCCAAGTCGCTTCAGTCGTGTCCAACTCTGTGTGACCCCAGAGACGGCAGCCCACCAGGCTCCCCCATCCCTGGGATTCTCCAGGCAAGAACACTGGAGTAGGTTGCCATTTCCTTCTCCAATGCATGAAAGTGAAAAGGGAAAGTGAAGTCGCTCAGGTCGTGTCCGACTCCTAGCGACCCCATGGACTGCAGCCTGCCAGGCTCCTCCGTCCATGGGATTATCTAGGCAAGAGGACTGGAGTGGGTTGCCATTGCCTTCTCCATGAAGCTAGGACATTTTAAACATCACAGTCAGAACATCGACTTGGGAATATTGGGGGTGGGGTCTGATTGTTTTTCGCAAAGGCCTCTGGAATTTCTTTAAAGAGTTATGGGTCCCTCTGCTGGTGAGGAGGTGTAATACAATGAAGGGGATCTATCTGTGAGACCCTCACTTTTTGACCTTGTTTTATCTTTTTCGTGAACAGGACTCCCGAGGTAGAGGCTGAGCTTGGATTCTCTCGAGCCTACCAACAGTGCCCGCAGCAGTGCAAACACTCCGTAACTGTCCCTTGAATAAACAAATGCGCAAACTGCAAATGACAACACATGCTGAGGTGCCCAGCACCAGGTCACTGCAATCACAGGCAATTAAAACAAAGCAACAAACAATGAACTGACTCTCCCAGCCAAACGTCTCGGTGTTCAGGCACCATCAGACACCGCGAATTCAGACGCCTCGGATCCAAGCTGCATTTTCAGACAGGCACTGTCTCCCTCCAAAAAGCTTAGGAGGGGCACAGTGAGGCGGCAGTGCATGGTTCTGGCACGAGCGCCGGATGGTTCGATCACATCCAAGAGAGGCTGGCTCGACCCGTCCTGCTCACAGGGGACTGCCGCAAAGGCTTCGAGTGAGAGATCATCTCAAGACAGGGCCGCAGTGTTATTTCCCACTGATTTTGTAATTCTTGTCCAAGAAATGAGAATAATGGGAAACAGCGAGACAGTCCCGGGGACTGAAATCCTAAATACTTACAAGCTTACCCAACTTGGACGACACTGATCTGGCCCTGGGCAAATTGCTTTCATTGAATGGGGCATTGTCAGGGCCCCAAGTACTGCTCAGAGAACTCTATAGAAACCCACCAGAGGCAATCCTTCCCTCGGGCCTCAGCGCCAGCAAACGCGGTCCCTTTATCTTAACGTCTTCATCTTTACAGACACTTAAGACCTGGTAACTGAATTTCCCTTTTCACTGTCGCTGCCAGGAACTGCCCGCTGGACATTAAGTCCCGCCTCGAGCACTACGACCACGATCACAACAGGTATTTCTCCTGCCTCACCTGATTCCATTCCACTCGTCGCCCTCATTTTTGTGACCTAATGCATTTAATTTTATGACTGTCCATAAACCTCTGAAAATGTTTCTGAAACACAGAAAGAAAAGACAAGTTTGAAAGCTTCAAATAACCCAGGTACAAGTTGGGTGGTCTTGAAAACAGATTATTGTGGTCCACTGAAAAGGTGAAGTTGTATCAGTCTTCCTTTTTGCCAAAAGCACAGTATGCTTAACATAAATATTGACGGTCTGCCATAGCCTCAGCATAGTATCTTAGGCAAAGTCCTGAAACTAAAAAGAGCCCACAGTCCTGGATCCATGTCACATTATTTATCCTCTTCTATGTGACCATGATCAAGCCATTTAAATTCTTTTTTTAAAAAGCCATTTAAATTCTGAGCCTCCGGTTAATCTGTAAAATGGGAATAACCTGTTCTATGCCCAACTGCAGAGCTGTGAGCACCAAGGGAAAGATAGGCAGTCCTTTTATTAACTGCAAAGTACTCCAAAGAAATCCACACCTAAGAAATCATATTTGCTTTATTTCTACCACTCTGATACCAATTTTCACTATCAAAAAGGATGTTGAAGATTTAGCTGAATGTGAACTGAGAAAAAGACCAATGTCTGGAACTGATTTTCTTTCTTTTTTATTGGAGTGCTCCTGAGCGACCAAGCACACATCACTGCTTTACTGTTTTGTTCGTTTCTGCTCTAAAACAAGGTGAGTCAGCTGTGAGAGTGAAGTGACGGCTGCTCAGCCGTGTCCGCCTCTTTGTGACCCGTGGGCTGCGGTCCCTGGGATTCTCCAGCCCAGAACACTGGAGTGGGCAGCAGTCCCTTCTCCAGGGACCTTCCCCACCCAGGGATCGAAGCCAGGTCTCCCGCACGGCAGGCGGATCCTTTACCAGCTGGGGCACCAGGGAGGCCCGTATGATACACACACCCCTCCTTCCGGAGCCTCCCCACCCCCGCCCTCCCTCCAGGTCATCACAGGCCCTGAGCTGAGGCCCCTGTGCTGTGACTCAGGTCCCCCCAGCTGTCTACTTGGGAACATGTTTTCTTACCAGTGTTTTTCAGCTCTACCTGTGGGAGACAGGGGAGTTCAAGTAAATGCTGATTATTCAAGAGTCCTTGTGGGGAAGGTTTCGAATATGCACCCGGACAGCCCAGAAGCCACACCTGAACGGCCCCACTGCAGAGGAGCAGGCTCCTTCTCTTTTCCCCTCTGCCCTGGTTTCTCGGAGCCGGTCTCTCAGGCCACGCACCTGTTCTCATCTTCCTGTCTCCGGGCTCTCTGCAGCCAAGCCATTCTCCAGACGTCCATCAGACAAGGCTCTCTAAACTGCACCCCTGACCCTAACAATCCTCTCCTTAAGTCCCCCTCAAGGGGGGCCGCACTGCCTAGGGGTCACGTCCACACCCCCAAACTGTGACAAGGCCCTCTACAATCCGCTCTCTCTCCAGGTTAAAGCACCAGCCACTACCGCTCCAAACTCTTCTTCCGCCAAACACCACACTCTCGCACCTGTGTACCTTCGTCTCCTGCACAAAACCCCCCTCTCCCGTGCCTACATCATGACCTTCAACTCACACTTCAGAACTAGTTCACAGGTCACTTTCCCCAGGACCCTTCTCTGGTCCTGCTCTATGCTCCCAGGGATAGTTCTATCTCCTCTCGGGAGCCGTCCCCAGGCCGAGCAGAGGGCCTGCACAAAGCATCCGATGTGGCTGGATGCAGGAATGGAGTCCTTTCCTGTGCCAAGCCAGACACAGGGGCCACCAAAAGGCCTGGGTTTCTGTTTGTTTCAGTCCAAAAGCAACGGCAATAGCAGCTGCTGCGTGGGAGGCTCTAGTTAATAAAGAGCTTAGTTAACAGAAGCAGCTGATAAGACACACGAGGCTTGTGGGCCACGCTCTACCTCTGCATGCATCCTTGCCCCATAAGGTAAAGTCACCCCAGCACATCTCCCCAGACCCTGAACAAGCCAGTGCCCCCAGGATCGGGTACAGAACACACTGATGAGACAGACACGGCGAATTCTTGGGATGAAGCCGGAAGTAGAGATGCTGCTGTGATACAATACATGCACCACAAAGAAAAAAACACTGCCAGATTGTCTTGTAAGAAACAAGTAGGACTTAATGTAGCAAAGCAGCCGTGATGAGACGCAAGGATGCTGAGTCACAGGCATGCGCATCTGAGGCAAACACAGGCACTGGCAACCAGGGCCCTGAAAGACAGCCACGCTCTCTCCGGGGAAGCGCTGATCCCCTCCCAACACGGGGCTCTGGGGGAGGCCGCCAATGACGGAGCACAAGCTCACACCTGCACGCACGCACTTCTGACGAAGAGCGAGCCTGTGACCCGAGCTGAACCTCTCGGTAGCTCACCCCTCGGGCCTCCTGACCAGGGGATGAGTGCGAGAGTCCTCCTTCCTCTCTTGCAATAAACTGAGGAGTGGCCATCCCACCAGGCCTGGCAGTGGTGGGTCCAAGTGCTCGGAGCTGGAGTTAAGTGGATGCTAGAAACAGAAGCCAGCTCTCAAGACACAGACTCGGTCCTGGCAGAGTTCCTGTCAGCTCTGTCCTTCCAGGTGTTTAGTTATCCAAGGTAATACACTCCTTTTTCTGCTTAAGTTCCCTAAGGAACTGAGTTTCTGGCCCTGCAAAAAAAGAAAACCTCCCACCCAGAATAGACTTTGATCCAATCCCTCCCTCTCCCCGTCATATGCCCCTTCCACTTCCTGCCAAGCATTCCTTGCCTCCTTATGAAGATGTATGCATATTATTTAGAAATCTTATCAACTGCAGTACAAAATTCCTTTAGGAAGCATCAGGGCTTTCATGAATAAGTGAATTATGGAGCCAACAATGTCTAACAATACAAGGATAGGTAAATAACTTATAGCGTACCCCTTGATATACAGTTATACAGCCATTTCAAATGTTTACCAAGAGTAAGTTATAAGGTAAAGAAACAATTACATATTTTACAGGTTTGTGTGTGTGTGTGTGCACGCGCATGCACATACATATCTATGTAGCCCCCAAATCCAATTTCTACTGAATAAACAGTTTTATAATGATAGTGGAGAACAGAGGGGATAAACTAAACTAAGGGAGAAAAAAAATTATCCAACAGTGAAGGATCTAAGAATTGATTATGAAAATTGACCTCTACAGAAGGACCCCTTCTGGCCAGTCTTTTCTTTACTCATCTATAACGCCACATGACTCAAATCTCACACTGATCACTCAACTTGAGTGTCATCTCCTCCAAGAGCAAGGAATGTCCCCAACCCCTGCGATCTAATGTCTGATGACCGAGGCAGACCTGATGTTATAATAATAAAAATAAAGTGCACAATAAATATAATGAGCTTGAATCATCCCCAAACCATCCCTCCTACCCCCTGTCCATGGAAGAACTGTCTTCCAGGGAAATTGGTCCCTGGTGCCAAAAGTTTGTGGACTGCTGTCCTAGGAAGTTTTCCTGACTACTCTCTGCCACAAGGATCTTCTGCACTGAATACATAAGCTGCATGAATTAGCTGTGGGTTTTCCACTGCTTTGCATTTTGCCATGTATAACAATTTCATCTCCCTTAAGAAAAAACTAAAACATTCAGAGGCCGGGCCACATATTTCCATCAGCATCTAGCCCAGATACACTTGCTGTTCAACAACACTGCATAAATACGAGAAAAAGGTTTTTTAATAACATGCAACAAACTGGTAGACTCCAATACTGCTGGTGGCAACATAAATTAATCCAGCCCTTTGAACAAGTAACGCGGCAGCGTGATTAACTAGTGTAAAATATTTGTATCATCTGGCCCAGTGATCACACTCCTCAGATCCTTGGGATTTCAAGAAAACAATGCCTTACTGCCCAAAGATGTGTACTGTGGTATTACTGAAATGGGCAAACTGTCCAAGAGAGCAGGAAATTATCAAGTAAATCATGTGAAATCTACTCGATGAAGCGTAGGCAGCCTTCAGCAGGACTGCCCTCGAGCCTACACAACACGGGGAGATGGCCATGAGAGAGAAAGGCTCAGGGGGGCCGCTCGTGGTAAAGCAGGTGACCAGACAACACGCAGTCTGATCCGACTGGGCCCCCCATGCAGCAGGGCTGAAGGGTGATCCTTTAGGAGGGCTGTGGAACTTCAGGCGACATTTTTTTTTTTTTTTCCTAAGTTTCCATTATTGCTCTCTTGCTGCCTACTGAAATTTCTGTTAAAATAGACAAACAAGGGTATTTCATCCTCTTATTGGTGTCAGCATCTGGACTTCCAACTATGGATCCTGATGCCCCATCCCTGCTAAGGGCAGCCCCCAGAGGACCCTGGAACCTGCAGGCTCTCCCTGGAGCCCTCCCATACTAGACCTGCCCCAGACCCCCATGCAGGGAACTCACTGAACTTGACTGTCAGTGACCACTCAGCCTCAGAGCCCATCCTGCCCGACTGCACCAAGGCCTGGCGTCTAGATGTGGCTCTCGGGATACTGAATGTGAAACATGATGTGCGTGTGCTCAGTCATGTCCGACTCTGCGACCCCGTGGGCTGTCCCCTGCTAGGCATCTCTGTCCGTGGAATCTTCCAGGCAAGAATACTGGAGTGGGTTACCATGTCCTGCTCCAAGGATGCTGAATACTGAAGTTTAGATATGACAGAAATCACAACAGAAGACACATGTGTTTGCCTCAAAAGGCTGTCAGTTACGATGGCCAAAGACAAGGCCCAGCCCCAAATTCCACCCCAGTAAATGGATGAACAACCATAAACTCACACGCTAGAGCAGTGCACAGCAGTGAAAATAACACCCACAGTGAATGGATGAACAACCATAAACTCACACGCGAGAGCAGTGCACAGCAGTGAAAATAACACCCACAGTGAATGGATGAACAACCATAAACTCACACGCTAGAGCAGTGCACAGCAGTGAAAATAACACCCACAGTGAATGGATGAACAACCATAAACTCACACGCTAGAGCAGTGCACAGCAGTGAAAATAACACCCACAGTGAATGGATGAACAACCATAAACTCACACGCTAGAGCAGTGCACAGCAGTGAAAATAACACCCACAGTGAATGGATGAACAACCATAAACTCACACGCTAGAGCAGTGCACAGCAGTGAAAATAACACCCACAGTGAATGGATGAACAACCATAAACTCACACGCTAGAGCAGTGCACAGCAGTGAAAATAACACCCACAGTGAATGGATGAACAACCATAAACTCACACGCTAGAGCAGTGCACAGCAGTGAAAATAACACCCACAGTGAATGGATGAATAACCATAAACTCACACGCTAGAGCAGTGCACAGCAGTGAAAATAACACCCACAGTAAATGGATGAATAACCATAAACTCACACGCTAGAGCAGTGCACAGCAGTGAAAATAACACCCACAGTGAATGGATGAATAACCATAAACTCACACGCTAGAGCAGTGCACAGCAGTGAAAATAACACCCACAGTAAATGGATGAACAACCATAAACTCACACGCTAGAGCAGTGCACAGCAGTGAAAATAACACCCACAGTGAATGGATGAATAACCATAAACTCACACGCTAGAGCAGTGCACAGCAGTGAAAATAAACAAAACATGGCGGTATAACCCCAGGTGAGTATATCTCTCAAAAAAATAAATATAATAGAAACTGTAAGAGAGAATTTTTGTCTACCAAATTCAGAGAGAAGTTTTTTAAATACTAACACTCAATGCTAAATAGAGCAGTCTTTTAAAAAGATCACTCTCCTCTAGGGAGTGTGGTGTAATCTTCCTGGAGAACAATTTGAATGTATCTATAAAATAGCATTAAAAATATGCATAGTCTTTGACCGAGTAATTATGCCTTTATCAGGAAATAATCAGTTGATTAAGTATTTATGTACAATGATGCTTCTTGCAGCACTTGTTATAAAACAAAAAAAAGTACAATGAACTATACACCCTACCGTAAAGACAAGTTAAATAAGTAGCGCATTCAAGCAATGAACCACTGTGTTCACATATTTTTAAAAAAAATGTTTCTCAAGAAAACTCATAATGGCCACACACCAAAACAGAAGAATAAAAAGCAAAACAGACACAGAAATGCATTTCAGGGACGTCCCTGGTGACCCCGCGGTTAGGACTCAGCGCTTCCAACGTAGGGGGCTCGAGCTCACTCCCTGGCCAGAGAACTACAATTGCACATGCCGCATGGCCAGAAAACTTTAAAAATGCATTTTCCGCTCGATACTAATAATGTGCACGTGCGTGTCCGTGTCTGTGTGAGAGAGAGAGAATAAAAGGACCAGAACATCAAACAGTTAAGACCGGTCATTTCTAGGTGATGAGAAGATGAGTGAAACATTTTCTATTTTGGGGGTTTTTCTAAGTTTTCAGCGATGAATGTCTATCTCCCTAAAACCAAAGCCAGCCACACAGCCCCCAGGCTTGCTGCCCCCATTCCAGAGGGCCAGCGGCGGCACTCACGTGGATGGCGTGCTCGCCCTTGCTCCTCTCTTGGTGGGCTGCCTCCAGCGCCTTCTCCAGCCTCTCCCGTTCCTGCTGCAGGCTGCTCAGCTCCTGGGTGACCTTCTTAATGCTTCTACGCAGTCTGTGGTTCTCTGCGCTCTTGCTGAGGTTTTCTGAGTGCAGCTCAGCCAAAAGGGCTGCCTTTTCAAGCAGAGCAGCCTCGTAATCTTCAGACCCCTAGAAGCAGAGGGGTGGGGGAGCTGGGTTGATTGTCACAGCTCAGTGAACAAACCAAGGCACAGGTGCTCCTTGGCCACCCTCAGGGCCAGCGGGTGGGGGCGTGGAAACTAACATAAATAACATTCAAGACCCAAAGAAAAATTATATGAAGGTTATGAAATAACACAGGGTATTCTTTATGTTATGATGTTGATATTGGGGGGGAAAGGCTACAGTTATTGTGTAAAAGAACTTTCTTTTTTTTAAGATGATAAAGAAAAGCACAAATGTCAGTAACTCTCTTTGGTGGGGTGGGAACACATGATTTTTTTCCTTTCCTTTTCCTTTCCTTTCCTGAGTGTATTTTCAAATATAGGGTTAGTGAGCATGTTATTTCTATAATAGCTTAAAAAATTGTTATTTTTAAAAGATAGAAGGTAAAGGATTTTATTTAAAAGGCAGAGAGGCAGTCAAGCACGAGCAATATTCATCTCTGTTAGGATGGCTCCAGCCCAGAGTCATCCAGAGAAAAAGGAATGGTCGGTCGGGTAACTGACCGCCACCACAAGAGGCTTTAACTTCAGCAGAGTTAGATGTCTAAACGTATCAAAAACAGGTTTATTTCATTAATACAGTTCAGCAGAGAAAATACGTATGTGACTATCACGCATACGAAAAAATGTCATAACGCACCAATAATCCAAAAGAGCAAATTAAAAACGAGAGTTCATATAACAAGGGAGACTGTTTTAATGAGAATACCCAGTGCTGGCGAGCTCATTGGGAAATGACACAATTATCAATCACCTCTCCAGAACTGGCCAAGCATCCAGAAGCCAAGAAATACACTGACCGGAGCATACGCTGACAGAACCCCCTGTGGACAGATTACAGATGTCAAGTATGTGCACAACGTGCAAACAGGTTCACAGCCATCCCCGTAATTCCATTCCTAGGATTCAATCTCAGGAGAAGAATTCAAAATATAAGGGAGGAAAAACTTTATATACAGTCATTCATCACAGAATTACTTAGAACAATAAAAAATAAACAACCTAAGCGTGCAAGAATATGAAAAAGAATAAAATATGACAAAGCCACACGATAAAATCTTAAAACCATTATTTACAAAGAGCTGATAATATGTGAAGCAACAGTTAGAACTGGACATGGAATGACAGACTGGTTCCTAACAGGAAAAGGAGTACGTCAAGGCTGGATATTGTCACCCTGCTTATTTAACTTATATGCAGAGTACCTCATGAGAAACACTGGGCTGGATGAAGCACATGCAGGAATCAAGATTGCCGGGAGAAATATCAATAACCTCAGATATGCAGATGACACCACCCTTATGGCAGAAAGCGAAGAGGAACTAATGAGTCTCTTGATTAAAATGAAAGAGGAGAGTAGAAAAGCTGGCTTAATACTCAACATTCAAAAAACGAAGATCATGGCGTCGGTCCCATCAATCCATGGCAAATAGATGGGGAAACAACAGTGACAGATTTTATTTTCTTGGGCTCCAAAATCATTGCTAATGGTGACTGCAGCCATGAAACTAAAAGACGCTTGCTCCTTGGAAGAAAAGCTATGACCAACCTAGACAGCATATTAAAAAGCTGACAATGGTCCATCTAGTCAAAGCTATGGTTTTTCCAGTAGTCGTGTAAGGATGTGAGAGTTGGACTATAAAGGAGACCCAACCAGTCCATCCTAAAGGAAATCAGTCCTGAATATTCACTGGAAGGACTGATACTGAAGCTGAAACACCAATCCTTTGACCACCTGATGCCAAGAACTGACTCACTGGAAAAGACCCTGATGCTGGGAAAGACTGAAGGCGGGAGGAGAAGCGGACGACAGAGAATGAGATGGTTGGATGCTATCACCGACTCAGTGGACATGAGTTTGAGCAAGCTCCGGGAGTTGGTGATGGACAGGGAAGCCTGGCGTGCTGTAGCTGATGGGGTCGCAGAGTCAGACACAACTGAGCAACTGAACTGAACTGATAATATGTGAATATTTCTAAGTCATGATGTTATATAAAAAAGACAACCAGAAAACCAAACTGCAAACGAGCTAAAAAATAAAAGCTATGCCAGAAGAAAACCAGGGAGGAGAATCATCAAAGTATTAATAGTGGTTGGGTGATCACCTGATTTCCCTTCTCTCCTTCTTTGTAATCTTCGGGGAAAAAATTATATACTACTCATAATAGAAGAAAATAAACTTCTTTTAAAATGTGTCTTTTGGATTAGATTGAGGACAAGATTAAAAATTTTGGAGCAAGGGACACTTGAGCTGTCAGGGTCTCGACGCTGACTGTAGCACAAAGGGACCAGCCCCCGCTTCTGGGCCGTCTCAAGAAACCTACTTCTGCCTCCATCGACAGAAAAGCCCCAGGTGTTCAGAGGCGGGCTACAACCACAGTCGCTCCGGAGGTGCAGAGGCTCTGCTGTCCGTGGGCCCCGACAGCCCGGCCACCTGGTCCCACGTTTCCCCAACTACCGTCGAGGACACGGCACCTCGGTAAGCGGAGGGAGAACTCCAGTCAAGCTCCAAAGTGGGCTCAACAGAGGCTTTGCTTTCAGTTTCCTTTAAAGCTGAAATAAACAGAAGCAACGCGAAAACCTAGGTCACGTTCCACCCCACCCCACAAAGTAACTGGGGCAATGCTTATTTGCCCCAAAAAAGACGATAAACACTGATTTGGGGAAATATTCACCTTGAACAATTTTCATAGTTACTTTTTATTAAGCACTGATAACACATGAATGTCTAAACCAGGCACTTTTACAAGTACTGTATCTCTGTCTCCCATACTAACCCTGGAGAAGGCAATGGCACCCCACTCCAGTATTCTTGCCTGGAAAATCCCATGGACAGAGGAGCCTGGTAGGCTACAGTCCATGGGGTCGGGAAGAGTCGGACATGACTGAGCAACTTCACTTTCACTTTTCACTTTCATGCACTGGAGAAGGAAATGGCAACCCACTCCAGTGTTCTTGCCTGGAGAATCCCAGGGATGGAGGAGCCTGGTGGGCTGCCGTCTATGGGGTCGCACAGAGTCGGACACGTTAGCAGCAGCAGCATACCAACCCTACAAAATACACATTATCATCCCTCTTTAAGTCACTAAGACTCGGACTGTTAAATGGCCTGTCTTCAGACCATAAGGGATTAAACCTGGGATTCAAATGACTCTAGAGGCCGTGCCCTTTCCAGGGCATTTTCCACCCTGCCCATTCCAGGGAAGATTCCAATTAACACCAATAAACTACAAAAAATTAAAAGAAGAAGACTGAATTCAATGGGGGAAGGCTAAAGATAAGAATACCAGGTCAGAGCTTGTTAAATATAGGGCGGCAATGGTTGTTATTTAAATAATAGATATTAATAAAGTGATCAAAGTCCTGTGGGAAAACCATGTAAATAACAACACAAAGCCTCTTTAAAAAATCTATGTTCAAAGAACTCAAATTCATACAACTGATTCACTTCATAAAAATACTTGCCATGTTAATTTTCTCTTAGATGGCCCTTTGGAAAGCTTCTTTGGAGAGATTTTTTTTTTTTTTTCACCTTCTCCTGCATGATACCCTGACTTCTGGATTCCACTTCATCACCTAAGTGCCTAATGAACAGGTGGCAAACATTTGGCCCAGTGAGACATGGTCAGAAACTAAAGCCCAAATAATATTAAACAAATGGTTCTCCACAGTGTAAAAATGATCAGTTCGCTAAAAAGAGCAGAAGGCCCAGAGTTCCAAGGCCGGTTCAGGCTGTGTGACCAGGGAGACGTTAGTTTCTCTAAAGTTTGTTACCTTACTTGTGAGACTGATCGCTATTTCACAGGACTGCTGTAAAAGGTAAAAGATGATAACATACGGTCTCATTTCAGTTGGTGCAGGATAAATAAATCTAGGCCCCCTCTTCCATCACTTTCTCTTTCAATCAACAGACAATATGGAGAGTTTCCTCAAGCTAAAGGCTACGTGTATGTCATTAACAGAATCTGAAAACAGACCAAAGCAAACACTACTGTATTTTTATGCCAGAACTACGTCACCCAACTGAAGGATGAGTGACGTTTACTGAGCTACTACCTGTGCCCAGATACACATTCTACTTAACCCTGGTAAGGACTAGGGGACCTAAGTGTGACTATCTGGATTTTATGATGTGTAGGCAGACTGGAGAGTTCAAACACCTTCCCCAAGACGAGACAAGTTGGTGAAGCAGAGTCAGATGCAAGTCCATGTCCCACCCCACGTTCTTCCCAGTGAAAATAACATGATACATACAACGGACTATATGCAGCTGTTTAAAAAGACTGTATAAAAAGCACAGACACACACACACACGCACGCACTCACAGGTGAGTGATGTCAAACTGCTGAAACCTGAATGAGGACAACAGACTGACCAATATCCTGGTTATAACACTGTCCTACGGTCACACAAGATGCTCACTGCGGGAGAACCAGGTAAAGAGCAGACAGAAATTCACATGTGAATCTGCAATTACCTCAAAATATTGTTTTTTTAAAGATTGGCTAGATCTAAAAAAAAAAAAAAAATCAGGATTGGTTAGATCTATAAATACTGCTATGGCAAGAATGTTACATGAAAACAAAAGACTACAGAACAAAATACATAATGATGCTATTTAATTTTTCAAAGGTGATACATATATATATATATATATATATATATATATATATATATGCTTTGAAAGGGTTAAGGTGTTAACAGTGAATATCTTCAAATGTGATTTTACTGGTGACTTTTATCAACCTCTTTCCACCCTTTTAAATATTTTATGAATTTCTTGCAATGTGTAATTTTACTTTTATAAAGCCATGCAGGGGATGGAGGAGGCATAACCCTGCTTCCAATCTGAAAATACATTGTTCAAATGGCTTCAGAGGTAGCACAGCCAGGCCGCACTGCAATCCTCATCGTCACCCTGTGATCAGAACTCACGTCTCCGCACTGCGGCCCGAATCCCAGAGTCTGAATCCCACTGACCGCGGCTGCGCTGTCAGGCTCAGCACCAACCTTGTGAGCTCCGGCTCTGACGCCACAATTAGTTCTAGTCACGTAACATCCCAGAAAGGTCCCCCAATGTGAAGGACAATGCATTTTCAAGGGTCTGTGCAATATTCAAATTATATATACCTTGTAATGAATGAGCCTGGGTCTGGTATGTGTCTATTCACACACGTGATCAGAGTAGAAAGATCACGGAGTTGGGAGTCAGACTTGAGCTGAAGTCCTGGCAACCTGTCAAACAGGTGGGCGCTCCACCTCCACAGTGAAGGATGAATGAGTGCTCTCTGAACAGCCGACAAGCCAGGCAGAACCTGAGGCGTTTCGACAGTGTCTGCTCTTCACACTTCTCAAGATGCGAAACCTGGCCGACACTGAACTACAAGACCTCAGAAATCACCCTGACAGTCTTTAGGACTGAGAGTTATGAAACTAATAAATACACGTAACAAGTCAGGGTAACATTTAAATGTATAAGACTTTCCTTTCCTTCAAGGGCCAATAGCAAGTAAAATATCACAGCTCTTATAAGGATATCTGGTCTTTGCTTATCAATTGCCAATATATATTTTTTCCCTAAGGAATGGGTAATATGGATGGTTTTCCTGAGAATTCAGCTTTTAAGGCTTGTTAATTTCTAAGCAAGTTAAAAAAAAAAAACTCAGTGCAAAGTATAATCTTGGCTCCATTTCATCAACCACCACCAAAATAGTTGGGAAGGCAAGGCTGAAAGTCCCAAAAGAGAAATGTATCTCTCCTTGCAGTACAACAGGATTGAAACCAAATTACTTCAGTTACTCTTACTGTGAACTGAAGCTCTGAAAAGATAAGGCATGGGATATGAATCTTAGGAACCAAACAGTCTTAAATTAGATTTAACTCCTAACTTCTACTTTATAACTAAAAACAACATGAACGGGAGAAGTGGGAGCAGAGAGTTTCAAGGTGGTATGGGCTTCATCAGATGATAGAGCTATATCGATTAACCAGTTATTAGTAGCAGGTAAACACTGTATAACATGGGAAGAAAATGCTAATTCCAAATACACAAGTGTAATTAACAAGAGAGAGGGAAGATCGGAGGATGACCAGCACAAGTCCTTGCAGTCCCATGTTGAAGGGGAAAAAGAGAACAGGTAGGTCAACTAACCAAGGCTTAGAACAGATACCTGGCCAGAAGCAGGAAGCCCGGACCAGCCGGGCTCAGAGGGGAGGTGGGGGGACAGGGAAAGCACCGGCTGGGGTGTGAGACTGACTCCGGGGTCACATCCCAGCTCCTTCCACTATGGTGACCCTGAGCAAGCTCCCTGATACCCTGAACCTGGATTTCCTCCGCAGAGAACGAGGGTATGAACAGGGCCCACCTCGGGGGGCTGCTGGGCAGACTCGCTGGGCTGATCTGCGTGGCACAGGGCTGGGCACGGTGTATGCTCAACAGAGGCCAGCTGTTAGGATCAGCAGTTACTGCATGTAAGCCCTGGCCCTTGCAAAGCTGTGCGTGCCCTTGCTGAAACTTCAAAAACCCCTCCAATACTGGCCTCCCCACAGGCTTGTGACGGTTAGATGAGATGACCCACACATCTCACACAGGCTACTCCAACTCCTGAGCCTGGGCACTCGGCCCTCAGCCTGGCACTCGCGGCGCTGGGCGCAGCTGTGGCCGTCTTCACATCAGGCTGAGGACGGGCTGGCGAGTGGCCCACAGCTGCGGGAGAAGCTCCTCCCATCAGGCCGAGCCAAGTCTGCTCTCATGGCCCCTCAGAGCTCCCTGGGCTCCTCCTAGCGGCACGGTCCTGACCTCGCAGGGGTAAGGATCACAGAGAGGACCACTTCAAACAAAGCCAACACTTACCTGGAATTTCTGGGTCTGTGCTTTCTGGGGGGCCTCTTTGGCTTTAGCAAAGGCAGCACTGAGCGCTTCGATTTCAGAGTTAAGTTCTTCAATCTGGGTAAAAATAAGGACGAACAGCCGGGCATGCAACTGGGATCTGCTCTCTCTGCATTGCCCAATGCCGTTCCTGCTGAACTGGGAGCCCTTATTGCCGAGGGCTCTGCAGTCAGAACAGTGGGACTTCTCGTATGGGACTTCTCGTCTGCTAACTGGACGACGTTAGGAGAGGCACTTCACCTTCCCGAGACTTCACCCCCTCGTGGTAACACGAGGATGCCACACTCACTGTTACGCTTGAACACTGTGATGTGTACAGGTGCTAACTTAATGTCCCGCTCACGCTGAGGGTTACTATTGGGTTACCCAAAACGTTCCTTGGGGTCTTCTAACCATCCTACAGAAAACCCAAACAAACTTTTTAGCCAACCTGATACTACTGTTCCCAGAGATGACCCACCACACCACCCAGCCTGGCTCCTCCCAGAACTCCGCCCCCTCCAGTGACCTTCTCCTATGGCCCAGAGTCAGCCAGGAACTCCCCAGCCACTCCCTGGCCTCTGCGAGAAGCCAGAGTTGCCCCACCACCCGGGGCCCTGCACAACGGTGAGCTCCGCCTTCAGCTGGGTCCTGAGCTCCCAAAACATGAGACAAACACTGACTGCAATTAAGAACCAAGCCTCCGCTGCGGCTGACACCAGTGGCTGCTCACGCTCCTGCCTCCTTGGCTTCCCCAACCCCAGATTCCTGGTTATTAGCATCCTGACCCTGCGGCCACCTTCCTCTTCTTATTCGTGAAACTGTCAACCCCTGCAGCCCAAGGCTCCGCCTTCTTTCCCACCCTAGGCTCTCCTTGGGTAAGGAGACCAGCTCTCAGAATTTCCCTCACACGTGTAGAAGACTGACTCCCAGATCCACACCTTCAGGCCTGGGCCTTCTCCGAGTTTGGGACTGGCATGTCGACCTGCCTCCTGGACTTCTCACCTGAACAGTCCCTGGGCTCCTTGGAGTTGGCACTTTGTAAACAGTATTCTTGCCTGGGAAATCCCGTGGACACAGGAGCCTGGGGGGCTAAAGTCCACGGGGTGGCAAAGAGGCAGATGCGACCTCATGACTGAACCCCCACAGACAGGCTCCTCGCCTCCAGGGCCGCCCCATCTCTCCATGACCCTCCAGGATCCGCGCTTGTGAGGGAGCTGGTGACGCCACCGCAGCCCCAGGCAGGCAGCCGGAAGTCACCCTGCGCTGCTCCCCTCAAGTCCTACATCTAATCATCAAATTTCCCCAGACCTACTTCTCATTTTTCATTATTTCTAATTTTACTTCTTGAATAAGCCCCACCCCCCCCAACTTGCTGTGATCACTGCTGACTCAGGCTTTCTGAACTGGGGGCGGGGGGCTCGCCTCAGCTCCTGGCCTCCCTGCCTCCACCCTCTCCCTCCGGCCACCCTGTCCGGATCCGTCTCATCCCCCGGGAGGGGCGTACGATCACACCCCTCCTGCTGCAGCCGCTACCCGAGCAGCTCCACGTCCGACTCCCACCAGCACCGCTGCCCCGCACGCACGACCTCTCTGGCTACTCCGCTCCTCACGCAAGCTCTGCACCTGACGCTCAGACAAGCTTCAACTGTTTTGCTTCTGCAAACATACAAGGAGCTCTTTCCTAACTTAATGCTCTGACCAACGTTCTCTCCTCTGCACGAGATGCCTTCCGCGTCTCCACCTGCCTTCCCACCTAATGCTTGGTCCTCCTTCAAGGTTCAGCCCAGGCACCTGCTCCCAGAGGAGGCACTCCGCTGCGCTGCCCAGAAGCTCCAGAAGTCACTGAGGGTGGCTGCGGTGGCGCGCCCACATCCTCTCTGAGCTGGACCAGGCCCGCTTCCCTCCAGCTCCAAAGCCCCCTGCGTGTCCCTCAGTCACAACACCTCACGCCGCCTTTTGTCTCCACTAGACTTGCCGGCAGAGCTGCGCTTTCTTCTCTGTATCTGTGCCGAGCAGTGACTGATCCGTAATAGATCATGATCCTCACAACCGCAAGAACACAAAGAACCATCGGTCACCACCTTGGATCCCCAGGGCAGCAAGCCGGTAGCAAAAGTCAAGGGGGACTTCCGGCTGGGGTGACCGGGGATACGGTGGTACCACCAACGCAGACAAAAGCAAGACAAAGTGGAGCCTGACGGCGGATGAGGGCGGGGACGGAGGTGCTGGGTCTGGCTAGAAAGGACCAACGCGGAGGAGCCTGTGAACACCAGGTGAGATGTCAGTCACGGCCCTGCCTCCCAAAACACCGCTATCTCAATTTTCTACTGTCTTTCAAAGGACTGGACCTACTCTTCAACACGGTAGCCACTAGCCACTGGGGCTCTTGGGCACTTGACATGTGGTCTGTCTGACTTGAGATGTGCTAAGCCTATTCGGACTTCAAAGACAAAAGTCCGAGTTTAAAAATGGTAACTACCTCATTATTATTTTTGTTTTCTGGCTTACATGGTGAAAGGATAACATTCGAACTTCACTTGTTTCCTTTTACTTCAATGTGGCTGCTAGAAAATTTTAAATTGCACCTGTAACTCACATTATATTCATACTGGACATCCCTGGATTAGCCTCTACAGAAGAACTTCTAACGGACAATACAACCCTTCCCCTACTTTCCGCACTCATCTCAGCTCTCTTATAAACTTTATACCTATAGCTAAAAATTTAGGGTAAGACAGGCCAGTCACAGAAGCTAACAAAGAAAAATCTCACTTCGGGTGTATCCAACATACCTCTTTTTCCTTCGCCTTTAATGCCATGGTTAGACCCTGAATGGCTTTATCTCTCTTTAAACTATTTTTCTTTTCCGTAGCAATTTCTCTTTCCTTCTCTCTCAGGTCTTCCCGAAGTGCCTAAATTAGATTAGAAAGAGATTCACTAAGTTGATGCGTTCTAACCAAAATGCACTGTAAATATATCTTTAAGAGCACACTCAAACGCAGTTATTCTATCTTCTTCCTGTCAACCTGTGATTAATGTTTCCAAGTAGCGCTGAGCGTTGCGGCATCAGCTCCCAGTTACTGTGTTACCGCTCCCGGCGACGGGGATGGGTGGAGAAAGGGAATCAAATCAGTTAGGATGATGACAGCTACTCCCACGGGAAGGACTCTAGTGCCTTCTGGAGCCTGGATTCAGTCACAGCAGAGCCTCGGAAACCGTACCAGGTTATTTGGGGGAAATACCAGATCATTAATTTCACTCCTTAATGCTACAAAAGCTAGCAGAGAATCTGGTTTGATGGAGACTGAATATACACATTTAGAGTCTGAGTTCATTTCTAATCACCACTGCCTCCCTCCCAGGCTGTTGTGAGGATCAAATGAGATGATGGACATGAAAGCGTTTTCTCTGCTGCAGGCGTGACTCAGACGTCAGCAGCTGTGACTGGGGGGGCCCCCGAACAGGGGCTCTGCAGTCAGACTGGTGGGTCCAAATCCTTGCTACGCCTCTTTCAAGTCTGTGACCCTGGGGATGGGACCTCACCTCTCTGAGCCTCAAGTGTTACATCTGCAAAATGGGGATGCCCACTCCACCAAGGCATCGCCGAGGTTACCAAACCCTCTCACGTGCCTGAGGTTTAACTGGCAGGCAGTGCACTCAATGACTGACACCTACCGTCACACAGAATTACCTGCTGCACTCAGGAAAAAGCCGAAGGATACATCCTCAAGACATTTTCAAAATTGTATCAACATACCTGGATCCTCTCTTCAAAGCGATTTCTCTCCTTTTCCCGCTCCATCTGTGCAGCCTAAGAAAAGGCATTCATTGGTGCCCAGAAGGAACCCACAAACCAGGAGCTCCCCCGGAACAGTGAGAATGAGCACTTCGTTTACTTTCTGTTTCCCGCTGCTGAGGATCTCATGAACCCAAGCATCCACTCCGTATGTCTCACCTGAAGTCCGCCCGATGGAAGAACATAAAGACAAGTAACCCCCGCTGGCTGACCACCAGCCCCACGGAGCACAGACCAAGGAGCTGCCGGATGGGGCAAAAGCCACTACTGCGCAGCACACGGGGGGCGAGAGGCGTCAGGCGGAGGGGCAGACGCAGGCCCGCCACAGCCAGAAAGCAGCCAGGGAGGCGGGGGGTTCACGGCTGGGTCGGGACAAAGACGAGCCTGCTCCACTGAAAGACTGAGACCTTCCATGCACTTCGACACGTCCCTGGGCACGAACGGACCCACAGCCACCCTGGGTCCAACCAGAACCAGAAGATTTCCACCGGGGCTGCCTGCACCCCCGGGCCTGCCCACCTGCTTCAAAACAGCCGGCCGTGGGAGCCCTGGGCCGAGGGCAGGGGGCCCGGGGGCTGCGGGGTCTGAGCCAGGGACCCACCTCTTGGAGCCGGGGAGAACAGAACTCTCTGAGCTGTTTCCACACTCAACGAGGGGACCATGAGCTCCGCCTCGCAAGGCGCCAAGATTAACTAAGGTGCAGTGCTGACCCGCTTCGAGTGCTGCCAGGCCCCGATGCAAGTTACTCCCATTCCCCACCGCCTCTGAAGCTTCAGACCAGAGCTGGCCTCAAGCCCGCCTCTATCCCCAGCGACAAAACAGGTCCATACCACACCACCCTACAAAAAGTCCCATAGATGAAAATAAAGTTCCCAGGCCACAGCATATTAACACATGGTAAACAGAGGCGTACAGGTATGGACTGTATGTTTAACCATCTCTACAAAAACCCGAGACTGCAAAGAAAAAAACTGCCAGGGCCCCTGGTAAAGGAGGATTTCTGCTAATTCCTCAGCTGACAACAGGGACCTGATATTTTGAAGGCCAGTGTGTGTGAACTTCGGGGACCGGATATGCACTCATTCCCACTGGGGGGTCTGCTCAGGTAATTAAAGCCCCACCCGCCCCCCCCCCCCCAGCTGTGTGACGGCGCCTCACCTCAGCCTGCCCCTCCCTGTCTCCCCTCAGAGCAGCAGAAAGTCCTTGGAGTTCTCCAGACGACACGGCTTCATCAGGAGATGCCATCTGAGATTTCTCCTCTTTAAGGCACTGAATTAAAGCGTCTTTGCTCTTCAAAGACAGCTTCAACTCCTCAATCAGTCTGAAAGAGAACACAATTTAAATATTAATTCTAAGCTGTTCCCTTAGCTCAGTGGAGCAGGAGGAGGTAGGAAACGGGGCCAGACACCTTCAAAGGAGACGTGTCCAAGGACTGAGGAGTTGCATCTTGCATGTGGGAGATTAAGGGCCAGAATTCATGGGGCCTCAGCGGCCCCTCACCTCCAGCCCGGCCGCGGTCAGTCCACCGCTCGGCAGCCAGACCACGGCCAGATTGAGTCACCCTCCTGCTCAAAGACTTTCATCAGCCCCCACTAGCGACCGCCACGGATTATGAATTTGGGCCAGGTGTGTGGGGGTGTGGGGGGGTGGACCATGAAATCTTCTCTCCCAAGGAGATCTGGCAGTAAGACTAAGGAAACAGGGAAATGGGACCAGTAAAGCAGAACCGCCGCAGTGAGCCTGAGAACACAGACAGCGTCTCTCCCAGGCTGCTCAGGGCAGCGTGTAAAACAGACTGGCTGCCAAGGTAAAGGTCCAACTCCTCGGCAAGGCACTCAAGGCCTTGGCTTAAGGGCCAAGGCGGCCGGCGGCCCTGCTGACGGCCACCCTCTCCGTGGACCTCCGTTCTGAGGCTCGAGGTACCCCGCACTCCGGCTACCTGGAACCCCCTCACAGCTCTGCTCCCACCCCCGCCTGATGGACGCCCACCCGTTCACCGGCCACGGTCAGCCAGGCCCCCTCAGGTAGAGCGGAGCATGTCCCTCTCTGGGTCACCGAATTACTGCTTACCCCGTAGGAACTGCTCCCTGACCTCAGCCAAGCTATTTAACCTCTGAGTCTGCATTTCCTCAGCTATAAAGTGGGGACAACTCGCTTATGTGGAATGAAGATAAGCTATTTATAATGCTCCCTGGCTCCAGGCACACGACAGACCTCGACAAACAACAGTGGCTGTGATTACTTTAAAAAAAAAAACATTCAGCATTAGCATTTTGTTAGAGGACCCTCAGAAGAGTCTTTCTAGCTAGGCCTGGAAAGCACCTCGGAGGACAGAAAGAGCAGCGGCTCGGAAGTCTGAGCGCTTCCTGGGCACAGGAGGTGAAGGGGAGGTGTGAGCGGACAGCAGCTGAAGTATCCAGCAAAGCGGATTGAGTATCTGAAAATTCCTGTCCACCTACACAAGTCCTATACTGAAATCCTAACCCCTAAAGGTGATGGGATTACGATTCGGAGGTGGGGCCTTTGGGAAGAGATAGAGTCGTGAGATTGGAGGCCTCATGAGCAGCAGCGTGACTGGAGCTGCTGGAAGTCCCCTCGGGCCAGGGGCCGGGGGGCACAGCGAAAAGCCCGAGGCCCAGACCAGGACCCTGGTCCAAGCACGCTGGCATCTGGCTCTCAGACTCCCAGCCTCCAGAACTGTAAGAAGCGCATTTCCACTGTTCACAAGCTGCCCATCCGTGGCGTTTCGTCATGGCACCCCAAAAGGATGAAAACAATTGAGCATAGCGGGGACCAGGCAGCGTGGGGGCAATGCCCCCCAAAACCTGGAAAGAGGACTAAGACTGCTCTCTGGGGTTTCACTCTGAAAGCATCACACAGTCAACGGGAGAGGAAAAAGTCATCCAACTGTACTTAAAATGGACTTGTCGTGCTGCGTCTAACTTACACTTCAATAAAACTGACGTGTTTTAGTTACCTTAAGAGGACTTCCCTGGTGGCTCAGATGGTAAAGCATCTGCCTACAATGCGGGAGACCCAGGTTCAATCCCTGGGTCGGGAAGATCCCCTGGAGAAGGAAATGGCAACCCACTCCAGTACTCTTGCCTGGAGAATCCCTTGGACAGAGGAGGCCGGTAGGCTACAGTCCACGAAGTCACCGAGGAGCGGACCGTGGCCAACCCGGAGCACCTGCCTGGCTAAGGGAGCAGCCTCGGCCCAGCACGACCCTGGCCCAGCCCCGCCGCGAGGGACAGATGGGAGGACCACACAGGCAGCTGCAGAAGCCCCCGGAGCGGACCACGTGCTGCGCTGTGCTCAGTCGCTCAGTCGCGTCCGACTCTTTGCAGCCCCGTGGACTGCAGCCCACCAGGCTCCCCTGTCCAAGGGATACTGGAGTGGGCTGCCATGTCCTCCGCTAAAGGACCTTCCCAACCCAAGGATCAACCCAGGTCTCCCACACTGCAGGCGAACTCTTTACTGACTGAGCCCACAGGGAATACAGATGGAGAGCAAACCCAGGGAACTTCAGGAGACCACTGTGGCCGATGACGGCTCAGGAAAGCTACTGAAACACTGAGGAATGAAGCAGGCCTGCTTCACTAAATAAAAGCAACAAATAGGCCCCAGGTCATTAAATGAAAGAAAAAGCAAGTCACCACCTTCTGCTGATTGAATAATCAGTGCTGACAGTCCTTGTTTGACCTCACAGGGTCAGACACTCCTCCCCAACACAGAGGAGGAGCTAGTGACACAAGCCCGAGGTTTACCAGAAGAATGAGGAAGAAAGCGATCTTTCCCCTCCCCCGCTTCAACTTTCTTTTGATTATAAAACTGTAGCCCACTTACTCCTCGGGACAGAGCCCTCTCACCTGACCACTTGCAACTCTCACAAGCATCTTATATTAATAAATCTACTTCTTGCCTATCACTCTGCCTCTCGCTGAATCCCTTCTGAGCTGAGACACAAAGAACCTGAGCCTCAGTAAGTCCAGACACCAGGTGAGTGAGTCTAATTGAAGGACGGTGGGTTCAGATCCCAGTCTAGGTTTTAGCTGGGTTTGTGTTCCCACATGTAAGTCCCGCTCAGAAGTGCGTGGTATCGCTGCCACACCTTGCAGGTTTTTAAGAGAAACTGGAAATCTAGATCTTCACATGAAATTAGAAATTTTTCTTCCTAATGTTAGCAACAAATTGAAAGTTTTCAAAATACTGTGTAGGCCAAAAATAAGTGTCTGTGGGCCATATTTGACCTTCAGGGCTCCTCCAGGCCCACTGCCTTAGAGACACAGACTAGACGTAAAGCCAGATTGAAGGAAAGCAAGCAGCTAGGTCACCTACCTTTGGGAAGGGTGGTAGGAGCCCAGGACACAAGCCAGATCCTCCCAGGGAGGGCTCTGCTCAGTGGCGGCCGGTCACGTGACAGATCTGGCTCCACCTCACCAGGGCATGACCACAGATCCCTGTTCATCCAGGTCTGTGCTTTGGAACTCACCTCTGACCTCAGTTTAGCTTCCTGGGCAGGCCGCCTTCAGGGAGGGAACACAGTGACTCTAGCCCCAGGAGCTTTCCACCACTGGGAGGGTCACACCAGAGCCAGCAGAAATGCAGGGCTGGCTTCGGGGAGGGTGGCAGGGGCCTTTCCACCTGAGAGACAGCTGCACGTGCAGGCGTCTCCTGAGTTACTACCTTGCTTCATCTTGTGAGCAATATGTCTATGCCTTCCAAGACTGTTTTTCCCTTTTTCCTTTGGCTACCAAGAAGCTTATGGCCAAAACTTGAATGCTAAATTTAGTATGAGCAGAACTTTTCAGCATGAATTTCTGCGTACTAACCCTCTATCCTCATATCACTACCCGATTCCTTTTATCCTGACTTTATCTCTAGTTTTCTCACTACAGGGACCAAGTAGAAAAAGAAAGGAACAAGGATAGGAAGGGGATAACTCCTTCCCTTGTTTTGGATCATGCCGTGCTATGCTAAGACACTGCAGCCGTGTCCAACTCTTTGTGACCCCGTGGACTGCAACCCACCAGGCTCCTCTGTCCATGGGATTCTCCAGGCAAGAGTACTGGAGTGGGCTGCCATTTCCTTCTCCAGGGGGTCTTCCCAACCCAAGGATGGAACCCATGTCTCGTGTCTCCTACACTGGCAGGTGGGTTCTTTACCACTAGGGCCAGCTGGGAGGCCCTGTAGGGGATCATGCCGCCAGATGAAAGGACGTCAGAGCCTCACAGGGGTGCGGGCCCACCTGTCCTTCTCTCCCAGGACCACAGCCATCTCCAGGTCCCCCTCGCGCATCTTCTTCATCTCTGAAAGCTTGCTTTCCAAGCTCAGTCGAAGAGCCTTCTCTGATTCTGTCCCAGCAAAGGCCTTTTCCAGTTCTGCTTGGGCGGCTTTCACATCCTAGAGTTAAATTAAATGCATTTGATGCAATTTTTCAATACAATTGGGAACATTTTGAAAGGAAATTGGATTAAAATATAAATATTTATGACTTTTTCTCCGGCACATTTCCCCTCCCTGAATTGTACTACACATGGGGAGAATCAGTAATAAATACATTCACCAGCCATTTTCCCCCTCTTATATCCTGAAGAGTAATAGGCATTTCCAACAGAAAAGACTCTACAAGCACTGTATTTGGGGTTTTGAAAAATCGGATCAATATTTACAGCTTCAGTGAGTACGAAGAGGAATGTGCTTCTCAATACCTAAACATACATAAATTCCTAAGAGTCACCATCATCTCCATACACATTCATCCCACACCCCACTGCCCCCTCACTATTTTTTTTTTAAGATAATGACTACACAACTCGAAAGTACACTTCCTAAACCTCCAAGGTGATTTAGGTGGTGAAAATCTCTATGTTCTTCCTGAGAGCTCAGAGAAGCCAAGAGGGAAACTGTCTAGACCGTTGTGTGAGGGGAAAGGTCCTGGTACTCAGGAAAGTGACCTGATAGTGAGTCTGAATCTCCGAGCCCTCGGGCCGGCAGCCTCTGATTGCACCACAAAGAGGAAAGTCAGATCGAACTGGGCTCAAGACCCAGCTCTCCCACTTACTCGCTGGGTGACCTCGCGTAGCCCCTTAACCCCCCCTGAGCCCGTTCCCAACCTGTAAGACAGGAAGCGGGACCTCCCTGGCGGTCCAGAGGCTGAGACTATGAGCTCCCAATGCAGGGGGCCAGGGCTCGATCCCTGGTCAGGGAACTGGAGCCCACATCCGCACCTGAAGGTCCCACCTGCTGCCCCGAGGACCTGGTGCAGCCAGGTAACTGACTAAAACACAGAGAACGGATAACCACCATCTCTCCGGAGCTGCTGGGAGACTGTCACATGCCTGCAGCATCCCAGGAGGCTCCAGAAATGCTGGCCTCCCCCCTCGCCCCCTGCGTCCACACTGAGTCCTCCACCACCGCCTTCCCAAGGGTGAGAGCCTGGTGATCTCGATGGCAGCTGGGGAAACTTACCAATATTCTGAGACAAAAAACAGCAAAATCTATTATTTGGTGAGTGCCTACTGATGCCGGGCTTTGAGCACGGAGCTTTATTTATATTATCTGTGATCCTCACTCAACTCTAGGATGTTATATCCTGAGAGACAGACGGGCAGCTCAGTGCAGAAGCTCGGCAGGCAGACCACCCGGCACTCACTCTGCGCCCACGTCACCAGGATTGTTTTTAAAGAGGGACAGTAAAAGCATTTGCCTCATACAGTTACTGCAGGGGGGAGCTAAATCCGTGTATGAGAAGGCTAGGAAACCCTTCGTGGGTGCGACATGCAGCGTCTCAGGCGTGGCGAGCCCCCGTTAAGCGCTGGTTCACCACAGTTATCACAATCACTGCAGAGCAGGCACCTGCGGCCTCATTTCGCAGATGAGGCAGCTGAGGCTCAAGGGGCAACTGTCTTCCCCAAGGTGACAAACTAGTGACAGAGCCGGAATCCAACCCCGTACGTCAGGCCAGCGTTACCCTCAAGCGCAGGGAAGCTCTAAACCGGGAAACCTAGGATGACTAAACCAAGGCTGAGCTTCCTAAAGTCTCAGAGCTCCATTTTAACTGAAGTTCGGAATCTGAGCTCCAAAGACTCTCCTTTTGCTTTCAGCTCAGCTGCTTATGATGCAGACTAGGTTCCCCGCCCTTTCTGAGCCAGTCCTCATCTGTATTTTGGACCTACACACCCCCCTGGGGCTGCTGTGAACAGGAAGAATGGAAAAGACCATCATCAACCAAAGCGCAGTACAAGCGGATCTGCTTTTTGCATCCAGAAGTGCTCTGAGGTGTCATCTCCCCTCTTACCTGCTCAGAAGAATCAAGGTTACAGGTAGAGAAAGTGAGATGAAATGACAAACTTCAGAGATCAAGAATGAAGGGACTGCGATTATTCCTCAGTACTAGCTTAGCATGAAGAAAACTTTCTAACACCTAGGAGACAATATATTTTGGCCAAGAAGCTTCCTGCCCCCCACCACAGTCACGGGGAGCACCTGGCCGAGTCAGTGGGGGAACTACACAAGCGGCTCCCCGAGAAGAAGGTCAGTGAGCACGGGAGGTGGGGGAGCCGGAGGCTGGGCTCTGGGGGCCAGGGCTGCGCCAGTCGGGAAGCCTGGCTCCGGGCTGAGCTGCATTAGGCGAGCCCGTCCCTAGCTGGGCCTCAGCTTCCCCTTCTGTAAAGAGGCTGAACTAGACGAGAAGAAGGGTGATGTGACAGCCGGAACACAGGCTTTAGAACCAGCAGCTCTAAGCTTAAAGGGGCTTCCCTGGCGGCTTTACAGGAGACACAAAAGACGCAGGTTTCATTCCTGGGTCGGGAAGATCCCATGGAGTGGAAAAAAATGGCAACCCGCTCCAGGATTCTTACCTGGGAAACCCCATGGACAGAGGAGCCTGGCGGGCGACAGTCTATGGGGCCACAAAGAGATGGACGCCACTTTGCAACTAAACAACGTTTAACCGGGGATTAAGCTTGGACTAGTTAGTGTTTCTCTGTCCTTCCGTGTCCGCACCCTCATCGAGAGGATGCAGACAGTAAAGGGCAGCGTGCAGGGTACACGGGTGTGGATTCCGTATGCTCAGTGCCCAGAGCAGGGCTGGAGCCCAGGGAGTACTCGGTAAGGGGGCTCTTGCTTCTGTTGACACCCTGACAGATTACAGGAAAAAGTAGCAAAGTTCTGCCCCCCTGTTATGAACCCACTGTGAGGACAGTCTCCTCGGGGCTTGCAGACTCGCCTCTTCTAAGAGGTGTATCCTCCTGGTCAGGACATCTTCGACCTGGCGGACCTTCCTCTGAGCGTCCTCCTTCACCCGCTGAGCTTCAGATCCGCCCCCTCCGGCGAGGCTCTCAACTGCTTTGCTGTGAAAAGAGGCAGAGGCGTAAGATGCACGAGAGTGACGGTCAGACGGTGATTCCAGCGGCTCCAGAGAGACAAAGGGTACTTGCTGGTCCCTTCTCCCACAGACCCGTACTGAGCAGTTTTGGTTTTTTTTTTAACATTTGTAATTCACAAGCAGAAATAATGTAATATATAAATGTATTAAATCAATCATGCAGTACACCTTTGACCTACACAATGTTATATGCCAACTATATTATAATTAAAATACATATATGTAAAAAAATTTAAAAAATAAAATACGTATATGTGATATCTGTGTATGTGTATATATACATATACTATCCAGTGATTTTCTTAAAACCGGAATTACTAAGTTAAAGGATAAGTGCATTTTCAAGGCCTCTGACCAGCTACGGCCAAATCCCCAGCACAAGACTTCCGATCAGGCGCACCTCCACGGCCGGCAGGAAGGGCGGAGGGCGGGTGTGAGCAGTGAGCAAGGGGCAGGTCGCAGCGGACTCCCACGGCGGCCCCGTGGTTAAGGTGCCGCGCTGCCGCTGCCGGGGCTCAGATCCAAACCCTGCTCAGGGAACGAACATGCCGCATGGTGCTGCCACAAAGAAAGAGACAGAAGGAAAGGGATCGGGAAGCAAGGAAAATAGACCTGAGGGGAAAGGGCGGCCCCTGGAGGGAAGCGTCTCAAAGCCAGCGCGGCCGCTCTGCGAGCACCAGTGGTTACTGCAGGCCCGAGGGGAGGGGATCACCCGCTCCCCGCGCCCCCTCCACCTCCGACGCAAAAGCCAGAGCTCGTGCTGCCGGGCGTCACCGGGCGCCCGCTCCACCTGACCAGTGGCGGTGGGGCTGGCACTCCAAAACCGGACACAGGGCCAGCACCACTGATGGCCTTTCCTTTTGGTTCTCAAAAGAGAAAAACAGGGTCAGATGGGAATTTCTGAGACAGACTCAGAGCAGGTCTCATCGGATTTCCAAAGTGACTGCGGGTTTCCGGAAGGCAGAATAATAAAGGAAACGGCTCCACCTAAAGCTCGTTTTTCAGAAAAACGGCAAAAGAATAAATCTATTCATCACCAGCCTCGCGTGCCCTACTTTAAGGGTATATAACATTTCTCCAACCGGGAGTCACGTGATCAGACACTCACATGTACAGGCCATGTGCGTTTCTGACTGAGAACAATGGAGAGTCAAGAGGGCCACAATTGCCGTCCAAGTCTCAGACTCGAGTCGCCTACGAATAAAGACTTTATTCATATCTTGCTCCCTTTTACCAACAGGCCTTCAGAAGGCCCCCCCGTGTCATGATATCATTTTAATGGAATTCAATGTGAACAACTGCAAAGAAAGAACAGGGACTCTAGGGCTGAACAGATCTGCTTCCAAATGCTGACTCTATTACGCCCTCAGTGTGACTCTGGGCAAATTACCTCTTACACCTCGGTTTCCTCATTTGAAAAATGAGATGATTACCTCTTAGAACTAACGTGCTAACACGCCTTCGCTCCTCTCTGAGCTGAGTGCTGCCTGCTAGGCCGAGTCCCCGAGGACCGCGGTGCTGGCCCCTGCTGGGCGGCTCTGAGCGGCCTCGCTGCCCGCCTCGGCGGGTGTCTGAGCTGAGAACAGAACCTCTCCGGCTGAGACTAAGGCCACCACGGCCACCTCCCGGTTAATGCCATGAGATGTCCTCAGCCCTGCCGCCCCATTCCCCTCCATCATTTCCTGATCAGGGCTGTCTGGAATTCACAATGACTCACAGTGATTTCTACCACTCCTCAAGAGGCAGTATACATGGCTGAAAGATTTCTCTTTTAAAAGCTTTCCCCTCCTGAGCCTTGAACACAGGATTTTTCCAATCCCGAACTCCACTGACTACCACAAATGTTTCACCCCTTCAGTTTTACAGGAACTTCTCTAGGAAATTGCTTGTTCCACTACCCTCCCCTCCACCTGCGCCAGCCCCCCGACAGCCAGCGAGTGCAAACACCAGCCCCAGTCTGAGTCGCACACATGGTCAAGAGGCTGACTGCAGCTTTTAACAAGTGCTGGCGTTATTCAGTTCGGTTGCATTTTAGTATGCCACCAAAATGTATTCCCAATAATAAATGTTCCAACTTTTCATTTATCATCTTTGTATTTTACAGTTACTGCAGCAATAAAATTTATACTCAGCAGTATGGTGCGATTTTCCCCTACTAATGGAATTATTATTTTTGTTTGTGTTTTAAAGCCACAGAGATAAAATTTACTCCGACAATATGTCTGCTTTTGTTCTTAATGTCCCCTTACTGTAACTGAGAAATATAATAATAGAAAGCCAGCAAACATATATGGTTACTCCACGGCAAGGCGGAGCGAGCTCCAGAGGAGACCAGCTCTGGTTCTGTGGCCAGAAGAACTGGGCAAGTCCTCCCGTCCACTGAGCCTCGGGTTTCTCTTCACTCAGATGGGAATACTGGCTGCCTCAAGTAGCTGTTATAAAATCAGATGCAATAAAGCATGTCAAGCGCCAGGCCTAGGATCTGGGCCAAAGTAGGACCTCAACAAATGTTAGTTCTCGGAAGGTAGGAGGGAAGCTCAAGAGGGAGTGTTACATGTGAACTCACAGCTGATTCGAGCTGCTGTACATCAGAAACCAACACTGTAACGCGATTATCTTCCAATTAAAAATGCGCTTCTGAAAAAATGCTAGTTCTCTCCTTCTTTCTTTACAGAAACCTCTCTTTACAGAATCTGGGGCAAGAGAGGAGACAGACAGCAAGACCAAAGGAGAGAAAGGGTTTAGAGAAGTGAATCTAACTCAGCTTTCCACCCAATACAAGAAAGAACTTTCTGGGAACACCACTCCCGCTATCCTTTTTAACCCTCAACATTTCCTCTTGATTTTTTCTATCCTAGTTGTGGTTCTTTAGGAAGGGCAAGGGCTTTTCCTGTAACAGATGCTGGGCAGTTCAGGGTCAGGACAGGCACCTTCAGTGGATGCTTGGTGGACACGGAGCAGAGCCGTGGCGGGTCATCTGCACAAAGGCCCCAGGAAGCAGCAACAGCGGAGAAGCCAAGACTCAGAAGCTAAAGACCCGGCCGCTGACCAGGCCAACCCAGGGCCCCTGCCCTTTCCACGGGCCCGCCTCCACTCAGGTAGGGGACCAGACTCGGGGCTTCACCAGGTGTAGTCAATGCTGGAGAAGCGAGAGTCACATGCAGGAAAATAAAGCGCCCGAAACCCAGCGCTGGGGTACAAGTCAGGGCCTCGAGTCCTGATTCCAGCTCAGGTCTCTCCAAGCGGGTTTGCTGCGCTCTTTCCCTTCTCCAGGTCTGAACTGCCCGCGACAAAAGGGAGGTTTTTCCGAGAAAGCTGCCTAGCTCCCAGGATAATGATGGACGGCAAGTGAACCTGAAAGCATCTTATCAACTGTGCAGTGTCGCATACACGCGGTGTCGCATACACACGGGGTCACATACAGACAGTGTAGCATACACGCGGTGTCGCATACAGACAGGGTCACATACAGGCAGTGTCGTATACACGCGGGGTCGCATACATGTGGTGTCACATACATGCACTGTCGCATACACGCGGTGTCGCATACACGCGGTGTCGCATACACGCGGTATCACATACATGCACTGTCGCATACACGCGGTGTTGCATACACATGGTGTCGCATACACATGGGGTCACATACAGGCAGTGTTGCATACACGCGGGGTCGCATACATGCGGTGTCGCATACACGCACTGTGGCATACACGTGGGGTCGCATACACACGGGGTCACATACACACGGGGTCACATACAGGCAGTGTCGCAGACACGCGGGGTCGCATACACGCGGTGTCGCATACACGCACTGTCGCATACACGCGGTGTCGCATACACACGGGGTCACATACAGGCAGTGTCGCATACACACGGGGTCGCATACATGCAGTGTCTCATACACGTGGGGTCACATACAGGCAGTGTCGCATACACACACTGTCGCATACACGCACTGTCACATACACACACTGTCGCATACATGCGGGGTCACATACAGGCAGTGTCACATACACGTGGTGTCGCATACACGCGGTGTCACATACACGCACTGTTGCATACACACACTGTCGCATACATGTGGTGTCGCATACACGCGATATCACATACACGCACTGTTGCATACACGCGGTGTCGCATACACGTGGTGTCACATACACGCACTGTCGCATACACACACAGTCGCATACACGCGGGGTCGCATACACACGGGGTCACATACAGGCAGTGTCACAGACACGCGGGGTCGCATACACGCAGTGTCGCATACACGCGGTGTCGCATACACGCAGTGTCGCATACACACGGGGTCACATACAGGCAGTGTCGCATACACGCGGGGTCGCATACATGCGGTGTCTCATACACGTGGGGTCACATACAGGCAGTGTCGCATACACACACTGTCACATACATGCACTGTCACACGCACTGTCGCATACACGCAGGGTCACATACAGGCAGTGTCGCATACACGCGGGGTCGCATACACGCGGGGTCGCATACACGCGGGGTCGCATACACGCGGAGTCGCATACACGCACTGTCGCATACACGCGGGGTCGCATACACGCGGTGTCACATACACGCGGTGTCGCATACACGCGGTGTCGCATACACGCGGTGTCGCATACACGCACTGTCGCATACACGCGGTGTCGCGTATACACGTGGTGTTGCATACACGCGGGGTCAGATACACGCACTGTCGCATACACGCGGTGTCGCATACATGCAGTGTCACATACACGCACTGTCGCATACACGCGGTGTTGCATACACGCACTGTCGCATACACGCGGTGTCACATACACGCACTGTCGCATACACGCGGGGTCACATACACGCGGTGTCGCATACACGCGGGGTCGCATACACACGGTGTCCATACACGCGGGGTCGCATACACGTGGTGTCACATACATGCACTGTCGCATACACGCGGGGTCGCATACACATGGGGTCGTCACTGTAGCCAGAGGCGTCTGCGAAGAGGCTGAGGCGTGGCCACCGGCAGCCACGGGACTCAGCCTGGGCCTCTATGGCGGGGAGGCGACAGGAGAGAGTCACCGGGGCCAGGAGCGAACGGGAAGCAGCAAAGCCCGAGTGACAGGGGCAGGACATGCTTAGCATCCGTGCGCCATCTGGGGTGAGGCGCTGGTGGAGAGCAAGCGGGAGCAGTGCAGTCACCGTGAAAATCCCGAGGGAGAAACTCCGCCCCGGGAGGCCTCCTGACATCGCCCTGCCCACCCAGTCCCCAGCCGAGGGGACTCCGCTTCCCAAACGTCGCCCAATCGTGCCAGCAGCTCGTCCCCTACCTCTCAGCTCAACTACTGGACTCGCCTCCTAACTCGCCTCCCTGCCTCCACCCCGGCTCCCCCACAGAACGTTCCCCACTTGGCCTCCAGAGTGACCTTTAAAATAAAAAAAACAAAAACAAAGCCCTGATTGTGTCAGTGGCTTAAAACTCATGACTGTTTTCCGTGGGATCTCAGGATAAAGACCAAAATCTCCAGCGTGGCCTCAAGACCCTGCAAGACGAGGCCGAGCCCCTAGGCGTGTGGGGTCACCTGAGACCTGCACACTCCCTTCTCCTTCAAGACTCTCCCCTCTTTCCCCTGGTTAAGGCCTCCTCACCCCCAGGTCTCATCGCAAATGCTACCTTCCCTGCTACAGACCTCTAGTTACAGACCTGCGGCCGCTGCGCTTGTTCTCACGGTGCCCTTTCTTCTCTGAGCCCTTGTCCCGATTTGTATTTACAGATCTACATTTCCAGGCGTTTGATCCCCATCACTGCTTCCAGAATGTGAGCCCCAACCTGTCTGTCTGGATCACCACTCTATTCTCAGGAACCTAGGCCAGTACCACACATAACAACTGCTTGATAAATATTTTTTGAATAAATTAATTAAGCTGATCAGATCAAGAAAGGGCCCCAAACTGCAGTCTAGGCACTTGGGGAATCTATGCGTAGAGACGTGGGCACCAGCCAGGGAACGCTCAGCCCAGTGTGCTGGTATCGAGGCGTGCACGTGGCCTTTGTGAGTCTGGGTCTCCGTGTACACACGACTGGCAAGAAACACGTCCTGGCCAAGATCCGCAGCAGGCAGGGCGCTGAGTATGTAACAGACCGAATTCTACTACTGGCTCCCAGGCTTGGTAACATCGATTTGACTTCCTGCCCAGAGAACGATGTTGCTTCCAAACAAGGACAAAAGCAACCAATGAAAACAGTGTATTAAGGGAATACCCTGGCAGCCCAGTGGTTAGGACTCGGGGCTGTCACTGCCGTGCGCCTGGGTTCCAGGAGAAACCAAGATCCTGCAGGCCACACGGCACAGAGAAAACGGAAAAACAAATAAAAACACCAACAGGCTAGTCCGGTTTGTTCATTCACTCATCACTCACTCAGGAGAAGATATCACATGTGCAAGGTCAGCGTGACCCCGAGAAGCCCGGACCAGGGCCTCCAGTCTCCTCCGAGCCCACAGCTGTCCACGCTGGCTGCTGGCTGGGAGACAGTAACAGGGACCATGGAGGCCGGCCCAGCGCAGCGCAGCTGTGGGCGTGTTTCAGCCGCTCGGTCATGTCCAACTGTTCGTGACCCCACGGACAGCAAGACCCTCTGTCCATGGGATTTCCCAGACAAGAATACTGGAGTGAGTTGCCATTTCCTTCTCCAGAGGATCTTCCCAACGCGGGGATCGAACCTGCACCTCCCGCCTTCCAGGCAGATTCTTCACCAATGAACCCCTGGTGAAGCCCTCACAGGGCCGCT
The DNA here is from genome assembly GCF_033118175.1 of Dama dama. Lineage (NCBI taxonomy): Eukaryota > Metazoa > Chordata > Mammalia > Artiodactyla > Cervidae > Dama > Dama dama. The sequence continues at coordinate 2,920,329 of NC_083696.1, read as the reverse complement.
GTGCCCCGAGCCGCCGAGGAGCTCCGCCGCCGGGGCCGCCAAAGCGTGACCACACGAGCTTCCAGTCGGGTCCTCGGTGGGTCAGCTCCAGGGAGTCTCCATCATCTCTCAAGTGAAACTCAGCGCACTCTCGTGTCGCGCCCCTGCTCATAAAATGCCCTCTGTCATTGCACCCCCATCACACCCCACTTACAAGCTCACCCACTGCCCATGCGCTCCTGAGAAAAGGGAGGTCTCTTTTCAAATCCTCAGCACATTTACCTAAGAAATGTTTATGAACGAATGAATAACCAACTGAGATACAGACTCTTCTCGGAACTGTGATTGCTGTTCAATAAATATTTAAATTAATTAACTGATTGATTGATTAAAATATTAGTTTTTGATTTGTTTAATGCAGTAGAGCCCTTCCTTTAATGAAATACTACAAGGGACCCTAGTACAGAAAACACACACAAAAATGAGTTACTCTGGCTGGAGCCCCACGCCCTGCCCCCGTGCCTCACCCAGCTCGGGGGTCCCTCTAAGACACCCAGGCCCTCGGCCTTTCACAGCGATGAGAATGAATGAGCTGCGGCGGTAACTGACGGTGTAGATGGATCGCACAGACACATCCTTAAGGGGAGAGGCCAGACACAAAAGGGCAGGTGCGCGGCAGATGGCTCCTTCTCTCTGAGTTCAAACACAGGCAGAGCTGAGCAACGCGGGCGCCAGTGGCGAGCGCAGAGGTGATCTCTGCGGAGGAGAGTGCGTCCCGGGAGCACAAAGGGAACGGCCCGGGGTCTGACGACCTCCTGGTCTGTGGTCTGGACGGCGGCCAGTGCTTGCTTCACGGTGCCTGCTCCGTGAAGAGCATCACGCTGCACACTCACCATCAGCACATTTCCTATGCCGTGTTTTTGTAACATACTTACAGGAAATGGTTAGATAGATGAGATGCTCAGACAGCATCACCGACTCAATGGACACGAGTGTGAGCAAACCCTGGGAGATGGTGAAGGACAGGGAAGCCTGCTGTGCTGCCGTCCACGGGGTCACAAACAGCACTGGGAGCAGCTGGCTTGGAGACTCAAGGCTGTCCTCTCTGAGCACAGCCCGCCACCACCACCAGGCCCAAGAGGGGGGAACAGGTACTCACGAGGCTTTGATGAGCAGCCGCTCTCTCTCCTGCAGCTCCCGCTTCAGACTCTCTACTTCCACCTTGAGCTCGATGTTCTTCGGGACAAGATCAGGAGAGAAAAGAAACCGTGTGAAACACAGGCCATCCGAATGCCTTTAGTGGGGAACACGCCATCAGCATGAACTGGCTCCGCGATGCTCGTAACGGGCAGATGTTAGACTGAAACCCTCATTAGCCTTGGAGCGCAGGGAAAAGGGGATTATTAAACACTGGTGGGCTCCAAAGAGAGCCTTGGATTTCTCAAGGCTTGGAACAATTATGTAAATTTTCTAAGCACCCAACAGCCAGAGCACTCAAACATTGAGGCATAAATGTCATACAAGTGAGGCTGATTTAAAAATTGTTTGCCCTCCGCCAAGCAAATTTACAAGCAATTCTGCAGTTTGTTTTTCCCATTCCAAGGCAATTACTTCTGGCTGTTTACAGTCATGCATGTGGTGGTTGGAGCAGTGGGAACGTGTTGCAGCTTCCAAACAACATGTGGATGGGAAGCCACATCACTGCCTGTCTCATTTCAGTGTGAGATTTCAGGGTACCTCCTTCCCAAAGAGCTGTGACTACACGGGGCCCGCTGCCTAGAGGGGACACCACGGGCTCTCTTCCTCTTAACTGACGGGGACAGAGGCAGACACACAGGGCCGTGGGCCTGTAACTCCTGTGACAACCCAAAGGCAGGATCTTTGGCACATGGATCACAAGATGAGGCTGTGGGGCAGAGACAGGCTTTGAGAACCAGTTCCCCAAAGTCCTCAGACGGATTAGATGAAGTCACCCAGCACAGAGGCTGTAGTCTACGGAGTGCAGTCCAAGGGTGTAGTCTACGGAGGGCTGCTGTAAATCCAAGATTTCTGTAATCCTGCACCTGCTTTATTCTAATAATGTACACCAACCTGACATTCTATTCCCTAATACATGTGTATCACTGTAAATAAAAATAACATTTCCAGTACAATTTACAATCTCAGAGGACATGCCTCCCTCCTTTCAGCCAAGCAGCCCCAAAGGGGAGAGCACCCCGACTGAGAAGTCAGCCGGGATGGAAAGGCCACGGCCGTGGGACTTGACAACTGTTCAGCCGCTCAGTCATGTCTGACTTTTGGCAACCCCGTGAACTGCAGCATGCCAGGCCTCCCTGTCCTTCACTATGTCCCAGAGTTTGCTCAAACTCACGTCCATTGAGTCAACGATGCCAGACCTGGCTTCAAATTCTGTCTCCACTCTTTACTGGGCAGAAGCCGCGCTGAGTCAGCGGATGCTCGCCCCCTCGTTCCTTCACGTGATGGACACACACCGACCCCTGTGACAGGCTGAGCCCCGGGTGAGCGTCGAGGCCACCGTGGTTGGCAAGGCAGACACAGCCCCTGCCTTCCTGCTCATATCCAACACGAAAGCGGAAGTGCGAGCCTATAACTGACCTTAGAAACACAAGCCTGAGGGACTTCTCTGATGGTCCAGTGGCTAAGAGTCCTCACTCCCAACACAGGCGGCCGAGGTTCGATCCCTAGCCAGGGAACTAGAGCCTGCAAGCTACAGTGAAAGATCTTGGACGAGGTAACTAAAAAGACCCTGCATGCAACAACAAAGACCCCATGTGCCGCAAGATGCAGACAAATAAATAAAAAAAAAAAGTTCTCATCACAAAGGGGAAAAAAAAATATTAAAAAAGAAAAGGAAGAAACAGCCCTTACTCCCCTCTCAGATTCCGCAGGGGGTCACGCGGCAAACACAAGGCCCAGCTGCCCTGGTGGATTCAAGGACTAGATGAGCTAACAAATGAGACGGGGAGACGGGGCTCAGGCCGCGTCGTTTTCTTCACTGCCAAACAACGGAGACTACGGAGGTCATCTCTGCAGAGTTTTTCCTAGAAACACCGACCTCTGCACAGAGGACGGTGAGTGACCGCACACAACGTCTTCAACTGTGGTTTTGGGAAAACTGCAGAAACCCCCTCAAAGAGAAGATTCCTCTTCCAGCTCTCCGAAGGGCAGAGAGCTTCTACGTAACAGGTGATGTCACATGTTCTAGGTGGTTTGCTTTCTGATGAACCAACGGGCAGCCCCAGACCAGCGAATTTAAAAGACGACACGGCTAACATGTCCGTGAGATTATTTTTTGCAAGCCTAATACTTCAAGCTATAAACTTATATACATGGTGATCATATTTTCTAAACTAAAAATCAACACACCATATAAGTATAAAATGGAATGTCATTATAAAAATGAAGAAGCTCTTAAACCACTATTAAGGAAAGATATGCAAGATATTGTTAATATCAAAGCAGAACATGCTCACGTTTATGTAAAAAGGGCGTTGATACATAATACACACACACACAATGGCTGCTTGCATACACATCACATTTCTCTGCCTGAAGAATTAATCATATTGGTTAGATCTAGGGAACCAGGAGACAAGGGTGGAAGGAAGTCTTTCCAGTGTATACTTTCTACACTTTTTGATTCTGAGCCATGTACACCTATCCAAAAAATTAAAATTTAAATAAAAGTATAATCAAATCAAGCCATCTAGCCAAGCAATGGAAAAAGAAGAGCTGAAACTGCATAGGACAGTGAGGCAGCAGACCCAGGTTCAAAACCCATCTCACGGAGCAACTACATGATATCAAGCACGTTACTGATCTTTCCTGAGCTTCAGTTTCCTCTCCCGCAAGATAAGGATCATTCCCATGGGACAAGACTGTCTTGAGAATTAAAACAAGATGATGATGAATGTACAAACACCCAGGACAGGTGCCTGACCAAGAGGAAGCAGTTAACTTGTTTTTGATTTCCTAACACCCATATTTGTCCTGACGTACATGACAATCATACACAAGTAGGAAATATTTTAAGTGACAGGCTTTTCTTTAAAATTTTGATTGCGTCACCACTTCTTTCCCAAAAGGGGGAGATCCTCATTGTCTTTCTCTCCCACAATAAAGGGGGGAAAAAATTGGGTATTGAGGGACAAGGGAGCTTTTTAATTCTTGAGAAAGCTCAGACATACAATACAATCCGTCTTCAAGACAAGTCCATTTAAGTCCACCCACTAAAAGTTAAGGAGGGTTCGTTTTCCTCCTTCAAAGTTTCCACTGGTGCAAACTTCAGAAGAGGAAAAAAAAAAAGGAGTCTCAAGCCAAGGGCTAATCTCCTAGAGAAAGTCAAGAAAGGGGCACTGAAACATTGTCTGTCTCCTGCCTTTTCAAGACAGCCAAGTTCTTTTTTCAACTCCCAGAACCACGGTTTGTTTTCAGGCAGAAGCCTCTAGGTCAAGACTTGAGATAGGAATAGACTTTTTTCTGACAGTTATAAGCAAGCATGCAAGGAATACAGAAGAGTCGTATCACAGAAAAAAATGACAACCCTAACTTTGGGCTGCCAATGGAAGCCTCAATAAGACAATGATGATCACTGTCAAGGGCTGACTGTGTGCTGAGGCTTTTCATCTATCAACTCATTTTAATCCACACAAATAACCCCAGGACAGAGGGATTATCACTTAACTCTGGAAGCAAGCCCAGACAGCTGAAGGGACTTGCCTACAGTTACACAAGCTAGTGAGTAACAACAGGATTCAATTCCAAAGACATGCGCCACCATTTCACTCTTTTGTTTCAATTATAAATAATGAGAAAACGGCAATTGAGATATGGTAAGTCAGAATTCCATTTTAAGAAGAGAGAAAGACTCCCTTAAAATTAATCTTGTATCGCTTTGCTTAGTATTAAGGTCATTCTATTATCTTTACGCTCCCTGTAATCAATTCAAATGAAAGGAAAGCAGCGCTATCTACTCTTGCCAACTCTGAGAACAGATATTAATCGAATCGCTGCTTCGAATGACTCTGAGGAAACAGGCAGGGGCAGCAGCGCCAGGCGGGCACTCACGGTTCTGCAGACGCGCTCGGTGGGGCCATCGAACTCCTGCTGCATTCTTTCCTCGAGGAAATAGATTCGGAGCTTCAGGTTAAAGTTCTCTTTCTTCAGTTCAGTGATTTGCTACAAAAGAAGCACAGGTGGGTTATCGAAAGGAAGGTCTGAGGGACAAGACCTGCATGAATGCCCGTAGCTTCCCAGGCTACAAAGGGACAAGAGCTCACCTCTGCTACAACTGCACAAACCCAGGATCGAGAGCCACATTCAGGACCGTCTGGGCACTGAGATGGATAACGACTGAGTGGAGAGACAGAATTCACGACTCCACACTGAAAGCAAGTGAGTAAAGAAAGAAAAGGAAGGGAAGAAGGGAAGCTCTTCTTTACAAAAGGAATCAAGTTAATAAATGTAGAGTCGCAGGAAGAGAAACCCACCATCATACAACCGCCATAGCCGACTAACACACACATACCCGGTAATAAACGACTCGAGCAGAGATCAACATGCAAACGCAGTAGGTGAAAGACCACTGGAGGCACGGTATTCCCACCGTCTCAAGCCATCAGATGGCTCAGCATTTACAAAAGGAAAAAGCATCGTCGCAATTTAGAAGCCTAGCAGACATCACCCCAATCAACAGAATATATTACTACTGCCCCTGGCGGAAGAACTGACATGCTGTGCCTCCTGAACTAAATCGCTGAAGGTAAGCAATTTCATTTAAAAATGCCAAAATGCCTATAATCATCTCTTTTTCTTTTTGTCTTTTGGCAACTTAACAGCTTGTGAGATCTTAGTTCCCCAACCAGGGAAACCTGGACCCTGGCGGTGAAAGCACCAAGTCCCAACCACTGGACCGCCAAGGAATTCCCCACATACCCACACCCTTTAACCTGCAACTAATCAAGCGCTGTCAGACTTCCCTGGTGGCGCAGTGGATAAAAATCCGCCTGCCAATGCAGGGAACATGGGTTCAATCCCTGGGCCGGGAAGACTCCAATCGCCATGGAGCAACTAAGCCCGCACCTACTGAGCCTGAGCGGGCGGCAGCTGAAACCCGCATGCCCAGGGCCGGTGCTCCGAGGCGGGAGGAGCCGCAGCAGCGAGGAGCCCGCGCACCTCCACAAAGAGCAGCCCTGCCCGCCGCCAACCAGAGAAAGAAGCCCGCACGCGGCAAGGGAGACCCAGGGCGGCCAGAAATAACCGCAAACGAATACAACTGTTCTTACAACGTTTAATCGAGAGTCGTCAATCAAACAAATCCAAATTGAAGGGAGCTCTACAAACAATAGGCTCGGACTCTTCAGAAATCTTCATGACAAGCTCAAGACAAAAATGGCTGGGGGACTCCTCTAAATGAATGCAAGTAATAGAGGCCTGACTACAAAGTACAATAAAATCATACAGTGACTCTTGGAATCTTTTTACGCTATATGGAGACAGCTGGGGGACTCCGAATAACAACTTTCCACCAAGCAATATTATTATGAGTGTGTAAGAAAATGTCCTAAGCAAGAGATTCACGCTGAAGTTCTCAAGAGCACTGTCATAATATCTGCAACTAGCACCCTAGTGAGGGGGGAGGGAGGGGAAGAGAGATAAAGTAGATGTAACAAATTTAAAAGAAATGAAATCAAACTATATTCCCTGACCATAACGGACATAAACTTAGAAATCAGTAACAGAAGGAAAACTGGGAAATTCCCAAGGACTCAGAAATGAAATAGCACGTCTCTAAACAATCCATAGATACAAGAGGAAATCAAAAGACATTTTGAATAAATGAAAATCAAAATAAAATTTGTTGGATGCAGTTAGAGTAATACTTAGAGGGAAATTTATACTATTAAATGCTTTAGAAAAGAAAAAATATTTATACACTTTATATATGATAGCTCAGTTGATAAAGAATCCACCTGCACTGCAGGAGACCCTGGTTCGATAACTGGGTTGGGAAGATCCGCTGGAGAAGGGATAGGCTACCCACTCCAGTATTCCTGGGCTTCCCTGGTGGCACAGCTGGTAAAGAATCCGCCTGCAACGCGGGAGACCTGGGCTCGATCCCTGGGTTGGGAAGATCTCCTGGAGAATTCCATGGACTGTATAGTCCAAGGGGTCGCAAAGAGTTGGACACGACTGAGCGACTTTGGCTCACAAGGACCTACTGTGCAGAACAGGGAAGTCTACTCAGCGCCCTGTAGAGACTTACATGGGGAAGAATCTGAGCGATTCTACAGATTCTACACAATCACTGCGTGTACTCTACATGTGTATGGATGTGATTCACTTTGCCGTATAGCAGAAACCAACACAACACTGTAAATCAAGTATACTCCAATAAAAATAATTGTTTTTAAAAAAGAGTATTTCAAATCGATAATCTAAGCTTCTATTTTAAGAAACCATGAAAAGAGCAAAATAAACCCAAAGCAAAAAGAATGAAGAATATAATAAACATAAGAGCAGAAATCAGTGAAAAGGAAAAGAGAAAAACAACAAAGAAAAATCACTTTTAAAAGATGGCTCTTTCAAGTGATTAATGAAACTACTATACCTCTAGCCAAACTGGTAAAATAATAAATAAAAAGAGAGAGAGAGAGAAGACATAACTTACCCATATCAAGAATGAAAGAGGAATTATTACAGATCCCATAGTTATTAAAAAGATATATGAGAATAATGGATACAAATCTATACATGTAAACTGGAGAGCTTAGATGAAATTACACAATTCCTTCAAAGCTTCAAATTATCAAAATTTACCAAAGAAGAAATTAAGAGAAACTGAACACTCCTATAGCTATTTAAAAACTTACATTTGTAATTAAAACCTTCCAAGAAAGAAAATTCCAGGATGATTTCAGTAGCAATTTCTACCAAATATTTAAATCTCTACCAATTTTACACAATCTCTTCCAGAAAACAGAAAATGAGGGAACTTTCCCATTTCATTTTAGTAGGGCAGCATCACCCTCGTAAAACCAGATAAAACATTATTAGGAAACTACAGACTAAATCCTCTAACAGACAGACTCAAAATCCTCAACTAAATTTTAAAAAATTCAGTTCAGTTCAGTTGTTCAGTCATGTCTGACTCTTTGCAACGCCATGAATTGCAGAACGCCAGGCTTCCCAGTCCATCACCAATTCCCGGAGCTTGCTCAAACTCATGTCCATTGAGTCGGTGATGCCATCCAACCATCTCATCCTCTGTCATCCCCTTCTCCTCCTGCCCTCAATCTTTCCCAGCATCAGAATCATTTCAAACGAGTCAGTTCTTTGCATCAGGTGGCCAAAGTATTGGAGTTTCAGCTTCAACATCAGTCCTTCCAATGAACACCCAGGACTGATCTCCTTTAGAATGGACTGGTTGGATCTCCTTGCAGTCCAAGGGACTCTGAAGAGTCTTCTCCAACACCACAGTTCAAAAGCATCAGTTCTTCAGTGCTCAACTTTATCGTCCAACTCTCACATCCATACATGACCACTGGAGAAACCATACCTTGGACTAGACAGACTTTTGTCAGTAAAGTGATGTCCCTACTTTTTAATATGCTGTCTAGATCTGTCATAGGCTTTTCTCCCAAGGAGCAAGCATCTTTTAATTTCATGGCTGCAGTCCCCAACTGCAGTGATTTTGGAGCCCAAAAAAGTAAAGTCTGTCACTGTTTCCATTGTTTCCTCATCTATTTGCCATGAAGTGACAGGACCAGATGCCATGATCTTTGTTTTCTGAATGCTGAGTTATAAGCCAGCTTTTCACTCTCCTCTTTCACTTTCATCAAGAGGCTCTTTAGTTCCTCTTCTCTTTCTGCCATAAGGGTGATGTCATCTGCATATCTGAGGTTATTGATATTTCTCCCGGCAATCTTGATTCCAGCTTGTGCTTCATTCAGCCCAGCGTTTCTCATGATATAGTTTCTCAAGTTAAATAAGCAGGGTGACAATATACAGCCTTGACGTGCTCCTTTCCCAATTTAGAATCATTCTGTTGTTCCATGTCCAATTCTAACTGTTGCTTCTTGACCTGCATACAGATTTCTCTGGAGGCAGGTCAGGTGGTCTGGTATTCCCATCTCTTGAAGAATTTTCCACAGTTTGTTATGATCCACACAGTCAAAGGTTTTAGTGTAGTCAATGAAGCAGAAGTAGATATTTTTCTGGAATTCTCTTGCTTTTTCTATGATCCAATGGATGTTGGCAATCTGATCTCTGGTTCCTCTGCCTTTTCTAAATCCAGCTTGAACATCTGGAAGTTCACATACTGTTGAAGCCTAGCTTGGAGAATTTTGAGCATTACTTTGTCAGTATGTGAGATGAGTGCAATTGTGCAGTAGTTTGAACATTCTTTGATATTGCCTTTCTTTGGAAAATTGGAAACATATTAACATATCATGAGTGGGATTTATCCCAGGAATCTAAGGCTACTTCAATATTCCAAAGTCAATCCATGTAATCCACCAAACTAAGAGACCAAAGAAGAAAAAATACATATGATGATAACAAAATGTGCATAAAAAGCATTAGACACTCAATAACCATTCAAGATAAAAATTCAGCAAACTAGGAATTCAAGGAAACATCCTTTATCTGCTAAAGGACATATGTAAAAATAAATCACACATCTACAAAAAACATGTTTACTAAAGATGAAGAACAAAATGCTATTCCCCTAACATCAAGAATAAAGAAAGGATATTGGCTCTTATGATTCCTATTCAAAATATATTTGAAGTTCCAGACAGTGTGATAAAACAAGGGAAAAATATAAAAGGCATCCAGATTGGAAAGGAAGAAGTAAAACCACCCTCACGTGCAGACAACATGACCATATATACAAAAAATTCCAAGGAATCTACCAAAAAAAACTCCCAGAATTCATTGAGTTTAGCAAAGTCAGCATGCAGGTATCAATCATATTTCAATATACTAGCAACAAATAATTGAAAGCTGAAAAAATTTTTAAATACCATTTACAATATCTCCAAAAAGGAAGATTTGTAAGTACAAATCTAGTAAGACATTATGTATGTCTGATGAAATCAAGAACCTAAATAAAGGAGGAGACTTACCAAATTCATGAATTGGAAACCCTTCTTTTAAATCAATAACTGAGCTTCATCAAAATTTTAAAGTTTGCTTTGGAAAAACAGTGCTGAGAGAATGAAAAGGCAAGCTACACACTGAGAGAAAACATTTGCAAATCACAAATCCAACAGAGGAACGGTATCTAGAATACATAAGTATCTCTCAAAATGTCATTGCTAGGAAGCAACTCAATTTAAAAAAACAAAAACAGGCAAAAGTTTTGAAAAAACACTTCACAGGAGAAGATACACAGATGACGAATAAGCACAAGAAAAGATTTTTAAGCATCTTTACTGCTGCTGCTAAGTGACTTCAGTCGTGTCTGACTCTGTGCGACCCCATAGACGGCAGCCCACCAGGCTCCTCCATCCCTGGGATTCTCCAGGCAAGAACACTGGAGTGGGTTACCATTCCTTCTCCAGCACATGAAAGTGAAAAGTGAAAGTGAAGTCACCCAGTCATGTCCAACTCTTAGCAACCCCATGGACTGCAGCCCACCAGGCTCCTCTGTCCATGGGAGTTTCCAGGCAAGACTACTGGAGTGGGGTGCCACTGCCTTCTCCATAAGCATCTTTAACCATTAGGAAAAACTGAACTAAAACTACAATGAGATACCACTACACAACTATTAGAATGGCCAAAAAAAATTTTTTTTAACTGATAATACCAAATGCTGATGAAGATGTGGAACAAATGGAAGTCTCGTACTCTGCTGATGGGGGTGCAAAATGGTACAATCACTCTGAATAATAGTTTGGCGGTTTCTTACCCAAAAAAACCACATTTACCATATGACTCAGCGACTCCAGTCCTAGGTATTTACCCTAGAGAAGTGATAACCCATGCACACACACACACACACAAAACTTATACAGGAATGTCCGCTGCAGCTTTATGAATAATCACCAAAACATGGAGAGAACTCAAATGCTCTTGAAAGGGTGAATGAGTAAGTGCACATCCACATGGTGGGAAATACTCAACTACCATGGTAGATGACGACGTGAATGAATTTCAAAGATATTACGGTGAGGGGAAGAAGTTACCCTCAAAAGATTACAAGCTGTATGAGACCACGTATATGATCTCTGGAAAAAATCAAAATTACAGGGACTGGGAATAGAGGGATGGCTGCCAGAGGCCTGGGTGAAGAGTCTGACCACAAAGAGGGAACACTAGGGAATTTTTGGCATTTTGGAACATTCTGATTGTGACTAACAGTCACATGAGCCTACAACTATATACACATATACCAAAAAAAAAAAATCAAATATATTTCTTGATTATGGCAAAAGTTACAAGGGAGTATACATATGTCAAAACTCACCTAACACTTAAAATTGCAGGGTGTTATTTTATGCAAAAGGAGAAGGGAGTGGCAAAGGATAAGATGGTTAGATATCATTACCAATTCAATGGACACGAATCTGAGCAAACTCCAGGGGAGCCTGGCATGCTGCAGTCCCTGGGGTTTCAAAGCGTACGTAGGACAGAACTTAGAGACTGAACAATGACAACTAAAATAAAATAGAGTAAAATATTAATAGCTGTACCTGAATGTTATGTATCACCATAAATATACATTCATTGGGGCTTTTCTTCAACATTTTAAAAAATAATTGGTAATAGCACATAATACTCCTTTTAATAAATTTTTGAATACTTTTACAACTGATAAAAGAAAATGATAAGCATACTCTACATTAAGTACATTTCAAATTTTCCACCCCTGGCCCCTTGTTAACACTTAAAGTTTCAATTTTGAGGCTAAGAAGAACAGAGCAACAAGCAATTGATAGGTTCATTAAAGCCTCCCTTTTAAATGTTTTAAGGAAACAGCACATAAAACATTCATTCAAACAAAAAGTCTACCCTGCCAGATGCTTCCTATAAAGAGAAACCTATTCCATTACTCGGCTACCAATAAATTATTTATGGAGGTTGCTAAGAATGCCCACATTGTGCATGCTGCTAAAATTCTTAGCAACATTTGAAAGAATATTTGTTCTATTTATAGGTGAAGAACTTTTTTTTTTAATGAGAAAAGGTAAATAAGCCTTCAGAAGGTCACTGCAAACGCCAGCCAAGCCCCAATGAATAAAATGAAATACAGGCACCAACTTTTCTGCAACAATGGCAGTCTCGTTCTCTGCTTAATGCCAGTCCTCATCAAGCTTTCTCTGACGACCCCACCAAGCTGGACTGGGGTCCTTCTAAATGTTTCCATACACCCTTTAATTTCTCTGTCACAGCAACCTATCACACTGCAGCCTACCAGCTGGGTGATTTGCCTTTCTACCCAATCCATCTCTAAGAGATGGGAAACCATATCTTCTTTTGTATTTTAGTCTACAACATAAAGAGATAGTCGTTAATACACAATAACAATGGAGTGGTCAGAAGGCTGGACGTATTTACGAATTTCTTAAAGGCCACATGATGCAAGGAGAGACCCACAGGCCTCAGAGTCAGACAGACATTGCTTTTTCCTATCACTTTTTTAAGATTTTTTAAAATGTGGACCATTTTTAAAGTCTTTTATTGATTTTGTTCTGTTTTTAAGTTTTGGCCCCAAGGCATGGGGGATCTGAAGTCCCTGAACAGGGATCAAACCCACAACCCCTGCATTGAAAAGCGAAGTTTTTACCACTGGACTACCAAGGAAGTTCCTCCATCACCCTTAGAATAAGACTTCCTGGGCTTCCCCGGTGGCTCAATGGTAAAGAATCCATCTGCAATGCAGGAGATGCAGGTTTGATCCCTGGGTCAGAAAAACCTTCTGGAGAAGAAAACGGCAATCCACTCCAGTATTATTGCCTGGAAAATTCCATGGGCAGAGAAGCCTGGCAGGCTACAGTCCACGGGGGTTGCAAAATTAAAATAAAAAAAGCTTGGTGCCGTGGCCGCAGATTTGTGTGACCTGGCTCTACGCTCGACCGTCAAGCGCCCTACCCCTTGTTGGCAATGCTCCACCATCCCGGTCCTCACATAGGCCGGGCCTCGTCTGCGTGCACGGCTCTTCCTGCAGCCCTTGCCGGGAGGTTCAATCTCAGGCCTTCCACCTCAGGGTAAATGTCACAGCCGCCACAAGGCTCCTCCTAAAAACTGGCTCCAAAGAGGCCATCTCCACTACCTCCACCAAGTCACTCTCACACGCAGAACTCTTATTTTCTTAAGAGAAGTTGTCACAACCTGCCTTCATCTTCGATCCTTACACATGTACTATTTGCTATCACGCCTGCTATATGAATATCATCACTTGTGGAGGGCAGGGACCTTTGCAATCTATCTGCTCACGGCTGTTCCCCCTGAGACCGTAGCACAGTATCTGGGACACAGGGGACACTCCATCAACATGTGTTGAATGAACGAATACAGCCGGTCCAGGCTGCCTTACTAGCCGTATGACTTTAGTCAAGCTCATGATTCTGTGTGCCTCAGTTCCTTTATCTATAAAAATGGGATTATAATAATGCCTCTTTCAGAGAGCTATTGTGAGGATTTAAAAGAAATTAATTGGGATATTTAGTATTGTGCCTGGCATAGCGTAAGAACTTAAAACATTAATATTCTTTTCATTTGTACTTTTCATCTGCACTTGAAGTAGGTTTAAGAAATGAAAAAAAAAAAAAGAGTGGAAACACTGAAAATTGCTTACCATACAATAGGAATAAATACCTGAAAATCCACCAAATATGACTCAGAAACTCAGTGCTCAAAAGTGGGTGAACACGAGGGCGCTACTTGCCACGTTCCAGCCCTGGCAACCCGAGTGAGACCATGGAGTTGGAGCCTCTGAAAGAGGAACCATCCCAACTCGGTCCCAGCTCCGCAGCAGGACACCCTCTGAAGGCGCTTCTTCTACTCGGCCACTGGGACTTCCTCCCACTCCCTGTCAAAGGCCTTCCGAGCCTAGGCCACCATCAGAAAGGGAAGTAAAACAAAAGCCAACAGCATAAAGAAGAAGCAGGGCAACTCAACCACCCGAACTCTCAGCCAGGAGCCAAGCTTCTGGCGATGTGGCCGTCAGTTTCAGCGGCTTAAGAGGGCCTGGGACCCCACAGCGGAAGCTCACCCCCCAGAGCACCTCTGGACTGCAGGCAGCAAGGACCAAGAGCAGGGGCCGTGGGTCAGTGGAGCCGGAAGGGGACTCAACTCCCAGCGCCGTCACCTGTGAGCCACGCAACCTTGGGGAAGCAACTGCATGTCTTTGAGTCACTGTTCGCTCATCAATGAAAAGAGGATCCAAGTCAGTTACCTCATGGAGGTGTTGTGACACTACATGAGCTACAGTACCTGGCAGAGCCTGGCCCTGAGCAAGCAGAAGACACAGGATCACTTTCAGAATGAATCCCCTTCTCACTCAAGCCCTCAACATGCAGATCTTCATGCTACCATCGATCTTTTTTATCCTCTTTGAAAGTCTAAAAACTGTTAGACCATTCACCCAGACATCACAAAAACCATGAAATCCTGCTGCCCAGAGTTCATTTCTGGTAAATAACACGGCATGTAAGGCAATTCTGTAGCAGGAGCTAAATGGGGTGAGTAAAATGAAGAAGACACTCTAGAATTAGTTTCTGATTCCAGTACTCTCCCAGTGTCCTCAAAACATCCAGAAAGCTGTTGCTAGGCAAACCCCTATTTATCCACAAACAATACTGGAGTAATAACAGAATCTTAAATGTGAACCCAAACAACACTTGGAATGCAACTATCTTATGAAATCTACTCTCTATATATTCTTTTCAGCCTTTGCTCATGAATACACATTTTTTTTGTAAAATTGTAACATAAGTGAATTTGTATAATCCATTGCTTCCCCTAACATGTCTTAAATATTTTCATGTTGCTACAGAATTCCATAATTATCACTTAAATGACTGCACTGAATTCCACTGAATTGATTCACAGTCAATTGCTTAACCATTTCCCTGCTGAGCACGCATGGATGCAATGTGCTCCAGAAGAACGCCTGCAGGCTTTCCGAGCAGAAAGACCAGCCGTGCATTTGGCCTTCTTTCTTTTTCTGGATCACACTAAACTCCTGAGCGAATCACTGAATCTCTCCAACCTCAGCTTCCTCACCTGGGAAACACCTTCAACACAAGTCTGTTGCAATAAGCCAAAGAGATGACAAATGTAAAAGAGAACTCCCTTGTTCCCGATTTTTCACAATCATACACAATGTGACAACACCTTCATGCTTGCAGCTTTTCCCTTCTGCTGGGTTCTTTCCTCAGGGTGAATTTCCCCAAGATGGATTATCGGACTCAAGAGTAATATTATTTTTATGACCATCAAAATCCCTTTCCAAATGGCCTTCAAAAAGATTGTAAAAATTTACACTGCCCAGCCCGCCATCTGGCCAGGTTTGCAGAGGGCGTGGCCAGGACACTCGGAGGTCTGAGAACTCAGAGCGGTGGATCCAGCGTGCAGGAGACCAGCCTACTACGCAGATGAGCCTCTGCCCTCAGCACTGACCAGACCTCTGGCCCTGACAGGCCCCATATCCTGCAGAGCCAGGACCACAGAGCGGCGGAGACAGGCACTCCGCCAGCTCCAGGGTGCTGTCCGCCACTCCCGCCAACCTGCGCCCCGCACGATTCCTGCTCTCCTGCCTGCTCTAAAGGCGCCGCCCATTCTCCTTCTCAGCCTGCTCTCCTAAGACTCTGGGGGGACCCGCGTGCCCCTCCCTCCTGCTACACTGCTCCAGCCCCGGATGCACAGAGCGCAGCGGCCACGCCCACCGGCTCAGGACCGGACCGGCAGTGTCCTGGCCTGTGTTGCTTAGTCCTCACCACGAGCCCAGGCGTTAAATACTACTACTCCCACTGCACGGGTAAGGCAACCAAAATCTACAGCTTACAAGGTAACACACCTGCTTTTATCAGTAAGAATTCATCGACTACCATCTTGTTCAGCTGGGTGTTGAGCAGGAGGGACACAGAAGAGGACACACAGGTAAGCAGTCACACCAATAAAACACGTAACTGCGAACAGTCATCAGACTCCGGGCGGAAAGCACTGCGTGCCGAGTGCTGGGTCCCAAGTGAACGCGGGAAGGGAGCCACGGGCGGCCTCTCTGTAAAGTCACGCAGACTAAGCCGTGGAGGTCGGGATCCCGACGCTCAGGAGGAAGAGAAGGGGCAGTCCCAGCAGGGGGAGGAGCACGCTGAAGGCCCGACCACGCGGCTGAGGAGGCCACAGAGGCTCCCAGAAGCTGGAGAGCAGTGTGACGGGAGACGGCAGCAGCCGGTGACGCAGGCAGGGTCACACGCGCCTTGGCAAGGAGTTAGGCATTTTGTTCCAAGGTCAAAGAAACATCATAGCCGGGTCAGCGGAAACTGACAACTGCCGAGGAGAACCCGGGGGAGCTGGCTGCAGCAGAATCCCCAGGACAGAGCGGACAGCCGGCCCCGACTCCCCGCCATGCGCCAGGCACCAAGTGAAGGGCTTTCCACACCGGAACTCATGGGACCCTCACACCAGTTCTGCATGAGAGACCATATCAGCCCCGCTTTACAAAGAAGGTTCTAGAAGCAACTAAACAAACAGGGTCACAGGTCTGCTAGTGTGACAGGGCCAGACCTAACACCCAATTCTGGTCATTTCCAGGTACGTGTCATATCCACGTGTCCCGCTACTTCAGAAGCTTCAGGGCCATACAAAGCAGGCGGGGGCTGAGGGGCAGGGGAACCATCTCCGGGAGTCAGACACCCAGCACACAGAGGCTACAGGGCAAACTGGAAGATGCAAACTCCGAGCCATGGCACGGATGAGGCATTAAAGTTGACCAACTGCCTCGCTGAGACCAAGACTTTTCAACAAAACGGAATAAGTGCCCCGATACAGAACCTCAGTGCAGCTGGGTTGGAGGCAAGAGCAGCAGAACCTGTCCTAAGGGGAAAAAAACACCGAACTGTACAAAGACACGGGACCAGGACACTCATCACCGCTTTGTTTACCACAGTGAGGAATTAGGAACAGTCTGAACGTCACACAGGAAGAGGTTACGTAAATTATGGTCCAACCTATCCCTTTTAGTACACGTCTTTATGAACTTAAGACGGTCATCACATAATACTATCCACCTGAATCAACAGAGACAGAAAGCTACACGTGTCACAGTAAAAGCCAGGAGTAAACTCTTCTGTCTGTGGATAAAGAACAGCTACCCAGACTGGACACGCCGAACCAGATTCTGGGTCTCCCCAATCACTCACAGCATTCTGAGAGAGACAAAGGGAGAGACAGATTGTAGGCTCTGGAACCGGTCACACCAGAGAAACAGAGTCCCTTACAGAACACCGCTCGGTCGGGCCTCCTCGGTCCGGAGCGCTCCCCGAGACGTTATCCTCCAAGAAGGACCAACAAGACAGGCTCCCACTGAAGACCACACTGACCTGCCAGCCTCCTACCATGAGGCCTGCCGTGCAGATGACGACATCTTGGCTGGGGAAGGGATTAGACAACAGATCCCCAGTTGACAGACTCACAAGAAGGTGTGCGGTTTTCACATGTCAGAAGGGGACTCACGCAGAATCCCGAGTGCAGCAGAAAGACAGAGGCCTGGATTCAAAGACCAAGTGAGTCCCTGCCCCTCTCTGGGCCCAAGGCCCCCGTGTCAGATGCAGGGCCTGGATGAACCAAACCCAGGAGCCCTTTTAGCGCTGCAGTTCTGACTTTCTTCTCCACACCTCCAGACCCCACCCCTCACTGCAGCCTCCTTACTGATTACAGTACCACCAGCCTCAGAGCACCCAGACTGGCTGATCTGGGAAGTGATTTCAGTCACTTCCCTCCCCAGATTAAAACTTACCATTGAGGCCCCTTCATCTTCAGGACAAAACTCAAACAAAGCAGTGTAACATACAAGAGCCTGCAGACTCTGACCCCCGCCTGCTGCAATAGCCCCTCTTCCCTCAAACGCCCCCCAAGCCTCCTTCCAGCCAAAGGGCACTTGGATCCCCGCCTCGTCACGCCCTGTCACGCTCTCTCCGTGTCTGTGACACGTGTGCGCCCCTGTGCCTAGGGTCACCTCCCAGTCTTCCCACCTGGGCTAACCCCTACTCGTCCTGATGAGCCAACTCAAGAACACCTGCTCCAGGGAGGCTGCCCAGAGTTCCCTGGGCCAGGATCAGGCCCCTGCTCTATGGCCCACAGCGCCCTGGACTTAACCTCTGTCACTGCATGATTTTCCTATCCATCTCCCTAAACAGACTGAGTCTCCTGGTGGGCACTTAATCTACTGCAAATTCCCTAGCCCCTGGCACAGCCTGACACAGGACATGGATTTGAAAATATCCACTGACGAATGGCTAAACTCTAAGCAAAACCAAAAGGGCTGTATTTTGCTAGACCCTCGTTAACAGACTCTGATGTTCAGATATTCGTAAGCCAAGACTAGAATAAAAGAAATCATGAGTTTCCCCTTTAAGTCCAAAGTATTGTAGCCCTCTCTTTAATATGTGTGCAAACTTTAAAATCAGCATTAGATGCCAAGAGCATTTCCTATAAGCACCCCAATGCAGAGATCCTGCATTTAGTAGCTCAGGCCAGATGAAATTTTTCAGTGACTTATAGACCTGAAAGGGAAACACTAAGAACCATGTTGTCATTTCAATTTCAACTGCAGAATTTGTTCTTGAAAGTGCTACAATAAAAAATATTAATGTCATAAAAAAAAACCCTAACAGCAGTCAAAGGCCCACAGTCGTAAAGACAAAACATAAACCCTAAAACGTACCGGCACAGAAGGCTCTCCCTTGCCTTTCAGAAAATCAGTATTTGGGTCATCAAGAACACAGCTGAGAAAGGGAAATGTGAATCCCGTGACAGAGTAGAAAAAAAATGACAATAAATATAACCATAAGGAGAAATACGCATCACACAGGATGAACTCTGTGCTAGGCATGTGTGCTTCACACACATTCCCTCATGAATCTGCACGATGGCCCTGTGAAGCAGAAACTAATAACACGCCTGTTTTAAAGACAAAGAAAGCACAGACAGGTTAAGCGACTGGCCCAAGGTCACCCAGCAGACGGCGATGAGCAGGCAGCCTGGCTTCAGAGGCCGTGGCCCTTGGCACAAACTGCGCCTGAGAACGGCCCTGCCACTGCGCATCTCTCGGCCTCCGCTTCTCCGCTCTCCTGTAATAAGGGGCTTCCCTGGTGTCTCAGGCAGTAAAGCATCTGGCCGCAATGCGGGAGTCCTGGGTTCGGTCCCTGAGTCAGGAAGATCCTCTGGCGAAGGAAATGGCAACCCACCCCAGTACTCTTGCCTGGAAAATTCCATGGATGGAGGAGCCTGGTGGGCTACAGTCCATAAAAGGGAGCTGGATTCAATTCTCAGATCTCTCCCGGTTCAAAAGGCAATGGCAACGTGTAAAGCTAAAATTCTAAGATTGTTAGATTTTTCCATCTAGAAACAAAAATCAAAACTGTGCCTTTCAAAAATTAAATAACTCTGTATCTCACAGAGCTGCTTCGATATTAAAGTAATATATATGAAGAGCTTAACACTTACAGTTCCCAGCTCAGAGCAAGAGCTCAATAAACAGTAGCTATTATTACTCTTATGATAAAACACGAACAACCATTTAATAGTGGAGCACATTTTAATTATACACGATGTGGAATAATCAAATCTCATTTGTTTGAGGCCCCAGACCCCACAGCATATATCAGGTTGTACAGCTGAAATTATAACAACTCAACGCTCCAGAATTACTTGTTTCCATTAGAGATCTGACAAGTCATTTCTTCAATTGGTCACTGGTGGTTTGCAGATAACTATTAGCAGTAATGAGTGTTCTAAATTAAATCCAGAGACAGTCCCGTTCTGTTCGGGAAAGACAACTGGGGAGAGAGAAACATGATTGTGGAACGTCCTTCCCTCTGTGTCCTGCGTCTGCTCCCTGATAAATATCTCCCGTGTCTTGCATAGTATGGATTTCATTTGGTTACAAATGAAGAAGGGTCTAATTCTTCCCATGATAAATGAGCACGCTGAGCAGGTAACTTGTTAAGGAGAACTGGAATTGGGAAAATAACCTTATTTTCCTGTTACTTGACAACAGACCCCATCCACTAACAAATGAAATGCACGATGCTGGCAGACAGAAAGCATTGCAGTCAAATCCATCACCAAGCAATCCATTCTTAGACAATTACCACGCCAACCTGGGAACACATCGCTCATGCTTCATTCAACAAAGACGCAGCCTGCAAGATGCAGAGAGGCCGCCCCACGTGGTCGAGAGAATAAACAGCTTCAGAGTCACCAAAAGCCCGAACTCAGATTCCAGCACTGTCACTCATGCACTATGTGGCCATAGGTGAGTCTCTCCTGGTCTCGAGACTCCTCACCTGTAAAATGGGGCGACTACAGAATGCCTGTCACAGCGCGGATTCAGTGGGGACCACAGACAACGTGCCTTCCATCGCAGGGAAGCTCCCGACACATGTTGTGGCTGTGCTCCGTTTAGTTGCTCAGTCGCGTCCAACTCTGCGATCCCACGAACTGTAGCCCACCAGGCCCTCTGTCCACGGGGATTCTCCAGGTAAGAACACTGAAGTGGGTTGCCATGCCCTCCTCCAGGGGATCTTCCCTACCCAGGGATCAAACCCAGGTCTCCCGCACTGCAGGCAGATTCTTTACCACCTGAGCCACCAGCAAAGCCCAAGAATACCGGAGTAGGTATCCTATCCCTTCTCCAGGGGATCTTGCCGACCCAGGAATCAATCGAACGGGGGTCTCCGGCATTGCAGGCGGACTCTTTACCAGCTGAGCCACAGGGAAGCCCTTGACACACCTCAGCACCTCCCAACTGTGCTCCATGGTGACACCTTCACCCTCAGGACACCAGAAATACACCAAACTCCCCGAGGCTGGAGAACACCGCCACTGTCAGAACCCGTAATGGCCTGTGTGCAAAGGGCCAGCCGTGCGGGAACGTCACAGTGCCCCAGAGAGTGCCCACGAGCCCCGGCCCTCCTCCAAACTCTGCCTCAACCTGCTTGGACACGTCTCGAGAACCCAGGCTCCCTGTGGGTCTGCCGGACAGCACTGCAGACATGCGCCGTGAGGGATGCTAATTCAGGGTCTCTACTTACGTTTTCAAAGTCCTTCATGTTCCGCGCTCTGGTGGGAGACACCTTCTCTTCCGACACGTTTGGCAGCACTATAGAAAAGCAAAACAGACACAGGAAAACGTCACAATATGCAAACCGCCCCACACCCCTACTAGGGAAAAAAAAGTGTAGCTTCCACATTATATTCTGTCTTGTGATTTGAGTCTACAGAAAGCTTTAAGTCATTATATTTCAAATATTTAAAAATTACTTGAACTGGCCCCAGTGTAACCATGTAAATGTCCGAAGAATGTACAAAGGTGTGAGCTGTTCAGTCATGTCTGACTCTGCAACCCCATGGACTGTAGCCCGCCAGGCTCCTCTGTCCATGGGGTTTTCCAGGCAAGAATACTGGAGTGGGTTGCCATTCCCATCCCCAGGGGATCTTCCCAACCCAGGAATCGAACCCGGGTCTCCCACACTGCAGGCATATTCTCTACTGTCTAGCCACCAGGAAATCCCCCGTAAGTGTCAGAAGATGGCCCCAAAGAAAGCATGCAGCAAGCAGAGCAGAACTGCCACGATACCCACTGCCCCTGCCGGCCCTTAATCTGTTCTGTTGGGTGGGATGTCATCTTCCTACGTCAGCACTTGAAACAAAGCCTGTCTGACTTGACAGCAGGGGTTGGCACATTTTTTCTTAAAATGCAGACAATAAACATCTCAGGCTGTGTCGGCCAGACGCCAGAAAGCCTCCAATTTGTGACAACCGCTCAACACAGAACAGCCGCGGATGCTTCAAAGGCCCAGAAGCCACGTTCCGACAGAAGTTCATTTTCAAAAGCAGGCTGCGGGTCGGAAACTGCCGATCCCTGCTTCAGAGTGATTCCAGACTAAGGCAAAACCCAAACCTTCCACAGCTTCTCAAACTCCACAAACATTTATTAGACCACTCCTCCGCGCCGAGCACCAGTGAGGTGCTGGGGAAGCCGCGGAGAAAGGGGAGCAGCGGTGAGAGCCGGGCATCCGGCAGGCAGGACGGAGGCGTGTGAGCAACGGCTCCGCGGGCACAAGTGCTGGGCACTCCTCAGGGGCTGAGACGACGTGTGCTGAGTGAATGAAGGGATTCATTCTTCCCCCCAGTGGGCGCCGGGGGCCTACTCTGCTCGGGGCCATTCTAGAAACAAAACAAATAGAAAGAGCCGACAGCCTAGAAAGAAGAGACAGACAATAAACGGTAGGTGATTACAGAGTATGTACAAAGGTGATCAGTGCAGTGGGGAGGACGGGAGATGCCAACAGCAAGGGCGAGGTGAGGACTGCAGTTTCAAATGAGGTGGTTAAGGATTTCCCTGGCAGTCCAGTGGTTGCGATCCACGCTCCCAATGCAAGGGACGAGATGCAGGGGGCACAGGCTCGGTTCCTGGTCAGGGAACTAAGATTCTGCATGCTGCACACCATGGCAAAGAGAAGAAAACGAACCAACAAATAAAGTGGTTAAACTGAGGAAGGGCTGACCTCTGGGCAGACTCGGAGAAGCCACAGAGAGGGGCCTGGGGTGGCAAGTGCCGAGGGCGTCTGAGGACCAGCCAAGAGGCCAACGGACGGGAGAGCAATGAAGGGGGGACAGCAGAAGGAGGGGAGCAGGGTGCTTGGCGACAGGCTGAGGAGGGCCTCTCAGGACACGAGGATTCTGAGCTCATGGGGAGCGTGGGGGACTTCAGTTCCCAGAGGCTTCCTCTGGCTGTTGAGAACAGATCTTTGTGAAAGGCGCTGAGAGAGAAACAAGGAGAACAGGTAGGAGAAAGCGGGGAGGATCCAGGCCAGAGGTCACGGTGCCCAGGCCAAGGAAGGCGGGTGAGCAGCGGTCCAATTCGTTAAATTAAGCAGGCCACTCGTTAAGTGGCCAACATGAAGAAATGCAATGAAAGGCAGCGAAAACGCAAGGTTCAGAGAGGAGACCGCATGGAAGGCAGCCTGGGGAGAGCCAGGGAAGCGTGGGCCAGAGCTGAGTCTGCAGGGGGCGGCAGGCAGAGAGGGGCGAAGGCCAGAGGAGGGCGAGGGCACGGCGCTCGGGGCTCAGCAGAGAAGAGGCCTGGGAGCCGGCAGGGCGCCAGGTAGAGGGCACACAGCCGCCTGCCCGCTGCTCAGCGGCCGGGCTCTGTCACCCGCGGCCGCAGCCCCGCCCAGGGCCCCCCACTCTCCAGGCCTCCAGGCCAGCTCATCTGCTGGGGACAGTCCAGCCGCCCCGCTCCTTCCTGAGAGTAAACCTCCTTGTCAGCGCCTCTCCCAGCTCCTCACTCCCCCGCTGGCTACGCTGGCCTGTTGTGACCATTCTTTAACTGTCTGCCTTCCAGGCATGATCTGAGCCACGCTCCAGGCTGAACCCCCTGCGGAGCCCAGAGCCTGGCAGGGAGCAGATGCCCACTACAGGCTGAATTAAGGAGCAGGCCGATCAAGTTTTCTGGTCCCAACGGCCTGGGGGCAGAAGGCAGAGAAACCAGAACTGCTGGACTGTAGCGTTAAAGTTGCCAGGTTCTAAAGGAAAACCTGAGGGTGGTCCCCAAATTAACATCTTCTCACCGTGTGAAACTTAGGTCGTCTGCTCTAAAAACTCCTTCTTTTTGCACGTAATCTCATCACTTTGGAGACGGGGGAAAAAAAAACACCAGTCAAACTATCTCTAAGATATTTCAACAAGGTGAATTATTAGCACTTCCACAGATATTGATGAGAGCATCCACTCTCTTTCAGAAACAGAAATGATGAGGAAGGCTTAGCAAAACCCAAACTGCAGAACAGAGTTTCCTCCTAATCCAGCTTCAGCCCAGCAGACTGCTTATTTGCTCAGCGCCGTCTCCTGTGGTCTACCCAACTATGTGTCTCCGAAGGGCAGGCCCATGTAGGAATGCCGGGCCCCAGCCAGCACACGGAATCCAGCAGCCTGCCAGGAAGCCCTTGGCACGCTCAGGTTTGGACAGCCGCACTCCAGGGCCTCCAGCCGCTTGGGAGCAGGAACCAACGGAGTCTCTGAACCTGACCGAGTCACCGACGCAACATCCAACCTCCCCTGGTCGTTCGGTTCAGCAAACACTGGCTGAAGCCCCTATGCAAGCGTGGTGGTGAGAAATGAAACTCATGAAGTATGGCCCAAAGGACATCTGTTCCTCTAGCCTAGTGCTTATGAAAGGAGGTGAGGAGTGGGTCAATATATACATTAAATACTGCGCCCTTCCTTGGAGCCAAGCCATGCCCGGGAGCGCTGGGCCTTGGAGCCATCGAAGCTCAAGCCCAGGCTCCCGGCTCAAGGCTCCCGGCCCTCACGGCCCAGCACCCACGGCCCCTGTTCTTACTCTGTGTACTTACCACCGTTTCCCAAACCAGCAACAGGGCTGATGCCGTCCGCGTCATCCGGCACACTCAGAGCAAGGCCACTAGGAGAGAACATGCGCGACAAAGAGGAATCACTGTCTGAGCAGCAGAGGCGGCCGGACCCCCGGCCTGCACCCGACAGTCAGCGGAGCTACCCCGAGGGCAGGCCGTGCGGAAGGGAAGACCCAGGCTCGGGGCTGACCTGTGGCTCTCACGCTCACCAGCTGAGTGAGCGTGTTCGGTCATGGATTCATTCACACAGCGAGTGTTCTGTGGGCCACCGAAGGCCTGGGCGCAGAGGCACCCGGCCAAATGTAAGCTACTGATGCTCCTGAGTCACACTGCTCATTAACTGATTACACGGGGACACCACCCCTCAACCTGTAAAGATTAAATAAGTTAGTGCATATGAACACCCAGCACACAGGAAGTGATCTGCAGGAGGCATCGACTGGTGTTTTTGTCAGTGCTACTATTACCATTGTCAACATGCCTATCACAACTAAAAATCAAGCTTAAAAGTATCAGGTACTCATTTGGATACTTTAAGAACATCAGACAAAAATGCAAAATTCACTGATTCCAGAAGTTTTACTGGCTAAATTATACAGGCAGGTTCAGTGAGGATGTGAAGACACTGACAGAAAACGAAAACCATGATAGGAGGTGTGGTTCAGCAAAACGCAGGTCCCTGAATTCTGTTCTGCCACATACCTCTCCCGGCCCCGCTTCCTCATCTGTAAAGGAACAGCATCTACTTCGTGGAGTAACTGGTGATTAAACAAGACACCTAGGGTCTGGCAAGTGCCCTGCATACCGTGAGTATTCCATAAATGGGAGCAAAGTACCCTTGTCACCATGAAACATACAATGCTCTGTAACTTGTAAATGATCTACCTTCATGAGAAGTGGCCAATCCCCTGAAGGTCTATGCATTTTACAAAGGAAGGCTCTAAGGCCCAGATAATTTCAGTGGCCTCGCCAGTCTCATGGCAGTTAGTCAGAGAACCAAGTCCAGAATCCAAATCTTTTATGTCTAAAACCCAACAATGCCTGCCTGTCCCAAGCTGTAAGCTAGGAGCTGATGGAAGTTCAGCTTGACTTCTTGGCAATTTGCTCTTTCCAGGCCTCTAAATACAGATCCATCCTGTTCCTAGGACAATTTTGTCTGATCATCAAACTCTGGAGTTGGAATGAAACTTCAACATCAGAACCAAGCAAAAGAATTAGGTATCATAAAATTCCAGCATCAGGAAAATGATTACATAAAATGTGTATGCTGTGAGGATAACTGGAGGAAAAAAAAAGCAAACTTAAGTAAGATATGCCTTCAATTATTGGAAGACAAAAAAAATACATGTACACTAAAGTCACCTCAAATCCTTCCTGCAAACTTGGGGGCTATAAGTATACATAACAAGTGAAATATTAAAAAGTATAATTTGTAAGAAAAGGAGAGATATTCAATATTTTCCTCCTTTTTAATTTTTTATAATTCTCAACTCCCTCCAATAAGTATCACTAGGACAAACTCCTTTTTCTAAACAAATTGTAAAAGTTAGACACCACTCTTTGCAGTTGGTGGCCCAGTGGCCCCAAAACTACACACACAGCTTCCTGGGAAGCTCAGCCAACTCTGGTCTCTACGTCCCCAAGTCTGGGCCTCTCTCCATCACAGCCATTAATTCACTACCACTGGAGGAAACGACCCATCAGTGACTCAAGCCAAGATCAATCACAACAGAAAACCAGGTGGCAGGCAAAGCCAAAGAATTGAGTATCCAACAGGCAAAGTATGAAACGTGACGTTTGACACTGCAGCTCTTAGAAGAAACCGCTCTTTAAAGCACAAACTCCGGCCTGGTTCCCATCAAACCTCCCCGTGGGCTCTGCCTGCCCCGCTCTGAAATGTCGAGACCCTCGAGCATCAGCGCTCCCAGGCAGTTCCAGCCACACCTCCAGCTTCAAGCCTTCAGCTTTAGGTACCCATTCCGGTCACTCACTCTGGGCCTAAGGTTGGGGCTTTCTGGGTCCCCAACCAAAATCAAAAGTAGGCAAAGGAAGAAGGCTCGGATGGGACTTTGTCATGGTGTGGATGGGGGAGACGAAGTTCCGAGAAGGGAAGGAACTCATTTGCTCCAAATCACACGGGGTTGAGTAGCAAAGTTGAGGCCAAAACCCAGGTGTCTCAGGGCCCATTCCACGCACACAGCTGTGTCAGGCCGCCCCCGACTCCTACTCAGGAGCACCCGGTCAGGGAGCGTCCTCACCTGCGGAACGCAGCGTAGCCACAGCCGCCACTGCAGGGGGCCCGCGCCCACCGGCCCCGCGCTCAGGGACGACGGCCTGGCGCCTCCTCCGCTCCGCAGCCCTCCTGGGCTCCGTGGTCCTTTTCCAACGCTGCCATTTTTTCCAACAAGGAAAAGGGAGGCCTGGCAGAGTGAATACGCTGAAAGACCCAGGCCGCCAGGCTGCAAAGCCCATGCACGCCGCCTCTGTACCATCCCAGGCCCCCCGCACCTCCGCAAGGGCTGCAGTGAGGGCCCAGTGCCCTGAGGCAGGGCCTCCAGCCCCGCGGGCAAATGAACCAACACCCCCTGCGCCTCACCACCGCACCCCCTCGCCCACCCACTGCCAAAGGGGCACTCCCCTGGGTCTGCACACGGCACCCAACACTGGCCGTCCGCGCGAGGGCCCCGACGTGCTTCACCGCCGAAGTGGTGTGAGCGCCGTGGGTCAGACTACACGTCCCGTTCAGAAAACACACACCCAGTAGGCTCCCGACTGTCTTTCAACAACTTGCTTTTCACTCTAGGTCATTTGTTGTTAATGAGAGAAAACTACATATAAATACAAAAGAGCCGGACGAGCTTCCAGTTCTTCTTGACTGTTACTCACTCTCCTCTTGGTCTCCTGGAAGAAGTAACCACTCTTGACAGTAAGACATTCCCGAGCTTCCTCTATGTGTGCAAGTGTACATACTATTCTGCAGCGTCTTTTCTTCACTGAATGTGTTCTAAAGATGTTTTCATGACAGTACAGATAGATCTACGTCAGCGTTTTTAACTCCCGCGAAGCATTCTACAGCCATGTTTTTCAAACCTCACTGACACCAACCAACAGAAGGAAATACGTTATCCTTCATTCTTCAAATGCCTTCTGCTCTGTTCCATTCTTTTTTGTTTAATTTTGGTTCTGACCTACTAAACTGAATGTCATGAGTTAACAATGGGTCACAGTTGAAAGAGACCTGTGAAAAGGATGTGTTATTTACCAGGTAACGTGTAGGAAACTCAACTTGTTTCCACGTTGTTCCTTTCACAATGCTGTATCTCCTTACACAGGTCTCATTGTACATCAGCATGATTTTTCGATAGATAACCAGAAGTGGAATTGCTGTATCTAAATACATTTACATTTTCTCAATGGGCGAAAGATTTGAAAATATACAAGTGGCTAATAAGTACATGAAAAAAATGTCCCACACGGTCAGCTGTTAGGGAAATGCAAATCAGTACCACAATGAAACAGCATGCCACATCCCACAGGATGGCCACAATAAAAGACAGACAACAGTAAGTGCTGGCAAGGCAATGGAGAAATAAGGATCCTCACAGAGTGTAGGACGCCGAGAGTGTGAGGTGGTGCAGCCACTTTGGAAGAGAGTTGAGCAGTTCCTCAACATGTTAAACATACAGAGCTACCACACGACTCAGCAACCCTACTCCCAGAGAAACGAAAACTTATGTCCACACAAAAACTTGTACACAAATATGTTTATAGCAAAAGAGCCAGAAAAGCAGAAACAACCTAAATATCAGCAACCAATGAATGAATAAACAAAAACTGGTGTGTGTTTACCACAGATCACTCGGTCACAGAAAGGAATTAAGTGCTAATACAGGCTACAACACGGAGGCCTCACGAAAGTCCACATATTGTAATATCTCATTTTCATGAAATGTCCAGAACACGCAAATCTATAGACAAAAAGCAGACTGTGGTTGCCTAGGGTGCAGCAAGGGGGCAGGGGGCGGAAACGGGGGGTGTGGTAGACTGACGTGTCCCCTGGAATTCATATGAGAAAACCCAGCCCCCACCTGACGGATGGTATTAGGTGAGCCTTGGGGAGGCGATTAAGAGCAGATGAGGTGGAGACGGTGGAGCCCTCGGGAGTGGGGCTGGGGCCTGTGAGCGTTTCCGGAGCTCCTTCTTCCTCTCTCTGCTCTCCACCACGGGAGGGTACGGTGAGAAGGAGGTCCTCACCGGAACCTGCCCGCACTGGCACCCTCATCTCAGACTTCCAGATGCGGGAACCGTGAGAAACCAAGTTCCGTTGTCAATCACGGGCTTCCCAGGCGGTGCGAGTGGTAAAGAGTCTGTCTGCCAATGCAGGAGGCACAAGAGACGTGGGTTCAATCCCTGGGTCAGGAAGATCCCCTGGCGGAGAAAATGGCAACCCGCTCCAGTACTCCTGCCTGGAAAACTCCATGGACAGAGAAGCCTGGCGGGCTACAGGCCACGGGGTGCAGAGCCGGACACTGAGCCTGCTCGCAGGTTGTAAGTTACCCAGTCTACCTTTCTGTTACAGCAGCCCAGCTAAGACTGGAAGTAAATGCTAATGGGCACAGGGCTTTTTGGATGATGAAAATGTTCTAAAATTAAGATTATGGTGATGATTGCACAACTCTGTAGATATACTAAAAAAAAAAAAAAACACTGAATAGTATATTTCAAATGGGTAAACTTTATGGCATATAAATCAGATTTCAGTAAAGCTGTTAAAAAAACACAAGACACATTTTCAATGCCAAACTGTGTTCCAACAAGCTTGTACCATTTACACTGTTGTGCACTTTTCCACGCAGTGATTACAAAGCAGCATTTCACTACTAAATACGGAGCCTATACTCACGGTATTTATCTTTTCAAATAGAGATTGAACAAAATTGATTCATTCAGCAAATAACTGCTGAGCCTCTGCTATGTACCAGACATCGTTCTTTCTAGAGATCCAGTCGGGAAGAAGCCAGGCACGCTCCCTGCCCTTGCTGAGCTAACCCCGGCGACTGGGAGCGTCTCCTCAAACCTCACGGCCCGGCGGCACCTCTAGCCCCAGGTCGGCCTTGGATCAGGCTTTCAAGCCTTCATCAGAAATTTCATTCCGCCATCCTCTTTCTCAATCTCCTTCTACAAAATCCACGAAGGCATTCTTTGCCTGAGAAAGTACAAACTGTACAAACCTACAGGAGACTTTTTTTTTGGTCTGCCCCCAGCCAGGCAGCAGGCACTTAATGGCCATGTGCTCAAGGAACCCACAGATGAACAGGCCTGGGCCAGGCCTCTGGAAACTCACAGGCAGAGGCAGAATCCGGGGCATGAAAACAAAGGCGTGAGCCCAGGGCAATGGGCACAGAGGACTTTGTCCAGAAAATGGTACAACACGTTAACAGCTAAACAAAAACCAGCCAACACCAAATGTACCCCCATCAGCTCCAGGTGCTTAAAACATACAACTGTTCTTTGTCCACAAAGTCACCCCACCAACCAGAGACCGTCGCTGAAGAGAAACTGAGGATTAGGACAGTTATGTGAAAACCTCCAGCAACACGGCTAGCACCCCGCTGAAGCAGGATTCTGACGCAGGCGTCCTGCGCACACAGCCCAGGTCCTTTCGACACCATCAGGCGGGAACTAATGGAGGGCCTCAGGTCAGCCGGGGCCCCAGGGACCAGGATCTGGGCCTAAACCTCACAGAGCCAGAGCTCCCGGGGTACACCCAGGTGAACAAGCTTGGACAGAATAACTCACACTGACCTAACTCAACCGAAGGCCACGGGCAAATCGGATTTCGTTCGGTCTCCAAAACCGGGGCCTGGAAATTACCAAGCAGAAGAGTATCCGTATCAGCATAAAAAGAGTCCTCGTGTTCCAGGGGTTTTTCTCCTGCACGCTGACCGCCTGATGGAGACGCTGACTCTTTGAGAGCCAGTTCAAGCCCATAGCAGTGCCGCAAAATCCTCCAGGAGTCCTCTCAGAAATGGTTCAGAGAACTAGCTGGAAGGCAGGATAGGGCACCGAGAGCCAGGCTTTGGAATATGTAGGCCTGGACTTTAAATCCTGGCTTGATCATGGACTTTTTGGTGGGACCTCGGAGTGTTCACTTCACCTCTCTGAACCTCAGTGTCCTCACCTGGAAAACGTGGATAAAACCGTCACCTCACCAGACCACTGATCATTCAGTGAACTCACAGACAGTTACTGAGCCCCTAACGTGAGCCAGATACCAGGTTAGGAAGTCGCATTACAAAGATGGTCACAACGCAGCCCCGGCTCTCACGCAGGTCAGCGACGAACCTGGGAGCCAGACCAGTTACCAGCTTTGCCTGTAGCGGCCAGTGTGTGGACCTGGTGAGCACCTGAGATGTGGCTCCTCTAGACTGAGGAGGGTGCTAAGTGTAAAGCAAATACCGGACTTCAAAGACTTAGTAAGATCAGATAGACAGCAAAATAGCTCATTAATATTTATTTGTTTACAAGTTAGAATGATAATATATGGAAATATTAGGTTAAATCAAGCATTATTAACATTAACTTCAGCAGTTTCTTTTTACACTTTTAATGTGGCTATTAGAAAATTTTAAATTACATACGTGGCTCAAATTATATACTGATTGGACTGCATTAGTCGATAAAATTCAATGAAGTCATGGGACTTCCCTGGCAGTTCCAGTGGTTAAGACTCCAAGCTTCCACTGCAGGGGATTTGGGTTTGTATCTTTGGCCAGTGAACTAAGATCCCGCATGATGTGGTCAAAAAAAAAGAGAAAATTCAGTGACGTCAATAAGGGCTGTGAATGCCTCAGTGATGGAGGACTAAAGGAGAACAGAGGGCCCAGGTGGGGAGACGGGATGTCAGCGAAGGATTCCTGGCAGTGACATCTAAATTGAGACCTGAAAAATATTAAGGCAAAGCAGAGGAGGGCGATCCAGGCAGCAGGCACAGCAAGCACCCAGGCCCAGCAGCGGAAGGAACAAGGCAGATCACTCATGACAGTTCGGCAGCAGCAGGGTGACAGGCTGGGAGAGGGGGCAGGGAAAGGAGAGGGGAGACAGGTGCCCAGTGCGGGAGGCGGGGCCACAGGACAAAGGAGCTCAGAAGCCACATTAAAGAGCTTGACCCTGAGGCCAGAAGGGAGCCAGGAGGAGCCTCGAGTAGGTAAGAGATTAGCTCAGGAATGTATGCAGCACCAGGGTTACCAGCAAAGGCGGGGAGCGGAGGGCAAGGAAAATATCTGATGTTTTGTTGAGTTGCTACTCTGGGTCAGACATTGGGCTAAACTCTTTTAGACTCATCCATTTTACAGATGATGAAAACTGAGGCTCACAGAGGGTGACTTGCCCAAGGTCACACGATTGTTAAGTGTCAGAATTGGGATGGAAACCCAGCTAGGTCTAGGCTGAAGCTCCAATACTCTGGTCACCTGATGCAAAGAGCCAACTCATCGGAAAAGACCCTGATGCTGAAGGCAGGAGAATAAGGGGACGACAGAGGACGAGATGGTTGGATGGTATCACTGACTCAATGGACATGAGTTTGAGCAAACTCCAGGAGGTGGTGAGGGACAGGGAAGCTTGGTGTGCTGCATCCGTGGGGTCTCAAAGAGTCGGACACAACTGAGTGACTGAACAAGGTTCCAAAACTGGTACTGGGATGTGAAAAGCTGCCTGAGAGAGTGATGTGCCCAACTCTTTGCAACCCCAATGACTGCAGGCCTCCAGGCTCCTCTGTCCATGGAATTTTCATAGGCAAGAATACTGGAGTGGGTTAACCATTTCCTACTCCAGGAGATCTTCCCCACCCAGGGATCAAATCCATATCTCTTGAGTCTCCTGCGTTGGCTGGCAGATTCTTTACCACTGAGCCACCTGGGAAGCCCTGAGTAATAACGGACTTTACTTTAATGGCAATGAAAAGCATTAGACGTATAAAACAGCAGGCTGTGACGACCAGAGTTGTATTTTTAAAACGAGCTTGAGCTGTAGTATAAAAGGCTATCAGAGGTGTGAAGGAAACTAGGACAATCCGGGTGAGGGGTTATTACCACTTACCAACTGAGCTATCAGGGAAGCCCACAATACATCCAGGCAGTGGCAGAAAGATGATGAGAAAGAAACGTGACAAATTACCTCAGGATTCAACTAGCAGGAGCTTCAAAGGGCCTTACTCTGTGTCTGATAAAACTGTTCGGTCGCTAAGTCATGTCCGACTCTTTGCAACCCCATGGACTACAGCACACCAGGCCTCCCTGTCCTTCACCATCTCTCAAGAGTTTGCTCAAATGCACGTTCATTGAGTCGATGATGCCATCCAACCATCTCATCCTCTGTCATCCGTTTAAATGGTTTCTCTGTTAGGCTCTCAATAAACAGAGCAACCATTTGTACAGATTTGCCCAAGATAGGACCTGTTTATGTCTGCTGCTCAAGAATAAATATTAATTGTGTCCATTTTACTCTTAAAAGCATCCAGATATGCACACAACAAATAACATGTCACCCTTTCAGTTAGGATCTGTTGACCAAAAGAGGAAGCCTGTTCCTAGCAGAGCTGGATAAATGCCACACGTTCTCTGGGATCTCCTCCGAGTCCTTCTACCCTCTCCCCAACCAGGAGCCCAGGACAAGCAAGGGGTCCAACCCTACAGCAGGGCAGGGCTTTTTCAGGCCTTCCTCCCAAGAGAGACCCCCAACCCACCAGCAGTGTAGACTCCAACTGCCTCCTGGAACAGGTTCATTCAGCCATTCTCCCGATGTGTACTCCTGTTGTTGATGACCACGACAGTGGTGGTGGTGGTGAGGCGGGACCAAATCATTTTTAAAGCACTGATGACACGCCAGGCTCTCCACCTGCCAAGTAAACTGCTGGGGGGTGGGCGGGGGCATCTTCTCGTCTAATCCTCACCCCAACTCTGCTGGGTGGATATTCCTACCAGCCCCATTTAACAGATGGGAAAGTAGATTAAGTCATCTCATCGAAGTCACACAGCTAGTTAGTTAAAGAACTGGACTTGAATCAGCTCTGTTCAACTCCAGCCAAGGTTCTTAACCACTGCACCCCATGGCCTGAGTCTTGGTAGCCACTAAGGGACCCATAAGCAAAGTCTGGACAGACCAACTACACTCCCAACAACGAAAGCAAACCCCCAAAACCACAATGAGCCATCAAGTACCCTCCAGGTCCCCGCCCCTCAACCAGCCCTCACTAACTGCACACTCCAAGACGTTCCATCTCCCTCTCTTTCAGAGAACCCCTTATTTGGCCCTCATCTCCTCTTCAAAGTATGTCCCGAAATAGGAGACATGGGGGCGATGCAGCTCGGGACCCTCAACCACCTACACTCAGCTATCAGTGGGCGGGTCCCCAAAGAGATTGCCGCCGAGGAAATCCATCTCACGCACTCCCCACGTCAGGAACCCTCAAACCCCCTCAGGAGCAAACCTCGAGTCTCGGATGGAGCGAACCCCCATCCATGGGAACCCCGGCCCGGTTACCGCGAACCCACAAAGCCCGGGCCGCACCTGCCGCCGCTACGCGTCCCGGGGAGGGTGACGTCTTCTTCCAACACCGAGTCCATCGTGGACGCCGAGGAGGAGTTGGCGCTGGTGTCTAGCGACGGCGCCACTGCTTCCCCCACGGGATCGCAACCCGCCCGGCTCCCCAGGTCCCCGCCCCCTCCAACCCAGCTCTTGTTCGGACTCCGGCGGCGCCGCTGGAATTCAAACCGCAGCGGCCGCCATCTTTCCCGGCGCTTCTTCCTACGGAAACGAGGCGGGGTCACCGAAGCGCGCGCGGTGAAGCCGACCGGCCTGGCCAGGAGACCGGGCAGGGAAGCGCTGGCGGGACGCCATCTTAACTAAGGGCAGAGCGTCTGCACTTGTACCGGCAAGATCAAAAGAAAGAGAGGTGGGCCGCCATTTTTCGTGAGGGCACGCGGGCCGAGGCTAGCGGAGACGCCATCTTTGTTGAGGGCCGAACCAGATTTGGGCCGTTAATTTAAGCGGGAGATGGGAATTCAGCACCTTCCGCTTGGGATCCTCATAACTCCTAACCAAACGTGTACTCCGAACCTTAGGGTCTGGGCATCCCAAATGCTTCTGCCTTGAACTGAAACTCCGTTAATCGGTTGCGGGACTCGCTTTAGAAAAATCCTACCTACATAATCCCCACTCGAGTAATCTGCACACATGATTTGAAATAGATAAGCGCATCCCTATGAGCCTAGTGGTCAGGGACACTCCCGCTCCAGCCTCTCACCTAGTGAGCTTTTATTACCTGCAGGGCTCGAATAATGCCCCTGGGATCAGTATATTGAGGCCAAATCAGAGGAAGGACTCGCCTAACTCCATGCACCGGAAGTCTTTCGACAGATCGTGGCTCCTGCGGACTATCAGTATATCCGAGCTCTCTGCTAACCCTGGCCGCCTTTCTTAAAGCACACAGCAATCACTAGGTCATTTTGGCAGAGCTTGACCTGTGAAACGGAGAAGGCAATGGCACCCCACTCCAGTACTCTTGCCTGGGAAATCCCACGGACGGCGGAGCCTGGTAGGCTACAGTCCATGGGGTCACGAAGAGTCGGACACGACTGAGCGACTTCACTTTCACTTTTCACTTTCATGCACTGGAGAAGGACCTATGAAAGCAACCTTCTCCTCATCTCGGTGTTCCTACCTTCCTCTGCAGACTGTCAGGAGAGTTCAGAGAGCCGGGTAAAAATAACTTGAAAAGATGAGTGACTGGGTAGATGTACCGTCCTTCTTCAGCCTCAGTTGCCTCATTCTTTCCAAAAGAGGCCTCTTTGATACTCTGATCTACATCAAACCCTTTCTTGTATTCTGAGCAATCTGTATTTTTCCCCCTTTGTGACACTTAACACATTTTGCAATTTCATACTTTTGTATATAATTTTTTAATGTCTTCAGCACTAGACTGGAAGCTCTGTGAGAGCAGAGACTGTTTGGAATTGTTCAGGCTGTATCTCCAACACCCAGCACTGTGCCTGCCACCCAGCAGGGGTTTAAATATATATGTTGATGAATGGTTCACTCAATATGGAAAATGAGGCTAGTATTATCCTGCAAGGTTTCTTCAAGTTATTTTATTGAAGTATCATTTATTTACAATGCTGTGTTAATTTCTGTTGTATAGCAAAGTGATTCAGTTGAATATATGTATGTACGTGTGTATATGTCCCCTTCTCCAAGGGATCTCCCCAACCCAGGGATCAAACCCAGGTCTCCTGCATTGCAGGCAGATTCTTTACCATCAGCTACCAGGGAAGCCCAGATATATATTTATATATGTGTATATGTATGTATGTATATGGGCGTCCCTGGTGGTGCAGTGGCCAAGAATCCACCTGCAATGCAGGAGACACAAGAGACACAGCTCAATCCCTGGGTCGGGAAGATCCCCTGGAGGAGGACATGGCAGCCCACTCCAGTATTCTTGCCTGGGAAATTCCATGGACAGAGGAGCCCGGCGGGCTATACAGCCCATGGAGTCACAAAGAGTCAGACACAACTGAGCATGCGTGTGTGTGTGTGTGTAATATTCTTTCTCAGATTCTTTTCCATATGGTTTATCACAGGGTATTGAATAGTTCCCAGTGCTATACAGTAGGACCTTGTTGTTTTATCCATTCTATATATAATAGTTTGCATCTCATCCTGCAAGGTTTTTGTGACAATGTGGAAATGACCTCAGATTCCTTTACTACCTAATCAATGGTAATCCCATCTCTCTCCCTCTCCCCCGACCCCAGCTCTCTCTCTCTCTCACACACACCCCCTAGAAGGCGACAAATCACTGCCCCTCTCCCTCTTCCATCCCCAGATCTTCAGCCACCCCCAGAATCAGCAATAAAATAACAGCCTGAAAGAGAGTGGGCAGGAACCAGCTGGCACGCAGGGAAGGGGCGGTCCTCGATTCCCTGGAACCAACAGTTCAGTAAGATGAGTGTGTCCAAAAGCAGAGAAACTGGGGTGTCAGGATTCCTGCTGTGACTCCGTCACTGACTCCCTGTGATCTTCGGCAGACCGTTCCTCTCCTGGGCCTCAGTTCCTCCAGCTGTAAAATGGGAGGACTGGACTGGATGGCTGTCTCAAGACCTCACAGATCTAGAGATTTCTTTATGTCGATTTCAAAGCTTCTAATGCACAACCAGCTCTGTTCCGATGTGGAGGGCTGTTATAAATCATTACTTCCCGAATGAAGGAACTAACTTTCCATCCAGCAGATGAAAGCTCTTGAGAACAGAAAGAAGGGAGAGATTGTGTACATTTTGACGTTTCTTACGCGGCACTTGTGCTAGGTACATCACAAACGCTACTGCATCTAGCACTCACAGCCACCCTCCGGATAGGTGCTACTGTTATCCCCATTTCACTTACAGATGAGAAGATTGAGGCTGAAAGAGATAAAAATAATTTCCTTGAGGTCTCCCTGCTGGTAACTGGTAAAGCTGGGATTTGAGCCCAGGTCCCTCTGAACCTTCCTGAAAACTCTAGTTGTTTCAGGAAGCCTGTCCTCTCTATTTGTTTCTCTCCACTTTAGAATCTGGGATTAAGAGGTGAGGTCTGCATTTAGACAGTACTATTTCAGGGGTATGTCCACCAGACTCTACAGCTTAGATACCTGCTTCCAGGTGGCCCCGAGATCAATCTAGGTGTGGGCGACTCGGGACCGGAAGCCTAGGCGCTGGGATCCTGACTCTGGGAGGTCGTCCAACTCATCCTGGGACCTGGGTCTCTTTCCCTGGCTCCTCCTTGATTTTCCTTTGTGTAAATTGGGAGAGACCATGCTGAGCTCACACGGTTACATTAGATACTCTGGAAACTCTAAGGAAGAAAGAGCCAGGGAGAGGTTCTCCTTAGGATGAATCTACTCCCTGTTCAGCAAATGGCCATATTCCTGGCTTGTGTGCTAAAAACCCTTTAGTGAACCTGGGAACTGAAAATAGAATCAATTGCACAAAAGATGGGCTATGTGGGAAGTTGTTTTTCCTGTTTTCATGGTCAGGGACGAAGCCCTTTGCCCCGTCTCTGTCTCACCATGGCCTTTCTTTCTGCCAAGCCTGGAGGTGACGTCACTACCACCAGCTGTTTGGGCTATCTGGCGCCATCTCCTTGACGACAGCCACCCAGCCACAAAGCTGGCATTATTATTTCCTTGGGCAAGGTCATATCGAATGGCTGGGAGGAAGTCACTTGCAGCCAGATGTTTCTCATTAGGGTAGAACCTTCAAGACACGGGAGCTGCCATGACTAACAGCAAAAGTAAGTTTTTATTGCATCAGTACATGCACACTGCTACTTTGCACTGTTTCATTTTATCCTTACAACACTGTAAGTAGATCAGGATGACTGTCTTGCTCTTCAGGTTAGGAAAGTAAGGCTCAGGGAAGGGAAGAGATTTGCCAACAGCCACACTTTCTTCCTTTCTCTCTCTCTCTCTCTTCGCTTTTCATTTAGAAATAATTTCAATCTTAGAAAAAGTTGCAAAAAGAGTACAGAGATTTCCTTGTATAACCTTCACCCAGCTTCCTAAAATACTAATATTTTACATAAGCATGATAGAATTGTCAAAAATAAGAAATTACATTGATATGAAATTACTACAGACTTTATTTAAATTTAATCAGTTTTCCCATTAATGCCGTTTTTTGGCCCAGGAGCCATCCAGCATTCCGTGTTGCTCTGTCCATGTCTTTCATGATGCTGACACTTCAGGAAGGTTCCTCCCAGTGGTCTGGGTTCGTGTGGTGCTTCCTCGTGATAGAATTGAGGTTGTGCTCTCTTGGCAAAAGTGCCACACAAGTGATGCTGGGCCTTCCTCAGGTACCAGGAGGCGTGTGCGCGTTCTCAGTCGCTCCGTTTGTGTCTGCCTCTTTACGACCCCATGGACTGTAGCCCATCGGGCTCCTCTGTCCATGGGATTTTCCCGGCAAAAATACTGGAGTGGGCTGCCATTTCCTTCTCCAGGGGGTCTTCCTGCCCCAGGGTTGAGCTTGCATTTCCTGAGTCTTCTGCATTGGCAGATGGACTCTTTATCATCTGCACCATAACGATGGATTCTCTACCGCACCACCTGGGAAGCCCAGGAGGTCGACAATGTTAATGTGTCTCTTCAGTTGCTGCTGTTAACTCTGTTTTCTCGGGTAAGGTGATATCTGCAAGGATTCTCCGTGATAAAATTGCTCTTTTTTATAGTTAATAAAAATCATGGTGATATTTGAAACTATGTAACTATCTCATTTTTCATCAAATTTTTACCAACTTATTTAGGTATCCATTGATAATTCTTACCCAATATATCACAGCATACTTTGCCCATTGATGCTATCCTGTTTTCACCATCCCTTCTCTCTTTATTCACTGGAGTTCTACTGTGAGGAAGCGCTTTCTCTTCTCCCCCATTTATCCAGTTTCTTTATTTAAATCAGGATGGACTCATGGATATTTGTTTTACCTTTGGGTTAGAATATATTACCATCGTTATTTCTTTGGTTACACAAACTGTCCTAGATTTGACCAGGTTGCCCTTTGAACACAGAGGTGTGCCAAGATTGGAACCCAGGTCTGTCTGGTCCCCAGGTCAGCAGTATTCCTGGCCCGTCACCTGCCCCCTTGCTCACGGCTCTCTTCCCAGCAGCCCTCACCAGCGGCAGTCCTTGACCAGTTCCCGATTGGTGCCCCCCATCGTCCCGTAGGATGCTGGCTCCCTGCGCCAGTGCCATCCTCTGGGACAGACGCCTGGCCCCGAGCTGTGTGCTGTGCTCAAGGCCAGTCTGTCAAATTAATGCAAGCCGATTTTTTTTCTGCAGATGGGAAGAGGAGTGAGAAACACTCAGTATCAAGGGGATAGCATGCAGATTATTGGGCTCCAGAGGATAATACATGTCAGCATCGTATGGCCTTAGATCTGCCAGTGCACCCCTCTGGGCTTCTTTTCTTATCTGTAAATTCAGCGCATTAGATTTAAACGTTGAGGCTCCCCTCAGCTCCAACATTCCATAAATGATGAATGTTAACGACCATGCACTGAGCTCTTTGTCTGTGCCCAGGCACTATATTAAAACTTTACATTCAATCCTCGCAGTAACCACGTGAAACAGGGACCGATTATGGTCCAGTTTTACACTTGACACAACTGAGGCTTAGAAAGGAGAGGGATTTGTCTGGTCGCACGGCAGCTAAGTGGTGGAACTGGGAGCTGAACCCAAATCTTATTCTACAGCCCAGGCTTTTGAAAACCATGCCACGGTGCCTCTCACTGAATTGCTGTGATCTCTGCAGTCGCTAAGCTGGTTAAAATGCAGCTAAGTATTATAAACCCAAGTAAAACATCTTGAATACTTCGTTAGTATAAGAATAATAAGAGTAAGATTCTAGGGGCACAGAGAGAATAGACGAGTCGTTCCGACTGAGAGGTAGGGGTGAAGGTGTTTTATAAGCAAGATGTATGCCCTGCAAAGCAGAGTGGAAACCTGTACACGCCAGAAATAAAATAAGACCGCTGTTTGATGCAGCACCATTTACAAAGCTCATGTCCATTTCCTTGATGCTGTCTCATAATTCTAACAAGTTTGCTGTCCTCTGTGAATAAGGAAACTGAGTCTCAAGAGACAAGAACTGATTTGTTCAAGGTCACATGGTAAGCTAGTCACAGAGGAAGAAACTTGGACCTGAAGTTTTCTAGTTGCCAGAAGCTGGTGCTCCTGAGTTGTGTGTGTGTGTGTGTGTGTGTGTGTGTGTGTGTGTGTGTGAAACTTACAGAAGGCATCTCAAATCACGATCTCCCTGCCTAAATTGATCATGCTCAGTACCATGGCCAGATCCCCATGCAGCTAAACCCAGACTCTGGGGAAAGTGTCCTAAGGCACCAGGGAGAGCTTCCAAGCATTCTTCCCAGCTACACACTTGAATATGTAAAACAGCAATAGCTGTAGGCAAAGACAGATAACTGAGCTAATCAAGCTTTTGGACGTTTTGCAGATTAAAAGAATCTCGATGTCTTGATCATGATTTGCAGGATGGGGTGGTACACGTCGCTTCTCCCTTAAATGTGGTGAATCCCTAGTAAGAGAAAGGGCCAGGGCCTATGAAGGAGGACCCCAAGGAAGTGGCTGTAGGACCTGTCCCCTCACAGGGATAAGTGGAAAGGACCTCTGTCTCCGCACGTGCCTTCCCTCTGTCTGCAAGCCGCAGGTCACTGCGCAGGGGGCACCCTGCTGAGGACGCCCAGCCGAGGACGGGCAGGGGCTGGAAGTCCAGGCCGTGCTCTTCTGTGAGGTGTGGGCGCCTCTTCCCACGCCGAGTCCATTCCAAAGAAGGGGTATCTTTTCCTAACTCTCCCAAAGGAACTCTATGTGCCAGTGCTTCTGAAGAATCTAGAATCCCTTTCCTTCCCCTTCTCGGCCTAATTCCCAGAGTTTCCCCACCCATAGTTTAAGAGAATGTTCTGGGCCACCATCTCGAACTTCCAGAGTACCCTGGTCTTACTTATGGCACTAACACAGCTCTATAATCATCCACCAACTTGCCTGTCTCCTCAATTCGACTGAGCTCCTTGAGAATAGGATTTTATTTTAAATCAGTTTTACTGAGATATAATTTACATACAGTACAATGCACCGAATCTAAGTACACATTCTGATACGTTTTGGCAAATATACCCAGGTAACCACCACCACAACCAAGGTATAGAATAGTGCTCTGCGAAAGAACTAGGATGACGGAAATATTCTGAATTAGCACTGTCTGATGGAGCAGCCACTGGCCATGTGTGGCTATTGAACCCTGGAAATGTGGTTATGGAAATGAAGAACTTAATCTTTAAAATTTTTATCTTTTTTTTTTTTTTGAAGTATAGTTGATTTACAGTATTGGGTTAGTTTCAGGTACACAACATAGTGATTCCTTTTTGTTTTGTTTTTCCGATGATATTCCTTCATAGGTTGTTACAAGATATTGGGTAGAAGTCCCTGTGCTACACAGTAGGTCCTTGCGGCTTAGCTATTTTCTGTATTTTCGTCTGAATGTGTTAATCCCATACTCCTGATTTGTCCCTCCCCCCCCCCCAAGGAAACCATTAAGATTGTTTTTTTATGTAGGAAACCGTGGTCTGCTTTCTAGCATTAAAGATTTGCCTTTTCTAGAGTTTCACGTACCAGGAATTATAGGATGTACACTTTTTGTGCCTGGCTTCCTTTGACAATGGGAACTTTTAATTCTCTATCCTAAGGTCTATTATGTGTCCTTAGTCGCTCGGTCGTGTCTGACTCTTTGCGACCCCGTGGACTGCAGCCCGCCAGGCTCCTCTGTCCCTGGGATTCTCCAGGCAAGAATACTGGAGTGGGTTGTCATTTCCTACTCCAGGAGGTCTTATAGTTTTCTGAATACAGGTATTTTCCTCCATATTCAGACTCATTCCAAGGTACTTTACTCTTTTTGGTGGGACTGTAAATGGGCTTTTCTCAATTTCTCTGACAGTTCACTGTTACTGTATAGAAAGTGCAAGGGATTTCTGTATATTTATTTTGTATCCTGCAACTTTGCTGAACTCATCAATGAGCTCCGGTAGTTTTTTGGTGGTGTCTTTAGAATTTTCTATGTAAAACATCATGTCATCTGCAGATTGTGACAATTTTACTTCTTCCTTTCCAATTTAGATGCTTCTTTTTTTGTCCAACTACTCTGCAATGCAGGAGACCTGGGCTCAATCCCAGGGCTGGGAAGATCCCCCAGAGAAGGGGGATTATAAAGATCTATTATAGTGCATGGCAAATAATAGGTGTTTAATAAATGTTGGTGAAAGAATGAATTATAAGTCTTAATCAGAATTAGTGACCTCGTCCCAAACACTTTTTTCTCTGCCTAACAGAATACAGGAGTGAAAAAAGGCTCTCACAGAAACCATTTATTTAACTCAATCTCTTGGATGCATCAATGGAAATGTTGAGAACTGGTGGGCTCCATGGCCTGCCCTGGTTCACTCCGTAAAATCAGAGCACGGATTACAGCCTGTTCAGAGCAGACTCCAAGGCCTGAACTCTCCTCACTCCCCAGCACTCACTTCCCATCCCTTTCCCATAGGCAAACATACCGACTCCGTGAATCCCCACAGAAGCAGAGGAATGCTGCAAGATGCCACACTGCCTGCTCCAGCGCCCTGTGGATGCCGCTCTGGTCCCAGGTCACCCACTACAGCACAGAAACAGCAGCAGTCCAACTCAGAGAAGCATCTCCTTTCATTCCAAAGATACCTAAAACCTAGGAGTGGCCTTCTTCCAATACCGGGCTATGGTTGGTTTTCTGTTCAAAGAACAAGCCACCTGGTACTACTCAATGGAGAAAGAAGAACACCGCCTTTTCTGGGGGGACGGAATGCCTTAAGTGAAGACCTCCTAAATAAAAGGGAGAGAGGACAGGACCTCCCATTTGTTACAGACGTGGCATGTGCTGGGGTGCTCCCCATAGGATGTGTCCTCAGCCCGGCCCTAAGAGGTCAGCATCACTAGCTCTTCTACAGGAAGGACAGTAGGACTAGGGGCCCTCTGTTAACTTGCCCAGGGTACCACGGTGTGGAGCCTGCGCTGGAATCCTCTCTTCTTCCAAAGCTGATGCTCTTTGTATTGTTGAAGAGCTTTTCTGTTGATGTTCCAAGATGTGTCCACTCATTAGTAATAGCTAAGTAATCTGTCTGAAAACCATAGTCAAAGCTATGGTTTTCCCAGTAGTCATGTACAGATGTGAGAGTTGGTACATAGAGAAGGAAATGAAATCCTGAATATTCATTGGAACGACTGTTGCGGAAGCTGAAGCTCCAATACTTTGGCCACTTGATGTGAAGAGCCAACTCATTGGAAAGGACCCTGATGCTGGGAAAGACTGAAGGCAAAAGGAGAAAGGGGTGGCAGAAAATGAGACAGTTGATAGCATCACTGACTCAATGGACCTGAGTTTGAGCAAGCACTGGGAGACAGTGAAGGACAGAGCGACCTGGCGTGCTGCAGTCGTGGGGTCGCAGAGTAGGGCATGACTGAGCCACTGAGCCACAAGTAATCTATGTCGTTGGTCGCTGGGAAAGTAAGCTAAATCAGGGGTCAGTTGCTAGTGCAGTCTTAGCCTAACTTCACTAGTGTACCTCCTCCTCCTCTTTGGCATAGTAAGCTGGTCCTTTCATCCTTAATTCAGTGGCTTAATGATCTCTGTCTTTTAGTACCAAAAGATGAGGTACAAATTATAAGTAAATGAAGTTCATTCTTTACCCAGGACCAATACCTGTTAATATACCTGCTTCCTTTCCATTTTTAACTGGAGGAAGTTCAAAACATAACTGTTAACCAAACTCTGATCCTTGCTCTGGAATATAAAGGCCGCTCCATTTCAGACAGTTCCTTTGGGGATTCATGGCCCATTGGAGTCTACACAAGTTGCTTAACTGTCCCCAAATTATTATCTCAACTAAAACAGAATCTTAACAGACAATCATTAATGTCCCTATCCTTGTCTGGAAGACTCTCATCTCTTGCCAGAAGTAACTTCTTTAGATGAAACTGGATAATCCCCTGGCCATGGTGATTAAAGAACAATGGCTCATTTAGGAACTATTTGGGGGGAATTAAAAAGCTGAGATATAGCCTGTCGGTTCTGCAAGCTTCTGAAAATAAAGGCAGAAAGGGGAGGACACCAAAAGCGTCCATGCAGCAGACTAAGTTTGCTTCCTGCCCCGTCGGCACGTGTTTGAGGGCGCACAGTCCTGTCTGTGGGCAAAACCTCTGCACTGCGGGCGTGAGCTTCCTCGGCACCATCCACTGGAGGGGATTCTGTGCTGTTTGTCCCCAGCATCACTCAGAAACACCCCTTTACAAGTGACTCGGCGCTGCCCCAGATCGCAGTCTGTTTGGTTTCTGGTTTAGAGTTGCTTTACTTTAAAGCCTTCTTTGCAGTTCTCCCATCCAAGTACGAACCAGGCCCGACCCTGCTTAGCTTCTGAGATCAGACAAGATCGGGCGCGTTCAGGGTGGTATGGCCGCAGACTTCTTTGCAGTTCTTATGTGCCTTTACCGTATTTACCAGTGTTAACACTGCAGTGTAGCAGAGTCCATCATTCACTCACATTTCTTGAGCACTTTCTGGTGCCAGGACTGTGCTTGGCAGCAGCATTAAAAAATGAAGACAGTCCCAGCCCTCAAACTGAACAGGTAATTTGATGATATCCATCATCATT
Source organism: Dama dama (assembly GCF_033118175.1). NCBI lineage: Eukaryota > Metazoa > Chordata > Mammalia > Artiodactyla > Cervidae > Dama > Dama dama. The sequence goes on along the minus strand of NC_083696.1, from coordinate 2,875,440 downwards.
ATCATCATGTATTCATCATTCCTTTTTCTTTATAGTTTTCCTGTATAATGTCTTTTTAAACAATGTATTACATTTTCCATTTCTGGTCATTATATACAAGAAATCATATTGTATGTATTCTATGACTGGCTTTTTTTGCTTGACATTATGTCTTGAGACTCATCCATATTGATGTAGATAGCTGTAATTCATTCATTTTTGACCACTGTATAAAATTCTATTCAAAGTATATGGATAGGCCACAATTAATCCATTCTTCTACTGATAGGCAATTGGGATGTTTCCAGTTATTTTGCTATCACAAATGATGCTGCAATTAAGAGTTTGAAACGTGGGTCCTGGTACAGATACGTAAGTTTCTCTAAACTATATACCAGGAGTAGAACTGCATGCACATTTTCAAATATTCTATTTTTTCCGTTTTAATTCTGTTTTTAATCATTCTTCCTCATTCTTAACGACCAAATGTTAACTTAACAGTGTACGCACTAAGCCGTGCCCGCAGTTGAACATCTCAAGTTTGTCTCCACTTTTTTAACTTTATATACAACTCTGGGGAAGATTTTTTTCCCACACAAAAATTTCTGCTTTTTAGGTCATTTTCTTATGAGGGATTTCCGGAAGTGGATTTCTTGAATCAAGGCTGTACTAATTTACATTCAGTGGGCGAGGGAATTATGGCTGAAATATAGAAAGGAATCCCCATACTAGTAACTATCAATCTCTTGGGATCATAGATACTCTAGAGACTATGATTAAGAGTACGAAAAAAAAAAAAACAGTATGGACCTTTTGTCCAGGAAAAAAAAATAAAGAGCACATACAAACTGTTTATGTTCACAAGTAAGCATTTCACAATTGTGTTCACAATTTCAAGAGTTTCTCAGACCCTCTGAATCGTGTATGCTGACATCTCTATTAAATAAGAAATACTGTCTTACCCACTGAATACAAAACTTCTTACAATACTTCACCAAATAAGTTCAGATCGACCATTGCACCTGTCAAGTACTTTTGTTTTACACCGCCGTTTGCTGAGCACCGACAGTATATGCCAGCACCGTGCCAGATACGAGAGACGGAAGGACACGTGCTCCTGGCTTCAAGGGTTGCAGTCTACCAAGGAAGACATAATATAACAAGTATTTTTAATAAAGCATGTGCAATAGGAGATGTCTTCATTAGGCAAATGGGGGTATATGTTAAGGACTTATTGACCTTCTTTTGTCAAGGAGTTGCAAAGAATGAACAAACATTTTCCAGGATGTTATAGATAGAAGAAACAGTACCAGCAAAGGGAGAAAGACATCATATAACCTGGCAAATACAGGAAATTATACATCATTTTAATGTGGTTGGTAGTGAGCATAAAGAAGGGTTAAGACTCTTCCTTATCTGGAGCAGAGACTGAAGTGAAGTGAAAGTCGCTCAGTACTGTCTGACTCTTTGTGATCCCATGGACTATAGAGTCCATGGAAATTCTCCAGGCCAGAATAGAGTGCATAGCCTTTCCCTTCTCCAGGGGATCTTCCCGACCCAGGAATTGAACCCAGGTCTCCTGCATTGCAGGCAGATTCTTTACCAGCTGAGCCACAGGGCAACCCAAGAATAGTTGAGTGGGTAGCCTATCCCTTCTCCAGTGGATCTTCCTGACCCAAGAATTGAACCGGGGTCTCCTGCATTGCAGGCGGATTGTTTACCAACTGAGCTATCAGAGAAGCCCAATGGATCTCAAAGGGGACAATTATTAAACAAGATTATATGTTAATATATGCTTTTTGACTCAGAGTGTTTTGAGAGGGGGATTATTCTTCGTGTGGCATTTTTTTCCACTAAGTGGAAAACATTCTTTAAAGGAACTTCTTAAAACAGAAAGCATAGTCAATAAATGCAAGATACAAAGATTTTCATGAAGCAGTTTGAAAATAAGTGATCTGTGACATATATTAAAAGACTTCCAACAACTGTAACCACATAAAAAAGTAAAACAGCAAATCTACAACAGGTACAAATTATATACATTTATTTTTTAATAATTTTAAATAACACTCTTGTATAAATTCTTTCTTATATTCAAATCATACACAAATTTAGAAATGCATCATGAAGCCTAGTACAGCATATGTATGAGACATGTTTTTAAGATGTGTGTTAGAATTTTAGTGACAAAATACGATTTTATTGTTTCAGAAACACTCCCAGTTGCTTGGGCGGAAATTTAACGTATTGCAGAGTGCTTGTGCCTAGCATGAAGACGCCGCTTTACATCGGTCGGCTCTCAGGCTGGCTCAGACCTCAGGCCTGGCCTCACGTTCTAGGGCTGCTGGTGCAGTTACTGCAGATGCAGGATAAGAAAGGTTCCCAACGGCCTTTGAAAAAGCATCCTTTGACCACTGATCTTCTGTGATCCATAGCCTTTTTAGTTCACGTGGTATCATTTGATTTCTTCAGGTGAATCACTGTGTTCTTCCTGCTGCTTTCCTGGCATCGTCGCTGGCTCAAGGTGGAAGGGAAAACTTAACGCTAACCTTCTGTCACTGCCCTGCACACACCAAACCCGTGTCAGCTCCCAAACTCCTATCAAGACGATCGTAACAGACCAAAGGCTCTTCATCGACGAGGCCAGAGATGCTTCCTTTGCTCTAATGGGTTACCTTGGGTTGCTTTTTACTTTTCGGAAATTTTTGTGGGAGCTTTCTTTCCTTGTGATCTATAAATTCAACTCCTTCCCACATACCTCAAAATATAAGAACCAGGGAATGTTCATAATCAGAGGTGCTATGTTGACTGTATGTCCTACAAAAAAATACAGGACCAAAGTGAATGATTTACTAACACAGTCCAAACTAGGGCCGTCAGCAGGAAGGACTGTCGCTTCCGCTCTCTGGCTCCAGAAGAGCACAAGAAGGGCTGCACGTCCCCCGGGCACTCAGCTGGCCACAGTGAGCTGGAGGGTCAGTGGGTGCGGCTTTAACAGTCACAGTCTCCCGGGAACACTGGGGCTAGACAGCAGACACACAGTGATGCTGCCACAAATCCTCTCCCCACCAAGCCCCTCCTCCCATTCCGTGTCGGCTCTGTTCTCTCTTAAAATCCAGGGATCCCTAAGAGTAACACATTAAGTCCACAGGACCTTAGTATAAATGAGGTTTAGTTTTTATCATCATTTTTCTCTGTAACCAGAGAAATTCTATTAGTAAGACACCTCTGGGAGCTAGAGGACGGAGGTAGGGAGGGGGAGTGAAGGACAGACACACTTCACAACACTACCCAGGACATCTGACTGTCAGAAATGCATGAGGGCTTACTACAGTGAGCTAGTGAAGACTAAGCTAGCATCCAATAGCAGTATCTGTCACTCATCAATTAGATTCACACCAGTCTTACCTCATTTGGAAATAAACACATCCCTAACTCTTAGGCCCTATTAGTCTTTCTAAAGGACGTATGGGATCCTGGTGCTAAACACCCCACTACGTGGGGATCATGCTTTTAGAGGAATGACTGATGTGTAACGCATTCCATGCCAGGCTCCTAGTCTGATTTTGGTGGTAGATCACTTCATGATGGATTTCTACTTCAGAGCAAAATTACCTCCACCAGCAGAAGCACAGAACACTGAAGAATATTATTTAAAAGAGATTTTAAGACCTTAATTTTTTTCCACCAGGATAAATTGAGAACATGACCTAGGCCCTGTTCATAAATATTTAAAGATAAACGTTCTTTGTGATTCAATTTTTCCAGTTCCTTTTAACGTCTGTTTCAAGAAATGTCTACATAGCCAGAATCTGGACTGTTCAGCTTTGGCTCTTAGACCCCAACAAACTCTTTCTTTCTTTATTGTGTTAACTTCTGTTGAACAAAATTCCCACTATCTCCAACCCCTGGCTTTGAGGGCGTGGCAATCTGGGGAAAGGCGTGTGTCACGTGACACAGTTCCGCTGAACGGTCTGTGCGCACACGTGGCGGCTGCGGGAAGTCGGGCTTTCTCTCCCTGCCTAGAAAGATGTTTCCTTTTAGGAAGCACAGACTGGTATTTTTATTTTCTCATCACCAACACTGGCTTCAGAGAGTAATCCTCCTGTGCTTTTTCTGCAAAGTCCTTCGTGGCTATATAGCCCTGGATCGCTCCTTGTATTCACAAAAATCAGAAATGTTCACAGATGGGATTCCTCCTCCCAGCCTTCCAATGTCTGCGGCTGGGTCATTTCTGCACAAGCATACAACTGAAAAAAAACATGTGCTTCTGAGTTAGGAGTCCTGATTTCAAGCCAAATGATATATGGTGTAGCCTTGAACAAGACATTTAACCTCACCCATAAACTGGGAACAACAATGACTTCCTCAGAGGCCTGTGGTGAGGAACCAAGGACACACGTATAGAAAGATGCCTTGCAAACTGTAAAGGGCTACAGAAACATTATCTGATTTTAATGTAATGTCTGCTTTCATGAGCAATGGCCAGATATCCAGAGCCTCTCCAGTTACTAGAAGTAGATTATCTGCCTGTACATCCTCCGGAGCATCATCTGCAACTGCAGAGGGATGACCAAATTCCAGGTTTTTCTCTGGAGAAGTTAGGCAGGGTAATCAACTTGGCAGGGTTTCCTAGGTCTAATTTTTGCTTTATTTTCCCTAACCACTTGACAGTTTGTTCTTCCTCCTAATAAATATCTATATTTGACTTCTGGCTGTTTTTCCTGGCTTAGTTTAATTTACAATCTGTCAATATCATAATTAGAGGAAAGCAAAGGTAGAGATGGCCTCGAAGAAAAAACTGCATCTAAATGCAATGATTAACTATACCCACTCAACTACAGAGCTACCCTCTAACCAGACAAGAAGATACAAGAACTACAGCACTGCAGAGAGATGGTACATGCCCCATGGCATGTGAGTGACAGGCTACAGTCAAATGCAGGAAGTATTTGGGGGTGGGAAGAGAATATAAATATTTCACAGGGGATCCCAAGTGATGTGATGGCTTTTCTTTTGGAGCTAAAATATTTCTTCCTTTGGAAGACTATTTTTTACTTTAAAAACAAATTTTAACAAGCATGTGTTCTACTTTAATCTATGTCAAATATATAGAAGCTAATGTCTAAACAGGTGAGTAGTTTGGAGAACCCAGCCTTGTGTCCCAGCTTAACAATCATTGTCTTCAAAATCTATTGCTTGAATCTATAGGAAGTCAAAGACCATAAAACTCTACTTTTAGACTGAAAAAGGGAAAAATTAGAAACATCCAACCTCTTATAAATTTCAACAATGTCCAAAGAGGGACTAAAAATGACTGATGCTCACCAGAGTCCCAGCTCTAGCAATATTGCCATCTATTTTACAGTATTTTAACCCCATATTTTCTTTTTACAATGCCATTAACTGCTATACAAATAAATTCTAGATGATAAAATAAGACATGATTTTTTTTTTTTACAAATAGATACAAATACAATGCTGACCAGATATTCTAGATTAACTATATACACCTTATTTCTCTAGAGGCAGGAATATTCCTTATTTTTAAACAATGTATCATTTACACTGAGGCCCCAAGGAGAATCATTAGCTTTCTGCTTTCCCAGACACTGCCTTCCTCTCTCTCCCATCAGAAGCTTATCCTGTGCTTTAATCTTATCACTGAGCAAAAACTCTGAAAGAAAAATCAAACCCTTCTAAAGATCTCCTTGGGACTTTACTGCCCCATTATAGAAACAATCAGGATAGTGTATCATGACACAGCCCAAATATCAGCTTTTCCTCAAGGACGCCTTCTAGTAAAACGAGCATCCTTCCTGGCCTTCCTTCATCAGGAATGGGGGTAAAGTCTTCCGGCAGTCCTTTCCCCCTCCACATCCATCATCCTGTTTCCACTGATGGTGAACATTCCCCCAGGAATCTATTCGGAGGTCAAAGTGGATTGGGGCTGCTCTGAGAGGCTCAGCCTTCTATCCTCCCACGTGATTTGGTACAAAAATATACTTTACTTCAAGTCCTTACTGTCAGTGACTGCTTCGGATCTTCACGGGAAAACTAAGAGGAACAGGCTGAGCACATTACAAATCTGTACCTGAAAACTTGCGATGCATACATGCCTTTGCTTTCTCATCTCAGCGGCTCTCCCCGGGCTGTGGCCCAGAGAACACCGCTGCCTTAGGGCGCACCGTGGCCCTAAGACCCAGAGGACAGCTCCGGCGGCTCCTCAGGCTTTATAGTTATGCATGGGTGTCGTCAGGGTCAGCTGCCCGTTGGGGGCCACTTCGTTGCCATCATCTTCCAACAATCCTGACACGTCTGCATTGGGAATGCTGTCGTGGTAGCTGCTGAAACTGATATTGTCTTCTTTCAGCTCAATGGTCCAGAAGGGGGCGTTGAGTTTCCGGTTTTGGTACTCCCGGTACATATATACAGCCCCCACAAACCCCATGAGCAGCACCACCACAATGATGATGACTGTCAAAATGATGATGTTAAACTGGGTCCACGATACGTCAGCTAAGGCTGAAGTGCTGTTTTCAGCAGAGCTTACTGAAAAGACAGTCTGCGGGGTTGTAGGGGTAAAGGTACTATTTATAACAGGGGTGGGCACTGATGTGGTCAAAGAGGCATTGGAAACCAAAATGGTAGAACCTTCAGGTGTTGGAACAATAACTTCTGAAAATAAAAACAGAGAATGAAATGTAAAAGACAAAATATCTTGTTTTAAGAAACAATAAAAGAATACACATGGGAGTGGAAATTGACATGGGATGTTGACATGATACTCTGCTTTAAAGTAATGCAAGTTAAAAAATAATTTTTAAAGAAATATAGTGGAAAGAATCAGGGCCTAGAAAACTAGATTATTACATCCATGGCTGTTATCCGAAATGTATATAATATCCATACTAAAATCTTAGGGAAAATTCTAACGTTGGAGTTTTCCATCCTCCTGTACTCTTGAATAGATTCATATGAATCCCTGAAAAGGTAGTAAGTATATCACTACTGACTTCTAAATCACTTTGTTAAAAGTGAAAGGGATAGCTAATACTCGTTTGAATTAAAATAAGTTCAGCATGTCTGATGGCACTTCATAAAGGTAAAATTCTCTTTAATGGGGGCAAAAACAAAATAGGAAAAATTGCATTTCTAGTTGCTTCTGAAAAACACAATTTAAATGGCCATAGTTCACATCAGCTGAGAGAGAAAACAGCCATTGCCAGCATAGTGATTTTTCCTTTATATAGATTATAGTTGTTTTACAACTAAGGTACTATACTTTGTACTTTCAATGCAGCATAGCTCAGTGGAGATACCAAAGGCTTTGGGATCAAGGAGAACTGTGTAGCAATAAATAAGTCAGTCAATCTTAAAACTGAGACTCCTCACCTATAAAATGGGAATAATGATATCTATTTTACGGAGTCCTTGGGAAGGATTAAATTAAGATTAACTTAAAGTATATAACATTATTACATTTAATGTTCATAGTGCTTGGCACATAATAGGCACTCAATAAAATGATTCCTATTATCATTACAATTCATCACCACAGTTAGGCACATCAATCTACCCTAAAAAGAGGCATGCTTTACATTCCCTAATAGCTAATAAGAAAAGTCATCATAGCCCGGTCAGCTAGATACAGACAAGGTATATGCCTCCAGTGGGAAAGAGAATTGAGTGACAGGTTCTCTGGACTAGGGATAGGGTTCAATCTGAGTTTTTTATCCTTGATCACAGCAGAATAAAGATATCAAGAAAATGGCAGAAGACTAACTCTTGCCACAGGGCAACTGTATCAGCCCAGCATCTATCAGAATATCAAAGAACAGTTTATAGAAGAGCATGGTCTGATCTCTATGACCCAAGAAAGTCTGAATACCCCCAACTCATCCTGAATTTCCAATCATTAATTTTTATCTGAACCCTTACTGAACTTCCCTGTAAGAAACATTTTGCTACATGAGTAACTTTTTTCTTTCAAAAATGAAGGAATATTTTTACTATTTCCTCCATCACATGGGAAAAGTTAGGACAGAAGCTGGAATAAATTCTTATTTCTCAGCTAACTTCTAGCCAGGTTATAGGTTTCTACTTAAAAAGATCTTTGATGATCACTGGAAGTGATGAGAATACAGGAAGCAAAAGATAAAAGAAATGACAGGACTTTAAAATTATTGAAATAAAAATAGATGAAGAGAAGATGTGAGAACACTGCAATGACTTCATCACGGTCCTCAAATTTCTGGAGTTGATTCTGGAGTCTGAGCAGAGCAGCAGGAATAGAAGGGGATCTCTTTGGGCAAATCTCTATGAAAATCTATTTCCCGAAAAAACTTCTCTGGTGGGACTTTACAAAGCTAAAAGTAGCTGTCCTAAAATTTTCATTGCTAGGTTAAGGTATTAAATTTACACCCTTAGGTGAAGTTTTACCTTTCTTGATGCAATTTCCCTCGAGGTCGCGGTCGTAACCCTGTAGGCAGTTTTCACACCAAAACCCAGTGGTATTGTGGAGGCAGCCGATGCACTCCCCACTCTCGGGCTTACAAATCTTTGGAGTCTTAACTGGGTCCACGTGGCCATGGCACCGGCACTCCACACAGATACTGTCAGAATTGTAGTAGCCACTGTTACATTCATTGCAGTTCTGGCCTGTGTAACCATCCTTACACTGGATGCATTCGGGTTCCGATTCACCCAACTCTAAAAGAGAGAGAACACCAACATGCTTCAGTACAATTTCAAGTTGCAATTCAAAATGCAAAACTACTACTAATCCCCCCCCCAAAAAAAAACCCAAAACATTTTACACCCCCTCACTATTATCTCCTCTCAAACTTAAGAAACACATGGAATTCAAACTAACAATTTACACCTTATTTATTAATTGTCCAGAAAACCTATTTAGGTAGAGAACAAAAGAAGTATGCTTATCTAAAGAATCTGAGTAATTGAGATGGAGAGGCACTCATAATTCTTTTATTCCTTCCTCTTTAATCATGTAAGACAGGATAAAACACAGTTTTAACAACAACTTCCTCATCCCTCCTTTGTGTCTAATTCCACAAATGCATTTACTGCAGACCTTTACTGTTTTTATAACTCCCTTTCACCTACAGCATCTAGAACTTTCTACCTACTGATCACTGACTCACTGATTTTTCCTCTAAAAATGACTATTTAGAGAAAGGCCTTACTTATGATACAACTGCCTGTAGATGTCACTGCTGAACAAGGGCAGCGAAGACATTCTTTAGAGGCATCAGGACTCTGATAAAATCCTTCTGTGCATTCTTCACAGTGATCCCCTTTGCTGTTATCCTGGCAATTTAAACAAGCACCTAAAAGAAGCAAATCATTTTAAGAAGTTAAAGATTTACTCCAAAAGCACAGTAACTTTAAATAAATTATAAGTACCTACAACCAAAAAACCTTAAGAGGAAACCAGGAAAAGTCACCCAACACAGGTTGCAAAGTTCAGTCCCCACCCCATCTTACTTCCACACTGAACAGGGCTACAGTTCTGGTCCCCTACAAGACTGTAAACTCTTTAGGGAAAGGCTGGGTACATGACTAGAGTTGTAATAAGCCCTTGTTGATTGACTGACTACATACCGAAAGCAGGCCAACAATGTGCAAAGAAAAAAAAAAAAAAAAAACCTAAAGATCTATTAAAAGAAGAACAGATAAACTGTTATTTTCTCGGTTGGGATTCTGTAGCTAAATAAGTAAACTAGGCCTGTATGTATGAACACACATAAATCCTAAAAAAGTTGCTTGAAAAAAACCAAACTGCAGAATAATACATAAAAAGGGAGAGTGCTTAATTATTTTGTACAAATTAATTGATTTAAAAAATTTGGGGGGAAAATTTTATACAAATTAAGTGATTTAAAAAATTATCATATGTGAAATAGATCGTCAGTCCAGGTTCGATGCATGAGACAGGGTGCTCAGGGCTGGTGCACTGGGATGACCCAGAGGGATGGGATGGGGAGGGAGGTGGGAGGCGGGACTCAGGATGGGAGTCACATGTCCGCCCGTGGCTGATTCATGTCAATGTATGGCAAAAACCACCACAATACTGTAAAGTAATTAGCCTCCAATTAAAATAAAAAAAATAAAATAAAACAAAAATGTATAAAATAACCTAAGTCCAAAATAAACCAATAACTTCACCCTCCACAGGAAGAACCTCAGAGCATATGAACTATAATCACTCCTCCCTTGACCTAAATATATGAAAATAGTATATATTAATTCTATCTTTATTCTTCACAATTCCTTCTTATGCCTCGAGTTTTCTTAGTTGCGTTTGTCTAAAATATCCATATTACCCTCATTTAAAAGAGTGATTTATGCTTTGTAATTAATTCTATGTTCAGAGATTATTCCTCTCAACTCAAAAAACATTTTATTCCTCTGCAAAAAAAAATAAAAAATAAAAATTTTTTTGGCCATACTGCAAGGAATGTGGGATCTTCGCTCCCCAACCAGGGGTCAGACCTGCACCCCCTGAACCGGAAGCAGCGAGTCTGGAGTCTCAACCACTGCACTGCCAGGGAAGGCCCTTGGCTGACTGACGGAAGTAAAATTTAAAAGCCACACTAAACAGTACTAAGCAAACGGATACACAGTACCCTAGGCAGAGGGATACATTCAAATGCAATAAAAACTGACTGTAAACTGAGAGGGTATAGGCAAGTTTTATGCTTTGTTTATCTCTGTGGAGGGAGGGAAGAAAACAAGAGTAGGGAAGAAAGCAAAGAGAAGGACTCCAACTCTATTTGAAATTTTCTATTCAGCAAAATACCAAAATGTTAATAATTCTCTAGGTGTGGGTACATGAGTATTTGTTATATTATTCTCTATATGGCTTTATATTTTAAAATTTAAAATAAAAATGCAAACAATAATGAAATGAAAAGGAAGGAGGCAAGCAAAATTCTGTGTGTCTTAATAATACCCTTTGGTCCCCTATTAGGTAGGACATTAGACGGGCATTGAAGAAGCATAATGTCTGCAAACAGGGAACGAAACCATGTAGTATAATTTACATTCAAAGAGACACTCAGAACTACTATCACAGAAATGAGTAAACTCTATATAGAAATCTAGGAAGACAAAAAAGGGTTTACATGCTAACTACAGTTCAATGCTAAAACCATCATAAATAATTTTATTTGATTCCTCTTCCTTACTAGAGAAATATTTACAAAAAAGAAGAAACAGAATGAGATTGTGTAATAAAATGATCTGACAACTGGAATAAGATTTGAAAAACTACAAGAATGATTAATATACATACAATTATTAACACACATGTCAAATCTCAATACTTAAGTGATTACAGAAAAGTTCTTTGAAACTTCATGAACTTATTTAGAAAGACATTTAAAAAAATTTGTATATGAACACTTAACTCTTAAATCACATTTGCATGTAAATATCACTTTCAATCATATAATTTTTAAGGTCTAATACTGCCAATGATATATTTCATATATAAAACAAAATAGTATATCCACATATAGTGATGAACAGTTTAAGTACTGATTTCTTCCCAGATCCTATTACATCCTGATCTCTCTTTAGCTATGTATCTTCGTGACAATAAAAATAGCTGAAAAAATACATACTAGGAAACTGTAGATTCTTGTTGCAAAAATAAAATAATATTAAAGGTCAAAGTGTTCTGCAGTTGGAAAATACAAAACTTGCTTTACATACAAAATCTGTCTACCTGCTCTCCCCATATTAAAAATGTTCAGTGGAAATAATTATATATATATATATAATATTTTGCTCCTATGTTATTGGACCTACATGCTTATTATTTTGGGACTTTCTACTATTCTAGAAAAGACCCAAAGCATCTGTCTTTCTGCTTATCACAATACAGTTTCACTCTCCTAAACCATTTATTTTAGAGCATTTTACATTTTCTCCAGGAAAATTTTTTATTTTGATTTGTTTTATGCCATAAGCTGCAATGAGAAGTCAATAAGAAAAAAATAACTCTACATGGTTAGTATGTTATCTCAAAAGTAAGGATGAAAACAAATATAACAATAGAATTCATTGGTTTTTAGAAACTCATCACTCTATATTGTTTAAAAATAACAAGCATCTGGAACACAGCTATAGAAAAACAAAATTAATAAGGACAGATCAAATATAAACACACCAGAATGCTCACTATAGATGTGAGGGGTGGCTGTCATGTAAGTGTTTTTTCCCCTGTAACTTCCAAATGGTTTCTAGTATGCATTTATCACTATTATTTTTACTATCTTAAATTTTTCTGGTAATAAAATTAATACATTGTAAAGTATATCACATGCATATTGTAAAATATTTTAAGAACTCAGTTCAGTTCAGTCGCTCAGTCGTGTCCAACTCTTTGACCCCATGGACCGCAGCACGCCAGGCCTCCCTGTCCATCAGCAGCTCCCAGAGCCTGCTCACACTCAACTGCATCGAGTCGGTGACGCCACCCAGCCCTCTCAGCCTCTGTCGGCCCCTTCTCCTCCCGCCTTCAGTCTTTCCCCAAATCAGGGTCTTTTCCAATGAGTCAGCTCTTCACATCAGGTGTCCAAAGTACTGGAGCTTCAGATTCACCATCAGTCCTTCCAATGAATATTCAGGACTGATCTCCTTTAGGATGGACTGGTTGGATCTCCTTGCAGTCCAAGGGACTCTCAAGAGTCTTCTCCAACACCACAGTTCAAAAGCATCAATTCTTCGGCACTCAAATTTCTTTATGATCCAACTCTCACATCCATACATTGCTACTGGAAAAACCATGGCTTTGACTAGACGGACCTTTGTTGGCAAAGTAATGTCTCTGCTTTTTAATACACTGTCTAGGTTGGTCATAGCTTTTCTTCCAAGGAGCAAGCGTCTTTTAATTTCATGGCTGCAGTCACCATCTGCAGTGATTTTGGAGCTGAGAAAAATAAAGTCTGTCACTGTTTCCATTGTTTCTCCATCTATTTGTCATGAAGTGATGAGACTGGGTGCCGTGATCTTCGTTTTTTGAATGCTGAGTTTTAGGCCAGCTTTTTTACTCTCCTCTTTCACTTTCACCAAGAGGCTCTTTAGTTCCTCTTTGCTTTCTGTCATAAGGGTGGTGTCATCTGTATATCTGAGGTTACTGGTATTTCTCCTGGCAATTTTGATTCCAGCTTGTGCTTCATCCAGCCTGGCATTTTTCATGATGTACTCTGCATATGTTAAATAAACAGCCTTGACGTACAGCCTTTCCCAATTTGGAATCAGTCCATTGTTCCATGTCCAGTTCTAACTTGCTTCTTGACCTGGATACACATTTCTCAGGAGACAGGTAAGGCGGTCTGGTATTCCCATCTCTTGAATAATTTTCCCATCTCTTGAAGAAGTTTGTTGTGATCCACACAGTCAAAGACTTAAGCGTGCAACTTAAAAAACATTTCATGTACAAAATTAAAGACTGATTTTTATAATAAAAATAAAGATAACTTTAAAATCCATTTACAGTAGGAACTAATAATATGAATCTGCTTTTCTACCAGCTTACAAATCCTCTTTGGGAGATAACATAGCATAAGAAAAACGGTATGTGTTTATCATTATCATGTATTTAATGTCAGATATGAGTTCTATGCTCAGCTGAACCTCTTCAACAAAGAGCTTCTCTGAGTGAAATTGAAAGTTTCTCAGTTGTGTCCAACTCTTTGTGACCCCATGGACTATACAGTTCATGGACTTCTCCAGGCCAGAACACTGGAGTGGGTAGCTGTTTCCTTCTCCAGGGGATCTTCCCAACCAAGGGATCAAACCCAGGTCTCTTGCATTGCGGGTGGATTCTTTCCCAGCTGAGCCACCAGGGAAGCCCAAGAATATTGGAGTGGGTAGCCTATCCCTTCTCCAGGGGATCTTCTCGACCCAGGTATTGAACCAGGGTCTCCTGCATTGCGGGTGGATTCTTTACCAGATGAGCTACCAGGGAAGCTTCTCTGAGTGACCTTCAGCAAACAGCTTCTCTGAGTTTCACTTTTTTAATCTGTCAAATGGAATGAAAACTCCCTGCCCAATGATTTAATATAATGTAAATATTTTGGAGGATGAAAAACTACTCCTTAGGATGTAGTGTTTTCTCTTTAAGCTTCAAATTCTTCATCTATAAATTAGGAAAGTTGAACCGGATGAGATCTAAATTCCTTTTAAAACCTGAAATTTGAGAATCTTTCAATTATGATAAATTATATACTATGAGAATTAGCTGAAGTGTAACTTTGTTCATTATGCTTTGCCTGGAACCTCCAAAATATAACAATACTGTATTAAAATTCACATTTTCTTTGCTGAAAGATGGCCAAAGGAGCAAAAATAAATAAATAAATAAAAGGAATGAGTGTCTCCTGAAGATGATCTCATGCTCCTTGGCTAAGCATCAAAAAAGTCTGGTGGGGGTAACCAAGAAAATAACTGGTCAAAGAAAAGAATGTAGGAACCCTTTCCAACCAAATTCAGTGACAAAGCTTTGAAAACATAAATCACCACCTGTAAAAAGCCTTTTCTTTCTTTATTTCACTATCTCTAGTTCACATATAACTTGTCAGAAATGCAGCAAGTTACTTTGCTATTTTTTAAAAAAACGCCTAATCTTCTCTACTGAGCAGAAGGCAAACTTTAACCTGTTAAACAGAAAGAAGGACAGCCTAGGCAAACAAGGCAGTGGGTAACACAATCACGATAAGGTCCGAGAGAAAGCCAGAGGCCAAGAAAATGCAGTTATGGAAGGCAGTTTGAATTTTATTCGAAGAGGGATGGGAAGCCTTTGGACGGTTTGAGCATGGGAATGACGTGATCCGGTTTTACATTTTTAAAAGATCATTCTGGTTGTTATGTGGAGACTGGACTGGTAGAGAGGACCTCAGAGGATCAGGACAAGAGAAGGGGCAGAATGATGAGATGAGAGACAGTGAAAACAGTTCAGAGAGGTGACAGTTGCTTAGACAAAGAGGACAGCAATGAAGGTCACGCTGAACGGCAGGCTGAACAGAACTTGCTGATGGATTGGATATTTACAATGTATGCGTTCATGCTAAGTCGCTTCAGTGGTGTTCACTGCTTTGTGACCCCATGGACTGAAGCTCTCCAGGCGCCTCTGTCCATTCTCCAGGTAAGAATACTGAAGTGGGTTTCCATGCCCTCCTCCAGGGGATCTTCCTGACTCAAGAGATTGAACCCACATCTCTTCTGTCTCCAGCACTGGTAAATAGGTTTTTTTTTTTTTTTTTTTACCACTAGTGCCACCTGGGAAGCCCTGGATATTTACAAAAAGAAAAAGCAAATGTGACTCGTGTGGTGCCAGTCACCAAAGGAAGAACACTAGGGGCAAAGTAGGCTTAGCTTATAGAGTCAAATAAAGAGTTGTTTTGGATGCGTTAGGGCTACGATGCCACACAGAGCGTTCAAGTGACGATGTCAAGTGCGCTGTTAGAGCTTTGAGAGTAGCGATCAAGGGAGAAATATAAATCTGGCAATCAGAACATTTGCAGATGGCATTTAAATTCAAAGGACTGAATGAGATCATGTAGGGAAAGTATAAATGCAGAAGACAAATGTGTCAAGACAAACCTCTGAGGCACTCCAGTGCTTATAGCTGAAAAGAAGAAGATCTAGCAGAACTGATCATGAAAAAAAGGGGGAAAAATGGGTGATATCCTCAAGTGAAGAAGGTCGCTGAGTAATGAAGGAGTGGTCAAGCCCGTCAAGCTGCTGAGGTCAAGGTATTCATCATGTGACACTGTGGATACACGAAGGCACCTTTAGTTCTCAAAAAGAAGCATATACTATGATAGCATAAGGGAAGTGAACGTCGCTCAGCTATGTCTGACTCTTTGCGACCCCATGGACTATACAGTCCATGGAATTCTCCAGGCCAGAATACTGGAGTGGGGAGCCTTTCCCTTCTCCAGGGGATCTTCCCAACCCAGGGATCAAACCCAGGTCTCCTGCGTTGCAGGCAGATTCTCTACCAGCTGAGCCACAAGGGAAGCCCATGTGAACATAAAGTTTTAGCTCAGAAACAACAGTCCACCCACCTCCATTTTAAGGGAAGTATGTGTTGAAGAAAGAACATCTATAAAAACACAGGAGAACATAAACAAGAAAAAAAAATCACCCGAAGAAATCTGTTATGAAGATTTTGAATACTTTCCCTTGAATCTCTCTTTTATATAGAGAAGTGTTGGGTTTTGCTTCTCAGACAGTCTAAATATATGGCACATGTAACTGTATATCTGCTTCTTTCACTCTCTCACGTTGTGTCCGACTCTTTGGGACCCCATGGACTGTGGCCCGCCAGGCTCCTCTGTCCATGGAATTCTCCAGGCACGAATACTGAGTGTGTTGCCATTTCCTTCTCCAGGGGGTCTTTCCAACCCAGGGACTGAACCCGAGTCTCCTGCATGACAAGCAGATTCTTTACCACTGAGCCACCTGGGAAGCCCATTTATTGTTGCTTGTAATGAGCCAGGCTCTGTATAAACATACTGCACTGAATCTTCATAACATACCATTAGGCAGTTACTGCTATATTCCAAATTCCTAAGTGAAAAGACTAAGTAATTAGTCCAAGGTAAGTCAAGATTTCATTTTCTGTGCTCGTATAGTGTACTGCCTAGATAACTTGATTTGCTTCATTTTCTGTTGTTAGAAGTAAAGTTGTCTAATTTCTTAGAATTATAACTGTCACTGTGGTGAACATCTTTGAACATAAAGTTTTTTATGAATTTTTAATTATTTCCTAAATATTGATTCTGGGAAAAAGAACTACTTGATCACGGAAGTATTTTTAAGACTTCGGATACATATTGCTTTCTAAAATATTTTCCTCAATATATTTTATCACAAAAAGGTCACTTTAAAAATCTAATTCAATCTAAAATATAAGGTTACACCTTATAGAGATGTATAAATTGAGATGAGGGACGTGGTGGGAGTAAGGACTGTGAAAACGCAGTAAGTGGCCACCAGAGGGCAATCATGTGCACCACCACACTGTCTGGGGAAAAAAGTCTTCAAAATTTGAGACAAAAGGAAAGACTGATTTTCTATTAAACTGGCAGTGTCATATGGAGTATCTATACTCTTTCATGTTAGAGTTTTATTATACTTCCAAACAGAGACATCATTTATTTCTTATTACTGGCCTTTAGAAATCATAACTATGAAAAGAATTTCTTTTGCCTTAAATTATCTCCTGAGCAGAACCAGGTTGGGATTTACGTGACATTTAAGAGAGCTACCTCACTGCCACGAGGAAAATCAGAAATGAGAACCAGCAGTGTAGACCACTTCCTGGTACCACAAATGAACTAGGGAGCAATTTAAATCAACTCAACATGATGAGGCGCTTCTGTCATCCAGGACTGAAACTCATCTTTCCTCCGTAAGTTTTCCCATTAATTTGTTCATTCATCCAACAAAAAGTTATTGTAAATGCTTACTATGGACTAATTTCCAAGCTAAATGTGTAAAATGGTGAACAAAACTGGTATGAAACTTACAGTGTAGTGAACAAACCATATACGACTCAGTCACAAATAAATACATTATCACAAACTGTGATACGTGCTGTGAAAAAACACAAATGTATATCAGCGTGTATAACTGGGAAAATTGTCATTAAGCTTGGAGCATAAACTGCTTTCTAGTGAAAGTAACATTTAACTGAAGGCCTGAAGGAAGGATACAGTTTAATAAGGCAACGAGGCCAGGAGTGGAGGTACAGGTTTATTAGAAAGACCATTCCAGGCAGAGGAAAGATTATATGCGAGAACCTTGGGACAGGGGAACATAACATATTTTAGAAATAGAAGCCAGTGTGACTGGATCACGAACAGGAAAGAAAAAGAATAGCACAAGCTAGAACTGGCAAGTAGGCAAGGACTAGATCGTGTAATCGAAAAAATTAACACAATTTCTTCTAAATCAATTCGTTTCTCCATAGACTAGAGGATTAGAATGAAGAATAAGATTTCAACACAGATTTTTTTTTCCCAGAGTACTTTCTGTTCAAATATTCCGCTACCTTAATCTCATAAAAACATTTGTTACTCGTCAGACTAGTCTGTTCTGATTTTTGTTGTTGGGGGAAAAAAGATTTCCAAAGAAGCATCTCTAATCCTTACATTTAGGAAAACTGACGACCAGAGAAGTTAATTGTTTCTAGTTTTTAACAGTTGAACTAAGTTTGCCTAGACACGGTTTTCTTTGCTCCTATACTGCCTAGGGTTTGCTGAGTTGTTTGAATCTGTGAGTTGGTCTCTTTCATTAATTTGGAAAACTCTTGGCCATTATCTTTTCAGATTCGCTTCTGACTGGGACAGACTCGCTTCTGTCCCAGTATCTCTCTCCTTTCTTTCTGAGCCTTCAAGTACACTTATGTGAGACCTTCTGGCAGTCTCCCATATGTCTTTTCCGCTCTGCTCTTTCCTTTGCATTTTTTCTCTCTATGCTGCGGTTTGGATATTTCAAACTGAACTGTATTTGAATCTACTAACCTTGTCTTCACTGTATATAACAGTATATAACCTTGTCTTCACAGTACATACTGTAGACTGCTATTAGGTCCATGCAATAAGGTATTAATTTCAGATGTTGTATTTTTCAATTCTAGATTGTTCTTTTGATTATTTTTTTTACTCCAAATCTCTTGAAATTTTGTCTCTTTTCACCTATTTTGTCTGTTTTCTCCTCTATTTTCTTAAAATATTAACTTTAGTTATTCTAAATCCATTTCAGGATAACTCTAATACCTGGGTCATCTGTGGATCTGCTTCCATTGCTTTTCTCTTTATTATTGGCCACAATTTCCTACCTCAGAATTGTTCTGTTTTAGTTGCCAGACACAGTGCACAAAAGAACCACAGATGACTCCTCTTTTCCTGTTCGGCAGATGTAATGAGAGGACCACCCTAATTCAATCAGAAATTGAGATAGGCTGAGGACGAACGGCAATTTTAGTATGAGTCAGTTCACTTATGGCTCATCACTACTTCTTGGGCACAGCCTTCTAAGGCTTTGGATTGAGAACCCAGCAGGTATGTGTCTCCTCAGCCCTGAAAGACTGCAACAGATCCAGAATGTGAGTAATGGATGTGAACCTAAATCCCATGCAATCCACCTTTTGAATCTGGCAATGTCTTCAGAGAGATGGTCATATGTTGTAGCGGGCCCTTTCTTTCTAAAAAGATTTTGTCTCCCAAGCACCATAAGACTGAGGAATTTCTTTCTACCTTTTGAGCCAGCCTTCCATCTCCTGCACAGTCATTTAATGTCCTGTGGGAAAACTGGCCTTGTATTTAGGGCTCCTCTAGTTTCTAATTCATAATGGAAGCCCCAAATGACTGCCAAAAGTTCTTCTTGTATCTTTCCTCAAGAAGAATCCTTTTACTTGGACCAAGCCCGCTCCTTAGTCTGTGCCCAGAATCAGCAAATGTCCTTGGAAGGAAAATGGCTGGTGAACATCAGCTTACTTAGGAAGAGTTCTACCCTTTCTGGAATTTTAGTTCCTATAGTTTTCATTGCATCCATGGATCGCCAACCAATATGATTTTATATATATATATAGTTGTAGAAGGAGTTTGGCTTGCTATGACCTATTACATCCTACTTAGAAGAGAAAGATCCTTATAAACTCTTTGGGAAGAATTAACTCAGAGAAGGACTTCAAAATGAAAAGAACAATGGACTAAGTACATAAAAAAGTACGGGAAGTGTACCTGTGAGGGCGTCACAAGTGGCAGACCGATTACTGCACTGGCAGGGCCAGCAGCCGTTCTTACTAAAGTCGTAATATCCATCTTGGCATCTATCACATGAAGAACCGGCGACACCCACTTTGCACTGACATTTCCCAGAGCTGCAAATAAAAGCAAAGACAATGAACAAAATAAATCAGTTTGAAGGTTTTGTTGCCTAACATCTCATCATAGATGATCTTAATGCAGAAATAGTGTCAGCTAGATTCTAGTTACTATACATACTGAGTGACTTTTATTTTGAATTATAAGTTGAGCAGCTTCATGGCTATATTAATTCAATTAGCATGGTAATAACACTAATTATTTCTGACAATTTAATCCTCTGCATTTGGGTAGTTTAGAATAAATGATAAAGGAACCATGGAGAGTTCAAGTGCCTGGCCCTTCAACATCTTTGGTTACTGAAAGCACTGGGGTATAGGACTGGCTCTGCAGCTACATCTCATTCCCAAACCATCCACAGTTGCCCCAGCATCCAAACTGCCCAATCTGGAGAAGAAAAACCACCCAGGTCTCACTCAGTCTAGCTTTTGGCTGAAAAATATAAAAATAAGGACTTTAATGAATGTGCTAGAAACTCAGTATGATTTTCTACTTTAGGCCAATGCTGTATTAACACAATTCTGGCAATTAACCGGAATTCACAACTAAGTGAATATGACTGTAATGAGGACCTCTATTCATTTCGGAATTAAACTCAAATAAACATGCTTGATTGTCAACTCCAAAAAAATGACTAAAAATCTAAAGTAAGAAAAATATTTTATTTAGTGTCCCATTTCTTCTTATTAACCTGTTTTCTTTTCTTAGATGCCCACTACATCAGTGATATCATCTCTCTCCAATCAGTGAAACTTAAACCTTTGTTTTAATTTTCAACTCTTCTCTCTCAACTCCATGTTCTTCCAATCACTCATTCAAATTCAACATCCCACCAGTTTTGGTCAGATTTTCTTCCAATTATCTCTTGTTATTTATTGTATAGTCATCTCTCTTAGAATATTTTTCCTCTTCTTCAACTCTTAAAAATTCTCCTATTTTCAGGTTGATCTTTTCCCGTGACTTTTCCCTGACTGGTCAACAGAGATCTTTTGGCCTCCTGACAGAACATTCTCTATACTGTACATTTTATTCCTAATTATGGATTTTTCTACATTCTTTCATATATGTAACTCTCGTTAGATTGTTAAAGGCCTAAAGCTAAGTCCGTATCATGCAGCTTTTTTTTAAGTTATCTTCAAGATGTCGAGTCGAACCCAACTGAGCCACTAACACTGTCAAGACAAGCGTGAGCAGAGGAATAGTGTGCTATAGCTGTCTTCATTTCACACATCTTACTCGGTAAGTTTGCAGTGTTCAGGGACCCAATCCTAGCCATCTTGCTATCTTCAGAGTCTAGTATAGTACCTTGCTTGTTGTAGACAATTAATATATGCTTGATAAATAAATGCTCAATAAACAAACTGAGTTTTAGAGTGAAGCACTGGGAGGGAAAAAGAAAGATGAAAAAGGCTGGCACTAATTACTAGGACTCTCAAAACAGCTAAAGTACTTTTCCCTTTTTTCCAACAGTGTGACTCTTCTTTACATGCTCATTCTGGACATCAAAGTTTTAGAATTCATATCAATAGAATTCTGGCACCAGTCATATTGGATGGGAGTCAATATAATGTAGAACAGCATCTCAATATAATTATTTTAGAGACTCAGCTCCTAATAATGAGCCCCTATGGGGATGTTCATTCTACTTCAGGAGCCCAAGCTAAAATTGTTAATACTTACACAGCTCTTACACATGTCAGTTAAAGTAATCCCCTACTGCTTCCCATACTCCTGTTTCTGTAATAAAAATAAAAGTTCTAAATTTGAACATTATTGGAACTTTGGGTCGAAATTTGCAGAATAGGACTAAACTTTCAGCTGTGTGGATTCTACTTGTAGTATACAAACCTGAGATTTTTTTTTTTTTTTTAATTGAGACATGCCTCTCTGTTTATCAGCATGCCCTGGGCTAAATAACGAAGCTTTTGCCTTCTGTCCTAAAAAATCTATTTTGAGCAGTTATAGTTGAAATTCACTTCTCTCTCCCACTTAACCCATGGTTCTTTGCAATATCCCAGGGTATGCCAAAAAAAAAATAGTTCTACATGGTATATTTTTAGGGCTTTACTCAAAGCCAGTCAAGAAAGGAAAGAAAGCCATGCTTATGTAAATAATAAATACTTAACATATCTTAAAGCCTTATAACCTGAGAAGTTACCAATCAAACTCTGTATTTCTATCTTAAAGCTGCCTATATATTGGGTTATGCAATTTCCTGACTAACAATTTTACAGAAAATGTAAAATGGAAACATCTGAAAGAAGTGATAATGATGATAAAAACAGTAAGTAATCATTTATTTAGGGCCTATGTCAATAAATACATATTCTTTCTAATCTTCAAAGTAACTCTACAAGGTAGTGGTCATAACTCTCATTTTACTACTGAGGGAATTCAAAGGGTTAAAGTTACTGTCCACACCTAATAAAGGCAGGTTTATTTATACAAACTCAGACTTTCCCACTATGCTACCTACCCTCTCCTCAGTTTAACTCTAAATTTGTACAATAAATTTGCCTGCCAAATAATCTGATACCCACTTGGGTATCAAGCTTCATTCTGTAGATTCCAAGCATCACAATTCACCATTTATTTAGGTTCTGACCCCAGTGAGCTGTTTCTGCCTTGCCCAGAATAAACCCATTCTCATTGCCAGTAAGTTTCAGATCTCCCTTAACAAATCTGAGAGTTTTTTCTGTTTGAAAACACTGCAGCCTAGCAAAGTCCCAAGGTTCTCAGAGACACAGCCCAGATTTTGATGTATTTGTTGTTATTCAGTCGCTCAGTCGTATCCGACTCTTTGTGACCCCATGAACTATAGCACATCATTCCCCATTCTTCACTATCTCCCGGAATTTGCTCAAACCCATGTCCATTGCGTCAGTGATACCATCAACCATCTCATCCTGTCACCCCCTTCTCCTCTTGCCCTCAATCTATCCCAGCATCAGGGTCTTTTCTAAGGAGTCAGCTCTTTCCATCAGGTAGCCAAAGTATTGGAACTTCAGCTTCAGCATCAGTCCTTCCAATGAATATTCATAGTTGATTTCCTTTAGGATGGACTGGTTGGATCTCCCTGCTGTCCAAGGGACTCTCAAGAGCCTTCTCCAGCACCACAGTTCGAAAGCATCAATTCTTTGGTGCTCAGCTTTCTTTATGGTCCAACTCTGACATCCATACATGACTAACGGAAAAACCATGGCTTTGACTACACAGACCTTTGTCAGCAAAGTAATGTCTCTGCTTTGCAACACACTATCTTGGTTTGTCATAGCTTTTCTTCCAAGGAGCAAGCATCTTTTAATTTCATGGCTGCAGCCAGAGTCCACAGTGATTTTAGTTAATCTTAATTGAAGTCTGTATCGATCATACTAGAGAAGATGATTATTCTTTTTAAAACTGCCACAGAAATTTACATTTCCAAGAATGTCTCTCAAGTAACTGTGAAAAAAAGAAAACAACTGGGGAAAAAACCCTACCTACATACATATATACAGTCTTACACAAGAATACCCTGAGGTACTTAAAGATCTAGCAAAGTAAACCTGTATTCATCAAATATGAAGTTCAGGATTATGACTCAACAAGAAGGAACCAGTCAACTGCTAAGTCTCACTATACTGTCAGAAAATTATAAAGGATATAATGTACCTTTTGGAGATTGGCTAACAATACTTCATTAGCCAGTTTCCAAGCCTTTAAAAATGTTAATCAAAATATGTTTACTCCCCATTTCTCTATAGATATTAGATTACTTGGTAAAGAGAAGGATAAACAGCTACTTAATGACAGTGTCTGCCCAATACACCGTCTCTAAGAAAAAGGTATTACCTTGGAATACCCAATCACCTAATAATATCTCATAAGCATAATATAGCCAATGTTCCCAAAGTAGTTGCTATTCCTATAAGTGAACTTTCCCTTCATAATTCTTCTGCTCTAGGCACTCAGAAGACTGATTTAAGCAGGCATCTTTCTCCCTGGAGAATATGCTCCTCAGTTCTTGACCTTTTTTTAAAAAAAGTGACTTTATGAATCTTGATAAGGCAATTGACTAGTCTAGATATCATGCCTCACTTTTCTTGGGTAGATTTTAAAACAAGAGAGGAGGTGCTTTTTTCTCTCTCTTTTTAAAAAATGAAGTAGGGAAATTTGGTTGTAAGCCTGCAACTAGTAGTGCCTTTCCATCATGTTACTCATGGCCCATGGCCAACTTCTGCATGTATAAGAATTAAATCACTCAGCAAATATAAAGCTTTCCCTGTATGACTTCTTTTATAGAATAAAGCCTTTACAACACCCCCTTTCATGGTCTCCCTCTGTTAAAGACTGTTGAAAGCTTTTTGAAGCAAAGGTCAATGATATAAATGCAATGAAATTTTGAAAAAAGCAAAAGCAAAAAAAAAAAAAGCCTGTTAATAGATCACTTATGCTTATCCACAGATTTAAAATGAAGGAAACAGACTCACATCTTCATATCTGGAGAATAAGGGCACAGAACTGGATTTTGAAAAGTTAGAAATCTACACTACTGACATCAACTAACCAAGAATTTAAGATGGAATTTCCTCATCTGGCATCACTTTTATAGACATGAGTTACTTGCTAGTAAAGAACTAATTGGGGTTTCTCAAGTGGTGCTAGTGGTAAAGAACCCACGGACCAAAGTAGGAGACGTAAGAGACATGGGTTTGAATCTTGGGTCAGGAAGATCCCCTGGAGGAGGAAATGGCAACCCAATCCAGTATTCTTGTCTGGAGAATTCCATGGACAGAGGCGCCTGGCAGGCTACAGTCCCCAGGGATGCAGAGTCAGACACGAGTAAAGCAACTTAGCACCACAGCACAAAGAACTAATGAAGAATGGATAGCTGTATCAGAAAGGTGAACATGGAATCATTCATAAAGGAAGCAGAAACACTGCAGAACTAAGTTATACTAAGTATTATTAAGTATATACTGTGCATTCTTAAATTATCCCAGACAGGATGATCAGATTTTCTTATGGTATCAGTGCTTAGCATAGATTTTCTCACATTCACAGGTGTGAACAACTATTATAAACACTGAAAAAAATCTCTCTCAAAATGTAAACAAAGAATGCATTTTCTGACATGAAGTGATTCATTTTTCAAAAGAAAATTCAAAGATGTATCATCTCAAGATATAGTACATATTTATGTCACACAAGTACTAGCCAAAATATCATTTTAAGGGTTCTGTTTTGTTTAAGAGGAGTGGGTGGAGAATCTTCAGAATTTCCATTATTTTACTAGGGTAGGAAGGGTGGGACACAGGAAGGGAGGTATCAGAGTCTATGGAAAATTCATAGCCTGAGGAGACACAGAGAGCTTGGTTCAAATTCCAGCTCTGCTAGTAACTAGCCACCACTGAGTACTTATTTCTGTCTTGGATTCAGTATTCTCATTTGTAAGATGAAGATAATTAGACCAACCTCTGTAGAGTTATTGTTAGGGTTAAAGATCACAGATGCAGGGTACTTAGCCCAGTGTTTGGCACATAATCAGTACTTAAAAAAATGAAAGAATGATGAAGATGAAGACAATGGGTCCTAAATCTTTAATTTTTTTCTGTGAATTGTAAAGAGAATCAGTGAGAATCTCGAGTAGGCAAAGACAGACAAGTTTATTTACTTTTAAAATTCTGTTAACAAACCTAGAAAAATGGCAAGACTTTATGGGGTAACTACTAGTTTGGAGCCAAAATGTGGCTCGGAAAAGAGAGAACATTATGAACACATGGTAGAAACGGTTTTTGGAAAGAAAATTTAAAAATTGAGAATCAGCAAAATCCTACATTAAGTGGGACCAAAGCCAGAGAGACCTGATATGCTTTGTTACCAGCCAGCTAAATTGATCTAATTTTTACTAAATTGCCAAATGTCTTGATGTTTTTTATATTATCGAAAACATTATCTGTTTTCTTCCTAAGATTTATAAGTTATAACTTACATGATGGCATACCTTTAGATACCACGTTATCAATAAACAGTTATAGAGTCACTATAAAGATATAGTTCTAATTAGGGAAAATTAATTTATGCAGAAGCCTTGCTTTTTCTCCTTCCTCCTTTTTCAAACAGCTTACATGTTGGCACTCTGACACGGAAAGAACAAGAAACAGAGACAGATAAATAATTAAATGTATTAATTTTCTTCTTCTGCCTCTTTCAGTAACTAAAAGCCACTTAGTTTAGAAAGAGACTTAAACTGTTAGCCAAAATAGAATCTGAAATTAAGAGAAAATTTCTTACTGTAAGCTCTCCCAATATATTAAAAGTAGTATTAAAGGGCAGCTCGTGAAAGTTTTTCTAACCAGAAGCAGCTTCCACATGGGAAAATAAACAAAACAAAAAGTTATTAACAATCCTTAATTTCATGTTCGAGTCATGGTTTGTAAAGGTAATAAAAAAACAGTTTCTCCTTTTTATGAAAGAAATTCAATAATTTGGAAAAAGAGCATTTGCATTTAGTGTTCCTGTGTCTTTCTACAATCATGGAAAAGACTATTATGCAATGACCAAAGCTTCTTTTCTGGAAGAAAGAAAAAAGATAGCTTTATTGTGGAAAACATTGGGCTATTATGCTAAACATTCCTTGTTTTTTTGAGGGCAAATAGTCTAAAATATGTTTAGAGGAAATTCATATTCAGGCAGAAATTCTTAATACTCAAAAAGGGCATTGCCTAAGTGTAAAAATATTTCTGATAGCTGATCTTACCAAAATCAAATTTAAAAGTTTATTTGAAAAGTCAGAAGTAAAACTTAATGGCAAAAAAAATAAAAGTATCATATTTCCAGAGCCACAACTTGGGAAAGCAAACTTAATCTAAGAAAGTTATTTCTTATTTCCTTCATTTTTTTAAAATGGAAGAAATACAGCCATAGGAATTCTCAAACCCACACAATCACTCCATTATTTGATAGAGATTTCTGCATTTCAAAAGCCATTTTGAAAAGGGAAAAAGCATGAAGTCCCAGTGCCATGTTCTTGAAAAGCTTATGCTTCTCACATATGTTAACATTTGTAGTCTCTTGTAACCATTGTAAAAGGTTTGCTTAGTAAAAGGACAATTATTAATACTTAGTTTGTATACACGCTGTGTTCTAAAAATTAACTTGTAGTTCTTAGAATTTAGAACTCATTTTCTCACAGAAATGACAGCAGAAGTGGTGGTTTAGTTTCCAGATGAGCAAACATAAACCTGTTTAACTTAAAATGTTGATATTAACAGTACTGAGGACCAAGTCCTTTATACATAACTAAGCCTTTGAATTCTGAACCCTCTAAGGAGTGGAGTGGTCAGGGGACAATATGAATCTTCATTCCTACTGTAGGGCTATTAATAAAGTGCATAGAGCAACATTTATCTATGCATCACTTAATTTTGTTCTCACAATATGACGCTCATTAGCCTCAGTTTTGTCAGTTTCTTGCTGTTTGATTATTGGGCAAGTTAAATTTCCACATCTGAAAAATAAGAATAATAATCCTTGTTTCAAAAATTGTCTCAGTTTACGTATTTAAGTGTCTTCCAAATTGTAGTAGCTCCTTATATAGTAAAATAATAATATTCTCAACACTCCCAATTGTTAGAAAATAGTAATGTGAATGACTCAATTTTCAAGGTCACACAGCCAGAAAGTAATCAGACTTAGAGCCTAAGTCTTCTGCCTACAAATATAATATTTTTCTCTTTTTCTCCTATATTCTAGGTTACTTCTATGTACATATGAAAGCAATTCAGAAAGATTTAATGTGCTCGTCTTCACAGACTTGAAAAACTCCTAGAAGAAGCTTTCTATGTTGATCTGCTGGCTCAATCATCAGTCATTTAAATATCTCCTAAATTGAATGAGACTTTAAAATAATTGCCCAAGATATGAGACATTGCTTCCAATCTGTCTCAGTATGATTCCAAGATTTGGGAGCAATAGTTTCCTACTTGTATCTAGCACTATTTGCAAATGCCCTTATTTCAGCCAGTTTCCTTGCAAAGCTTTCTTTTTACCCCCTAGCAAGTTTACTGATATAACTTTGGGAAGCTCTTCAATTTTTATTTTTAAATTATTACATTTTTTATTCATTCAAAAGTAGACAAATTTAAAGATAATACAACTTAAAGAACAATACATTCAAAACTTTGATATCCACTAGGGAGACATTTGAAGCCCCTGATGTAGCCCTCCTCAACTGCACGTCCTTCTCTTGTGCCAGAAGCAATGAAGTTTTAATCATTCTTTAGCTTTTTAAGAGTTTTAACATCTCTGTGAGTGTGTGCGTGCTAAGTCACTTCAGTTGTGTCTGTCTCTTTGTGACCCTTTGGACTGTAGCCCACCAGGCTCCTCTGTCCATGGGATTCTCCAGGCAAGAATACTGGAGTGGGTTGCCATGTCCTCCTCCATAGGATCTTCCTGACCCAGGGATTGAACCCACATCTCTTATGTCTCCTGTATTGGCAGGCAGGTTCTTTACCACTAGGGCCATCTGGGAAACCCTACCATCTCTGTATGTATTAATAAATCATTTATCACGTAGTTTTGCCTGCTCTTAAACTTTGTTAATGAAAATAATTAAGTACTCTTCAATTCACTTTTTTCTTGATCCATAGAATATTATGTTTTGAAATTCATCACAGTAAATTGGTATAGCTATAGTCATTCATTTTTCTCCGCTGTACTGTATTTCATCACATAAATATAATCCTATTTATTTATTCATACTTCTAAACACATGGGCTGTTTTCATTTGTTATTATGGATACCAAAGGCTTCTGTGCAACTTCTTATATGCCCCTTCTGGTACACATGAGCATGCATTTCTCTAGGGTACTTAACAAGGAATGGTACTGCAAGGTCATTGAGTTTGTGCATGATTATCTTTACTAGGCAATACCTGATTTCCAAAAATAAGTACTAGCTCTCAACAAAAATGCTATTTTGCTTAACCTCAATATTCTGACTCCGCTAAAAGGGCCTCTTTAATGGACACAGTTCTCATATAAACAAAGAACAGAGGCTAGAATGCCTTCTGGTTTTCTCCCACATATAAGTTGATATTAGGTTTTAGGGGGCAATATTGTCCACTAGATCAACAGTGCTCAAATCTAAGCATGCATCTGGAAGACTGCTCGGCCCTATCCCAGAATTTTGGATTCAATGGGTCTAGGGTTGGCCCCAGGAATTTTCATTTCTAATTCCTAGGTTATGCAGATACTGGTCTGGAAACCTGACTTAGAGGACCCCTGTACTAGATTAATAAGATTATTCTTATTTTACTACCTATTAATACTTTTAATACTCCTAGCCCTGACTGGTAAAGCTACTTAATTTCCACTTCGAGGCTTAGTGCTGAACCCTTTATTTGGTATCATTTCCGACATAAGCAATCAATCTCTGTGATTTGTGTGTCATTAAATTCCATTTGCTCACTGGTTCACTGAACCTCAGTCCCCTATGTTCTCAATGACTGAATTACAGATGAATTACTGAATCACAGATGAATTACAACTAATTTCTCAAAGCCTGGCTCCTGGTCCTAGTTGCTCTGTCTGCCTACTTTTCATCTCAATGGCTAGGTCCATGACACTTGTTTTCAGATCTCCAACATGTCAAATGCCTGCCAGAAAGTCAGGTAGACACAGCTTTGATACTCATTAATGTGCTAATTTCTGCCTTTCAAATGAGTCTCTATAGATATGGATTCTCTACAGATACTCTCATTATTTCAAATTGTCTCCTTCTCTGCAATATCTGGGCTTCCCAGGAGGCTCAGTGGTAAAGAATCAGCCTGCCAATGCAGGAGACATAGGAGATGTGAGTTTGATCCCTGGGTCAGAAAGATCCCCTGGAGTAGGAAATGGCAGCCTGCTTTAGTGTTCTTGCCTGGGAAATTCCATGGACAGAGGATCCTGGTGGGCTACAGTCCATGGGGTCTCAAAGAGTCAGACGGGGCGGCCTGACTGAGCACACACGAACGCATGAAATATTTATCTTCAGAGTGCCCAGATGTGACTTCTATTAATAGACTTATGTCTCTGTGGGCCAGTTCCTAGGTGGATGAGTCATGCTAACCCACACCCAGATCTGCACTTTTACTGACACACTGCCAAATCTAATCTTGCTTATTCTACTTTAGGGTACATTTCTATACAGTGGGGAAAGCCTTGAAAATAGATAGACCTAGACTCAAATCTAAGCTCTGCCACTTATTAGTTATGCCCTATGGCTGAGAAACAGCCTCTAAGAGCTAGATAGCTAAACTGTTCTGAGAAATCAGAGACATTGTATGTGTAAAACATCAAGCATAGAGGTTTAACAGTGTTCATTAGGTGTTCATTTCCTTCTGATCCTCCTACTGAATTATGTAATTTCCTTAGGTGAACAGCTTAGTCAAGAAAGCTAAAACTATTTCCCTGCAAAAACCTTTCAAACATCTATAGTATCTGTTTTATTGGATATCCTATTTAACTGTAGAACTCTTTTAAAAAAATCAACTCAAGACCAAGAAAAATAAAAATTAAAGAGATGGCGTTGTAGTGTAGTGTATGTGTTAGGAATGGGCAGAAGAGATGACGGGATTCTGTTATGGATAACATAAGCCACATTTTCATCCCTGCTTTTGGCAGTGTGAGAAGAATGCCTATGTTCTTCCTGTAGAGTGTTCAGAAAACGTCTTAAACTTGATGGTATCTCAGGTCTCTTTGAGAATCTACTGGACGTTGCAGATCTTCTCCACAGAAGAACACCCATATCACCACTGCATTTTGTGTACTTCCCCTTCTTAGGTTAAGAACTCCTGACTAAACCCAGAACTGCACACCATGGAAGTTTAATGCAACAGAAAGAACATGGGATACGGTGTCGGAAGACCCTGAAATGACGCCTTCTCACTCTGGTAATTAATAGATATCCAGCTTTGGGCTTCTCTTGGAACTTTCAAATACTACTTTTCATCTATAATTTGGGGGATAATAATTGTTACCTACCCCTCAGGGTTGTTGTTAGAATGAAATGAGAAAATGTACAAGAGAAAAGAATACTATTGTTTGCAAATGACTTTATTCCCCAGAAACCTACTAAGTTTATTAACACAGGAAGAAACTCGAAAATCTCAAATTATTGAAATTCATGGAATATATCATACCAGAGAATTAACTTAATAAATAAAAAATCATGATAGTGACTTTAATAATAATGAAATTTTTATGGGAATAATTTTAAACTAGTCCCATACACTTTGAATGTCAAAATAATCATGGCTGAAGCACTCACACTCCTCTTTAAAGGAAATCTACAGAGACTTCAAGTCCACATCTCTCTCTGAGATTGAGGAATTTAGATATTTTGAGTGGAAATCAAATCCAAAGAGAAAAAAAAAAGAGTAGTCCCATGTTTCTCTCTACCCTATAGGAAACATATTTCCTGCTATGAAAAAAAAAGATCTGAGATGGAAAAAGTCACGCTGATTTAATTTTCCTTCAAGGGACATAGGAAGACAGGCCTCCTCTTTGGGAAAAAATGTCCTTCTATTTCAGCCCAAGTCTACTAGGAAGTTCTTCTTTTAAAAACTTTAGAGAAAAAAGATATTTAAAACATTAAAATAGGCTATGAATTTGATTGTATATTCTAACCAGAAGGTCATACATCTAAAATGGCAGATTTTCACAATAAGTTTATTTCCTTATCCTGATTCTTCTTCTGAACCTAAAGGCTAAGAATTGTCACCAGGACCAGTTCTTCCCTCATGATAAGACAGTAATACTATCCATATTCCCTTGATGGACTGTTTCAAATAACTATTCTATTAACTTTTTATTTTGAAATAATAATAAAGAAAAGTTGTAAAGGTAGTACAGAGGGCTCTCATGTACTATTTATCCTCATGTGAATTTCTCATATAACCATGGTATATTCATAAAAACTGAAAAATAACATCGCTGTATCACTACTAACTATAGATTTTGTCAGATTCTTCTAATTTTTATGCCAAGGTTCTTTTTCTGTTCCAGGGTCCAATCCAGGATATCACCTTACATTTGCTCATCTCCCTGGCCTCTTCCAGTCTGATAGTTTCTTGGTCTTTCCTTGTCTTTTACTACCTTGAAGCTTTTGAAGAGTACTGGTCAGGTATTTTGTAAAATGTCCCTCAGTTTGGATTTGTCTGTTATCTTGTCAGCATTAGACTGAGGTTATGAATTTGGGGTACGGATATCACAGAGGCAACATGCCCTCCTCATTTTATCATATCAGGGAGGACAGGATACTCACATGACTTACTACTAATAATGTTATCTTTACCACTCAAATGATAACTTTTCATGCTAGGAGTCTGTGTCTACAGTAGCTCACCCCAGGACAGTTATCATGCTTATTTGGGAAAGAGGCAGAGGCTCAGCCATTCAGCTAGCCAGCCCCTGGCTACAGCTGTACTGACGGCAGCACAGGCAGACAGGTGCTGGTTGGAGCCCTTTTCTGACACTCACTGGTCGCCTGTTAGGGGGGCAAATCACTCATCTCTCAGTGTCTTCATCTGTAAAATGAGAATAACTCCACTTCAGTCAGTTGTTATTTATCCTTACAAGACAGTACATATAAAGCACTTAGCTTGGCACATAGTGAACTGTCAATAAATGTTAATGCTGTACATTCTGGGGCTGATGGTGGTAGTAATCATGTGACTCGGTGGTAGAAGAATCTGCCTGCCAATGTAGGAGATGCAGGTTCAATCCCTGGGTTGGGAAGATCCCCTGGAGTAGGAAATGGCAACCGACTTCAATATTCTTAATTGGGAAATTCCATGGACAGAGGAACCTGGTGGGCTACATACAGTCCATGGGGTCTCAAAGAGTTAGACCCAACAGAGCGACTGAACAACAATAATGTCAGTAGTATTTTCCAAGTTGTGTTGTGTGCTAGTTTCATCTCAGAAGTCAAAGTATGGCCCAGAAAAATGCTACGTGTTTATAACATTTTTTAAACTTTTTAAGTGTAGTAAAATGTCCTATCAGAGAGATGTTGAACTAGAGATTAAATACGTGGATTTTTTTCTTTTTTGCAAGAGAAGTTAGCAAATGCTTTGCCATTTGGGCAGAAGTTATTTGCTTGAAAATAACCTTTGACCAGATCCTACTGGTGGGAGCAGAATCATTTAAGTACGGTTCCCTTAGTAAGTTTAGAGTGAACAAGTCCCACTGTCTGAGAGAGGTGTTTAACAAGACCTTTTGTACTGGTGAAGGAGGGAGGTTTGGGATTTGTCAGGGAAAAGATGTTACAAAATGTCCTCAACCAGTAGTCTTAGAACTGGCTTGTACACTGGATGGAACTGCACATATAGACTAAAGGTGTCAACTGTTAAATTTCTGTAACTTTAAAGCCCCAGTTTAGAACATCGTTGAAGGAACTTGGAACCAAGGGAGTGGGTTCATCTTCCCTCAGAGAACTGTTGCTGCCAATTCTCCTGGACCAGGAAAATCAAGCCCCAGTAGTGACCAAGCATCACTGTCCACGTCAGGTTGTGCAGGGCTAGGCCTCAACCCCAAAATTCAATATATGAGTGAGAAACAACATCAGTGAACTGATCAGAATCACATCCCCCTGATACTCAGCATTAGAGGAAGACTAACTCCTCGAGCTACTGGAAAGTTAGTCATTAACTGTTGGGGAACGGACTGACTCAAAAAGCGGGTTTGTGCTACTGAGGCATATGAGTGTCAGAGTAATTAACTGGAAAAATAAAAGAGGTATGTCTACATTTGAACCCTGTTTGTGGAAAGCTTGTTAGTTATATAAGCGCTCAACTTCCCCGTATCTATTATATTTGCTACTGCCACAGGGCTCTCTATAAAGATGAATAGTTTTCAAAAATCTTCAAAGGTAAAGGGCCCTTGGATTTATTTTTAGCAACACAGAAAGAACATGGGTATGGGGACACTGCTTGACACTCAGCAGCAAGGCTTGTGGGGAATAAAAACCCCAGGGGATACAGCGGGTGGTGGCAGCTACGGAGGCCGAGGAAAGCAGATTCAACTGCAGCTGGCAACAAAGGAAGAACCGCAAGCTCACGGCGAGGGTATGGGCCAAAGAAGGAACCCTGGGACTGAGCAATTCCCTAAATTCAACCTAGAAACACAAACTGCCTTTCGATTTGCGTACATGCATTAGAGCAAAAAATCATAAACTTTCTAGACAGCTCTGCACAGAAACATCGCTCTCCTTGAGCAGATCACCCTTCTCACTACTTTCCTTCCTCTCGGCAGTCGCCCCGGTCTCCCCAGCTTTCACTCTGCCCTGGCTCTCCACCTGCTTATATCCATCCACCCATTCTACCACTGCTGGCAGGCAGGGCTGATCTTTCATTTGCTTGAAAAGTGCTTTGTGAATGAATTCCAAATCTGCGCCTGGCCCATCTGGGACCTGACCCCAGCAGGGCTTACCAGATGTACCTCTTCTGCCCCACCCCCCTCAGCTTACATCCTGTGTAAGAACATCTCTGAGGTGTTAATCTTGCTGCTTTCTGCTCTGTAGCATTCTTTTGCACCTTTTCCACTTCCATATGTCTAAATCCTTTCCTTCCTTCAAAACTGAGGTCAAAAACTATCTCCTCGATGAAATCATCTCTGATTTTTCCAGCTATAAGTGACATCTCCCAGTTTCTTAATCTCCTTAACATTTTATCTATTTTATGATGTGGGCCAGTTTTTACTTTGTACTATAATTATATATTTGTGGTTGTTGTTTAGTTGATAAGTTGTGTCCGACTCTTTGAGATCCCATGGACTGTAACCTGCCAGGTAACTCTGTCCATGGGATTCTCCAGGCAAGGGTATTGGAGTGGGTTGCCATTTCCTTCTCCAGGGGATCTTCCCAACCCAGGGATTGAACCTGCGTCTCTTGAGTCTCCTGCCTCGGCAGGCAGAGTCTTACCACTGAGGCACCAGGGAAGCCTGTTTCTTTATAACCTTACCAGGCCAGAAGCTCCTTTTGTTTTCCCATTGTCTTATTTACTTCCCACAAGGTCTATTAAAGTACCCTGTACATAATTTGTTAAACAAATACACACTTTGGTACCAAATACAAATAAATTTGTTAAACAAATAAATACTTTGGTACCAAATGGTTCACACATTTATATGAACTTGATTATTTGCATTAATATTATTAGCATATATATATAACTATAGATTTGGAGGAGTTTCTCAGAAGAAGCAAAATAATAGTCTGAGTATTATAAATAATAAAACTTATATTTTTTTCTTTAAAAAATTTCCAACTGACCTAAAAGTGACTTCATAAAATGAAACAAGTAGTAGAGTCTGCAACACGGTTTAGGGGAACCACACGTTTGATCAACAGCAGCTGCATCAAGTCACGGTGACATGTTATGGTAATGTTCACAGGGTCACCTATAGCTGGGAGGAAAAAGCTTTTTTTTTTTTTTCTTTTTCCCCCCATTTGTTTGACTACAGATGATATCTAGTTAATAATTAGAAGACCAGGAGGGCAGACCATGCTCTGTATTGAAAGGAGGATTTAAGACAAAAACGCCCTGAATGACACAGAGCTTTGCAAACTGTAACAGACGTGCATTATTTACACTAAAACCCCAATGCACTCAGTGCCTTTTTTGAATAAGCCCCTGTCTGGCCATTTATTAACATTCAAATTTTAGTCTAATCTGTTTTCCCATGAACTTTACATGATTTATTTTCTAAGACATAAACCATTTGGCACTGTAGAAACATTTACTGAAGCAAGTGAAGCATGGCAGGATGAAGGCTGACTGTTACCTGCTTCCGACCAGGACGGCTCCCTTTTAAAACCCTACCTCCAAGGAAGAACACACTGAACTATACCAAAAAAAGGGACTGGAAACTAAAGCTTGGCATAATTTCAAGAAAAAATAATTGGGGTAAAGAATAAAGTTATTTTTAAATAAAATTAAAGCTACGAAGCTTTGTTTTCCTTACAATATGCTAGTTTATAAGGTTTCTTGAGCTTGGCACACAGTATGTGCGCAACCGTCTACCAGACATCTCTATCTGGAAGTCCCATAGAAGATGAACACGCTAAAGCCTAAGATCAGAAAGAAACATTGGGGTCATCTCTCTCTCTTGCTCTGTAAATAAAATCCACCACCCAGTTCTGTAGATTTTTCTCTCTTACACTGCTTCCTTCCTCTCCAGCACCATTGCCAACGCCAATGGCTTAGGTCAGCCTTTTAACTTTTCTTGCCTGAACAGTTACACAATAGCCTTCTCCCAGATCTCTCTGCCTGAGCTCACTCTATCCAGCAGACTTCTGAAAGAGTAAATATTCTAAAGAACAAATGCAATGTTACTACACACTCAGTATTCTTCAGTGGACACATTAATTTACACAGCGTACCAGGCCCTTCGTGGTCTGGCCCTGTTTCTCCTTTAACTGTTCATTCATCACGTATTTACTGTGTCTACTTTGTACCAGGCCCTACTCTAGGTATTAGACATAGAATAGTAAACAAATAAACGAAAGTCTCATCTTTTCAAACTTTCCTCTCTGCCTCAAGTATTTCCTGCCTTCAAGAAATAGTGAGCCTCTTGCAGCCTACTAAAGATGGCTTGTTCTTTCACATAAACTTCTACTCATCATTCAAATTTCAATTTAAATGTAATCTCCTCTCTTAAGACCTCCTGAATCTCCTGTGTACTTTATAAATGCTATTTTGTTTATATTTTTGTCTTTCCATTTCAAGCTCCATTAGCATAGGAATAATATCTTTTGATATATAGTTGGCAAATGCAATGTCTGTTGAACGAAATGTGTGGATAAAATGACAAAGGTTTCCTCGATTTTAAATTATTTCTGGTGATCAAATAACTTTTCTAGGTCCCAGAATTATAGGAAAAGTAATAATAAGAGTTTACACATGCAACTGTTACCCCTGATTTTTTACACAACAGGTGATTTTCAGAGCCCCATATGAGTATGAGTCTTGGAGATTTTGTCATCTTTCTATTTGACATTTATATTTCATGAGTAAAATTTTGTCTTCTGCCCTGTGGCATATTCCCATAATTAAAAATGCAAAGTAGTAAATATTTCAACATACACCATACAGCAGCAACCACAGGTTTTATGGGAAAAGATATTACACCACAACAGAACTTCATTATCTCACACAGACAGTTTTAAAATGATGCACCTTGTACACTAACCTACTATGGATACATTAAAAAAATCTCAAATCAGTATATGACCGCCTACATGTAAGTCACCCTGACAAAGTTCTAAGGCTAATTATCAGTCAGGCTCTCACTAGGCACACTCCTTTATTGAGATAAAATGCTATCTGATTTCTCCATTTATTAAGTTCAACATGTCTAAATGTAAGTCAGGAAAATATTAGAAATGCATTCCACAAGCAGAAGTGAAAAGATATTGCTGACCAACCCGCTCCCAGTCAGACAGGGTGGAACAGCAGTGCTGCTGTGAGGGGCGGCCAGCTGTCAGCACATAAAGGCCCTGTGTTTGCACACAAGGACTCTGCTCAACCCACACCTGGTTCCTGCAGCCAAACTCGACCCTCCCTGGGCAACGCCCACTGAAATATACGGGCATAAAGAACAGGCGAATGAATTTTTTAAAAGCCAGCTGTTGATTCATGAACACTAGATACATGAGGGAATCAGGATAGAATTGAGTGTGCTTTTCTACTTTCATTTCTTTTTAAAAAGAGAACAAGGAAGCCATGACAGAATTTGCATCGGTATTTGCATTGGTATTGCAAACTTTTCCTGGTGGCTCAGACAGTAAAGCATCTGCCTATAATGCGGGAGCCCCGGTTCGATCCCTAGGTTGGGAAGATCCCCTGGAGAGGAGGAAATGGCAACGCACTCCAGTACTCTTGCCTGAAAAATCCTATGGATGGAGGATCCTGGTAGGCTACAGTCCATGGGGTCACAAAGAGTAGGACATGACTGAGCGACTTCACTTCGCTTCTAGGAGATCAGATTTCTCATCCTGTATAACCTTAGGAAATTTTCCTGAATTTACAGTTTCTTTTCTCCTGATAAGGTATTCTCCTATCTCTCGCTTTCCCAAAACATAACGTGTAAGGCACAACTCAGTTCCTAGCTCATCTGGGAATCCTTTCTCCTTATTGTTTCTGCTTGTTTCCTACTCTAACCTGTTCTATTTAGAAATTTAGCGTATATTTATAAACTTCCCCTAATGTTCTCAACGTCTCCTAAGCTAAAACTGGGATTACTCTTTCCCGACAGAGTTATTTATATAGCATGAATTATATAATCAGAAGAAATTCCTATAGGGACTTCCCTGGCCATCCAAGGGTTAAGAACTCGCTCTGCAATGTGGGGGATGTGGGTTTGATCTGTGATTGGGGAACTAAGATCCCACACACCGCAGAGCAACTAAGCCTGAGCCACAACTGAGCCCACACGCTCCAGAGCCCACATGTGAAAACTAGGGAGTCTGTGTGCCACAACAAAAGGTCCCACATGATGCAACAAGGGCCCGCATGCTGCAACTGAGACCCAACACAGCCAAATGAATAAATATGTTTTAAAAAGACATTCCTATAAAGCATCAAGTAGTGGGCACCACTGCATCAAAGTTTCTCATAATACTCACTCACTTTGCTCAATATTTGAGATTTTGAAAAGGGCTGTACCAACATAGTAGATACGAATATACACTCTAGATTCAGATTGCACACATTTCATTTCCAACTCTTATTTACTGGCTACTATGGAAAAGACCCTGATGCTGGGAAAGATTGAAGGCAGGAGGAAAAGGGGATGACAGAGTATGAGATGGTTAGATAGCATCACCGGCTCAATGGACATGAGTTTGAGCAAACTCCGGGAGTTGGTAATGGACAGGGAAAGCTGGCGTGCTGCAGTCCATGGGGTTGCAAAGAGTCTGACATGACTAAGCGACTGAACTGAACTGATGTCATAAGTTAGGCAAAGTACCTAACTTGCAGCTCTTTTCCTGTACAAATGAGAATAATAATAATAGTGCCTAACTGATATGGTTGCTGTGAGGATTACATGAATTACTACATGCAAAGGCCCCATGATCATGCCTAGTGTGTCTGCAATTAATTTTCACTACTATTATTCTAAACTGAAATTTTTAAAAAGCATAACAGGTTTCTTCATGAAAATGGAAGAAAATAAGCTAAACTTCTTTTTCTTTCACAGTGAACAATTTCTTCTTTAGGCTACCAACAGAAACAGATACTTCAATCCCTCAGTTTAGTTCAGTTCAGTTCAGTTTAGTCGCTCAGTCGTGTCCGACTCTTTGCGACCCCATGAATCGCAGCATGCCAGGCGTCCCTGTCCATCACAAACTCCCAGAGGTTACTCAAACTCATGCCCATCGAGTCGGTGACGCCATCGAGCCATCTCATCCTCTGCCGTCCCCTTCTCCTCTTGCACTCAATCCCTCCCAGCATCAGGATCTTTTCCAATGAGTCAACTCTTCTCATCAGGTGGCCAAAGTATTGGAGTTTCAGCTTCAGCATCAGTCTTTCCAATGAACATCCAGGACTGATCTCCTTTAGGATGGACTCATTGGATCTCCTTGCAGTCCAAGGGACTCTCAAGAGTCTTCTCCAACACCACAGTTCAAAAGCATCAATTTTTCGGTGCTCAGCTTTCTTCACAGTCCAACTCTCACAACCATACATGACCACTGGAAAAACCATAGCCTTAACCAGACGGACCTTTGTTGGCAAAGTAACGTCTCTGCTTTTTAATATGCTATCTAGGTTGGTCATAACTTTCCTTCCAAGGAGTAAGCGTCTTTTAATTTCATGACTTCAATCCCTACTCATATGCAAACTTGGTGATTTAATTCTCCTCTTTTGTGAGTCAATAATTCTATTCCTCACTTAAAAAAAAAAAAAACATATTCAACTACTGGAGTGTTACTGAGCTGAATCTACATGCCAGTTACAATGTAAATGGGTATACATACACAACTTAATTCTCACAAAAATTCTTCATGTTATATGTGTGAATCCTATTTTACATATGAAAACACTGAGGTGAGGTGAAATATAAGATTATACAGTTATTAAGTGGCTAAATCAAGAATAGGATTAAAGTCTACTAATTTCAGACTCCATCTCCTTTCTGCCAAATATCATACTACTTGCCTACAATTCCTTTTCCCCTTAAGTCACCCACATATACCTAGTAGCAGAGCAGAACATAGAGATGCTCCCTCAGAGATCACCCGTGTGGTCTTGCTGAAGCACAAAGTCCTGCAACTTCCCATTTCTGTTCCTCTAGTCTCACGCCCATGTAACTTCCTTTCTGGTGGTAAGACATGAGATGCTTAGAGCTGAATTTAGAGTTCCCATGCCTTCCTTCTAATGATTTACAGATTTTTAAATGACTTTTGTGATGCAGTGCTTGCTCTGACAAATTACCTGACATTCTGAAATAATAATGTTTCAAAATTTTAAATTAAGTATTATTCTGTACTAACTCATAGAAAAGAATTATGGATTTATCTAAAAACTTTAATAAGCTTATTCTTGGGGACAAAAGCAATCAAGAAATAGGACAAGTACAAGAAATAAAGACTGGAAGGAGCA
Organism: Dama dama; assembly: GCF_033118175.1. Lineage (NCBI taxonomy): Eukaryota > Metazoa > Chordata > Mammalia > Artiodactyla > Cervidae > Dama > Dama dama. Next base: position 2,834,907 of record NC_083696.1, on the reverse strand, counting down.
TGGAGGAAAACTTATAGGAAGAGAGGTCAAGAAACTGAGAGGCCAGTGCATTTTTAAAATTAATTTATTTTAATTGGAGGATGAATACTTTACAACATTGTGATGGCTTTTGCCATCCATTGTCATGAATTGACCAATGCATCATCAGGATCATCTATAGTTATTGAAAAATCATCCAGAACTGTGATAGGTGTAGTGTCAGAGAGGTATCAGTGAGCCAGAAGGGAAGGTATTCTAGGAGCAGCAGTGAGAAACAAGGAAGACACTCCAACTCCAGGTCTAGAGATAAGAGAAGTAGGACAGTGAAAACAGCCATTGTTTGTAAGGGCTGCAGGAGAAGCAAGGTCTTTCCTGAGAAGACTAAGGAAAAGACTAAGGTAAAGGGTATGGAAAATCAACATAATTTGCCATTATGCAGATAATAAAAAATCACGTGCTATTCATTTCTAAAAAACCTCTAAGGATGATAGAACCTGTCAAGTACACATAGAAAACAGTCCATGTAGAAGAGACAAGAATAATATCTTCTACCTGTCTAGCATCATCCATTGCTGAAAATCAGATATTCTGCATAAATGCTAAGAAGGAACTGATTTTCCAATATTTTAAATGAAAAAAATTACAATGCATTACATGTTAACACAAAACTACCAACCAACTTCCTAAATTGCAATTAAAACACAGAAAAGCACCCATATGGCTTCCCCTGTGGCTCAATGGTAAAGAATTCACCTGCGAATGCAAGAGACATGGGTTCAAGCTCCAGGCTGGAGAAGGAAATGGCAACCCAATCCAGAATTCTTGCCTGGAGAATTCCATGGACAAGAGGAAGCTAACGAGCTACAGTCCATGGGGTCACAAACAGTTGGACATGACTGAGTAACCAACACTCATTTTCACTGGAAGGGCCTAGAAGTTATTGCTTCCAGAAAGCAGGCTACATTCTCAATACTTTTGCTCTATGAAATTTAGAGAAACTATTGGTGGCTCAGACAAAGAATCTGCCTGCAATGCGGGAGACCTGGGTTGGATCCCTGGGTTGGGGAGATCCCCTGGAGGAGGTCATGGCAACCCACTCCAGTATTCTTGCCTGGAGAACCCCATGGACGGAGGAGCCTGGTGGGCTGCAGTCCACGGGGCCGCAAAGAGTCGGAGACGACTGAACTTAGTTAAGCACTGCACATTATAAAGCAAAATTGATTACCCAAGTACTTTGAAGAACTAAATCAGTAAATTAGAAGCTTTTAAAAAAATAATTCTATTGTAGTATAATTAATTTACAATGTTGTGTTAGTAGAAGCTTTTAAATCTAGACATTAAATATAACGTGGACCCCAAGTCAAAATGATAAAAAGAATATGAAATGTTTGATGAATCTATGTCCCCTCTCCCCCTTTATTTACACCAGTCTGGTCCTTGAGAGCAGGGGCCATCTTCTGTGTGTGATAAAACAAAATTAATTTTACCTTTAATCTCTGCTGCTTACCTGTTGCAGACTGTGCTGAGGGCTCCAAGTGGATTACAGTCACAGGGCAGACAGGGCCCAGAAGTACCATTCAGGTAAAAACCCTCCATGCAGGTTTCACAGTGAAGACCCTGGTAGCCTGGCTGACACTCACACTGCCCTGTGGTCTGGTTGCAGCGATTTGCATCCAGGCTTCCGACCACAGAGCAGTTACACACATATTCTGCAAAGAGAAGAGAGACAAGGATATTAGCAATTAAGAGTTAATGCATTCTTAATAAAATAAACTCTTTTATTTTTCTTGGTAAACATTCATGACAACTTTGTAAGGATGGGTAGAATAAATTCTAGTACAAATTCACTTTCTATCCTATTTAGTTTGTTTAAATCGGGAGTTATGGGCTTCCCTGGTGGCTCAGTGGTAAAGAACCTGCCTGCCAATGCAGGAGACACAGGTTTGATCCCTGGGTCGGGAAGATCTCCTGGAGAAGGAAATGTCAACCCACTCCAGTATTTTTGCCTGGAGAATTCCATGGACAGAGAGCCTGACGGGGTACAGTCCATGGGGCGGCAAAGAGATGGACAAGACCTTGCGACTGAGCACAGCACAAATTGGGAATTATACACAGTAAAGCACATAAACTAATTATAAAACTAACATTCTCAATTTCCTTTTCAATACTCTTCATCTTCTAACCCTCTTACCCTATACTCCAATATGTGGATGGATCTATATACTATTGGTTTTACTCGATTAGACCTCTCCAAAGGCAGGGCCTATGCTTATCTACATGGAACTGAGAGCACATACTGGAAATGACAACATGTTAAATAATAAACAGTTCCATTGTACAGCAACAAAAGCCTATGGCTCAGACAGTTGACTAGTAACTTAAACAGGTCAGATAAGATTATGCTACAGCTGGAACCATGAACAAAATATTCTTCCCAGGAAGAAATTAATGGAGAATTTAAACGTTAATATGAGGAAATGATGAACAATAAATCCCAGATGAGAATGTCTACAGGGGCATCCTGATCAGTGAGTTAAAATCAATCACAATTTGAAATCTTTCCCAAATTAAAAGATTTAGAAAATAAACATTGTCTTTAGGTATATTTCAAATAGTTTTTGAATGAAAATATTTAGAAGTAGTTGGCTTTAGCTTTTTAATGCAGATTCATTTAAAGGTCAGTTAGGATTTACTTCTGCTCTTACTTATATCCATTGTTGTTGGGATGGTTTTGGTAACTGTTTCCTGCACAATGTTATGAACCTCCATCCACAGAAACAGTGACAGATTCTATTTTCTTGGGCTCAAAAATCACTGCAGACAGTGACTGCAGACATGAAATTAAAGATACTTGCTCCTTGGAAGGAAAGCTATGACAAATCTAGACAGCATATTAAAAAGCAGAGACATCACTTTGCCGACAAAGGTCCATATAGTCAAAGCTATGGTTTTTCCAGTAGTCATGTATGGATGGGAGAATTGGACCATAAAGAAGGTTGAGTGCTGAAGAACTGATGCTTTCAAACTATGGTACTGGAGAAGACTCTAGAGAGTCCCTTGGACTGCAAAGAGATCCAACCAGTCAATCCAAAAGGATATAAACACTGAATATTCATTGGAAGGACTGATGCTGAAGCTGAAGCTCCAATACTTTGGCCACCTGATGCAAAGAGCTGACTCACTGGAAAAGACTCTGATGCTGGGAAAGACTGAGAGCAGGAGGAGAAGGGGACAACAGAGGATGAGATGGATGGATGGCACTATCAATTCAATTGACCTGAGTCTGAGCAAACTCTAGGAGATGGTGAAGGACAGGGAAGCCTGGTGTGCTACAGTCCATGGGGTCGCAAAGAGTTAGACACAACTTAGCAACTGAGCAACAACAAATATTCATTTTATTTAAAAGAAAGTATTTTCAACACAGTTTGACAAAATATCAACATAGGACTTTTTAAGCATGTACAAAAACATGTGGTTAGAATCAACTGAAGATAAAATAAAACCTTGTACATATTTTAAGACTAGCCCCCATTCCAAAGTAGCTATGGACCTGGGTTTAAAAAGGCCAGATAAATCTATGGCACAAATTATATTTCTGAATAGGTAAGGAACTATATAAAATGACATTATAATTATAGACAAAAGTTTAGCTTGAAAAAAACTCTTTAATGTAAGGTTTGATGATTTTTAAAAAGATACTGGATAAATTGCAAATCTAGAAGTTATAAAAAAGTTACTTCTCTGTCCTAGATAAGGGAACTAACCTTCAAAATTCTTCATGTCATCACAAGCTGCTTATCCACCTAAGTCAAAACAATGGATTCCACAGAGATATTCTCATTTGGTCAACTCTTGGCCCATGTTTCTTCAGTTCCTAACCTTTGGTGTCAGCTTATCTCCCTGCTCTTCACACCTCTTCTAACTTGTAAATACACCTAATGAATGAATATAAAAGTGGTTTATTTTATGTATATTTTATGCGTCAGTGGGGAATTAGTTCCAAAACCCAGAGGAGAATTCAAGTTTCTTCATCCCCAAATTTAGGGCAGCAATAAGCTTTCCATCTCAATTGGGATTCTTATTCTCACTAGGCTATGTAATCCTATGACATTTTTTGACAAAGTTATATGTTTCCACATTATTTCTAGTTTCTGTGTGTGTGTGTGTGTGTGTGTGTGGTTTTTGTAAATAAGGAAGCCTGTTCAGTGCTCTATAAACCTTCCAATAGTAACTTCATGGCAAGACCTTCACTCTACCAAAATGATGAGAATGCTAAAAGTAACGTTTTCTTACAAAATCTGGCAGATTTCCAACATACATTTAATTCCTCCTACTGGATCAATTTCATCACAAGTTAAACCAACCAAATTATGCTGGTATGGGCAGAAGTAGCTCAAGAAAAACGATGGACTAAAAACCGCTATAACAAAGACTAAGAATTTTATCTATTATTTCCTTACTAACGTACTTCCAACTGAAACCTGAATCAGTATTCCCAACAAATGAGATAAAATTTTTAGTAGAGGTGTTCTAGAAGAACCCAATTAATCTAAGAACTTTGAAATAAAAACTAAGTATTTTTTCAATAAAGTCTTATGGATAAACCTTCAATTCGCTGGTTATTTATTATTTCTATAAAGCTGATTCGATCTCTTTGTAATCCCCTGAATTCGATCTCTTTGTAATCCTCTTTTCAGTCCCATCTTCGAAACTTTATTCATTCTGTGCTCCATGGAACTCTCTCTACTGTCCACACATTTAAATCTATCCTTTATTTTAAAAACCAGCTGAAACTTACTCTTCCATAAACTATAATTCTATCACCCATAGTTTGAATCCATAACATCTACCACCTATAACTCTCATATGACAGTAATTTAAAGAGAAAGTAAGTGAAGCAGATACGAGCATGGCCTATAGAAGCAGACAGCTAGAGGTTTAAATCCAGCTCTATCACTTACTAACTTTATGACCTTAAGCAAGTTAGTTAGCCAGTTAGTTATGACCAAGGCAAATTAGCCAAAGAATTGATGCTTTTGAACTGTGGTGTTGGAGAAGACTCTTGAGAGTCCCTTGGACTGCAAGGAGATTAAACCAGTCAGTCCTAAAGGAAATCAGTCCTGAATATTCTTTGGAAGAACTGATGCTGAAGCTGAAGCTCCAATACTTCAGCCACCTGATGTGAAGAGCTGACTCATTGGAAAAGACCCTGATGCTGGGAAAGATTGAAGGCGGGAGGAGAAGGGGACGACAGAGGATGAGATGGTTGCATGGCATCACTGACTAGATGGACATCAGTTTGAGCAGGCTCCGGGAGTTGGTGATGGACAGGGAAGCCTGGTGTGCTGCAGTCCATGGGGTCACAAAGAGTCAGACACGACTGAGCGACTGAACTGAACTTAGTTAACCTCCTTGTGCCTTTTTTTCCTCATCTGTAAACAAGGCATAATTAAGTATTTATAACACTCAGACCCAACACATAAACTGCAAGTGGTTTGGAGTGCTGAAATAGTAACTACAATACCTGGAAGAAATGGATTGCTATTGCTGTTCATTTGATCAGTTGTGTCCAGTTCTTTGTGACCTCTTGAACTGTACCACGCCAGGCTTCCCTGTCCTGCACTACCTCCTGGAGTTTGCTCAGACTCATGTCCATTTAGTCGATGATGTCAACCAACCATCTCACCCTCTGTCCATATTCACAGACTACACTTTGTGATGAGATCTGAAAGCCGGGTTTGGGTTTATTACCATGGCAGTTTTGGACAATGTCCATGAAGCAGGATTAGTGTCCTGACATTGAGGAGCTCAAGCTGTGAGTCACCAAGATGGGGAAGAAGATGGTATCCTTCATATCCTGGGCTCCACACAGTATCAGTAAAGATATTTACAAATAAGATGAAAACAGAAGGGCACAGCTCATGGTCTCAGAAAGAAGTAAGACAGCATTTATTGATTACAAGCCCTTGGTACTGATCATCCTAACAGTAGTAAAGTGAGTGAGTGAGTAAAAGTCACTCAGTCATTTCTGACTCTTTGCGACCCATGGACTACACAGTCCATGGAATTCCCCAGGCCAGAATACTGGAGTGGGTAGCCTTTCCCTTCTCCAGGGGATCTTCCCAGTCCAGGGGTTGAACCCAGGTCTCCCGCATTGCAGGCGGATTCTTGACGAGCTGAGCCACAAGCGAAGCCCAACAGTAGTAGGGTGAACTGCAAATATTTCAGCAAGAGAGATCATCCGCGTGCCAGAATGAAGTTCTATTGCCATGAAGGCAACATATCAAGACAAAAACACACTATCCTATTAACATTCCTCCCCAGATTTACCAACAGGAAGGAAGCCGAAGTGAAGCATACCAAGCGCCAGAACAACATATGCATCTTTTCTGTCTGGAGCTCAGAATCTGAGGCCCTTTCTCAATGTTTAACCTCAAATGAAATGACCCAAATTAAATGAACAGTGTGAGCAATAGTAACAAATACAAAGGACTACAACCATTCACTAAATTGTGTAGGATAACTTGTTAGCTTGTACGTAAACTTTCAGAGCCCTGAACAGTTCTAGACATTCATATGGAACCAGATAGGAACTAATGCAGAGACAATGCAATTTACAGGGGACTGGCACTGTGAAAAAAGAACAAAAGACATGTCAATTGATAAAAGCAGTGGGAAGGACCTATAGTCAAAGACAAGAGATGAAGTGCTGACTTTTTAATGAGGTAGACTCTTAGACACCAGAACAGCACAAAGGAGTTTGTGACATGACTGATGGTAAGTCACTAGTGTGTATGTTAATGGGAAAGAAAAAACATGAAGAGGACTCTAAAAGCTAATCACAGACAAGTCTGAGTGAAATGCCAAAAGACCCATTTGGTTGCCTGAGAGTATATACGGAGGAATAAACTCAACATCATTTGAATAGCAGGTTTCCTTTCAATGACCTATAATTCTTAGGAAGACTGTACAGAGATAATTAGAGAAGAGTACATATATATTAGCAGGGAGACAGTTTCTTTTTGTTGTATTTTGGAAGAACAATGAAATACGGTGACTTGAACCCCAAAGAAGAATAAGAAACTCAAATCTGGACTTCAAACTGTTTAAAAATAGAAATAGGAAGAGAGAAGAGACAATAAATGGGCACTTTTCTCTGAGACCTTAAACTTATGGTATGCTTTTGATGTAAAAGTACCCAAAGCAATCATTACGTTTAAATTAAACAGTGCACTTTTTCAAACATCCCTTAACAAGGCCAAGAGATGAAAATTTTAGCACTAAAGAAAAAATTAAAAATGAGTAATTTTGTTTAGAAGTCCCCTCTTTGTGCACAAACACCTGTCCTGGTAAAAGATTATCTCCTTGAACATAACAAAGACCTTTCCAAGCTTTTCATACACCTGGTAAGCTTCTCTTTGCATCCAACTTTTAACCAACTCATGTCCTCAGCTCAGCAAAAAGTCCATGATATCATCTACAGAATTTTAATTATGCTTTGGTATCTGCAACTACTTTAATGGGAGTTTTAGAAAAATATTAATTGTAATAATATGACCTAATTAATGTGTCCTTTGCTTCTCTGTGCCTGTATTTGGAGCCTTTTTTGAGTGCTGCTATTAACTAAGATGTCTGGAGATTAAGGCAGTTTGATACATTAATAATAGTGTGTTAGCCTTTTGCAGTTAAAAAAGAACTGTAAAAGAAGTGAAAGATTTGAACAAAAAAGTGAAAATATTGTGTCCTCAGTCAATTCATGATGCAAATCTCATAAATAAATGTTGTAGCAGCACTGTTGCTGAACTAAAATGATTATAAAACAAGTACTGCACTTAAGCATAGATACTGAAAAAATACTTGCAAATACAACTAACACAGCGCACTCAACAGGAACCTAGTTCAGGACTATACCTGAAATTCTATCTATAGCCTCTTGTAAAACTGTGGATATATCTTCGCCAAACTCAATCTCTAACTCCATTCCTTCAACAATGATTTCACTCTTGCTTTTTAAATCTTCAGATACTGAAAGAATATAAAAAATATATCTATTAAGAATACCAAGGAGAGAAAGAAAGGAAACTGCTTTGGGATATTTCAAAACTTTTCATTCTTTGCCATATTCAGACGATATACCAAATGTACTATAATATTGATAGCATCTTCAGCTCAGTCTCAAAGCAGCAAAAACTAGAAGTATTTAAAACTATTTAAAAAGTATTTAAAACTCAGCACTTTAATCTTACAATCAAAATTTAAAGCATTAAGAATTCAAGCTTAGTAAGTTTAAAATTATCTGAAAATTTACACCTAAGTAAAAAATAAATACATTTTAGTATCTCCTTCAGGAAAATATAATTATTTTGTAAGGCACTATCTGTAGGCCATTTACGATTGTGGAGAAATTTAGTTGTCCCAGGCTTATTATTGGATGGGGTAAGCTGATCCCAGGACACAGACTACGTGGGCAGCTTATGAACTGAGGTCACACGACAAGAGTCACGTCAGCGTTCATCACACGGGAGCAACCGTCACCGTTTCCTGCTCTGTTCCCTAAAGTCAAAGAAAAAACACATCTTCCCAGCTTCCCAGGGAATATCCTAGTCCTCCACCTTCTCCTTTTCCTTCTTTTTTCTATTAAGTGTATTCTAATGTTTAGAAGTATTTCTATTCTCTACACACACAATGCAATCATAACAACATCTACTGAATGGAATCAAAGAGCAAATTGCACAATAAGAGGCAACAAGCCTATTAGAACGGCTCAAGTTAAGTAAACAAAAATTTTCAAAGTGACAATATCAATTGCTGTGAAGGATGCAGACCAATTGAAACATTCAAAAATTATTGCTGGGAACACAAAAATAGTACAGAGACCTTGGAAAACAGCTTGATGATTTCTTATAAATTAATTACAGCTTCATCATATGATTCAGCAATTCCAATCCTAGGTATTTACCCAAAAATGAAAACCTATGTTCACACAAAAACTTGTATTAAAATCTATATGATAGATTAAAGTGGTGCAGTAGTAAAGAATCCACCTGCCAATGCAGGAGATGCAAGAGACAAGGGTTGGATCCTGGGGTCAGGAAGATCCCCTGGAGTAGGAAATGGCAGCCCACTCCAGTACTCTTGCCTGGAGAATCCCATGGACAGAGGACCCTGGCGGGCTACAGTGCATGGGGTCACAAAGAGTCAGACATGACAGAGACTAAGCACACATACATATTCATAGTCCCCCAAATCTGGAAACAACCCAACGTCCAACTACTGAACTGGATAAACTGTGGTACTTCCTTGTGAGGAATGCTACTCAGCAATTTAAAAGAAGGAAGGCTTGACATGCAAGGATATGATGGACTTCAATGCATTATGCTAAATGAAGAAAGTCAGACTCAAAAGCTACTTATTATATGATTCCATTTACACGATGTTCTGGAAAAGGCAAAACTGCAACAGCAGAGAAAAGATCAGAGGTTTTTCAGGATTTAGAGGTAAGAGGAAGGACTGACTACAAAGGAACAGCTCAAGGGAATTTTGAGGGTGTAATTGTTTTGTATCTTGAGTTTTGCATTTGTCAAAACTAATAGAACTAAGTACCAAATGAGTAAATTTATTGGATGTAAATTTAAAAAAAAAATTTTTTTTAAGAGCAATGAGACTTTTCTAGACCAGATTCTTACATGTTGCTAGGGGGAATCTTTGGTGTACCACAAGCAACGATTTTAGCTGAACTGTGGCACTAAAGTCAACATGGGACCCAACTAATAATGCAGTCTTTTTCAAAGCTAATGTTATAATTAAAACAGCAAGAACTGATTAAAGCTTCAGCTGATTACTACATTAGGAACATTACCAGATTGTGGAACATTTTCTGATTTAAAATGCTGTTTAACTAAAAGAAGGTAGGATTTTCCTTTTTCCTCTTTCTTTTTCTTTTTTCTTTTGGCTTCAACTTAAGTCTTGGATTGTAATTGCTTGGATTGTAATTGAGGGAGAAGAAGAGAAAATGGAAAGATAAAGATATATAGGATTCCCATCCCCTTTCATACACAATTGCTTATTTTGCTTTGAAATTCATCATTTAAAACCCTACTCTACTTAAACAAAGACTGGGAAAACAACTTTGAATCTATCCAACAAAAAACTTCACCCTTTTTCACAAAACTACGATAGCATCTACAAAAATAACATCTTTTCTGATTTTTAAACAAAAGAAAACGAAAAATAATCGTCAGAAACAAGAATAAGAATACTTAATTCAAACCTCACCTGCACACTGAAAGAACAGAAAATAACAATAATGAAACAAACTATAGTGTATTGACTACAGACCTGATTTCCTAAATGTATAGGAAAGCATACAATAATTATGTTATTTCAAAATGTAGTTTTTATTAGGCCCATATTTCATCTTTGTAGGTTTAAAGAAATCTCGGAAAGGCCTCATTCTCAGGAAAAGGAATTATCAACATACAGTTCTCATTTTTATAAAAGGTCTTACTCTAGCATAACACTGATACTCAAATTACACTTCACATTTAGGTTATGCCAGTGTAGGGTCACAAATCTTTGCAAAGCTGGGAAACTTAATATTAAAGTTGATGAGTTTCTGAGTTAAACCAGGCTTTGTAGAAATGTGGAAAGTTTTAAAGCCACCACTTTTAAAGAAAGCTTTACCTTTTAAACTAAACTAAAAATATATCCATTAAAATTCCCAATCAGAATTCACTATTGCAAAACATTTCTTCCACTTTACGGCAGACATACGAAAAATAAAAGGGTAGCATGATTGAGGTTTTGTAGAAATCCTTCTGTCTCACGCTCTAAGGACCATGTTGTTAGTGCCTGTCCCTGGCTCACTGCCAGCTTTCCACAATTCAGAGACAATTCATCTAATTAATGAGACAAGACAGCAAGTTCTGGGAAAGGCTGTAACAACTACCTTCTACTATGAATGGTAACAAAGATGATATTAATACTGCCAGTTACTGAGCATGTGCTACGTGTATATCAAACATCACATCAGGGACTTACACATATGACTTCCTTGAGTCTTCACAATCCTGTGCGGAAGGTGCTTTGAATGAGGAAATTGAGCCTGAGACAGATGAAACAAATCATTACCACTAACCAGTACCGGAGAAAAGACTGGAACTCAAACTAAATAACTCCAAAGTACACGTCTTTGCACTATGAAAAGCTTCTGCTATGAAAATGAGTATCAAAAACACTAGACAGATGCAAGACATCTGAAAACCAGAACTTGCTGCTACTTAACCAGCTCTGTGACCTTCAGTAAGTCTAACTGCTCCGCTTTTCAGTGCTTCAATCTGTAAGGTATGGATAACTCTCGCCATCTGTCTATATGAAATACTTAGGTACAAAGTAAAATAATAAATGTATCGTTTTTGTGTTTTTACTACAAGACACTGATGAAAGAAACCAAAAAGACCAAAATAAATGGAGAGACATACCGTAACAATTAGATCTACAGAGTCAATGAAACCTGATCAAAATCTCAGCAGGATTTTTTGGTTGATATTCAAAAGCTGACTCTAAATATGATAAAGCAGAGAAACATGAATAGCCAAAGACAAAGCTGAGGGGTCTCAATAACTGACTTAAAGACAATCTAAAGCTGCAGTAATCAAGACAATGTGCTATCAGTGAAAGAAAAACACAAGGACCAATGGAACAGAACAGAGTCCAAGAACAGACCTTCACAAATATCAACTAATTTTTGACAAAGTGCAGAGTCAATTCAATAGAGGAAAAAAATAGTTTTTTTCAATAAATGGGGTTGGAACCGTTGGACATTCATATGCAAAAAACTGAACCTTGAGTTAACCTCACACCTTGTAAAAAGTCAAAATACAGCATAGCTCTACAAGTAAAATGTAAAACTATAATACCTCTAGAAGAAAACAGGAAAAAATCTGATTCACCTTGGGTTAGGCAAAAACTTTTAGACACACACCAAAAGCAAACATCCTTTCAAGTGCTTATTTGCCACACATACATCTTCTTTGGTGAAGGGTCTATCCCAACCTTTCCCCTATTTTTAAATCACATTGTTTGCTTTTCAAGTTTTGAGAGTTTTTTTTATATTCTTGATACAAGTCCTTTGACAGAAACATGATTTGGCAGATATTCTTTCAGTTAATGGCTGAGTTTTCATTCTCTTTAGTAGTATTCCAAAGAGCAAAAGTCTTAAGTCCAATTTATAAATTTTTATGGATTTTTGCTTTGGGTGTGTGTCTAGAGGTTTTTTCAATCTGCTTTCCGTGTGAGAAAGTAACAAGTCAAATGATTGTCAAACAATAGGGTACAGGGAAACAACTGCTCCAGCTACAAAAATAATTCTCAACTGGTGACTTAGAGCACTGCATTTGCTGTGGGCTGGTGAGTCAATATACTGCTCCAAGTCAAACACGCATGCTCATGATTGGGTATTTGGGATCTGTTTATTGAAGTGCATTCTCATAGGTAAGAGAATACTGCTAATTAGTATTTCCAGTATCTCTCTAAAAGAATTGTACTGATTTAGAAGTCAAAGGTCATGGATATGGACTATGCTAAATTGCGACCTAGGCAAAAAATTTTCTCTTTGTACCACTATTTTCCCATTTGTTTGCATTTTTCAAGGCTAAAAAAAAACAACAACAAAAAACCACCTAATTTTGCCATTTAATAAGAGTCAATTCTTTACTTTTTAAAAGTGCATTTTTTTCCTCAGGCCACCATCAAATTCAAAATGCACTGAAAGAATTAATCAAATACTGCCCATATGGCTTGAAAGAATGACTATTCTATCAAACTCTGAATTTTGGTGAGCTTTATTATTTACAGCATTTTCACAGCTTCCTTGAGTTTAAGGGAAAATGAGGAGAGGGGAGGAAAGCAAATACAGTAAACAAACTTGAGCAACTTGAAATCTGGCTCCAGACTATAATAGGAAGAGATCAGTCCATGAGATGAAGGGATCTGGGTTCAGATATTGTAATCACTGCTTATAAACTATACAATATTAAATTTCACACCCTCTTTGTAAAGACTTTTCATAAAACTGGGATAATGATACCTAACTTATAAGAGTGTTTTAAAACAGATCGCCAGTCCAGGTTGGATGCATGAGACAGGGTGCTCAGGGCTGGTGCACTGGGAAGACCCTGAGGGATGGGATGGGAGGGAGGCGGGAGGGGGTTCAGGATGGGGACACATGTACACCCGTGGCGGAGTCATGTCACTGTGTGGCAAAAACCTCTACAATATTGTCAAGTAATTAGCCTCCAATTAAAATTAATTAATTAATTTTTAAAAAATAAAAATAAGAGGAGACAAGGCAAAGAAAATACCTACGACAGGGCCTTCTCTTCTCCATACAATATTTTATTATAAGTAATCTTTTTAGCAAAGCAGCATTCTTAGATGTTACTAAAAATTACAAGTATTGAGAACTAAAAGGGATCATCAGTGATCTCAGAAAGCACTCAGATTACCCTAAACAATTTCATTAATACCTTACTTTTGTAGCAACAGAACACAAAAGGTAAGAAACATAAAAGAAATTCAAGTACTGCCGATGGCTTCTGAGGTTGGGACTAAATTTGTCTTAGTGTCTCTATTTACAGAGCACAGCTGAGCAACTTAAAGGCTGGAACTATTTGCTCAGTATAATACCTGTAAAATGAGTTCAGAGAAGAGCAGTGCAAAGAGAGTAAGAGGAAAGGTCAATTTTAAAATATTATCCTAAGGTACCCAGTGATGTTACTTAGGAACTGTTTCCTAATTTTTGAAAAAGGGAAGGTTGGTCTCACATATTACAGTTTAATATTCACTCCAAGCCAAGTTTTAATCATATTATTAAATAGACAGTTTGTGGATTATTAGAAATATTTGATCACAAAATTATGCCATACCATCCTGGGAAAGCACCTGGGGTACAGAGGGAAGCAAGAGTAGACAGAAAATCTAACTACGATTGCAACAGACTAACAGGAAGCAATAGAAGGAGAAAATATATACGAAAAGGGTTTACTGAGGCTCTGAACTCTAGACTCAGGAGTCTGCACTTCATCCTACATGGTATGATTCTCCAAATAAGGTCCCATACCACCTGCTTCAGAATCCCCTGGGGAGCACACTGATATTCTGATTCCCTGGGTCCCATCCCTAGGCCTCCTGAATAGAAATCTCTATTTCTATCTGGGGGAGGCAGGGACTCAGAGACATGCATTTTTTACAGGCTTCAAAAATGGTTCTGATGTCCCCAAAAAGTTTGCTGCAGGCGACAAAGAATATGGAAAATTCTTGAGCAGAGTATGACATGGCCAGAATCGGGCTTCAGAAGTAGAAACAACAGGACTGCCTGGTGGTACAGTGGATGGGAATCCGCCTGCCAGTGCAGGGGACACGGTTCCATCCCTGGTCTGGTAAGATCCCGCACGCCGCGGGCATCTAAAGCTGTGGCCCACAGCTGCTAAGCCTGCAGTCTACAGCCTGCGGACCGCCACTGCTGAGCCCCGTGTCACCGCTACTGAGGCCCAGGCGCCTGGAGCCCGCGCTCCGCAGCAGAGAAGGTGCTGCAGTGAGACACCCGAGCACCGCAGGGGACCGCAGCCCCTGCTCGCCACAACTGGAGTCTAACACAGCCAGCTCAACCGAAAATAGGTAAATAAAAGACCTAAAAGTAACAAAAACAAAAGAGCAACAACAATAAGAACAACAGGAACTATCTCTACTACTATTCATTATTTGTTTTCTTATTTATTTCCTTGTTACATACCAGACCCTGTTTTATGTACTTTACACACACTGGCATGTAAACCTTTCAAGGAATCAATAAGTAAGTACAGGCAACACAAGGGATAAGATGAGGAAATGGAGGGTCCTCAAGGTCAGATGGCCTTAAGGAGTCCAGCTGGTACTAGACTATCCTTAGCAGCCGTGTGAAGGAAGGATTTGAGACTGGAGAGTTGAGATGATAGATTTACTGATAAATACTGTAACAGTCTAACAGCAAAATCTGAATTCGGGCAGTATCGCGAGTAAAAATTGCTTCTGCAAACATACAGATACCTGTATGTATGTTATACAGTGAAATTAAGTCTGCTTGCTTTCGGAATCAACAAACATGGCAGGGCGCAAAACACACCTGTCTGCAGGGCTAAAAGTTTACAAGGTTTGGAGTTAAGAGCCAAGTGAAAATAGCTGAGCCTCAAGTTATTCCAAAAGACATTTGAAAGAACCTTTTTTCTTCTGAAACTGGATGTGGGCTATCTTACTCTGTGTTCCCTATCTAATCCTCTTACTCTTCAAAACATGTTGACAAATTCTTCCCACTCTCCTGCCACACTTCACTATTATCAAACACTTATACAGTATAAACATTGTTTCACACTGCAAGCTGTGAAGTTCTTTGCCTTATCATCATGACTAAGCATTTGGGTAACACTTCAGATTCAAAACTAAGGGCACAAGAGAGAAGAAATTCCTGCTGCAACACCACTGTTCCCTGCGGCTCTTCCTATGCACACGGTAAGTGAATCCAATCCTCTCTCCTCCCAAAAACACACACATAAACACTCACAGAATCCTCAAAAGAAAACTGAAATGGTCAGCAGTCACAATTCTATCAGTAAAACATGGACTGGAAGGCTCCTTTTTCTTTTTTCTTAAATGAGAATTTGGGAGCACCAAGATGTCAAGGACCTTGTTCAACTTTGCAAACAATACAAAACACAACCTTCTAACTTCCTCTAATCATTGCTAAAGCACTACTGGAAATTAACCATCTCAGAAATTCTCAGGGACCAGTGGTCAATAATAAATCAACAAAGAAATAATCTGGCTTCCTCCTCCACTCCTAAAGTAATAGTCTCAGAGAAGCAAGCGATGTTAGCTAAAATATCTAAGGGAAGCAGATACTAGCAAAGTGAAATTTCCCTTCACACCGGTGGACTTGACCTATTCTTCCTACTTCACTTCTGATTTCACATATCCCATTCGCTACTTTCTGTGCCATTAGATGTCACCATACTGTTGATAGAATTGTAAACTGGTGCAACCGCTATGGAAAACAATATAGACATTCCTCAAAAAATTAAAAGTAGCATTATCACATAATCCAGTAATCCCATTTCTGAGTATATATCCAAAAAAAATTGAAAGAAGGGTCTTGAAAAGATATTGCCACACCCCTGTTCATTATCAGCATTATTCATAATGGCTAAGATGTGGAAGCAATCCAAATGTCCAGCTACAGGTGTGAATAAACAAAATGTGGAATATACATACCACAAAATATTATTTGGCCTTAAAAAGCAAGGAAATCCTGTCACATGCTGTAAGTGGATGGAACGAAATCATTATATTAAATGAAATCAGTCACAAAAAGATGAATACTACATGATTCCATTTATAAGAAGTATCTAAAGTAGTCAAGTTCAAAGAAACAGTCAAATGACAATTACCAGGGGTTTAGGGAAAGGAGGAGGAAAGGAAGAGTTCTAGTTAATGAGAGTTTCAAATTTGCAAAATGATAAGTTCTGAAGCTGTGTTTCACAACAGTGTAAATACACTTAATGCTTAATTGTACACTTAGAAATGGCTACAGTGGTGACTTTTAAGTGTGTTATTTAATAATTAAAAATATAGGTGGGTGGAAGCTATCATCATATAGTATGTGTGTGAACTTCTTAATTTATCAGAGAAGCTAGGAAACATTAAGTGCTGGGACTTAAGGATCTAATTATCTGGTATACTTCCCTTTTTACAGATAACTGAAGCTAAGAGGAGTAAACTAAATTCCCATATAAACCTTGAACCAAACAGATTAGACGAAACATTCACTGTCATACGTAGCTGGGAGCTTGTACAAAGGTGGGGATTAAATGAAACAGCGTAGCACAGTGCCTGACACACAGTTCTCCTTCCCTTTGAGCATCCAGGATAGTTCATCTAACAGCCAGAGCCCTGTCTGGGTTGACAATGGCAAATGGAGTGACAATTTGCAGAGAAACAAGTGGATTTTTTAAAATTATTTAATTAGGATCTATATATCTAATTTAGGTCAATTCCTAAGAAGTATTGTAGTTAAGCTAACTATCCACTGAAATTATTGTTTTATTTATGTTTTCTCACCCAAAAATCTTTCTAATTTTAAGGAGAGAATGGCTACAGATTACATTTCAATAGTTACCTATTAATAAGGGGCTACTCCTGGAACAACCAAACCTCTCATACACTCCTGATGGGAATATAAACTTGTACAATGTCGTCAGAGAGCCATAAGGCAATATCTAGAAAGATAACGATGCACAACCACCTACTCCTGCCTTGCAACTCAAAGTGCGGTCCACGGATCCGCATCACCAGGGAACCTGTGAGAAACGCAGGTTCTCAGGCCCACCTCACGCCAACTGAGCCAGACCCTACGCTGTAACAAGATACCCAGGTGATTTCTATGCACATTAACTGCAATGCACTGTCCCAGAGAAAGTCTCCTCTTTGTGAAGAGACATGGGCAGAATTCACTGTAGCTTTATTTGAAACAGTAAAGAAATACATTACTTGAAACAGCTATCAATAAGAAAATCAATACACTGTGGTATATTCATACAGTAGGAAACTACAGAACAACTTAAATGAACTAGAGTCACATGAACTAGCAAGATGAATCTCAGAAAAAAAAATGCTGAGTGAAAAAAGCATGGGAAGACGTCATTACGCAAAGCTTAAAACAAAACCACACACTATACTGTGTGTGTGTGTGTGTGCACGTGTGCATGCATGCATATGCACACACACAGGACCAAATTCAGATTAGTGGTTACACTTGAGGGAGAGAAGAAAACTGGATAAAAGAGGAACACTGGAGACTTTAGTCATATCTAGTATTTCATTTCAAAACAAAAAACCTGAAGCAAATGTGGGAGACGGTTCAGATATTACAAAGCCGAAAGGTAGGTACAGAGGGGATGTTCACTACATTACTTTCCATACTTTTTGGGAAGCTTGATGTGTTTCATAATTTTTTACAAGACATACTCCCCAATGATTAATATTCCTCATTATTAACACTGTCTTACTTGACCTTGTACTATAGTTACTAATCTACCTGTCCTATTTAGGTTCTAGAAAAACAGGTTTCACATCTGATCCATCTCTGAGTGCATACTCACCCCTCCCCAGCACACACATCCATGGCTCTCTGGGTTTCAGACACCAGGTTAGGAGATGTGGACGTCAGATTAAGTTAAGTCATGGTCACCCAAGGCAATAAATGGATAAACACAATCTTTGCCTGGGGTGGCTAAGACTATGGCCTCAAGATAAGGACTAAACGTAAAGTCCTAAAAGTAAAAGAAAAGAAAACAAACAGCAGGGTACTGGAAGCAGGACTGAGTCGGGTGCACTAAAAGAGTAGAAAAGAAAGAGAAGCACATCTAAGGGTAAGAATTTATTATTTCATTCAGCAAATATTAATATATATTGACTTACTCTGTGCCAGACATAGTATTAAATGCTGGGGACGCAGCAGTCAACAAAACAAACCAAAATTCATGCCCCTGTGGCCCTCGCCTCTTAGCATGGGGAGTAAGCAACTTAAATACCTAGTACGTTAGAAAGTAGCTAAACAGTAAGAAGGAGAAGCAATGCAGGAAAGAAAACCACAGCGGCTGCGCGGGAGGAGAGGGCGGCTGTACATGTGAGTCCTGAAGAACCCAAGTCCCAGAGGCTGGACGACAGACGCGCACGCGGCCTGCGTGTGCAGGAGCTTTCCTCTTGTCTGTTCTTTCCACACGCTCTGGGCAAGGCATGGAGGTTGAAAAGGTTCAAAGCAATATTCTGCTGAAAATTAAATGAGTGAGTAAGTGGGTGAATGTATATGACTAGAAGATGAAAAGAAAAATATCAAGAACATGAAAACGGAGGCTCTGATGTTGTTAGAGAAAAGATCCTTGGCAAAGCACATAATTTACTAATTCAAGTATCAACAAAGTAGCTTTGAATCAGAAATGAGTAGTGTAATTTCTAGATGCTAAAGACACAATAATGTGGAAAAAAGACACGGTTCCTGCTCTCATGTAGCTTAAGGTCTTAGAGCAGAGAGAGAAGAACAAAGCAGCAACGTAGTATGGGAAGTACTAAGGCGGAACTATGCCACAGCAGATATGCGAAAGCATGCTGTGTGTTTTCACAGGGAAATATGCCTATTTAAGACTTCCCAGAGGAAGAAATCTAGACTGGGACACAAGGAATGAGAAGGTATGGCCAGGCTAAGAGAGGAAGACTATCCCAAATGACAATGGGTAGCATGTGTAGTGACCCGGGAGTAAAACAGGGCAGAGAGCCGATAAAAGCCCTTGCAGCTCTGACACAGAACAGGAAGCAGGTATAGAGATAGGTTAAGGGTTTTCTTAAGGGCAACTGGGTAGCCATGCAAAGTTTTATACAAAAAAGCATGTAATGATCATACCTTCATTTTAGAAATATAACTCCGACTGCACGTAGGGAATGGATTGGGGAAGAATGAAGGCAAAGAGACCTTTTAGTAACCTGCTAAAATAAAATAATCCAGTTGACAGATAGCCAGAAAAGTCAATGCCAAGAGCATCTGCATGCTATTATAATCAGAGAAAATTTATAACTGCTTGGGCCAGATGGTATGCTCATGTTCTCAAAACCTATTTCTCTATTGTGGCAGAAACAAATCACATGTGCCAATGAATTATCAATGTCCTTTACCCAGAAGGTAGGAAAACTGCATTGAATCCTAGACCCTATAGAACAGGGCTATAAAAATGTTGTCAGAGTTGTGCTTGGTAATAACCTTAAAATCATAATGCTCTTTCCTAAGACAGCACATTCACGGCACACCCTCTCAATATCTGATAACAATTTGCATCCTTTCCCTTCCCCATTTTTCCACCCATTTTAACAGCTTCTGAGACCTACAGAGTCATGCCTGACTGTATGAGAGACAAGCACAGCTTTTCAGCTGAGTAAACAAAGAGACAATGAGGGCAATGTGGCAAACAAGGCTGCCCACTCAGATATTTTCCAAAGTAGGAGTTCATGCTGGGAATCCCTCAGTTGGAAAGCCCAGGGGAATAAACATTCCAGATCTATAACTGAACCAATATCAAAGACCTGTTTCATCAGCACGACCATTTCTGCTAATTGCTGAGTCGGCAGTACGTAAAATTTGGGGGAAATTACGAGGTCCAAGGGCTTAAAAATTAAAGAATGGGAATTTAGAGGTTAGTACACTGGGGCATTTTGTAATCAAAATTGGCACCACTCAAAATGGAAGTTATCTGTATGTTGGGGTAAATTCTAAAAGACTGACGTTTTGTATCACCTATGTAGCAGATGTAAAATGTTTGACTCCAGTGATGCAATGTTTGGGCAGCTTCTCTATCCTTTTTTCTCATTCAAAATGAGCAGTACATTCCTAACCAGGTCTGCTGAGATACCCAGGGTGCTAGTGAATGGAAGCACAGACTCTGCAGTGACCAAGCAACCCATATCCTGGAATTTGAAAAGAACTTTTTATAATGAAATGTTCTTCTATCAATAGACCATTTGCTTGAGTTGTTTTCATAGCTGCAACTGACCCTCTGCTGGAGACCAAAACTTCCCCCTGTATTAGCCCTAAAGTCACTCCACCAGCTAAAAAAGTTAGGATGAGAGAGAGGAGGGGGAAGGTACTTTAAAATTCTAAGATAACAAAAGATAAAAGAAATTAGGTGATCGAAAGGAAGAATATCCTTGTTACAAAAATAATGTGGGCCATAGACATTTAAAAAGGAATATAAATAGGAAAGCTTCTTGAACCCAACAAATACTTATGAACTTCCCTGGTGGGACAGTGGATGAGAACCCTCCGGCCAATGCAGGGTACACAGGTTCAGCCCCTGGTCTGGGAAGATACCACAGGCCTCGGAGCAACTAAGCCTGTGTGCCACAACTCCTGAGCCCGGGCGCCTGGAGCCTGCAAACCACAGCCCCTGAGCCCAGGCACCTGGAGCCTGTGGCCGCGGCGAGAAGCCCCCACAGTGAGAAGGAGTCCTCGTCCACCGCAGCTAGAGGAAGCCCGTGTGCACAACCCAAAATGAAATGTCTGTACCTTATTCTACCTAATTAAGGGAGTCCTCATATTGTTAGTTTTCAACTAACAGTTGGGCTATATGAGGTATTTAGCAATGTCAGAAACCATAAAAAAAATAACCAGTTTTCATTACTACTCCCCCAAACTGATCAACCATGTCCCAGGTTTAAAGGGGAATTCCCTGGTAGTCCGCTGGTGAGGATGGATGCTTTCACAGCACGGGGAACTAAGATCCCACAAGCCACGTGGTATGGCCAAAAAAAAGGAAAGACTCCTCCCCCCAATCATAAAGAAAGCATTTTGATGATATTAAAAAATTATTCATATTTTCATTTAGATACTTAAGAAAAATAGGAGAAGTTTTACATTTTAGAAATACTGTCTGAAATATTCATAGACAAAATGATATGATGCTTAGGATTTGTTTCAAAATAAAATAGGAGAGGGGTAAATGGATGGGGGTATGGATGAGGCAGGATTGGCCTGGATGGTTCTCCAGGTGTGTGACACAGATGTGAAAGAGGTCATTACACTGTTCTGTCATCTTTTATTTTCAAAATATTACATAAAAGTTTAAAATGTCTTTATGCTACTTTCACAGGCATATTTTCATAGGTGTTTGTGACACCAAGGTCACTCACTGATCTCCTGAACAAGAGGTAAGATTTCAAACATGCATGCTAGGCGAAAGCTCTTCATCAAGATTAATTTGAGTAAGGTAGGTTGATTCAAACACAGTTTAACAAAATTTCCTGAATGTTTGGAAAAACATGAGTTGCTATTCCAAAAACAATTTTAACAACTAACACTTAGGGAATTCTTTCCTTATGTTTCCACTGTTTTAACATTACCTCATAACACAACTCACAATTCTATGAAGCAGGCTGACAGACTGAGGGTAAGTGATAGAACCAGGATTTGAATATGACTTTAGAGCCTGCATTTTTAACCCCTAATGGCTGGATCCTTTGAGGCTCACCTAGTTTGGGTAGTGTTGGAAAGAATTAAGAAAATATGGGAAGAAAACGACTTGAAAATATATATGCTTTGCTTTGTCAGAGAGAGTTTCCCACATGGCTCAGGGGTAAAGGATCCGCCTGTCAATGCAAGAGATGCCAGAGACTCAGGTTCGATCCCTGAGTTGGGAAGATTCCCTGGAGAAGGAAATAGCAACCCACTCCAGTATTCTTGGGGATACTTGCCTGGATAATCCCATGGAGAGAGGAGCCTGACTGGCTAAAGTCTACGGGGTCGCAAAGAAACCGACATGACTGAGTGACTCAGCAGGCATGCACACCTTGTCAGAGGAAGCTAAATACATGATGGGGAAAAAAGGAAAAACTCTGGAGCTAGGTAAACGGAATGCTGAACTGTAGCTATTTATCATTCATTATTACACAAATACCGCTCTTAGTAGAACTTTAATATTCTCATCATAACAACAAAATGGTATGAAATATGTTAACTCACCTTATTGTGATAAATGTTTTACAATATAAATGTGCATCAAACCATCACAGTCTGTGCGTTAAACTTATATGATGTTATACATTAATTATATCTTAATAAATCTGAGGGGAAATCTCTCTCTTATCCTTGATTTCCTCATGCACACTTTTAAGGTTTGAGATAAGGATAGAAAATGAAAATTTAAGCAAAGGAACCTAATACCTAAGTCTCCTAAAGCATGTGTGTACAAGTCTATCCCTCCAGCAGATTGTAAACACCTAAGTCATTCACCATTCTGTTCTCAGCTCCACAGTGCCTGGCACGCAGGAAACACTTGGGTTTGTTCAGTCTAACACCAGGTCCATTAAGAGGTCAAGCACCAACTGCAGGCTTCGTTCGTCAGGTCTCTAATTTTAGTCATCTAAGTCTGTGTGTTATACCAACAAGCAAAATAGGTTTCAAATGTTTGCTTAATAAGACAGGATAGAAAGCCAATTCATGTCCCCCTCCTATTATTACATTATCTTAGCATTTAAACCCTTTAATCCAAAATTAATGCTGGGAAAGATTTAGAGAGGCAGTCAGTGGCCTCTAATTATCTTTGCAGGGGATCACTTTGAGGAGTACCCTGCAGTTTCCAGACTGACGGAAAACTCAAATCCCACCACGTCACTTCAGGGCTTACCGCTCTTCGCTGCTCTCAGAATCAGTTTCTGAGCACGACAGATAAAGCACTGCATGATCTGGCAAGCGCCAGCTGCCCCAGCCTCAGAGCTCACCAGTCCCCGTGAGCCGCCCAGCACCTCACGCTCCTCGGCAGGCCTCGGTCGTGCTCTGTTACCACCATACTGTCTTCCCTCCTCCAGTTGGCTAATTCCTGTGTGTTCTCAAGACTCAGCTCAGAGAAGAGCTCCTCCAGAAAGGACACTGTCTCTCACGCCTCCCCCTTCAGGTCTGAGTGAGGAGCTCCCCCTTTGCTCCTGAAGTAGTGCAGACCGCTGTGGCGGGACGTCTCCGCCTGTGGTCCGCTTTTCTGGGCCAGGTCGGAAGCAAACACATCTGCTGTCTCTCTAGCACCCACCGGCCCAGGCTCGGTGCACAGCGGTGACTAACAGTGATCTGACGAGTGAGTAAAAGCACTCTATTTTGTTGACACAGAGAGCCCAGTGTAAACTTACTGACAAAGCATACCCTTTTCTCTATTACTTAAATAAAAGTGAACGTAAAGTCTTAAGCTGAACCATCTAATGAAACATAGTTGAAAGGCCAGTTTTAGCATGATGAGATCCCCCACCTAGGAAAAAAAAAAAAAAAAAAACAGGTGGAAAAGGATCTGAAATCTTATCTGATTAACAACAGAAAGAGAGAGAGAGAGAAGGGAGAGAGGAAAGAGAAAGGAAGTAAAGAAAAGAAAGAGGAAGGTACCACTTCAGACTGATTAAGTAATAAGGAAATACAAAGTAACAGCTTGTGACACTTGTGGCTTTATTTCCTGAAGACTACTTAATCACTGACTTTGTTTATTTCTAAATGAGTGCTCTATTATCAACCAAAAGAAATATAGCAAAGAGAAATGTTTACTTTCTGATCCATTGTTTAAAAAAGGACTACTGCTAACAAGAAATTTCATATTCTAAGAAAAATAATTTTCTGAAACTAATTTTAAATAAAACTTTTTTTTTTTTTTGGCTACAAATGTCTGGCATCCATTTCTAATTTCTCAATAGAAGTTTAATTCGTAAGTGAAACAATGATAAAGGCACAGAAAAGTACTTCACAGATTCCAAAGCTTTTGTGGTAACTCAGTATCATTATTTGTTACTGTCTCTATTTCTGACAATCTTGTGTTTCACCTGTCCTACCGGCTGAAATGGCCCTTGGTTGGGTGTATGCTGTTTGTTCTTAAATGCCATACTGATTAATGTATAATATTACTCATCTGACTCATAACAGGTATCTGTGTCTTCTTGTCTGGAAATGATCCACTGTACAGATCAATAAAGCTAACAAAAAAAATGAAAGTGAAATTAAAATAAACAGGCATAGTAATATGTGAGGATGTGCTTTGATCTCTCAAATAATATACATACTTCCTACTACAAAAAAGAATCAAGAGGAAGACCAAAGAGGATGGTAAACAGATCTACGGTATGCACAGAAAAATAATGACTATAAATCAGGAAAGAGTGAAAGTGGCAGGGGAAAAAAAGATGCATTAAAACTAACAGGGGTTATGGGAAATTCTCTTGGGGTCCATGGGTTAGGATGCTATGCTTCCCCTGCAGGAGGGCCAGGGTCTGATTCCCAGTCAGGGGACTAAGATCCTGCTTACAACACTGTGGCCAAACAAACAAACAAAAACTAACATGGGTTGGGAGGATAAAATAGAGCACAACCTTTTAGCATATTGTTTTGCCATAACTGAAAGTGCTTCCAAAAAAAGAGGGATCTGGGTTTGAATTCCAGCTAACTAGTATTTCCAAGCTATGTGACTATTGAGCAAACAACTTAACCTCATCTCAGACTCAGGCTCTTTGTAAAATTGGGTAATACTACTAAATTGGAATTGAAACGATTAGCAGTAGTGAAGAATTAAAATGATTGTAAGTAGTATTCCAATAAATAGATAGGTATGCAAAATACAAAAATGAAATGAACAGCAAATATTTAGTTTAGAAGGTCGACCCCATTACTTCATGGCAAAAAAAAAAAAAAAAAATGGTGGCAGTACTGACAGATTTCCTCTTCTTGGGCTCTAAGATCACTGCGGATGGTGACTGCAGCCATGAAATCAGAAGACGATTGCTTCTTGGCAGGAAAGCTGTGACAAACCTAGATAGTCTGTTGAAAAGCAGAGACATTATTCTGCCAATAAAGGTACATATAGTCAAGGCTATGGTCTTCCCAGTGGTCACATTCAAGGGTTTTATGACAGTGTCATTTCCAGAAATAAAGAATTTTTATTTAGGAATATTCATTTATTCTTTAAGTATTTTCTAAGGACCCAACATATGCTAGCAATGAATCTAGGTGCTGGGGAGACAGTGGTTTAAAAAAAGAGACAGACAATGACAAAAATCCCTGCCCTTCTGGAACTTAACATTCTAGCGGTGGTGCGCAGGAGGCTTTATGCCTCAATTCCGCTCAACTATTTATTGAGTACTTACTATGTACTGAGTGCTGAACACTATCTTAGGGATATCTTAGAGAGTAAAAACATCACTAAGACATAGGCACTAAAGAATAAGGTATAGAGGAGTCAATTACATGAACAAGTAACACTTAAAATAAGAATCCTTAAAAAGCAAGTAATCAAAAAAATGTACAGTAATATTAGAATATATAAGGTAAAACAGTATAGGAGGTTGCATGTTTCTCAAGGGCAAGTAAGCTTATTAGGTGAAAGAAGGGATATGGTGGACCTCTGTCTTTCTTTTTGGCAGCCTAGTATCATAGTATAATTGCTACTAATTCCTTCCTATTTGGGGGAAATTCTCCAATTTCCAATTTTTAAGGCTTGCTATTCCACCACAAAGGTTCTCAACGCCAGATTATTGTTTTCCCTGGGCATTATCTCTAGCTCCAAGTCCTGAATTTGGTTCCCCTGGAGATTCTGTGAACTCTTTAATAATCTTTGAGTAAAGTCCATTTCTGATTAAATCAACAAGCATTCGCTTCTGTTTTAAGGCCTGTACTAAAACTGAAGAGATGGGCCATTCCAGGCTGAGGGAACAGCAGAAGCAAAGTAACAAGAGGCCAGTTAGCTTAGCGATTAAGAGAGGAGGCTTTGAGGCTACACAGATCTAAATTTAAATCAAGGTTCTACATTTACTAGCTGTGAGGCCTTGTTCAATGTATTTGAACTCTCAAAGCCACCACTCTTGCTTAGTAAAATGGAGATAATTAGACAAGGTCATCATAATTCATTTAACGCTCTTTAGTATCTGACAGGGAGGAAAACCTCCAAAGATGACTGTCTTATTAGTAACAATGATGACGACAATAAGCATGCTATGTGGGGAGAAACAGAAGCAACTCGAACCCGTTGGAGTTTAAAGCACAAGGTGAAGGGTGGTAGGAAATGAGGACAGAGACTGACTACAGAGGGGTTTTAAGACATATTAGGAAACCTAAGCATTAATGGGCTTGGGTCACTCATGGTGAATACAGAGCAGAATTATATTGAAGTATAAACATCATGTTAAATTACTAACCAGAAGACTGATATGACCAGGTTTTGCACTGTCTACGGGTTTTGCACTGTCTACGTATTCTCCACAACTATAGTTACATAGTTCGACTTGACCACAGTATAACACTTGAGCACTTGCAGGATGTAACAATATACATAATTACTGTTGAGTCCTGATGCCATACAAACTGAAGCTATTTCTTTTTTTTGGTAGATGCATATTTTTTTAATTGGAAGATAACCGCTTTACAATGTTGTGTTGGTTTCTGGCATACGACAACATGAATCAGCTTTAAGTACACATAAATCCCCACTCTCCTGAGCCTCCCTCCCACCCGCCCCATCCCACCGCTCTGGGTGATCACAGAACACCAGATTGAGTTCCGTGTGCCATAGAGCAGCTTCCCACTAGCTGTCTATTTTATACACGGTACTGTATATATGTCAATGCTACTCTCTCAGTTCATCCCACCCTTTCCTTCCCCCGCTGTGTCCATGTGTCCGTTCTCTACATCTGTGTCTTCATTCCTGCTCTGCAAATGGGTGCATCTGTACCATTTTTCTCAATTCCATGTATATATACATATATGCATTACTATGCCATATTGGTTTTTCTCTTTCCGACTTAGAAGCTATTTGATTCTAAATCAAATCCTCCAACACTCTGTATATCATCCATCAATATATTTGCAAGTGGTTCGGAAAAGGCTGGTTCTAACTTGAAATAATAGCTTCTCCTTGTCTCATCTGAGAGACCACCTGCCCTCCAGTGAGGAGGGAAGTTTATAAAATGGGGAGGGGAAATGCCTCCTTGGGTGACTGCGGAAGTCACAGTTCCAAGCCTGAGATGCTTCCATGACTTTCATATCGTCAAATTATCACCTGCTGCTTTCTACAACACATTGTCTGGCATCAGCATCTCGATCTAGAGTCCATATGAAGTTGAAGATGAAAGGTTTCACTGTCAAGTTGACAACAATCAATACTATCATCTTGCTGTGTGTGGTATGTCCTGCCAAATGCTAATAAGCATTACATCGTCTCTGTCCCAATCCTTCTGGTGCTGAGGGGACCATCTCATAGCTGCTGCTCAGTTCTGCTCTACATCTACACTGAGTCTGCCCGCTTCCTTTCATCTGATTTCTACCATCATCCCCTCTGCCGCCTCCACTCCACACCCATATCTACCTCTGAGAAACACTCTTTGATCTAATTTTGATTTTCACAGCAGTTACTGCAATCAAACCTGAATCAAACTGTGTAATTCAGAACAAGTGCTGAGGAGGACAATGTATGGGCTTGCTGGGGGAGGCTAGGGGAGGTGACAAAAATGGAACCCAAAATGTGCTCTGTAACCACGGAACGCTTTATTTCATTTTCTGCTTCTCCCATCTGCTTTGGCAGTGCAGCACAGTTTAGTCGAAAGGAAAAAAAGAAAAAGAAAAAGAAAAACAGACTTTTAAGTCAGACAAAGCTGGGTTTAAATTCTAGATTAATACTCAAGAACCCTATTAGGTTGGTACTATCATACTCATGTTACAGACAATGGTCTAGAAGCCAATGGTCTAGCTATGTGATTTGCACTGTATCTGTGCATTAACAGGCTTCATTTTACAGTTAGAGAAACTAAGGCACAGACCCATTTACAAAAACCAAAAGCAAAAACGTGCTCGGGAACTTACAAAGTGAATGGAAAGAAAGACTGGAATGATCTCTCCTGACTGCTACTCCCCTGATTAGCTGGACCATTCAGCCCTGCCTTTGCCGGCAAGTTGAAGCAACAAACTAACTTAAAAACCAAAACCAGTGGAACAGGATGGGTTTGCAGGCAATACACCAACAATTCAGCATAATAATACCCAACAGCTCGTTCGCTTTGTGGTTTTGGTACACTTTATAACTATTCATTAACCCATACAACATCCAGGGATGGTGGGCCTATGTTGTTAAAGCAGTTCATATAGAAAAGATAACTCAAAATACATGGTAGACTTGAATATGAAGTCACATGAGAAATCTACAGCAAAAAAAAAAAAGTGCCCAATGCCTTCCTCTAATCAATCCTCAATACAGATACAAAACTGAATAAGTATGTTGGAATATGAAGCATTCCATCTTTCCCCTCACTGTTACCATTAATAACCCTTCCCAAACTGCCATTTCATCTCTATATACAATGGATAGGACTGAAGAGAATGGAAAAGCTACTCAGTTCATGCAATTTCCTTCAGAGAAGACAACTTTCCCTACAATGTTTAAAGGAATTTCTAAAGGAATTTCACTTTAAAAGATTATTTCCAAAAAGGAACTAGAGGAACTAGAGAACATGCTGTTCTCCTTATAATTAACTCCTAACCTCTTCTTTTTGCTCACATACATCAAATAAAAACTATAGATTTTGAAAAATAAAAATCTAATAAGATCCCTGGTAATATGTCAGTTTCTAAGCATCCAAGACTGAAACAAAAGTTTCCAAAATCAGTTATCTAAAGAGTCTAAAATTTACTAAAGAAAGGTTCTTGAACATTCTCCAGCCAGGCTGAAAACATACCTACCCCTGATCATTTGCCCTGTGACTGGGCAGGATACATTCCTTTTTCCAACTGAATAAATTTCCCCTTTCCTCAGTGCTGTCTCCCTGGCAAGGACACCATATAGAACAGCTGTTGTATTACCAGTATAAAAGCAATCCCATCTGATCTGACTGAAAAACATATGCACAGACTCAAACCAAACTTTTGGGAGCTTTGTATCTCCAGAGGAAGAGAGAACCGAAGATCTTCCATTGGTAAAGGCTGCAGACAATGTCATGAATTCAAATTCTGCACAATTTACACAAGAGCTATCTCCATAAGCTGCTTTAGTTAATTTTAAGTTTGTGCTTTAAATTCCCTAGACAGAGTGAAATGGATAAAGAATCAGCTGTTCTCAGACTTTGTTAAGATTTCAGCTAAACTTTCCCTGAAGGTACCAAATCTTTGTGTCATCACTACCCTGATTTGTCAGGTGTCAGGAACAGTTTCCTTTCTTGGGTACTGTCTTCAGCAACCTCCTTTCTTCAGAACCACAACTCCCTGAGACCAAGTAAACGTCTCTGAGGTAGATCAAAGCTGATGAACCCATCACAGAAATTACAGTTAAGTGGCCCAGGGTAACATCGCTTGACTTGATCACATATAACTGAAGGCTCATCAAGCTTATCATAACTTTTTACTCATTTTTTATATTTTATTCATTTATTTTTATTACTATAAAATTGGGTACATTGATTTAAAAAAAAAAAAAAAAAAACTTGGGAAATCCAGAAGAATACAAAGAAATGAAAATGACCCATAGTCCCATTACTTAGCTTCGGCCACCTAATTATTTTGGTATATTTCTCTCCTTGTGTGTATACTGCTTTTAACATAATGGAAGCATTGTAATAGATGCATAATGGTTTGGAGAGTACCATAACTTTTTTATTACAGAATTTTAGAGTAGGAAAATTCCTATTTCAAAAATCTCTACTGAAAAAACAAATCCAATATATAAATCAGATGAGAGAGGAGCTGATTAATTAATTCTGTCATTCAAAAAAATCAAACATTTGTTTCTCAACCGAATTAAACCTTTTACATTGCTATTTAGCCCAAATCCATCTACCTAACACAAACAACTCATATTACTTATAAACAAAAAAAGAAATCTGCTACTTATTTAAAGTACTACAGTTTTTGTGTTTTTTTTTGGAGGCAGATAACTTCTGCTATGATAATTGTTTTTTCTGTATTGTTCCGCAGGAGAAGCAGGGGGAAAGCTGGGCAATAAAGAAGATACAGAACAAAAAGAAAATCTCTTCATTTTTTTAAAAAAGGAAGAATTAATACCATATCCTGAATATTGTACAAACTATGACATTTTCTTACAAGTGGGCTTAATAATCTAAGTTAAACGGACTTTAAAAGCAGATCCATAGGGAAAAAGTCAAAGTCACAGAGAAAGACAGGTTTGTTCTGAGTGCAAAGTGTTCAGCCTTGTGCACCCTGTTACCAGGACATCTTCAAGGACCTTTTGTTCTCCGGCAAAGACTTCTTAGAAGAATTAGGCTTTGAGGAGGCACTGAAGGAGGACAAAGTGGGAATCTGTTAAGTAGAGAGGATAATTTGGTTCCTTAAAGAACATGAAAGAATGAATGGGTCTAAGAAGAAGAGACAAGAGAAAGTGGGACATACAGAGAAGTTTCAAGTGAAAAAAAAAAAATGAGCAAGGAGAACAGAAGATTTTATCTTAGTGGAAAAAAAGTAACAGGAAAAGATTTTTCTGACAATAATATTTATTGTGGAACAGTGGCATTACTAGAGGGATTATTTTGACACACATTTATCACATGTACTTAAATAGATACAGTTAAAAAGATTTGAGTAAATCTTTACTGTGATTCAAACACATATGTATCCAGACATAATTTTTATCTTTTTCATGACAATTTAAAAAAAATCTCCCCTCAAAGTTACCAATGCACTTAGGGTAGTTGTTTCTAGTGAAAAGCAGATAAACCAAAACACATACTTGAGAAAAAAGCTAAGTGACCATAGAAGAGACACCTGAAACATAATCTCAACATTATTATTAAGGATGTTTATATTATATCTAAAGAAAACAAACAAAAATAAAGATCAAGGCAAAAAGCATGAATTGAAGCTATTTTTAACTAAAACTATCATCTGTCTTTCTCCCAAACAAGATCTTACCCTTCTATTCTCCTCTGATCTATTAAGTGCCCTACAGCAGTCATCTCTCTACCCATAATCTACCCATCAGTAAAAACAGTACCATGATATTTTTCTTCCATTCTGTTTATAAGGGTGCCAAGATGTCTGGAAGTTAATACATACATGTTTAGAAATTCTGAGATGAAAAGTAATGCTCATTTTAATTTTATGGGTCTTTAAAAAAAAATCAAGATAAAAAGACATAATTAGATTATTTCAGTGTGTAAATTTTCAACTAGCCAGAAGGCTTCCTGGCGACAGAATTCAGTAGATTTGAAAAGAATGCTCTGGAGTTTAACTACGCTGTTCCAGCAACTAATCACACTAAGGAGTTTCTGCAGAAATCTAGGCACTGAGGTCAGGAATAAGACACAGTAAACTTGAGAAGCTCCTGCGCCTCGCCCTGAAGACCACAGACAATCCTTTCTATCTCAGACCGTATTAGAACCTAACCAAAGAACTGGAGCTCTAATTGTAAACACGGTAAAACAGAAGATTTGAGGAGATGAATAAACAGCACATAAGAGAAGGAAGAGAGCAAATGCTAAGGAACACTTGAAAGTTTCTCAGACTAGTATTCAAGGACAAATGTTTTTAGCAAAATAGTTTCCTTCTCTCATCTTCTATGTAACTATTTCTTTAAATGCCAATAGTATGGATTTTGGAACCAGAAAGGCTGGGTTTGAATGTAGGCTCCCTCACAGCTGGGCTTCTCTGAGCCTCAGTTTCCTTATCTATAAAATGAAGATAATAATAACACCTAACTCGATTATACCTAACTGTTGTGAGGATTGAGGAAAGTAATATATGCAAGGCACTTAAAACAGTTATCTGCAGGATAGGAAGTACTATATGTGTGTGAAAGTACTATTTCAGTGGTCCACAGTCACTCAGAGCTTATGTAAATACCAGAAGATCCAAAAAAACAGAAAGTTTTTCTGTTGTTCATTTGGCAGCAAAACCTGACCTGAACAAACCGCAAGGTTATTTATAGCCTTTTTAAAAACCCATTCAGTGTGAATACACACACGTTTTGCTGCAAATACCTTCACGTGTTTGATCACACAGGGTGCTGTCCTAGACTTCACTGGGTACACTTATTAACTTCCTAAAATCGGAAACATTCCAAATTCTGAAACACACCCAGCCCCACAGGTTTTCAATAAAAGGTTATCAACATACGTTATCTTTGAAGTCTGAACAATTTCTGTGTCCTTAAAATGAACGGTATCTTCCTGAATAACCATAAGCAAATTAACACCCCGAACTTAGCTATACAGAATTTTACGATGAAGAAAACATTTCCTAGTACAGACAGGAGGGCCCTGATTTCTAGAATGTTCCTTTCAAATAAAATCCATTCATAATATTTTATTTACACGCCACAGTAGTCAGAGCTTTCAAACTCTAGGGTTTGCTTGGAAAAAAAAAAAGCCTGGTCTCTTAACTTAGATCACAAATAAATGATTAAGGCTCCTTGGGGGGCAGTCATGTGCCCTGAATCATGGGTACCAAATCATCACAGAACTGCAGAGCTGGAAGAGACCCTCGAGAACTAATCTAAACCACAATCTCTTCCCTTCCAAACTTTTTTATCATCCCTAAATGTACTCCCTCCTGTGAGGTAAGAACAACCTGCCCTAACGTGTCCTTGGACTCTCAGTAGGAACACCCTGCAGGTGAACGTGAAGAAACTAGGTGGGGTACGCTGACAGACTGCAAATCCAAAATGATGGCTTGAATCTAACACAGTAAATCTTACATGCTTGGCAACTATCTCAGTTTATACTTTAGAGGATAACAAAGAGTTTCTAAGTCCAGAATGAAGACAGACTTGTCTAGAACGTGTTTAAAAAAAAAAAAGACTCAAGTATCTTAATGGACTCAATGAGTCAACAACGTAATGCGGCTGCCAGAAAAGCTACCGTGATGAGGAGCTAACTGCATCAACAGTAGTACAGCATCCAGAGAGAACGAGGCAGCTGCCCTCTCCACCACGAGCTGGTCAGAGCACATCTGGGGTGACACGCTCAGCTCTGTGCTCCACACTCCGGGAGAGACGCAGAAAAACTGAAAAACTCCCTAAGAGGGGCAACCAGCAGAGTGTAAGGGAATCTGAAATCATTTCACATAAAGAACAGTTGAGGGAGCTGAAGTTATTTAGTCCAGACCCCGAGGGAACATGATGACTGCCCACAGATCCCCGAACTCTCAGGGCAGAGAGACAGCTGACTTGTTCTGCGCGGCCCCAAAGGGCAGAGTCAGAACCGGCTGGTGTTAACCACAGGGAGAAATATTTCGGCTAAGTCCCTGGAAGCATTTCTTGCAATGTAGAGCCACGTTAGGAGGTAGTGGCTTCTAAAGTCCTATCTAGCCCTGAAGGTCCATACTTTTAAAAATCAAACATTTATCATCACTTCAGTCTCTTACTATCGATAACTATTATACTCTAGTATTACAGCCTCTCCCTTCACCCTTCGTAAAACGTCCTACCCAGCCAACCAATCAGTCAAATGTTTTGCCAGGACTGTGGGAGGAAAATGCTTGCTTGCTGGGCAATTAGTTTCAGTTTGCAGATCAGTGTCCCTGTAAACAAAAGAGGGCCCTTACTGAGGGGTAGACAAGAGCTCTCAACTAGATCATCATGGAAGAAATTCTTAATTCAAAGAGCAGCCAGAAGACCCATCTAGACACATAATGTATTATCGGTGCAGTTCAGTTTTATACAAACATTAAAATAAAACACCCTGTACTCATCTTCCCAAAAGCCAGAGAATCCAATTTTGCCAACCTAACTAGGTCTTTCAAATTCAGTTAGAACCAGGTCTTTCAAATCTCTTTCCTCTGTCAAGGAGATGCATTTACTGTTTGAAGCAGACTAGAACCCATGTTCAGATAGAAAGACCAGACTCAATTACATTACTGTAAAGCTAAAACTGCCCAGTAAAGCAGTAAGCCCACAAAGGCAGTTCAGCTGCTGAGAACTAGACAGAGGCAGTCCATAGTGAATTCACAGAAAATTACAAGCTACAGAAAATTTAAAACACAGCAGAGCTACCAAAATTGAGCACCTTAAAATTTCTGTTGCCCAAAGACCATCACAGACATAGGTATATGGTAGTCCGTGGAAGTTACTAAAGGCCTTGAACAGTTCTGATGGCAAATATTACTCAATCCAGCTTTGCTTTACTTACAATCGATCTGGAGTCTACAAAACTCCAGACAAGGTATTAGAGAATATAATAGGATGGACTAATAATATAATATGATGGACTAAACAAGAACACATTCTTCTCTGAGCTTTTTAAAGTGAAGCCAAGAAGCAATCCAAGTATCCATAAACAAGAGATTAGTTAAATAGATACGATATATACTTAACGATGAAAAATACAACTGCTGAAAAGAATAAGGGACACTTTAGGTACTGACATGAAAAAAAAAAGCCATGATACACAGTTAAGTGGATACAGCAAGTTGCAAAACTCTATGGCTTGCAGTATATATACGTAATTAATATATTTAATGTATATAATTTATATATTATTTCATCTTGAGCTTTTAAAAACTATTTTTTAATAATTGTGTTTACGGACTTCCCTAGTGGTCCAGTGGCTAAGACTCTGCGCTCCCAATGCAGGGGCCACAGGTTCGAACCCTGGTGAGGGAACGCAATCCTGCATGCCACAACTTGCATCTGAGAAAAGATCAAACTGCTAATAGCAGTAACATTTAAGGACTGACAGGAACTGGGAAGAAGTAAAGTGGGTGGGAGGAACCTCCACTCTTTACTTGCGGACTTCTGGTGCTTTGTAATTTTTGCAGGTAAAGGTTATCTTTGTAGACAAATGCTATGAGTTCCCCATATGAGGAACCTGGAATAGGCAAATTCACAGAGACAGGAAGTAGAATGGTGGTTGCTAGGAATAAGGTGGATGGCTGGCCATTGAGGAGTTATTGTTTAATGGATACAGAGTTTCAGCTGGGGAAGGTAAAAAAAGAGAGTCCTGAAGATGGATGGTAGTGATGGTTAAACAATTTGAATGTGCTTAATGCCACTAAACTGTACACTTAAAAAATAGTTAAAATGGTAAATTTTATGTTATGTATATTTTATCACAAAGAAAAAGCAACATAAAAGGAAAAAAGTTACCTTTGTGATTTAAAAATAACAATGCAAAAATTAAGGTAAAATAACATCAATTACACAGACTTATGACATACTAACCTTCCAAAAGAAGGAATCTTCCTACATAAACACTACTGTGTGCTTCAAACTTTGGGAAATCTAATTTATCCTTTTCTATTACATTTTACCTGGAGGAGGAAATGGTAATTCACTCCAGTATTCTTGCCTGAAAAATCCCATGGACAGAGGATTCTGACAAGCTATAGCCCATAAGGTCGCAAGGAGTCGGACATGACTGAGCACACATACTACCATTACATTTTACTGAAACAAATAAAAATCATCACAAGTCCCTATTAGGTTCCTCAAATGCTTTCTACTCCATTTTAAAAAATTATCATAATGATAGTTAACATACACACAGAGCTAATTTACTCTGCACCCAGAACTACTGTTCTAAGCACTATAAATGCACTTAGTTAATTTTCCCAGGATTTCACAGAAAATTTCAAAGAATTCACAGCAATCCTATGAGCTAAATACTATTATTATCTTCATTTCTCAGATGAAGAGAGATTAACTGACCTTCCCAAATTACACAGTTAATAAAAGGCAGCAGAGCTAGGGTTCAAACTAAGAATGGACTTGAGTCCATACTCTCAACCACTATGATTCCTGCCTCTCGGTATCATGTCATTCTCTCCATAGGGAGGCCAAAAAAGGTTACAGTCAAAATCCAGCTAGTTAGCCCACTCCTTGAAGCTGGAAGAAATACCAACTTGGCTTCTTATGGGTGAATAATCTGCATTCCTACTTGTGTCAATGCCAAGCTCCAATCCAAGACTGGACTGTATTAAGACTCATAATCATGTGGGAAAACTCTCTACAAATTCAATTATAGTCCGAAGTCCATACCTGACCCCACAGTAAATCACTGAGCCTAAGAATTAGGTCAGAGATCCATTAATATAAATCCAGCTAAAGGCAAAATGGTTTGGACAAATCAAACCCCAACTCAAAGCAAAGGAATTCAGAAACTCTTGTCTAACACCTTGACAAGGCAGGTTTTATTTGTTGGTTCCAGGCCCACTTTAGATCTCAAGAGAAAAAGAACAGAAGTTGTCTCTAACTGCTTGAAGACTTTCAATCAGTAGGAAGAAGAGCTTTATTTTTTACCAGGACTCAGACAGAAATTGGCTTTTATCAACATCAGGAAAACTGAACATTCAGGAAAAAATGGGCCTCCCTGCTTAAATTGTGTATTTGCCCAAACATATTGACCTTGTAATTGAGGAAGGAAAAGAAAAAAAAAAAAAAAAAAAAACGGTGCAAGGAAGGGATTTAACCTAATTTATAAATGTGCTCAGCCTAGATACACACCTGTCCCAAATGACTACTGAATCCATTCTTCTGCAGGGAAAACATGGATTACAATTTCTTTTTTCTTTTGGCCTCAAGTGGTCTGTACTACTGTTTGTAAACAAAATCCTCTCAATATCTTTTCCACCTGTCACATCCACATCTGATATTTACATGAACAAGGAAAGTGGAGCCTTAGGAGGAATCCCTTCAGTTTCTGACCTATTGGTCGCAGGAGGTCCTGCGCTGGTTTTCAAACTTCCCCAGATCACCCAGGCGGAGAGGCAGGGTGAGCGAACCGAACCCAAAAGTTTGCGCCCATCCAGCGCAGCTGACAAAGGCCAGAGAGCGCTGTTTGTAAGGATGTGCGATGCCTTCCACGCAGCAGTCGCTCCCCTCCCAAGGAAGCACAGCCCAAGTGGGGGACAAAAGACTTTCCAGACTGGGGGCTGGGGAGGGGGGTGGGGCAGACTATCTAGAGCTTGGGCCTCCCCTTGGAAGTCGAAATCTGGGGAACCTTTGGGGGCAAGAAATGATCCATTCCAGCCAAGAAGCCCAACGCTAGAAGGACGGGCAGCCGCAGGGAGGGTCCGGCCGCCGAGGAGGCGCTGGGACTCACCTGGGGGAGGCGGAGAGGGGGCTTCGGTGGCAGGTGGGGTGGGCGGGACGCTGCTGCTGCTGCTGCTGCCGCCGCCGCCGCCGCCGCCGGGGAGAGCCGAGGTCAGGATCGGGGGAGCGGTGGGCGCCCGCACCGTGGTCGCTACACGGGTGGTCGGCGCTGGGCCAGTGGTCGTCGAGAGGGTGGTCGGCGCGGGTCTGGTTGTCACCCGAGGGGTAGTCGGAGTACGTTCCACCGCAGGAGGTGTGGCCCGCGAGGGAACGAGCGATGCCTGAGAGGTGGTCGGAGCGGGCCCGGCGGCGGTGGTCGGAGGAGGGGTGGCCTCCGGGGACTGGGCTGAGGAAGACGCAGCCTGGGGTCGGCGGAGGGTGGCGCGCGGAGGTCCGGTCCTCGGGGCCTGGGCTGTGGGAGCCGTGGCCTTAGAGAAAGGGTGGCGGGGCTCGTCCCCCAGCCACGGGCCCGGCGACGCGTCCACCTGCCCCGCGGCCCCGCCGCCGCCGGTGACATTCCCCGCCGAGGTGGCTGTGGCGGCGGCGGCGGCGGCGCACAACAGGGCGAGGCCGCCCAGGCTCGGCAGGCTCCTCATGGCGCGCTCGGCTTCGCCATTCATTCATTCAGTCAGTCATCTTCTCCTCGCCGCACTCGGACCAGGGAAGCCGCCGCAGCCGCCGCCGCCACCGGGCGCACCATCGCCACCTCCCTCTGACAGGCGGCCGGCCCCGCGGGCGGGCCCCGGCGCGGAGGGAGCGACCGGGCCGAGCGCGGACGGCCCGCCCTCCCTGATTAGCAGCCTGGCCGGGCCTATGGGAGGCCACGCCGTCTCACGTGATCTGCCCGCTTCCCGGCCTCTTTGTGGCCCCAAGAGCCAATCAGAGGGCGCTGAGGAGAGGGGGCGGTGCTAAGGCGGGAGGTGGGTGGAGCGAGCGCCGCTCCAGCCGGTCAGACTAGCGGCAGCCCCGGCTTTGTCTGCCCTAGAAGCGGGGCGCGGGCCCCGGGCCCCGGGCGCCGGGGAGCAGACAAAGGACGCGCCCGGCGCGGCAGACGCCGGGCCAAGTCGTCTGCTCCACTGGGCGGCGAGCGCGACCCCGGGACGGGGACTTGGCTCTTCGGAGCTTCCCCGCTCTCTTAAACAATAGGGCGCCAGCGCCTCGCCCGGGCTCGGGTGGGGACGGAGCTGGAACCCCCGCGATGGGTGAGGGTGGCTGCTGCGAGGATGTAGATCACAAGCACCTCCTCTGCTGCCCGAGAGCGCCCGGCCTCGGCCCTGCGAGGTCTTCGCTGCATTCCCATTTCAGAGATGGGGAAACTGAGGCCCTTGTCGAGGTCCTTACCGAACCAAGCAAGACCCACGCCCTCACCAGGCACCTGCTTTGGGCCAGGCGCTGTACCTGGCGGGACGGGGGTTCCAGAGACCCGTCAGGAGTGGAAGGTGCAAGCTTCCTGCGTGAGGGTGACAGCCTCACATGCACACTTCACCTTACACCCCCGGGAGAGTGAGGTCGGAAAGGGTTGAACCTCAGCTCCAAGCTTCCTGCTGAGTGGTTTTGTGGCCTGGGTGCAGTTTTCTCACCTCTAAAATGGGGTTGATGGCAGCTAACATCCCCACCGCCCACCCCTCTCTCACAGAGCTGATGTGAGAATTAAGTAATACCCTGAAAGGGCTTAACGCAGTGCCTGGCCCACAGTAAACCCTCATTAATGCTGACTACACTCTGCGTACTGTGTTAGGACAAGCCCCACGCCGCAGACCTGCGTGTCCTCAGAGCCGCCTGCCTATTGCAGGGCTAGGGGTGGGTCTGACCACAGAGCTTGACCCTGGGTGACACTAAACCCTGTGTAAAGCTGGAATTCCGATGCGCAGCCTCGCGCCATCACTCAGGATTCAGAGCTCGCTCAGGCGCTGCAGCCGGGCAGGGCGCGTTTGTCATCTGACAGGGCTTAATCCCAGCCCCACCGCCAACCCATTCCTGGCCTCCCCTGCATGGTGCTTCCTTTGTGCATGGCTTCCCATTAGTCACCGGCCTCCAACCAGAACTGGGCGATCATATTTGCGTGCGAACCTGTGTATCTGTTAATTAAAAATGCACTTGTTTACCTGAATGAGGAGTGGGTGGGGACAGGGCGTGTATGTGCTTGTGTAATGAAACATAAACATGTTTGTGAGTCTGTGTATATGCGTGTGTATTTGTATGATCTTATGAGTATGGCAGCTGGTAGCTATTTTTGCATATTGTGTGTTTTTAAATATCTGCACGTGGACTGGTGTGTGTTTTATGTGTATTTTCTGTGTGTTTTTACATTTGTACCTATGTGTGATTCAGATGGTAAAGAATCTGCCTGCAATGCAGGAGACCTGGGTCCATCACTGGGTTGGGAATATCCCCTGGAGGAGGAAATGGCAACCAACTCCAGTATTCTTGCCTGGAGAATCCCATGGACAGGGGAGCCTGGTGGGCTACCGTCCATGGGATGACAAAGGGTTGAACTGGACTTAGCAATTAAACAACAGCAACATGAGTGTATCTTAATAGGTCCCTCTATGTATGTAAGGGGAGGGGCAAAATGGGAGGGGTGTGCATGGGTTCTGGTTTCAGACCAATATTTAGGAAGTGCAAATAAAGAGTCTGTTTTCACTTCTCTTGGGGAAGGGAGGGGATAGGTCAAGCCCCTCCCATAGTCTTTTGCTGAATCTTTCTAGCCCTTCCAACCCCAGCCCAAATACCATATCCTCTAAGAGAATTTTCTGGATCTCTGAGTAGGAATGAATCTCTCTCTCGCCCTATTTTCCCACTGCCCTTTGTTTGTTCATTGATTATAGCCCTGATCCATCAATCTCTCTACCCCCTGCCTCTTCCTGAAAGGATTAAGGATGGCTTTCAGAAATGTATACAACAGGATATATTGGACCGCCCCCGTGGCTTCATTACTCCTCACAGGCATGCATCAGTGGGAATACCAGAACTTGGGATTTCTGTCTCTCCTCCATTAGGCTGTTCTGTCTGTTCTCAGTGCTCAGCAGGGGGGACACATGTGAGCAGGAATCCATGCTGGTTAGTTTGAATTACATCTCAACGAGACTCTATGGTGCCCTGAGAAGAGTTTGTATCTTTAAAGTCAGACAGAGCCAGGTCATGACTCTGCCAGCTGTGTGACCTTGGAGGAAAAACCTTTGACCTCTCTGAGCCTCAGTTTCCTCATCTATAAAATGGGACCAGTGAATTCTGCCTCAGTTAAGCTGAGGCCTGAAGGGAATGTTTTTACAGAGCCTGGCATGCAGAAGGTGCCCAACCTCATTTATGCCAATGCTAACATTGAGCCTTGTTGGCTGGCTGAAGGACCACAACCAGAAACAACTTTTCCATCGGGTGACATGGCCTGACAGCCACCCTACCAGATATCCCAAGTGATAGCTGAAAAATTCTGGGTTGGCCCTGAGCTGTGCTATATCAGAGATTCTCTGGCACTACAAGAGAAAAGCTGATACAGCTTCTTTGCCTGGAGAATCACAGAGAAAAGACTAGAAGGTTTTGCCAAAGTAATCCAGGCCAGCTCCCTGCCTCAGACAGGGATCACCCCCACTGCAGGTTCTAAAATGAGTTAATTACCCTGTTGATATGTATAGTAAATGTTGCATTTTCTGGAAAGGTGATTTAAGTGTCTTAATGTGGATTCACTCCACATTTAATACTTAAATTTCTTGTTCTGCCTTTATCTCTAAACTGCAAGATGACTTTTTGTTTGTTTCTTAGGAATAATATTTTACTTTTGTGTTTAAAAATTAGGAATGCTCCAAATATCCAATGTCAGAGACAGGTGTTGTAGCTCTTTTAATCATAAAGAGTCATTGTAATGGTGGCTATGAAGACATTACAGAAATATTAATAACTGGCCATTGAGCTCTTACTGTGTGCTTCATGTTATCCTAAAAGCTACATATGACTTCTTTTGTTTAATCCTAAGAAAGACCCCAGGAAGTAGGTATTAATACTATTGTTGTTTGGCTGTTGTTCAGTCACTAAGTCATCTCTGATTCTTTGCCTTGCCATGGAGTGCAGCACGCCAGGCTGCCCTGTCCTTCACTATCTCCTGAAGTTTGCTCATATTCATGTCCATTGAGTCAGTGATACTATCTAACCATCTATTAATATCCCCACTTTACAAATAAGAAAACTAGACCATAGAAATGTTAAACAGCTTGCCCAAGGTTACTTAGTGATAGAGCCAGAAATCAAACTAAGACTGGCTGACTCTAGCTGGCACCCTTAACAGCTCTGCTCTAAATGGAAAATGCTGATGATATGTTAAGAAAAGAGAAGATAAAAATCACGGCTATGACTCTCTGTGTAACACAAAGTTGTTGGTACTTTTCCTGTGGCTCCAGAACTGCAGCTGAGGTCCGGAGCTCTAAAGAGAGCTGTCAACCCATCCGTGGCATCCGGGGCCACTGGACTTAACGGGGGGGGGGGGGGGGGGGGGGGAGCTGCAGTGGGAAGGGATGCACAGAGCAGAGAGGGCAGAGAGAGCAGAGAGAGCTGACCCCTCTGGATCCTCAGCACCTAGCACAGTGGCAAATAAAAAGAAATGGCTCAAGAATGTTCTGTTGAGCTAAATGCGGCCTTGTGATGTGGCAGACACCATTCCAGGAGTTTTGCATTTGTAACCTATTTATTCCCCAAAGGTAGGAATGTGCTACCTGTGCTTGAAAGAAGGCAAAAGAGAGCCTCAGAGAGGTTAAAGGACTTGCCCAACACCTGTGTGTGTGTGTGTGTGTGTGTGTGTGTGTGTGTGTGCGTGCACGGACTAAGTTGCTTTTAGTCATGAGTCTATGTGACCCCATGGACTGCAGTCCGCCAGGCTCCTATGTCCATGGGATTCTCCAGGCAAGAATGCTGGAGTGGATTGCCATGCCCTCCTCCAGGGGATCTTCCCAACCCAGGGATCAAACCCACATCCTCATGTCTCCTGCACTGGCAGGCAGATTCCTTACCACTACCAATGGGAAGCCCCTGCCCAGCACCTGCCTGGCTCCAAAAACCAGGCTGTTCTCTAGACTCCACAGCCGTCCTTGTGGCCACTGGCCCTTGCACATAGTAGGTGGTCAGTGAACACATACTGAAAGAAAGAATAGGTATACACTGAATCTAACCTTCCTGCTAGAGCAGCATTTTAAAAAAGAGAAGCTTTGGGAGTAAGAAAAGAAGGCATAATAATACAATCAGCAAAAATAACTTCATCTCTCAGATTCCAATAAAACATAGAAACTTTCCCCTTTCTGGTTTCATTGAAGCAGCAATGCTGACATGGACTGTTTCTAATCCTCCGGAGCCTAGGCTCCTATCAGATGTGGCCAGATGCAAAGTTTGGCATCATCCGTGGACAACTTTAGTTATTGGGGCCACTATGAACAAAGTCTGCTCAGCAAAGGATGCTAGCAACTCACGGAAAGGAAAATACAAATGGCTAAGATACATGAAATATTGTGTATTCAACTTAAGTAATCAAAGATTTGAGAACTGAGACAGTAATTTACTTTTTTTTTTAGCCTATTGATTTGGCAAGAATTTTTTTAAAATGGTAATACTTGTTGCTGGTGAGGGAGTGCCTCACAGAATTGATGAGAATGTGAAGCGTTTTCTCTCTAACTTGTTACCTCCGCTTTGAAGAATCAGTCCTAGAGAAAATAAACAGTGACGTAAATAAAGCTTTATATACAAAAATGTTCATCAGAGTGCTATGGATAATCCTGAAAATTAGAAAAGTCTAAACAGATAACAGGGAATTCCCTGGTGGTCCAGTAGTTAGGACTCCAAGTTCTCACTGCTAAAGGCCCTGGCTTAATCCCTGGTCAGGGAACCAAGATCCCACAAACCATGCTGCTCAGCCGAAAAAATAAACAAACAGATAACAATAGGGAAGGATTAAATACTTTGTGCTCTATGCCATCCCTATGTTGCAACCCTATACATCTTTAAATAACAATATTCATGAAGGAAATTCTTGCAATATAAAATTATGGAAAAATAGGTTACATACCATCTAGAGTAGCCAAAAATCCAAAATGCTGACAATATTAAATGTGGGAGAGGATTTGGAGCAAGAGAACTCTTATTCACTGCTGGTGGGAAGGCAAAATGTAACAGCCATTTTGGAAGACAGTTTGGTGGTTTCTTACAAAACTAAACATACTCCTACCATATGATCCAGCACGTGTATCCTTTGGTATTTACTCAAAGGAGTTGAACACTTGTGTGTATGCCAAAACCGGCACAAAGATGTTTACAGCAGCTTTATTCATAACTGCCAAAACTTGGAAGCAGCCACGATGCCCTTCTGTAGGTGAATGAATAAACCAGGTCCATATCCGGACAACGGAATATTATTCAGCACTAAAAAGAGATGAGCTGTCAAGTCATCATGGAAAGACGTGGAGGAAACAAATGCATATTACAGAGTGGAAGAAGCCAATCTGAAAAGCTCATGCACTGTGTGATATTCTGGAAAAGGCACAACTATGGAGACAGTTAAAAGATAGTGGTAGACAGGGTGTGGGAGGAGGATGAGAGATGAGGAGGTGGAGCACGGAGCATTTTTAGGGCAAACAGAAACACCCGGGATGATACTGCAGTGATGGATAGATAAATGGCATTACCTGTTTGTCCAAACCCTCAGAACGTACGACACCAAGAGTAAACCACAACAGGCTGAATGGACAAGACGTGTCAAAGCAGATTCATTAAGTGTAACAAGGGTACCACTCTGGTGGGGGAAGTTAATAGTGAGGGAGGCTTTGCGTGTGCGCTCAGTCGTGTCCGACTCTCTGCGGCTCCATGGACTGCACCCTGCCGGCTTCTTCTGTCCAAGAAATTTTTCAGACAAGAATACTGGAGTGGGTTCCCATGCCCTCCTCCAGGGGATCTTCCCAACCCGGGGATCGAACCCACATCTCCCATGTCCCCTGCACTGGCAGGCGGGTTCTTTACCACTGCATGTGTGGGGCAAGGGATATATGGGAAATCTCTATACCTTTTGCT
Organism: Dama dama; assembly: GCF_033118175.1. Taxonomy (NCBI): domain Eukaryota; kingdom Metazoa; phylum Chordata; class Mammalia; order Artiodactyla; family Cervidae; genus Dama; species Dama dama. Next base: position 2,790,277 of record NC_083696.1, on the reverse strand, counting down.
CAGTTTTGCTGTGAACCAAAAACTCCAATAAAAAATAGCTTTATTAAAAAAGTTTCCATGGTTATTTAGACTATGATCTCAATTATGTAAATATATGAATATATTCATATATGATTACATTCATATATTGTTTTACATAGTATAAATAATATATGAATATATTACTAATTCTATACGCTATCTATATGAATATAACATTTGATATAGACACAAAATAAAAGTCTAAAAGGGAATACAACAAAATATTAACAAGTTTAGTCTCTGAATGATTGTATTATGGGTACTTAGATTGTTTCTCCTTCATACTTTTACACATTTTTCCTTTTTCTTTTTTTACAATAAGCACACATTACTTAAATAATCAGGAATAACCCACAATAGAACTCATTTGGATCTGGGGGTATGTCTGCCAGCCATATCCTAGATCTGCTTCCACATTATCTCTTCTTAAGTTGATGAAGAGGAGAAAATTTTAAGTTGTAAATTCACATTAATGGCAAAGTGCCTTCCCCAATGAAACTAAATGCTGAAATCCCACCTCAAAGTCCTTCTGATGCTAAAATAAGCTCAGAAAAGCATTTGCTGTCCTTCTCGGCGATCCACCGGAGGACGTCATTCACAGTGGACACCAAGTCAAGCCCTCGCTCGTCATCAGCGCTGGCTGCAGAGCAAGGAATCCGAACCATTTGGGGGAGGAACATGGTCAGAGCTTCACAAATAACTCTTTCCCTTAGCTTGCTATAATTATAAGACAGGGGATTACTGACAGGTGCAGAACGCACGCAGCTCTCCCAGTCATTGTCTCGTTTGAGCTTTGGGGCCACTCTGGAGAGAAGGTGGTGGTGATATTAGTGATACACTGCTAATAGTTAGAACAGTAGTACACTAACCGTAGCAGTGACTAACATTTACTGAACACCTATTACATGGCAGACATCGTGCTGAAACCCTTCATGCACATTTTCCCTTTTAACTTTATACTGTGAGATAGAAGTGATTATCCCCACTTTCTAGGTCAATATAGTTCAAGTGAAAGTGTTAGTCGCTCAGTCGTGTCTGACTCCTTGCAACCCATGGACTGTGGCCCGCCAGGCTCCTCTGTCCATGAGATTCTCCAGGCAAGAGTACTAGAATACTGGAGGGAATTGCCATTCCCTTCTCTGAGGAATCTTCCTGACCCACGGATCGAACCTGGGTCTCTCTCATCTCAGGCGGACTCTTTACCATCTGAGCCAGCAGAGAAGCCAGTATGCTGCTGCTTAAAAAAGTCAAATGACTTACCCAAGATCACCGAACTTGGGTGAACGAAAGAACTAGGGTTCATAACCAATTTTTCAGTCCTCAAGTCCAGAGTGATTTCCGCAACTGTTTACTGAGGTTTCTCAACTTTACTTTTTATTTCTGTTAGGAGAGAAACAAGGGCAGCAGTAAAGAGTGCCGGGCTCAGTCCTGGTCTTTCTAGCTGTATAACGTTGGACAACTCACTTTAGCTCCATGTTTCAACACCATCTCTTGTAGAATGAGGATCATAATATTTATCTCCCAAGTCGAGGTTGAATGAAGCTGTGTATACGAGTGTTGAGCCGAGGCCTGCCCCACAGTAAACACTCAAAAGACACATATCTGACTTTCCTAAACCTTGTCTTTTCACATACTGGGTCAAGACCAAGTGAATACAATGACCTTGGGGGTTAATGCCCAGAGCTTCTAGGCTCTCAGTGGATTTACACTCCCCAACCTGTTCCCATGACCTTGGCCTTCTTGAAGAGCTTCCTTCCTTGGAGTGGGTATCTGTCACTGGAATGGTGTTTAGGGCTGGGAGAGTGGCAGGAGTGGGCACTTGATTCCTCAGGTACTTTTAAGAAACCCAGGCCTTTGGGACTAAGATGCTCTTTGTTGAACTATTTTGAGGCGGCCATGTGGATTTCATGCTGATTTCTAAGGGCTGGAAAATAAGGAAACCCAGTTCTCCGGGGAGCAAATGTTTCCCTGAAAAAGCCACAGAATGAGTAAATATCAGAGCTGGAACAGGACTTAAGAATCCGCCCCTCCAAACCTGAACTCCTAACAACAATCCACCGATAACCCAGAGAAGGAAAGGGCCTTAACCAGACCCCAGGCTCCACGTTGGTGACAGAGCCAGGGTCAGATCCAAACCCCCTGACCCTCAGGCCCCCATCAGACCCGCATCATTCCTTACAGAGGACAAAGCTGAGAGCCGGCGAGGGACCGACAGTCTGCTGGTGGGAGCCCAGGACCTTCCCACCCACAGCACCACCCTTCTGGCGTCCGGTCCAGGGCCTTTTAGGTCACCAGGCTCCCTCACCAGGAACTTTCCTCCTGGAATCAAAGAAATGCTGCTAGCTCTCTATTGATGGCCAAGGCAGTCTTTTAAATGATAACAATAATCAAGGTCTGCTCTCAGGCACTAGTTGAGACCTCAAAATGGCAAAATCTTCCAAATTAGGCCACCGTAAACTAAAGGAACTAGAGACAACATTTTCCCCATTCCATCAGGCCTAAATTAGAACAGCTCTGAAGAGGATCCTGGGAGATTAGGCCAGCTCTCAGGCCTGTGGGTCTGATTTTCTTCCTCGGTCACTGCACTTCTCTTGCGATCATTGGGTGTTTATTGGGTGTATGTGTCAATGCAGCCTGGAATTTGGAATTGATTGCAATCCTTAGCCACATACAGACACCTCTTTAGAGACAGGAACTTTGGAATCTTGGCTCTCTGGTCTCATGTTGGGGAATTAGATTATGAATCAGCCAAGCTGTGTTCTCCACCCAGAGTCTATCTCCCTTCAGGGTGAAAGGGTCTAGCAGGAAAAGTCCATGATATAAGGCCTGTCTACATTACTTCCAGCTTATGTCATTAGGGCAAGAATCCACCCCTCTAAGCTTCAGTTTTGACATCCGTAAAGTGAGTATATAATGCCTGGTTTATACATTCTGCTTCTAGGAGGATTAAATCATTCATTCACTCAGCAGAAACGTATTAAATACTGATTAAGAGATATCCTAGTGAATAAGATTTGAAAAAAAGGGCAAGTACTTTGCCCTTGTGGTGCCTACAATATATCGAGTGAGATAGCCAATTAACACCTATTAATGAACATGTAAATAAGCAAGATATTTACAGCCTATGATAAATAGTACAAAGGAGAAGAAAGGGTTCTGTGACAAAGAGAAACTGGAAACATTTCCTTAGGTCAAGGAAAGCCTATCTGAGGCTGTGGCATTCAGTCTGAAACCAAAAGAAGAAGAAGCTCGTTCTGCAAAAAACGGCACGGAGCAGCACGTGCAAAGTCATGAGGTGGGAAAGGGTCTGAAAGGAGGCAGAATAGGCAGAGGGTATTAAGTGAGGGAGAGCGTATTAAGCAATCCAGAATCAGGCGGGAGATGGAAGCGCAGAACTCTGTAGCCAGGTAGGACTTCCCCCGTGGCTCAGCAGTGAAGAATCCGCCTGCAGTGCAGGAGCCGCAGGAGATGTGGGTTCGATCCCTGGGTTGGGAAGATCCCCGGGGGGAGGGCATGGCAACCCCCTCCAGTATCCTAGCCTGGAGAATCTCATGGGCAGAGGAGCCTGGCAGGCTACAGTCCATAGGGTCGCAAAGAGTCAGACAGGACTGAAGAGACTTAGCACGCACACATGTAGCATGTAAGTAGATGGGATTTTCTTCTAAGAGAAATTTGATGTCCCGGGAGCCTTTTAAGGAGGGGACGGAGGTGAAATCAGAAGCAATAAGGGCAAGAGCACAGTGAGGAGACTGAGTGGTCCAGAGGTGAAAAGGCGGCAGCCTGCACTGGCCTACAGGCGATTCACGACCGATTTTAGATATGGGGTGTCAAGACTTGCTATTAGATTGGGTGTGGGGTGGGGAAAAGAAAGAAAACGAGAATGATTCCAGGACTCGGGAGGGAGGTTCAACAGGGAAGAGATCTATGTATACCTGTGGCTGATTCATGGTGCTGTGTGGCAGAAACCAGCACAACATTGTAAAGCAATTACCCTCCAATTAAAAATAAAATTTTTAAAAAAGAATAAAGCCAGAAGTGAGCAAGTGAGGTTTAAAAAAAAAAAAAAGATGGTTCCTAGATGGGAGATCAATGGAATCAGTCATTGAACAAACATCCATGAAGCACATAGATCTGCCTTACGGGATCTGCCTTGTTGCTGTTGATAAAGATAGGGATGCAGAGCATGCTTAGTCAGGCAGGTAGACCAGAAAACAGGCAACTGTAGGCTTTTAAATGAGTTCGGAAGATGTTAGGAAACGTCTAACTCTGCTAAGGGAAAAGGATCGAAGAGGTCTTCCTCGAGGAGGGGAATGTGAGCTGAGTCTTGGAGAAGGACCAGGACTGAGGCAGAGGACTCGGGTCATGGAAGAGAGTTCTGAAGTTAACACAACGGCAGCAATAACACTAACAATAAGTGATATCTGTGAAGCCTTAACAGCAAGATCTGTTGTCGTTTAGTCACTCAGTCGTATCTGACTCTTTGCGACCCCATGGATTGTAGCCTGCCAGGTTCTTCTGTCCAAGGAATTTTCAAGCAAGAACACTGCAGTGGGTTGCCGTCCCTCCTCCAGAGGATCTTCCCAACCCAGGAATTGAACCCAGGTTTCCTGCATTGGTAGGCAGATTTTTTTTTTTACCGCTGAGCCACCAGGTCTTCCCTTAACAATGTGCCAGGAACTGTTGTAAGTGAAAGTTAAGGGAATTCTCTGGCTGTCCAATGGTTAGGACTCCAAGCTTTTCACTGCTGAGGTCCCAGGTTCAATCCCTGGTTAGGGAACTAAAATCCCACAAGCCGAGGGGCATGACCGAAATGATAAAATAATAATAAAAAGTACCAGTTAACTTAGTTAGTCCTCACATGAGAATTCTGTGGGGTAGGTACTGTTATAATCATCTCCACATCATGAATGAGGAGACGGAGGCACAGTGAACGCCTGTTCCATCACCTGCCCAAGGCCACACCATCTCTCACCAAGCTCCGGGGTCATGCAGTTTGACTCTAGGGCGTAGGAAGGTAGAAGCCTATGGAAGGGGAGATAAATGACATGAAAGTATTTTGCAGACTGTTAAGGACCATCCTGCAGCAGAAGATCACCACCATGGTGAAACAGTTTGGGAGACAAGGTTTCTCAGCAGTGTCTCCGGATTACTGGTCTTGGGGAACAGTGGCTGCTTGTGGGCGGGGGGCTGCCCCAACAGAGGGGACCTCTCCGGGGTAGACACTCCATCTGACCCTGAGTCAGGAAGCAGGAGGTTGGTGTCCCAGGTCTGCTCCTGACTTACTCCGTGGTTTCAAGTGAGTCACTTCTCAGCCCGCCTTCCGTGTCCCCCTCTGGAAGATGGAAGGAGGGAACGGCGGGAGGCTCCAAGGGCTTGCCCGGCCTTCCTCTCATTTTGAAAAACTGCTGTCACTATTGGTGCCCCGCTTCTTGACAAAGAAGGAATGTCTGCTTGGAGCCCTTGACTGAAGCAAAAATGCCACCTCAGATAGGAGTGGCACTTCCAGAAAGCAGGACCCACGCTAGATGAGAAGCCCATGGCTTATGTCTCCTGAGTCCACAGATCTTGAGTTAAACCCTTCTCATCACTCCCGTCCCAGCCAGGACAGTGGTTTCTACCCTCCCCCTCCTCCAATCCAGCCACTCCTACCCCTTTTCATCTGCCGGGGGTGCTGAGAAAGAGTGACAGCCTCTTAGCGTGCTTCTGAGGAAGCAGCCAGAAGATGCTTTTATATCCTAGCCGGTCTTGCTTTCAGTTTTCTGTGAAGCAAGTTCTTGGGGCCTTTTTGCATGTGCTGCTCCGGGCTCCATCTGTGCTACTGGTTCAGGTCCACTGCCCTGGAATAAGGGCTTCCCAGGCGGCACTAGTGGTAAAGAGCCCTCCTGCCAATGCAGGAGACATAAGAGATGCAGGTTCAATTCCTGGGTCAGGAAGACCCCATGGAGGAGGGCATGGCCATCCACTCTAGTATCCTGGAGAATCCTCCATCCTGGAGAATCCCATGCAGAGAGGAGCCTGATGAGCTACCATCCATAGGCTCTCAAAGGGTTGGACACGACTGAGCAACTAATACACTCACTCACCCTCGAAAGGGCTTCCCTGGTGGCTCAGTGGTAAAGAATCTGCCTGCCAATGCAAGAGACTCAGGTTTGATCCCTGGGTTGGGAAGATCTCCTGGAGAAGGGAATGACAACCTACTCCAGTATTCTTGCCCAGAGAATCCCACGGACAGAGGAGCCTGGCAGGCTACAGTCCAGAGGGTCGCAGAAAGTCAGACACTACTGAAGTGACTTAGCATGGACACACGCCCTGGAATAAAAAGTGTTCATCTGGATGCAGACAGAATCTTTCTCCCCATGTCTTCTGAGAACAGATTCACGGGCCTGCAAGAGAAGATTTTCCATCAAAGCAGTACAACCCCAAGCCATCCTGCTGACATAGAATTTTGTAAACTGTAAAGTACTTTTATACATTGTTAATTCACATACTATTTTTTGCACCTCATAAAATTTCTTAACTAGTTTGGACAGGGGTAAGATTGCAAGATAAAATACAAGATGCTAGTCAATTTTGAATTTCAGATAAAGAATGAATTATAAATCATTTTTTTATAGTAAGTATATCCCACATATTGTATAGGACATATCTATGCTAAAATATTATTCATTGTTTATCTGAATTGAGATTGTTGCTAAGTCTAACAATGCTGGACAGGGATTTTTTTTTTTTTTACTTATATTTGCATTTTTTTTTTTTGAGGCATTTCTTCCTGGGCCATAAGTTTTGGCTTCTTCAGTTTCTTCTGGGGTATCTTCTCCTTTTATGCAACCTCCTCTTCTGGTTTAGGAATAATCTGTTCTTTTTCAGACAAGATCATCTCAATGTGCCAAGGAGAGAGAGTTCAGGTAAGGCTGATCCAACTGCGAGCTCTAAGTCCTGCGCCTGCATCTTGGGAGCTTTGTTCACCTGGATGTGCTCAATGATCAGAGAACCTGCGTCCAAGCCCTTAAGTTCAGCATTACTCCCTGCATCTGGGAGCACATGCAGTAAAATTTCAGCACTCTTTTTGGGCCACCAACCCGGCGTCCAGCCCCTACTGTTTGGTCTCTGTATACTTTTGCTTCTTTATCACGACTTCCTTCAGATACTTGGGGGCTTTTCAGGTATGCATACCCTTAATGGCCTGGGCAATTTCATGAGTGTTCTTAAAGTGAACATTAAGTTTCAAACCTCCTGATTTGCATGATTTTGTGGGGTTTTCTGGGTCAAGTGAATAGCATACCATTTTTTAGAGGCTACTTTCAGCTGCTTACCAAAAAAAGGTGGAGAGGGAACATTAACCCCTTTTTGCAGGACTGGGACTTAGAGGACGTCAAAGAATTGATCCAAACTCTCAGAGCACTGACTATGTCTTCTTCATTTGTTAAATTTTAGTATTTTTTTGTAAACAGGAGAGGTGTATTCTCTTAAAGGCAGTGTATCGATTCCTTTAGTGGTGATCTGAAAGATTTTTATATCATGAAAAGTCTATTCCTCTGAGAATCTGTGCTCTGTGATTGTAGAGGTACGTGTACTGCACCCCTATGTTCATAGCAGTAGTATCCACAATAGCCAAGACAGGAAGACAGCATAAATGTCCATGGAGAGATGAATGGATAAAGAAGATGTGGTACATATACACAATGGAATACTACTCAGCCGTAAAAAAGGACAAAATAATGCCATTTGCAGCAACACAGATGCAACTAGAGATGATCATACTAAGTGAAGTGAGTCAGAAAAAGACAAACACCATATGTCATCACTTAAACAGGAACTCTGAAAAAAGGAACTTACCTAAAAAACAGAAACAAACTCAGAGACCTAGAGAACACAGTGGTGAGTGCCAGGCGGAGGGAGTGGAGAGAGGGATGAGTTGGGAGTTTGGGGTTAGGAGACGCAAACCATTACACGTAGAATGGACAAACGACAGGGTCCTATTGTATAGCATGGCGAACCACATCCAGTCTCCTGGAATAAACCGTAATAGAAAGAACATCTAAAAGAAAGTGTATATATATGTGTGTGTGTGTATAACTGAGTCACTTGGCTGTAGAGCAGAAATGACCACAACATTGTAAATCAATTATGCCGCTGTGCTTAATCGTTCAGTTGTGTCTGACTCTTTGTGACCCCATGGATTGTAGCCCACCAGGCTCCTCTGTCTATGGGGATTCTCCAGGCAAGAATACTGGAGTGGGTTGCCATGCCCTCCTCCAGGGGATCTTCCCTACCAAGGGATCGAACCCAGGTCTCCTGCATTGCAGGCAGATTCTTTATCGTCCAAGCCACCAGGGAAGCCCAGGAATCCTGGGATGGGTAGCCTATTTCTTCTCCAGGGGATCTGCTGGATCCAGGAATCAAGCTGAGGTCTCCTGCATTGTAGGCAGATTCTTTACTGCTGAGCTGCCAGAGAAGCCCAAATCAATTATACTTCAGTAAAAAGAAAAAGTCCTTTGCCTGCCTCTGGATGAGCAGCCCAGTCAGGGGGGATGGTGGGACAACCTCCAGGGTGATTCTGGACCAGATTCTCCTCGTCGTCTCTCTCCTGACGGACATCCTGGGTTCTGCCCAGTGACAGCTCCCATACCGACGTCCTCTGCCCAGTCAGAGCTGTGACTAAACCCAGACACGCCAAGAAGACTTGGGCTTCCGACGATGGAGGTCAGGGGTCTTGATTCCCCGCCAGGCTGTCCACTAAGAAAGACGTCCTGCTGAAGAAATGGAGGCTGGCACAAGCCCTGACCGCAGGTCTGAGGTTCACTCCTGCAATGTCAGGGTGCCAAGGGAGGCCCTTACAAGCATCTAAGTCAAATCCAAATAGTCTCATTTTTCCGGAAATACACACCAAGGCTCAGAGGAGGAAAGAACTTAGTCAAGCTCACACAGTAAGCTGGCCACAGAACCAGGCCTGGAACTCACGTTTTCCCCAGGTTCTGCATTCCTGACTCAGACGATCAGGTTTCAGGGCAAAGCAAACGGCAGGTGGGAGGGACGCGGTTAGTCACCGGTGTGCTGGCACTGTGGGTCACCGAGCTTTAACCCTGGCACACAATTAGCATCTTAATCCAGTCTGTCACTCCCTGAAGGCCCTGCAGGCCACCGGCGGAGGATTAGAAATAAATTCCTATCCGCCAGGGCCCTGAAGTGGGAGATGAAATGGCTCACAGAGATGGTCTGATCTGGTTCCCGCAGCCGTGCAAAGTCCCCAGCATCCGTCCTGGGGCCAGTTCCAAGAACCTGTGAGCCCAGGGAGCTTGCAGGTTGGCAGTCAGGCCCCACGGAGGCAGAGGGAGCTGAGCGGGCCGAGAAAGGACGGCCCGAGTGTGAGGCTGGCCAGGGGAAGCAGCGGCGTTAGCGTTCGGCCACTGGCCGCTCTGCTCAGAAGCGTTGCTGCTGTGCTGCTGCCCAGTCACTAGGCCGTGTCTGACCCTCGTGACCCCACGGACTGCAGCACGCCAGGCTTCCCTGGCTTTCACCGTCTCCCGGAGCTTGCTCAGATTCACGTCCATTGAGTGGGTGATGCCATCCAGCCATCTCATCCTCTGCTGCCCCCTTCTCCTTCTGCCTTCAATCTTTCCCAGCATCAGGGTCTTTTCCAATGAGTCGGCTCTTTGCATCAGGTGGCCAAAGTACGGGAGCTTCCGCTTCAGCATCAGTCCTTCCAATGAATATTCAAAAGGGCTCAAAAGTATTATTTACAGCCATCTCAAGTCTGTCTCTGTGAGTTTCTGCTGAATGGGTCCAGTCTGTTCCTTCTGCAGATGTGGGTAGAGGAGGAAGCCCTATTCACCCAGTAAATGAAACTGCTGAGCGAGACAGGAAGCCTGCTCTGCATGCTGCCCACCCAGGCCCTCTCCCCTGGCTTACCCCACTTAGGAGAAGAAGGAGAAAGCCGGGTAAGGAAGAGCAAGGGCGGCTCCGTCCGGGGCTCTTGGGTGGATCCCCCTGTCGCTGTCAGGTCTGAGCAGAGAACAGGACAGCCTTTGACCCTGCCCTCGTGGAGCTGATGTTCTGATTAGGGAGTTAGACAGTCTGTGGCTAAACAAACGAAGAAGATAGTTTGAGAAAGTGATAGTCGCTCAGTCACGTCTGACCCTGTGACCTCATGGACCGTAGCCTGCCAGGCTCCTCTGTCCCTGGGATTTCCCAGGCAAGAATAACTGGAGTGGGTTGCCATCCCCTTCTCCAAAATGATAGTGCTAAGAAGAAAATAGAGGCTGATGATGGGATAGGCTAGGCCCCGGGCAGCATGACCACTTGGAAAAGGTGCCCACTGGACTGAAGGCTGAATGAGGACACGGGGGCACTGTGGGGAGATCTGAGGACAGGGAACAGTGCACGCAAGGTCTCTGGGGCAGGAACAAGCTCAGTGCGGTTGAGGAATAGAAAAGCCAGGATGGGCAGGACGTCACGAATGAGGGGGGAAGTGGGCGGAGATAAAACCAGAGAGGTGATTGTGATCTGAGCCACAGCGTACTGCACTGGAGTAAAGATTAAATCATGGAGGACTTCCCGAGTGGTCCAGTGGTTAAGAATCTGCCTGCCAATGTAGAGGACACGAGTTCGATCCCTGGGTCGGGAAGATCCTATATGCTGCAGGACAATTAAGACCGTGCACCTCAACTCCTGAAGCCTGCGCACGCTGCAGCCCGTAACCAGGGAAGCCATGGCAACGAGAAGCCCGGGCACCGCAGCTGGAGAGCAGCCCCCGCTCTGCAACCAGACAAGCCCGCGAGCAGCAGTGAAGACCCAGCACAGCCACGAAACTAGAGAAAATGTTTCCAAAAAAGATTAAATCAGGGTGCTGAGTCCACTGCCGGAGTACCAGAGCCCCGACACAGTAGGGATCACAGCACCGTTGTGGGAAGAACTGTGCAATGCAGCTGGGATGGGGTCCCCAGGCAACTCCACCCGGACCTGCGGCTGTGTTTTCAAGTCCAACAGGAAACTTCCCGATTTCTCTCTGAGCCCAGCAACCCAGAGGGGGCCTGGTCCGCAACTGTCTTGGGGGCACTTTGTTCCTGCGGGAGCCCCACAAGTCAGAGGCAGCAGACAAGGAAGCTTCGTTTTAAGAGCTTTTGTGAAACGCTGGACTCGGAGCTTCACTTTTTCCTGGGGCGCCTTCCCTCGCTTCAGCGTCTTCACCGGGACTCTTCACCTCCTTTCCCCATCAGATGGGCTCTCAGATCCACAGATGATGAAATCATCCACCCTGGGGTGTAAATGGCACTCTGCCCCCTCCTATGTTTTATCAAGAGTCAAAGTCCCAAGCTAAAGGAATGCATTTGCAGTTGTGTAATTGCAGTCCTCGGTTCTCCAGGTGGGGGTGGGGTGCCTGTTGAGTCAGCAGGCCGATGGCAGGCCCTGCCTGGAGCGTGCGCTCCTCACTCCAGGGCGCGCATCTTGCCCCCTCCACCATGTTGCCTTGTTCTGGGAAGATACTGATTCCTGCTCAACACAGGCCTTTGACTCTTGGAAATTCACGGGAGATTCTAGAGAGCACCCAGTTCGGTGCTAACTGCTGAGGTACGATTCTAGCAGAGATAGTTGTGACGGGGGGTGATCCTGAATAGGCTGATGGTCTGAGGACCATCACCGACCCTATGGACATGAATTTGGACAAGTTCCGGGAGACAGTGAAGGACAAGGAAGCCTGGCATGCTGCAGTCCATGGGGTCACAAAGAGTTGGATACAACTTAGTGACTGAACGACGACAACAAAATCTGAGGACTGGGATATCAGTGGAAGATATTCTCATGGAAAAGAAAAGTCCAGCCCCTTCCAGAAAATCCTGCCTGGCTCAGCAAACTGTCCTGTTACCTCATTGGCACTGCTTCTGTATTTCTTTTCCATTTCAGACCAGGAAGGACACACGGGCAATCTCCATGCGCTGGCTTTATCAGAATGATCTAACCTTCAGGAAAGGCCAAGAAACTCTATTCCTGCCTTTGCGCTCTCAATCTGCTTCCAGGAATTTATCCCAAAGAAGTACTTCTAAAGATTGTTTAAAAATCTTGTTTTAATAAAGGTTGATCGTATATATAATGTCAGGTAGAGCTACGCAGGCACCACATGACAGCTAGTTGAAGAAACTCTGGCCCATCCCCTGGAACAAGTACTATGAGAAACTGAAAAATGACAAGTATAACTCTTGTCCAAACATAGAAAAGTATACATGAAGGAACATCCAGTGAAAATGCTTGAAATTCAAATTATATAAGTCTATCAAGTTTTTTTCTTTTTTTAAAAACCTCCTCACTGTGCTCTAGAAAGGCCACCCCCTGGGCTCTGGATTTGACCCTGCCCAATGCGCTAGTTTCTTCTTTTTTTTAATATTTATTTTTAAAATGTATTTGGCTGCACCAGGTCTTCACTGCAATACTCTTCTCTTTTAATTGCGGCATGCAAAGTCTTAGCTGTGGCATGGGGGATCTACTTCCCTGACTAGGGATCGAACCCGGGTCCCCTTTATTGGGAGCTTGGAGTCACAGCCATTGGACCACTGCAGAAGTCCCTAGTTTCTTCTTGCTAATGACTGGATTCAGAGAGACATTTCCCAGTGTGAACCGGGCCTCACAGCAAGGGTTTTCTTCCAGGATGAATAAAAAACAGCCACTTCCAATCTCAATGTACACTTGGCTCTCTGAATCTCCAAGTTCCCCATCCTCGGATATGGAGGTGACTGGAGGCCTGTAGATGAAAACTGCAAGAGCTGAAGAAAGATTTTTAAAAAATTGAAATAAAGCCTGTCTTCTTTTTTATGGGTATATATGTCCTTAGAAAAGACCCTGATGCTGGGAAAGATTGAAGACAGGAGGAAAGGGGGATGACAGAGGCTTAGATGGTTGAAAGGCATCACGGATTCAATGCACATGAGTTTGAGCAAGCTCCAGGAGTTGGTGATGGACAGGGAAGCCTGGCGTGCTGCAGTCCATGGGATTGCAAAGAACTGGACATGACTGAGAGACTGAACTGAACTGTGTCCTTAGATAATGGATTGATAAAAATAATCCCTGTGAAAATGTTTTCTAACTTTTAAGTATGCTTTGATATAAAATTTTGATTCCCTTTCTTGAAAAAGTAAAACATCATTTTAATAACTGCTAATTGCTCAATCCTGAATTAGGTGGCTGGGATAGAAAAGTGAGTGTTTGCTACCTGGGAGTCAGAAGAGTGGGGATGGAATCTTGACCTGGTCTTTCCCTTCTCAGATTACTCTGGGAGTTGGGATGCAAAGAAGGAATAGCACGTGCTCACATGCAAAGGATGGGAGGTCACTTTCTCAGGCAAGCTTGTCCTGGACCGGGGAAAACTGCCCCTCTGGCTCAAGTGACCTGTCCTCCTGAAAACTGCCCCGCACCCCCAAGTAAGAGCCTTAACTGTATCAGTTAGAGTTAGCCACAAACAACAAAAATCTACTGCAGATCATTTAATAATAACAACTATTGTTATTTTCATCATTGGTGTCATAGCTGTTACTTGAGGACACTGTGCTAGGTCTGGTGGTAAGGGTTTCCCATGCATTATTTTTTGTGGTTTAAAATTTTTCTCTATTTTATTTACTTTTGGCTGTGCGGGATCTTTGAGGCTGTTCGGGCTTCTCTCTAGCTGCAGCGTGGGGGCTTCTCATCACAGTGACTTCTCTTGCTGCGGGGCACAGGCTCCAGAGCTCAGGCTCACTAGCTCTGGCTCACAGGCTTAGCTGCTCTGTGGCATACGGGATCTTCCAGGAACCAGGATCAAACCTGGGCTTCCTGCATTGGCAGGTGGTTTCTCTACCACTGAGCCACCAGGGAAAGTGAAAAGTGAAAGATGCTCAGTCGTGTCCAACTCTTTGCGACCGCATGGACTCTACCGGCCTTCAATTTCCAAAAATTGGGCCTGAGGTGGCTGCTGACATTCCCAAGAGCAGAACCGTGGAGCTAGATTCCCAGCAGCCACAAGAGCTGGCAAGAAGCAAAACTGCTCTCATGGCCTCAGGAAACATCTGCAAGTCCTCAAGGAGGCAAGACCCGTGACTTTATCGCCTTTCCAGGGGAGATAGTGGGCCGGGCCCATCTGCAGCGATTGGACAAACACGCTGCTTTTACTTTCCAGCCTGGGTTTCTCCAAATGGAACAATTCACTCCTAACTACATTTTTAGGACAGGGCACCTGGGAGCAGACCCCATACTTGGCAGTGGGGTCACAGTCCTGAAATCAAAGCTACCACCTTCCTTCTAGAGCTCACATGCAATGATGGGGACAGCGACAAGCAGCGTTTGCAATTCTAGGTGACTGGTCAAGAGATGGGGTGTGCAGAAAGGAGAAAAGTGTGAACTCTGAAGTTGGAAAGAACTGTTTCCTCACATCCTGGTTGTGTGACTTCAGGCAAATTTCCTAACCTTGCTAGGTTGTTTCTTCATCTGAAAGAAATGTGAACAATGGTATTTGTGTTGCATAATTCCTGGGAGGATGAAAAGGACAGAGTACATCAATACTTAAAACTGCCTAGCACTTCATGGGGGCTCACTGCATGATAATGACTAACATTAATATTATGAATATTATTGTAAAGACTCTAGGAGTGGCAACTATGAGTGGTGTTTTTAAGCAGAAAACAGAAGGGACTTTTAAGCTGGGTTTCGACATGTAAGTAGGAGTTTGTTGAATGACTGGTGGGCAGGAAGGGTTTTCTAGTTAGAAACAACAGTCAGAGCAGCTTTGTGAAGGAGCATAGGATGTTCAGGCAGCAGGAGAGGACCAGTTAGGAGCCACTGAAACATTCCCATTCAGAGATAAGCCAACTGGCTGGGGCAAGATGACATTCTGAAATCCCCTTTCTACTGTCCTCAAATAAAGGACCCTAATTGACTCTGTGTAAATTCATAGACTAGTGTTCTAATAGTCTGTGCAATCTGAAGTGAAGCAACCTCCATGCCTCTGGCTGGCCAGTCTACAGAGAATAAATGAAGCTGAGAACTGCCTCCAGGTATCCAAGCCTCTGGTTCACCTTTTCTGGAGTTACACTGGCTTGGGAGCCAATTTCCTCACTGTATAACCTTGGCACTTGCCTCTCTACCCTCTCAGTTTTGTTATCTGAAAAAAATATTATTTTCCTATTATTCAGTGGGAATAATGATACACTATGTAGAAGTCCTTACACACCATCTCAGCTCCGGACACACAGCAGGTACCCTGCTTTCAAGAGAAAGGGGCTGCTCTAAGACAAGAACTTATTATAGGATCACGCAGGATGGACATACTCCTGGGGAATTCTTGATATCTCCACCATTACAGACAGAGAAAAAGACTTCCACCAAAATGGTATATTTTATTTTTTTAAAGACTTTTTTTTTCTTACATGGACCATCGGAAAAGTCTTTATTAAATTCGTTACAATATTGCTTCTGTTTTATGTTTTGGTTTTTGGCCAAGAGGCATGTAAAATCTTAGCTTCCTGACCAGGGATTGAACCTGCACCTTCTGCATTGGAAAGTGAAGTCTTAACCACTGGACTGCCTGGGAAGCCCCCAAATGGTATAGTTTAGATATTGTTCTGCAACTTTCTTCAAAGAATAATACATCATGTCAATAGAGATCGTCCTCTTCTTTTTTTAGTTCAGATACAATTCACATCCCATAAAGTTCACTCTTTTTTTTTATTTGTTTTTTTTCATTGGAGGATAATTCCTATTCAATGTTGTGCTGGTTTCTGCCATAAAACAACATGAATCAGCCACAAGTTTACATATATCACCTCCTTTTTAAGCTTCCCTCCAACCTCCCCTGCAAGTTGCTTTATTTTTGGTCCTGCCGCATGACATGTGAGATCTGAGTTCCCTGGCCAGGGATTGAACCTGTGCCACCTGCAGTGGAAGCCCAGAGTCCTAACCATTGGCCTGCCAGGGAATTCCCAAGTTCACTCTTTTAAAGTGTATAATTCAATTGGTTTTAGTATATTCACAAGATTGTACAACCAATATTACTATCTAATTCCAAGACAATTTTATCATCCCCCAAAGAAACCCATGCTCATTTGCAATCATTCCCATTCTCCCCTCTTACCACCCCCAGTAACTACTTAGCCTTTTTCTGTCTCTATGGATTTGCCTATTCTAGATATTTCATATAAATGGAATCATCTGAGGCCTTCTGTGCCCGACTTATTTCACTTAGCATACTATTTTCAAGATTCATCTATGTTGTAGCATAAATCAGAACTTCACTCCTTTTTGTGGTTGAATGAGATCCCCTGGTATGGATGTTATATCACATTTTGTTTAATTGTTGTTCAGTCACCGAGTCGTGTCCAGCTCTTTGCAATCCCAAAGACTACATTTTGTTTATCTATTCATTATTTGATGGACATTTGGATTGTTTCTACTTTTTAGCTATTATGAATAATCCCCATTCTTTTTAATGCATAGTATTCTACTGATTGGATGTAACAGAGTTTATTTAAGCACTTATTACTTAAGAATAGTTCTGGTCTACGAACTTCTCTGGTGGCCTAGTGGTTAAGACTCTGCTCTTCCAATGCAGGGGGCATGGGTTCAGTCTCTGGTTGGGGAACTAAGATTCTGCATGTTACACAGCATGACAATAAATAAGAAAGAAATTAAAAAAAAATAATAGGTCTGGTCGTTCCCATTTTTGGCTAGTACAAATGGTAATGCAAAAAAAGTGTCATCACAACATCCTTCTGGTCTTCCATAAGAGGTAGTCAAAACTTACCCCATTTCCTAAGGAAATTATTCAACTGAAGCAAAAAGTTACATTGACAAAGATATTGATTGAAGCAACTTTTACAGTAACACAAAATGGAACTTCTTAGAGTCCATAATAAGGAGCTATTTTCACAAATTCTTTTATCCGATGAAATAGTATACAGTCAACAAAAATGATAATTATGAAGGCAAAGGGGCCCCAAGTGAATTGCTAATGATGACCTTCAGTTAAAACAAGTACAACAAAATGCAGAATGGCATCACTTGCCCACACTGGTTCTCAAAATAGCGAGACATGGGACTGGGAAGCACACCCAAGCCCTCTGGCCTCAAGTGTCCCATTTCTGCCACATCATCGAGATAAACAGGACCTGGGCTGCTTCTGTTAGGAGCAGGCTGTGGACCACTGCCATCTCACACCACTGCGGCTGCCACGAGAGGACCACTCACGGGAGGAGGGAGGGCTTTCCTCCCAAGTGACCAGGGGGCAGCAGTCACACTGCCTTCCCTGGATGCGAGGTCCCTACTCCTCAGGCTGTCAGAGGGTAGGTCATAGCTGGCTATAAACCCGTGATGAGAATCACGGATCCAGGCCTTCTCGGGGCTCTGGGACCAGTCATTCGTGAAGGTAGTGGGTGACGTGCTGTGATGGCAACATGTGACCCCCCAGCTTCTCCTGTGCTGGGCTGGGGGCTCTTGCTTGCCATCGGTATCCGGGACAAAGCTGGCTTTGTGCTGCCCGATGCCGCGCTGTCCAGAGTGGTGGCTGCACATACATTCAACTGCAGCGACTGTGTGTGCGTTCAACCCAACCGACCATGTGACTCTTTCAATGTATGCTTTCCACTGTCATAATCACGTATCCTACAACCATCGCCATTAAGGATACACAATGGAGCTACAGAACAGACTCCAAGGGGGAGGAGCAGTGGGGGAGGGACGGATTGGGAGCTTGGGATCAGCAGATACCAACTGCTATATATAGAATGGATAAGCAACAAGGTCCTACTGTATGGCACAGGGAACGCTATTCAATATCCAGTGATAAACCGTAAAGGAAAAGAATATGAAAAAGAATATATACATGTGTATTGGATTGGTCAAAAGGTTCATTTGGGTTTTTCCACAACATGTTATGGAAAAACCCAGTCTAACCAATACACCTCAATATAGCCCAATATAACTGAATCATAGAAATTAACACAACATTGTAAGTCAACTATACTTCAGTGAAATAAAAGTTTTTTAAAAAGAATACACAATGCTGCAAAACCAATGGTGACTATGCAGCCTTCAAAATACTCATGGGAAAAATTCAGCCCCTATAGAGGATGTTGGCTGCGTGTGTGTAGTTGTGACCTTTTTTAAATTTATTTTTTAACTGGAGGAAAACTGCTTTACAATGTTGTGATAGTTTCCGCCGTACACCAGCAGAAATCAGCCGGAATTGTACATACACAGCATCCCTTCTGAGCCTCCATCCCACCCCTCTAGATCATCAGAGTGCCTGGCTGGGCTCCCTGTGTTACATAGCAACTTCTCACCAGCTATCTAGCTTACACATGGTCGTGTATATGTGTCTTTGCGAATTTCTCCATGCATCCCACTCTTTTCTTCCCCCACTGTGTTCACAGGTCTGTTGTCTACTTCTAAGTCTCCATTCCTTCCCTGTAATTGTTATTTTTGTTTTGGGTTCTATCAACGCACTTAGATTTTATTGATTATCTATGATATCTTAGGTTATAAGTAATAATAAATAACAACAGATTACAGGTATTATTTCTAAACATCCTAAGCTTAAAATATACTAAATATATAATTTTTGGGAAGTCAAAGTTTATATGAAGGAATAGAAAAGACCAATACTTTCTGGTATTCGGTAAAATGCACGGTAGCTTCCAATCAGCTCCATGAGCTGTGAACTGACCTCCAAACTGTCCCCAATCCTTTTTGTAGGGGGAGGGGGGTTGAAGTTGTGTTTTTAGGGTCACAGCTAAGCTGCTACAGCAAAGACTCTAGAGGGGCCTAAACATGATGAAACTCATTTCTCTTAAACACAGATCAGACAGGGCTGCCTTGGTGGCTCTGCGGCAAGGAGTCCACCGGCCAAGGCAGGGGACACGTGCTCAGTCCCTGGTCTGGGCGGATCCCACGTGCCCGGGAGCAACCAACCTGCGCGCCGCCGCTACCGCGCCTGCACGGCGGAGCCCGGGCGCTGCACGCGCGGCGCCCACGGGCGGCAGCGACGCCAGCCCGCGCCCCCAGCCCCGGCTCCGCGAGAGCGGCCACCGCACGGAGAAGCGGTTAGAGCAGCCCCCGCGCAGCTCAGCTACAGAAAAGCCCGCACAGTGACGAAGGCCCAGCACAACTGAATATAAAGACGTAAATAAAACTATAAAAAAACAAACAAACGGGTGAGCCAGGCTGGGTTGATGAGGTGGCTCTGCTGTGAGTAGCGCAGGGCTCCCCGTTCCCCCGCCGTCCCCTGGGGGGTCATCATCTGCTGAATCAAAGCTGGGTTGCTACTCTGGGGAAAGAGGAAGGAGCCAACATCTAAAACAAGGAGCTCACGACGGAGCTGACTCAGAAAACTTGCACATCAGTTCCTTTTATATCCTACTAGTCTGAACTGAATCACGGCCACATCCAGGCGCAAGGCTCAGAAACGGAGTCTCTGCTCTGCCCAGGAAGAGAGAGAGGAGGGATTTGGGGAAAGAAAGAGTGATCAGCTAGAGAGCTTTTTTAAATTAAAAAAATGTATAACAATGGAATTATATCATAATCCCATAACACAGCTGCTGACATTTCTCTATGGTTTCTTTCACATTTGATATGTACACATCTTTTTGCAAAGTTGTGAAAATACTGTCTATACAATTTTACACTCTACCGGAATAAAACAACATGATTAAATGATATACTATTTTTCATCTGAAACATTGGCAAAGATTTTTTTTAAACCACAGTAGCCAACAGTAGGGAAACAGTGGAGAGTCACAGTCTCAAATGTTACTGGTAGGAACGTAAACGAGTGCAATTTTTCTGGAGGGCAGTTTGGTGATCCATCTCAAAGGCTATTCACATTTAAGGAGGAAAATTCAGAGATGTGGACATAGATTTATGTGGGTAAACAACAAAGTCCTACTGAATAGCACAGGGAACTATACTCAAATATCTTGGGATCACCTATAAGGGAAAAGAATACGAAAAAGAATATATATGTGTGTATAACTGAATCACTATGTTGGACAGCAGCAATTAACAGCATTGTAAATCAACTATGCTTCAATAAAAAGTTAATTTAAAAAAGCTTTGAGATATCTAAAAAAATCCTGCTTTTGTAGAACATTAATAATATGAAAATTCGGATAATATAGCAACACTGAATCGGGTGGAGAGGGAGGTGGGAGGGGGGATCGGGATGGGGAATACATGTAAATCTATGGCTGATTCATATTAATGTATGACAAAACCCACTGAAATGTTGTGAAGTAATTAGCCTCCAACTAATAAAAAAAAAAAAAAAGAATGAAAAAAAAAATAGCAACACTGAGAGAAGCACATTGCAAAAGAGTGTATACAGTCTGTGCTGATGAAAGTAATGAATAAATAATCTATAACAGCCTGGAAGACCATCTTTCAGATTACTCTGAGGAACTGCGCTGGAGAAACATGGTTGTCAGCAGAGTTGTATGTCTTGTCAAAACCAAAGAACATCAAACACATCAGGGAAACATTTCTCTCAAGGTTTCAAAAAAAGCAGATCAACACACACACAGTGATTCAGTACGGTCTTGGCACCTGGGAAGGAAGTCTTATCATCAAAGAAGGACCAGCATCGGTGTCCCAGGAAGAGGCATTTAGTCTTTTATTTTGAAAGTGACACTCTTTCCTTCTGGTCAATGTGCCCTTTTCTTTAATAAGTAAAGCAGATGTACAATATATGTTTGATAGGCCACCTATATGCTTTTTCAGTTTGCATAAAATTCAAGTTAACTCATGTATAAACCACCATTATTTCCCCACAGTGCAATATGTGAAAATTTCTTTTAGTATCTAATTCCAATTTTTTTTTTCACTTAAAATTATCTAGAGATATAAAAAAGGGCTTGAAGAATATTCACCAAAATGTTAACAGTGGTTCTTGTGGGTGAGTGGTGTAAGCTGTGATTTTCACATCCTTATTTCTTCTCTTTAGTATTTTTCAAATTTTTGCAATGAATGTATGTTATGTTGGGCTTCCAAGGTGGTGCTAGTGGTAAAGAACCTGACTGCCAATGTAAGAGACATAAAAGATGTGGGTTCGATCCCTGGGTGGGGAAAATCCCCTGGAAGAGGAAATGGCAATCCACCCCAGTATTCTTGCCTGGAAAATCCCATGGACAGAGGAGCCTGGTGGGCTATGGTCCACAGGGTTGCAAAGAGTCAGACACCACTGAAGTGACTCAGTACACATGCACATATGTTATGTCTAATTAAGGTGTTACTTAAAACATTGAATCAGATGTTGTTGTTCAGTCATTAAGCCATACCTGACTCTTTGCAACGCCATGGACTGCAGCACTCCAGGCTTCCCTGTCCTTTACTATCTCCTGGAGTTTGCTCAGATTCATGTTCATGGAATCCATGATGCTATCTAACCATCTCATCCTCTGCCACTCTCTTCTCCTTTTGCCGTCAATCTTTCCCAGCATCAGGGTCTTTTCCAATGAGTCGCCTCTTCGCATCAGGTGGCCAAAGTATAGGAGCTTTGACTTCAGCAATCAGTCCTTCCAATGAATATTCAGGATTAATTTCCTTTAGGATTGACAGGTTTGATCCCTTGCAGTCCAAGGGACTCTCAAGAATCTTCTCCAGCACCACAATTTGAAAGCATCAATTCTTAGACATAGAGAATCCTAACACATTAGAGCAGGAGGGATCCTCAGCAACAACTCCCTCAGTTTTCTGAAAACAATTTGATCTCTAACAACTTATTCCATGTTGAGGTGACTACAAAACAAAATGTGTCTGGAGGAGTCAAAATAACATAAAACACACATGCACATCCCCCCCCCCCCCAAACTTCCAGCACATCTAGTGCTGACAGGGAAATATGCACTGGGAAGACAAACACTGACATTGGCAGAGATGCGAGATGGGAGCTTCATTCGTCTATTTAAAGACTGTTAGTCAAGACTTTCCAGGTGGCCCAGGGGCTAAGACTCCACAATCCCCATGCAGGAGGCCTGGGTTTGATTCCTGGTCAGGGAATGGGATCCCACATGCTGCAACTGAAGGGCACCACAACGAAGGTTCAAGATCTCATGTGCCCTAACAGAGTCCCAGCACAGCCAAATCAATCAATAAATATTTAAAAATAAAACAAAGAGCTATTTGTGGGTGCCTGCTATATGACATTTCCAACACACCAATCACTGGAGCCTGGTAGGCTACAGTAATCAATAGGGATTTCTAGTAATCAATAGGGAACAGATAGGGTGCTTCCTCTTCTGGTCTTACAGTATTTAAAGACCACTAATTATTGCCGAGAGTCTGTTATACACTGTACGTTTTCATAGCCACCGGTCTGCCATGTTATAGCAACAGGATTAACCCCCACTTATGGAGTTAGGTCCCAACAGCTCTGCATGGTAACTAGGCACTATTTCTAATCTTACTGCAATACTATGAGACAGCTATGGCTGACCCCATTTTATAGACGAGACCACTGAGCCTCAGAGAGATTCAGTGAATGTCCCAAGATTACACAAAGTAGCAGAGCTGCTTTCCAAAGCACGTCTCTCTGCCCTTAAGCCTAGAGTCCTGCATCTACACAGAGCTTCACCCTCCAACACCCACTCATTCCAAAGCCTAAATAAAAGCCCAGGACTCGGGAAGTTTGTACCTAACCAGACTTACTGAATTTACTGGGATGTGGCCCAGGAGTCTTCTGTTGCTTTTTTTTTTTTTAAATCAGTTGTCAGGTTTATCTCGAAATTAGTTGTCAGAATCCTCTGCTCTTAATAAGATCTTTATATACTTCATAACTGAATGCGTGCTCAGTCATGTCCAACTCACTGCAACCCCATGGACTACAGCCCGCCAGCCTCCTCTGTCCGTGGAATTTTCCGTGCAAGAATACTGGAGTGGGTTGCCATTTCCTCCTCCAGGGGATCTTTCCAATCTAGGAATCGAACCCACGTCTCCTCCTGCATTTGCAGGCAGATTCTTTATCACTGCACCACCTGGCAAGTCTGTATATACTTCATATCTATGCCAAAGTTTAGGACCATTGCCTGGAAACCTATGTTTCAACCTTCCAAGGAAAGGAATTATCCCCAAGCCCTAGTGGCTCAGATGGTAAAGAGCCTGCCGGTAAGACAGAAGACCTGGGTTCAATCCCTGGGTATTCTTGCCTGGAGAATTCCACAGACAGAGGAGCCTGGCAGGTTATACAGTCCACGGGATCGAAAACAGTCGGACACAACTGAACCACTAACACTTTCAAGTGCCAAAAAGAAAAAAAATTGTATATGAGGCGTTCAAATGTGACTGGGACTGGACATGGGTCTCCAGGGTTTCCCAGGCGGCACTAGTGGTAAAGAACGCACCTGCCAATGCAGGAGATGGAAGAGACTCAGGTTTGATCCCTGGGTTGGGAAGATCTCCTGGAGAAGGGAATGACAACCTACTCCAGTATTCTTGCCTGGAGAATCCCACGGACAGAGGGGCTGGCGGACTATAGTCCATGGGGTCACAAAACAAGTCGGACACGACTGAAGTGATTTAGCACGCATGCATGGGAGTTTAGGGGACAGAGTGGTCATAAAACTGTTTAGAAAAGTGAAATTTGAGAATAGTCCTAAGTAGTGAGAAGAAGCAGAAACAATACAGATCTGGAAAGTGTGTTTTAGGTACACGGAACCATCAGAACAAAGACTCCAAAGGACAAAAAAACCCCGGTACCCTCAGAATACAGGCTGGAGGCCTGTGGGATTGGTTGATGTTAGCTTGTGTAGAATGCTTTGTATTCAAGTTTTCCCATCACTCAGAACAGGGTGATGTCAGTCACTCACGTTCAAAAAATATTAACTCCAATGGATATAGTTCCCAAGAATTTGTCAAAAGATGTCTAAAAGTTCTTTTGTTTTCCCGGCTTCCGCATCAGCAAACTCCTTTCCACTTTTCTGTAGTTCCTATTACCTGTAGAGTTCTCTTATGATGTTCAGAACGTGATTTTCAAATCTAGACTACCCGTTCAAAGAATATTAAGTGGTATTTGTTGTTGTTTATGTTGTCAGTAAGTCGTGTCCCACTCTTTGCGACCCCATGGTTGATGGCTTGCCAGGCTCCTCTGTCCTCCTCTGGTTTTAAATCAGATCAGATAAAGATGGGGTCCCTAATAAGGTCATAAACTAACACTAGGTTTTCTCTGCGTCTCTCTCAAAATCCATTCTGGAGAAATTATTTGAACAAAATGGAAAGACGGAGTTGAGGAACTTATAAGAAGACTGTGGGGAGACAGAAGTCTGTCTGGACCTGGTGTGAGTAGCTGGGCATTCGGAGTGGGTACCTCCAGCCTGGAGGAAAGGCTGATGGGGGGAGCAGAGAAAGGATAAGACAGAGAGGCCTTTAGGTCGAATATTGCCTCCCTTAGGGGTTGTCTTGGGATAAACACTGCCTGCCCCTTCCCATTAGAAAACCTACAGCACAAGCTTATCAGGACAGCAAAAAGCCTCAGTGAGGAAAAATCTGGAACCGGAGATTACATATCCCAGAGAGACTGCCTCCTCCCAGTCTGACTATTTAAGGACAAATCCCGTACCAGAGGATTAATCCCACCTAAGAGCTGGGATTAAATCAGAGGGAGCGAGGCTGATTCGGCAGTCCTGGGGTTCTGTGACCTGAGGCTTGTCCCCTCCTCTCTCCTTAAACCCAAGGGACAGACATAGACTAGAGCCTGCTCTTCAGCCTCTCCCCCTAAAAGCACAGGCGTACAAGGGGCTGCTGCCCCAGGGGGTCGGGAGCTTCTAGACCAAACTAATGAGCCACCTGAGAAATGCAACCTCGGTAAAAGGAGGACAAACATCTACCATCTGAAGCAAGGTGACTGGGAGAGACTGGCCAAGAATAAGCTTGGTAAATATACTTAGGAAAATAGGGCATTTGAAAGGATAAAGCAAGAACAGGAAACGATTCTTTACAACTTTAATGATGTATAATTAACATATATACATGTTGAAAGTGTCCCATTTGATGAGGTTTGACATAAATATATATCTGTGAAACCATCACTGTAAACTTAAGATCATAAAGATCTCCATTACCTCCCCTCAAGTTTCCTCCTGCCCCTTCTACTCCATCCTTCCCTCCACTTGCATCCCCAGACAACTGCTGATCAGCTTTCTGTCTCTCCAGGTTAGTTTTCCATAGAGAATTCTGTGTAAATAGAATCATATAGTTTACATTCTTTTTGTGTTTTGCTTTTTTCACTCAGCATTATAATTTTGAAGTTCATCCACGTTACTGTAAGTGTTGATAGTTTCTCCTTTTTATGACTGAGCAGTATCCCACCATGTGGATATACCTCAGTTTGTTTACCCATTTAAATACATTGGTGAAGATAATTCTAAAGCTTTGGCGCATTGAGTCCACTTCTTCTAAATCACTAGATCAAATCAAGATTGTCCCTGTCTGTGACTCCTCACAGAATATCTTTCTCTATGTTACTGAGAGCACTGTTTATGCAGCATTTCTTTTTTAAAAAATTAATAAAAGAATTAAATGCCTTTACTGCTGAGCTCTAAAATCAGATTTGCAATTATATGTGATGTTAACTTACTCTTTTGGTCCTTTTTCTTATGATGGCAAAAGGTACATAAATTGCCATTTTAACTACCTTACATTATATAGTTTGGTGGCATTAATCACATTTTCAGTGTTGTGAAACCATTACTATTATCCAGTTCCAAAATTTTTCATCACCCCCAACAGAAACTCTGTATCCATTAAGCAACAACTTCTCATTTTCTCTACCCCTCAAGCCTCCAGTAAACTCTTACCTACTTTCTGTCTCTGTGAATTTGCTTCTTCTAGATATTCCATATCAGTGTAATAATATATGCCATTTGGGGTCTGGGTTATCTTACCTAGCTTATGTTTAAGGTTCATGCATGCTGTAGCAGGTATCAGAATTTCATTTTTATTGCTGAATATTATTCCACTGTGTGTATACACCATATTTTGTCACATATTCCTCTGTTGATGGCCTTTCAGACTGTTTCTGCCTTTTGGCTACTGTGAATAACACTTCGATGACTATTGGCATACAAGTATCCGTGCGAGTCTGTTTTCAGCTCTTTTTGGAATTTACAGAAGAGCGAAACAGGACAGGACCGTGTGGTCCTTCCCCCATGCCCTCTGCCTGCCTTTTGTCTGTGGGAAACTTCAGTCAAAGACTAAGTTTAATCAGAGAAATAAGAACATGTGGAAATAAAGGAAAACAGTCAAGTACTCATTAAGCATAGTTCCTCCTCAAGGGCTATACATAATATTCTGAGCCATGTCCTGTGAGCTGTCTTAAAGATGCTGAAACACCAGGTGGAACAAGTTAGCTACATGATGACCAGACTATACGCTAGACATGAGCTGCTACAATTCCAAGATTTGGCCTCAAAAAAATGCGAACACATGGACCCTGGAACTGATGATTAACTGCACCTGAAGAATCAAGATGATGCCAGTCAGACCACCGCTGACCAATCTGAAGATGGCTGTCAGAGCTGACTGCTGTTTCTGCATGTAGTACCCCCTCCACCGCCAACTCCATGTATAAAAGCTCTCACCCGCTGCTTGTTGAGGGGACGGAGAGTAGGCCTTTGGACGGATTCTGCCTTCCTCCCCAGTTGCCGGCATCGGAAACAAAGCAAACTGTCCTTTCTCCCACCCTGGCCTGATTATTGGCTTTTGGGTAGCAAGCAGCCGGACCCCACACCTTTCAGTAACAAGAGTGGAACTGCTGGGTCACATGGTGGTTCTATGTTTAAATTTTTGAGGACTCACCAAAGTGTTTTTCATAGGTGCTACACCATTTTACATTCCTACCAGCGATATCTGAAGGTTCCAGTTTCTCCAGCAACTTCTCAACACTTGTTATTTCTTATCAATAGTAGCCATCCTAATGAGTATATGGTAGTGTCTCCCTTTGCTTTTAACTGATATTTCCCAAATGATTAGTGATGTTGAACTTCTGTTCATGTGCCTATTGGCTATTTGAACAGCTTTTTGGGGGAATATCTATTCAAGTGCTTTGTCCGTTTTTAAATTGGTTGTTTGAATTTTTGTTGCTGAGTTGTAAATGTTGAGTTTCTATTGTACATGGAGTTGTCTTCATTTCCTTTTAAGACTGCTCGTTGCTAGTGTGTAGAAACACAACTGATTTTCGTGTGTGGATTTTGTATCCTGAAACTTTGAACTCATTTATTACCATTAACAGGTTTTTTTGGTGAGTGAATTCCTTAGGGTTTTCTAGATACAGTCTTCAAATTTAGTTCAGATGGCTTTTATTTCATTTTTTCCCTGATTGTTCTGGCTAGAACTACATTGAGTGGAAGTGTCATGACGCCTTTGTCTTACTCCTGATCTCATGGGAAAAGCTTCCAGTCTTTCACCATTGAGTATGAGGTTAGCCTTGAGGTTTTTTAAAATTAATTAATTAATATCTTTGATTGTGCTGGATGTTTGTTGCGGCTTTCTCTAGTTGCAGCGAGTGGATGCTACTCTCTAATTGCTTTGCCTGGACTTCTCCTTGTGGGGGCTTCTCTTGTGAAGGATGGGCCTCGGGCGTGGGGGCTTCCCGTAGATGCGGCTCTCGGGCTTAGCTGCCCTGCAGAATGTGGGATCTTCCCGGACCAGGGACTGAACCCGTGTCCCCTGCATTGGCAGGTGGATTCTTATCCACTGGACCACCAGGGAAGTCCTAGCTGTGAGTTTTTCATAAATGCCTTTTATCATGTTGCAGACGTTCCTTTCTATTCCCAGTTTATTGAGTGTTTGGTTGTTGTATTTTTAATCATGAAAGGTTGTTTGATTTTATCAAATGCTTTTTTCTGTATCAACTGAGATGATCATGTGATTTTTCCTGCTTCATTCCATTAACATTATATATATTGCATTTATTGAATTAGGTATGTTGGACCACACACAAAAAATCTATATAGATTAAAATCTATATTTTTGGAAACTAATAAATTATTAAGTAATGCTTGAGTTTAAAAGGAAATTAGGAGGTACTAAAAACTGACTGATAATTAAAACACAACAGGGTTTCCCTGATCATCCAGTGGGTGGGTCTACCTGTCAGTCCTGGGGACTAGGGTTCGATCCCCGGCCCCGCAAGATCCCACATGGCCCAGGCTCCACAGCTGCTGACGCCCTCGGGCCTCTATCCCGGGCTCTGCAGCAAGAGGAGTCACTGCAAGGAGAAGCCACGCACCGCAAGGAAGGGTAGCCCCACTTCACTGCAACCAGAGAAAGCCCGCTCACAGCAACAGGACCCAGGGCAGCCAAAATTAATTAATTAATGTTTTAAAAATATAAATAGAGTAAAACACAATAAGTTGAAATTGGACACAGCTAAAGCAATACTTAGACCAACAGAACAAACACAAAGAAACAAGAAAGAATGAAATACTAAGATGCAATAGAGAACAACTTAGAGAATATTAACAAAATCCAAAGCTGGTTTATTGAAAAGTTTCTTGAGATAGATAGACCATTATCTAACTGACCAAAAAAGAGAGAGAGAGAGGTCACCCAAAAGCTAAAAAAGAAGCAAAATGGATAAATTATTGTAGACACAACAGATTTAAAAGATTGTAAAAGGATTAGAAGAGGTGCTGTGCTGAGTCGCTGAGTCGTGTCCGACTCTTTGTGACCCCATGGACTGTAGTCCATCGGGCTCCTCTGTCCATGGGGATTCTCCAGACAAGAATACTGGAGTGGGTTGCCATGCCCTCCTCCAGGTTCTAAGAGGTACACATTGTTAAATTTGAAAACACAGATGAAATGGATAGAACACTACAAAAAGTAAAAATTGATCAGAACAACGATCTGATAAAGAACTGCCCACACTGATGATGCTAAAAGCTCTCTGCAAACCAGGAATCGGGGCAAACGACGTAACTGAGTACGTCCAGTGCACACATATGGCCTAGGGAGGTAAACTCCACTTCTTAAAGGGGGAGTATCAAAGAATTCATTGACATATTTTAAAACCATCACATATAACTGGATAGAAACAGGCAATTTACAGAAGAGGAAACCTCAAAGCCCAATGGAAGGTAGTTTATAAAGATATTAATGTTACTGATCATCAGAAAAATAAATAAAGCAATAATGATGTCACTTTATACCTGTTGTGGTTGTTTTAGTCGTTTAGTTACTAAGTCGTGCCTGACTCTTTTGAGATCTCATGGGCTATAGCCCACCAGGCTCCTCTGTCCATGGGATTTCCCAGGCAAGAATACTGGAGTGGATTGCCATTTCCTTCTCCAGGGGATCTTCCTGATCCAGGGATTGAACGCATGTCTCCTGCTTGGCAGGCTGTTTACCACTGAGCCAGGAGGGATGCCCTTTTTACCCCTTAAGCAGGCAACAACAACAAAAAAAAACATTAGAAAAGTTGGTAATGACAAATGTTGAGAAGATTGTGGGAACATGGAAACCCTCACTCATTGCTGGTGGGAGAGGAGACGGGGGCGCCATTCCGGTGTAATCTGACAGTATTGAGTCATATGAGGCATTCACACCTCCCCCTTGTCCCAGCCACGGCAGAGAAGCTGATTTGAGCCCTGGGAAGGCAGCCTGGCCAGAGACTCAGCATCCAGGGCAGAAACTTGGGCCAGACCCGTTCTCATGACCTGCAACAGTGTTCCATCCCGGTGCATCCCGCCTTGGACAGTCCTGCTTCCCCAAGGGGCACCTTGACCTCCTACCTGGACCACACCATCCCGTGATCTCATCCAGGCGCTGGAGGGAAATGTCGTGGTGCACAAGTGCCCAGGAAGGCATAACAAATCACTTCTATGGATTGAAAAACCTCTGGTTCGGAGATCAACAGATTTGTGCTCGCTAGCATCCCCTTGGAGAAGGACATGGCAACCCCCCCAGTATTCTTGCCTTGAGAATCCCGTGGACAGAGGAGCCTGGTGGGCTGCTGTCCATGGGGTCACACAGAATCAGACACGACTGAAGTGACTTAGCAGCAGCAGCAGCAGCAGCATCCCCTTGGTCTCAGGCAAACCGAGCTCTCTGAGCCTCAGTTTTTCAGTATTAACGGGACAAAACATTAGATGACATCTATAAAGGTGTGGGACTCCATACTAATTCTGCTGACCACATTTTTGACACACTGGTGCTGAATGTCTGGGGACACAGGCTCCTTTTTCTTGCTCCCCTGTGGGATAGCTCTAAGCAGTTTTTCCTATGCTAAATTCAAACCTACCTTCCCTAATGTTAAAAAATTTAAATAATGTCAAAATAAAATTATAGAGAGCTTGAAGAGAAAAAATAGTTCTACACTCAGAATAAATGCACTTAGAATGAAACAATACATTTGGAATAAAACCAGTAGCTTCTGCCCTATTCTTTTCCATCCCTGAGGCCTGCTCTACAGAGAGTCACAGAGCTGATTGGTCCCTCTCCCCCGCGTTTAACTCTATATTTTAAAATACTGTGTTGCTACTGCTATTTCTTTCTTAGGAGTTTATCTCCTGCATGAGGATTTAGTACAGTTGAATGAATTGTCCTTTGAGCATCCTCATCTGCTAAATTAGTCATCATTCCTTCATTCACTTCTGCTTTCAGTTTCGAAAGTATTCCCACCAGTCTCACATTTATGAATGCCTCCCCCTCAGCTCCCTTTGCCCTTCTGTGTTTCTGTACTGTTTCTTGTTTTTTTTTAATTTTAATTCCTTTACTATCTGCTGGGTATATAGAAGGGGAGAAGATAAAGGCAAGACGAACTTGCCATCATTTTAAGCAGAACTCCCATGAGAGAGTTTCTTGGAACAAAACCTTACTGAAAAAAAAATTAGCCATTTACATCATCTTTGGTCAGTAGTTGATTTCTTGGTTATCACGTCTGAAACTGTGGTTAAATATCTTTTGCCTTTGCTCAATATGTACATGTGAATTACTCTCTAATCTTGTTAATGTTAAAACTAAAAATTTGAATTGGCTTACAGATGAAAAGTTTATCTTCATCTTAAAAAAAACAACAACAACGAAAATGGAACTGAACATTCCTTTAGTATTATCTGGTCTAAACAATTTCTTCTCTTAAGGAACTGATTTTCAGATATGCATTTTTGGTAAGTGATTTGTTATCACTTGCATTCCACTGGAATTTAAAATCTGTAGTTTTAAGAAATGAATAGCCCCATTTGAGTCCTACTGTAGTTCTTTTTGGGCTTTTCAGGCGGCACAGTAATCAAGAGTCTGCCCGCCAGTG
This sequence comes from Dama dama, assembly GCF_033118175.1. Lineage (NCBI taxonomy): Eukaryota > Metazoa > Chordata > Mammalia > Artiodactyla > Cervidae > Dama > Dama dama. The sequence goes on along the minus strand of NC_083696.1, from coordinate 2,759,010 downwards.
CAGGAGATGCAGGAGACTGGGGTTTGATTCCTGGGTGGGGAAGAGCCCCTGGAGGAGCAAATGCCAACCCACTCCAGTACTATTGCCTGGAAAATTCCACGGACAGGGGAGCCTGGTGGCTACGGTCCACGGGGTTGCAAAGAGTCAGACACGACTGAGCGTACACGCTTATTTCTTTTTAGAAGCTTCTAACTTTGACATTTGCCAAAATCAGAGATCATTTAACTTCCTCCAGGCTAGACTTTTAAAATTCTTTTAAAATAAGGAATGGGGTGGAAATATCAGGACCCCAAGACATTTAGAGAGTTCAAGAGTTTTCTATTGCTTTTTTTTTTTTGACCTCACAGTGAGGCATGTCAGATCCTAGTTTCCCCACCAGAGATGGAACCCATGGCCCTTACAGCAGAAGCAGAGGGTCTTAACCGCTGGACTGCCAGGTAAGCCCCAAGAGTTTTCTATTACTTTTTATTCTCTTCCCAAAAAAAGTGTTTTGCAAGAGTTCAGATATTATCGCATTGGATTCAGCCTTCCCTTGGGAGAGGTTTTTTTCCTCCATATTATAGCAGACCTTTGATCAATTTGGAGGAGAAAATCAGTTTTGTCAAACAGCTTCAGAATTGGGGGGAAGGGTCCTGGCCCTATTTATAACATCAGACGCAGAAACAGAATCTTGTTCATTTCCGGCAGGTTAAATGGGCAAGTTGTTCTCTGCCGTTTAGTAGCAACTTTAAACAGTAGACAGCCACAATTTGGGGATTAAAATGTCTCACAGAAACTTTGCAAACACTACATGGTTTGTTTATTGATCTGAGAAAGGTCCATGTGTATTTTTTATTTCTGGATGACAACTTTCTTTCCTTTTAATTGAAGTACATAGTTAATTTACAATGTTGTGTTAGCTCTTCAGGTCTACAGCAGAGTGGTTCTCACACACACACACAACATTTTTTTTCAGATTCTCCTCCTTTATAGGTTTTTACAAGATATTGAATCGTGGTGTGCACTTCTTTCAATTTCTTTTTACCTTGCTCTTGCATTTCCCCACTAGTTTTTCTTCATAGTGCAATTTGATAGAGGTGTATTATTCTAGTGTATGATAAGAAGTATTTTGTACAAAATTAAAGGTATTTATTTATAAAACAATAAGGAAGAGTTTATGTAGTCTGCCTGCTGATGTCTTGACATGAAATGCCTTATAATAACTGAATGTAAAGTAGAAGGCAATTCCAGTTTTAGAACACATTCAGAGTGGCTGTAACTTTAAGTGCAAGAAAGTCCTTGCTGTGTCAGTCACTCAGGGTCACTCTGCAACGCCATGGACTATAACCCACCAGGCTCCTCTATCCACGGAATTCTCCAGGCAAGAATACTGGAGGTGGCAGCCATTCCCTTCTGCAGGGGATCTTCCTGACCCAGGGACTGAAACCCGGTCTCCTGCATTGCAGGCAGATTCTTTACTGTCTGAGCCACCAGGAAGCCCTTAAGTCTAATTCAATTTTATTCAACAGCAGCAGAATTCTGTTCTACTCATTGCCATATGTTATTCCCAAGAATCCCACTAGGTGGTAGGACAGGCCAGATAATAGACAACAGCCATGGTTCTAGACCTTTGTAGGCATGGGGACCACCTGCCCAACTCCAGCCCCAGAGTTTCTGATTCATTAGGTCTGTGGTGTGGCCCAATAGTTTGCATTTTTACCAAGTTCCCAGGTAATACAAATGTGCTGGAAGGATATCACACATGTTGGGAACACAGGATTATAGGAATCAATGTAGACCAATCCCAGGCCCACTCACCCACACGTCCATCCAGCCCTCCTTCAGAGTTTATGCCATATGGGCGCAGAGAAGAGTAAGACACCATTCCTGTTGGCAAGACACAGTCTTATGGCGGAGAAAAAAAGAATCTGAGAAAACAACACCTTGTTTTTTCAGCTTAGGCTGGCCCAATATTCTTCATAAGTGTTCTTTGTTTTTCTAATTCCCTCTCAGAGTTCAAGTCGGAATTCCCTGGCAGTCTAGTGATTAGGACTTGGAGCTTTCACTGCAGTAGCCCATGTTCAATCCCAGGTTGGGGAACTAAGATCCCACAAGCTGAGCAGCACAGCCAGAAAAAAAGGGAGAGTCAAGCTTTGTGCCCTTAAAGCTTGAATGATCAACCAGCTCAAGAGTCACCTCACATGGCTAAATCTGCTGAACTAGCAAAACTCAGGAATGTTTGTTCTCCTGCAAAACCTCACAGATGGAAAATTTCCTCTCTGAACTCACAGAGGCCTGAAATAAAAAAGCACCAACAAAGCCCTCCCTGACTCTGCATTAATGAGTAAAACACCAGGACAACTATGTTCCTAGACTCTGCACTCAGTTTCCTGCTGAATTAGGTCCTTATTTTAGATTTCAACACGTGAATTTTGGGAAACATTTTTTTGATTTATGATTGCCCACATTTTCCTATAAATACTATTAGTCACCTGTTACATATCTTCAATAGGAAAAGTTTAAATTGAAAATACGGCTCCAGGATGCCCCTGGTGGTCCAGAGGTTAAGACACACACGTGGAGTGCAGGGGGCCCAGGTTCGATCCCTAGTCGGGGAATTAAGTTCCCACATGCCACATGGCGTGTCCAAAAGAAAAAGACATTTCTACGTATCCTGTGCTGACGGCAGGTTGGTGGATGGCCCTCTTCTGAAGCGCTGGGACTAGACGTACGTCGACAGGCAGTGTGGAGTTTGTGACCAAGCATGTAAAAACAAAGACCCACTCCAGTACTCTTGCCTGGAAAATTCCATGGATGGAGGAGCCTGGTAGGCTACAGTCCATGGGATCGCAAACAGTCAGACACGACTGAGCAACTTCACTGGTTCACTGGATGTTAATTACTGGGATATAAACAGTGATTGCTGAAAGGTTCACTTGACATCAATCCTTTTTATGGAAAGAAAATTTCAATGCATGCCTTGGGTTGAATTCTTACTTCTAAATTAGTGATGCCTAGATCAGTGAAATTTTATTTGTGACGGTAACTCATCTCAATGTTTCCCAAGTTTTTTAAAATGTAAAAAGAAATAGATGGGTAAATGAGGAAAACAGAATTCAGAAGAAATACAAATAAGCACACACAAAAACATCTGGGGACCTTCCTGGCGGTCCAGTGGTTAAGACTTTGCCTCTCAATACAGCAGGTGTGGGTTCGATCCCTGGTCGATGAGCTAAGACCCCACATGCCTCACGGTCAAAAATACAGAACATAAACAACAGAAGCAATATTGTAAAACATTCAATAAAGACTTAAAAAATATATATATATATATATATATATATATATATATATATATATATATATATATACATATATATATATATATATCACCACATGTTGAAGAAATGACAAAATGAAAGCAACCTTGAGATACCTTCTCTATACCTACTGAATTGGCCAAAGTTTAAACTAACTACTCCACACCGACGGTGCCGTGCTGAAACGTACACTCGAGCCGGCGAGGTGACGACACCCTTTAACCCATTTGGAAAGCATGTGACAAACAGGAAGCAAAAGCCAAAGAAGTGTTACTTCCTGGAGACGGCAGAGGTTTCTGGGGAGCCAGAAATACTCTCTCTTGACTTGGACAGTGGTTACACAGCTGCTAACTCTATAATGACTCAATAAATTTTGTGTTTTATGCTCTCTTCCATGTCTATAACAACAACAAACAAAAAAAGTTAAGAAAAAAGTTTCCTTTGCTTTAATAAGTCATCTTTACCAATAAGTCATCTGCTAGGAACTTGTTCTAAGGAAATCACGCACAAAGAAATTCTCTGTAGAATTATCTAAAAAGCAAAACTGCAAACTACCTAATTATCCACCCAAACAGGAATGGTTTAGCAAATTATATGTAATAAAGGAAAATTACAAAGTATTATGGTAACTGCAAAGACTCAGAGCACAATTCTGACAGCACAATATGAAAGAATGATTTGTAATTACTCAAATCTACACATATACGCATAAGGGTTAGAAGAGAGTATTAAAGATCATTATGATAAATGAGTCTGAGTAATCTTCTCCAAAAGTTGCTGTTGTTGGACGAACTTTGCCACAGAGAAAAGAACATGTGGTTAAAATGCAAAGGAGAGGAATATCGCACTGGCAAGGACTCCCTTTGTCTAACCAAAGAATGATCATCAAACATCCTGCGCTGATGTACTCAGAATACTTTAGATGTTTATAGAACATGGCAGAACAACGCACCCTGCATTCACAGCAGGACTCTCCACAACAGCCAAGGCATGGAAACAGCCCAAATGCCCATTGATGGATGAAAGGATAAAGGTGTGGTAGATATCTACAATGGAATGCTACACAGCCATATAAAAGAATGCAGAAATTATTTTAGCCATTTGCAGCAACATGGATGGGCCTAGAGATTATCATACCAAGTGAAGAAGTCAGAGAGAGAAAGACAAGTACCCTATGATATCACTTATATGTGGAATCTAAAATACGACACAAAAGAACTTATGTACGAGACAGAAGCAGACTCAAAGACAACAGACTCGTGGCTGCCAGGGGGAAGTGGGATGGGAGAAGGATGCACTGGGGGTTTGGGATGAGTGGATGCAAACTGTTATACACAGAGGAGATACACAACAAGGTCTTACTGTGTATAGCACAGAAAACTATATTCAACATCCTGTGATAAACTGTAATGGAGGAGAATATGAAAAAACATACAACTGAATCACTTTTCTGTACAGCAGAAATTAACACATTGTAAATCAACTATACTTTAATAATAAATAAAAAGGAATATGGCAGAACAGGGAAGTCTAAAAGGGGAAGGCTGTGTGTAAATTGGTCTTTCACTTTGCTTCGGTGCGCTGACATTTTCAAGTTATTTTTCCTTCATAACACATAGCCCCTAAGATAATCCATGAAATTTGCTAAAATACTAAGACTGTATCGAGCATCATGTTAAGATCAACAATTGTTGATCACGTAAGATCAACAATCTTAAGCTGTTGCTGGAGAGCCAAAGCATTCACCTCAATTTTGAAAAATGTGCAGATCAAGGGTAAAAGCTAATGGTTTGCCAACTGCAAAAGGTACGACGTGAGGAGTTGCCAAATGAATTGCACAGCTAAGTACTCGGGAACAAAACACTGAGTCAGGCCCAGTGGGGAGGCCAGTGGTCAGCAGACTCTAACCGTACTGGGAGGTCAGTGGGATCCCACAGGCTGGCCTGAGCACAGGTGGAAAGGTTTCAGAGGGCTTTCCCAGGAGGACACGGGGAGACCCAAGGGGCAAAGACAGGAGAAGAAAGAGCAAGAATTGTTTGAAGAGATGAGCTGGGACTCAGACTACACTGATAGACCCAGACACCGCTGGCTGATAACGGGGAGCCCCTTAGGTTGTTGCACGGAGCTGCCCAGGAGGCTCAGTGGGAAAGAATTTGTCTGCCAACATGTAAGACCCAGGTTCGATCCCTGGACTGGGAAGACCCCCTGCGGAAGGAAATGGCAACCCACTCCAGTCTTCTTGCCTGGAGAAGTCCATGGACAGAGGAGCCTGGTGGTGGTGGTTGGGGGTGGCGTCCTGCAAAATGAGTCGGACGTGACTTAGCGACAGTAGGACAACGAGGCTGTTGGACAGAGGAGACGTGTGCTCGAAGGAGTGGCTGGGGAGATGCCCCAGCAGCAGAGTCCACGGTGGCTCGGGAGGCGCACACGATGGTGAGGGGCCAGGCAGCGGTCCAGACCTGGACTGAAGAAGGGAGAGAACGGGAAGAGAAACAAGGCCAGGGAGGAGAAGCCCGTGCCCGTGAACGCTGACCAGCAGGCCTCGTTCTCACCACTTACTCATCCTCCAGGCCACCAGCCCCCCTTCCAAGCCTCAACTTCTCACCTGTGAAACAGGACCATCGGCCCCACATGGCCCTGCTGGAGGGCAAAGGTACAGGCCACGTGTGACGATGAGCCCTGAGCAGTGACATCAGTAGGGAGGATGACCCAACCGGGGCATGTGCCGATCCTCCAGCTGGCTCAGAGCAGCCGGAGAGGAGGCCAGGCTCTGGACTCTGCATCAAGACATTTTCCTCCCCATTTCCACCTATTCACGAAGGTCAGCAAAATCCTTCCTTGCATTTTGCTTTTAAATTTATTTCCACTCTTGGACCTCATTCAGAAATCATTACATTGTTAGACTTACATTCTAGAACATACAGAAAACAGGAACAGATCAGTTGCTTTAGATCATTTGAGGAACAGTTCATTTCAAGAACACCTGTTTTTGAAAAGCTTCCTTGGAATATTGGCTGGGGGAAAAAAAAAAACCAAGAAAGTAGCCTTCATTGCAGAATGTAATTTTTAAGGAAATGCAGCTTTATTTCTTTCAAGTACAAACAATAACTTGGGGTTGGCCGAACCAAATGTTGCCTGATCAAGGGAACCTGCTTTCATGTATGGAGATAAATGATTTCTAGTTAGCACAATCACTCACAGGTGGAAGAACGCTTCTGTGACACATGAAAATAACTTCTCATCTTATAGAGACATCTTGTTCCACAGTCACTCCACTATTTGCTTAAGCAATCCCTTCTCCCCTGCCCACCCACCCCAGAGAGTGCCGATATAAACTTCACCTCACTCCCCCGAGATCACAACACACATCAAATAAGTGAAACAGAAGTTCCACGCTGCCGTAGGTGTTGAATTGGTGAGAACAGCCTGTTTCAACCTGAGCATTCTCATCAAGAGAACTAAGTCTAAATGAATGAAATGTGTCTGTTCACAATGTCAGTATATGGACACCAACAGCAGTGAGCTTTTACCATCTGAATTAATAATTGGCCAGGTTTAAATATGCAAAAACACATTTTTATTTGAGTACATTCATGAAGAGTAGAAGTTAGCTGGGTCTCTTAAGCTGCAACCATTAAGTATGTTCACACTAGTCAAGACTGTAACAAAAGTTTTAAGCAACTGGGGGAGACTGGATACACACGGAAACGACTTGATAGCAAAACACCTTTTTGCACCGAGCACGGTCACTCAGCCTCATCAGGCTGAAGGGAGTGGTACAAAGGTAACTGGTAATCCATCTGGTGACTTATCCTGAAAGAAATCCCATTTCCTAGAGCAAGCGCAGGGAGCTGCAGATCAGGACACAGAGGTGGCCGGCAGGCACTTGTGTCGGGAGTGCTAACCTGGCCCCTCTGTCAGACACTGTCTAGGGACTGCAGAATTCTCAAGAGGGTCTTGGTCCCCTCAAACCTTGGCAAGCACCAGCATAAGCAGGTAGGAAGGCTGTGTCGGGGACGGACCTGGGGCCTCTCCCCTACGCTGACAACCCCGTGGCGCTGAAGGAAAGCGGAGAGTGCGCCCTGGCGCAGGCTGCCTCCCAGGGCAGCAGTCTGACTACACGCTTCCCTACAGGCAACGGCAAGCGGTTCGGATGCCAGGGCCCGGCAGAGGCCCAGACGAGGAGGCATGGAGAGCCAGATGTGAGACGGTGGAGAGACCCATCTCTAGGCACCCCAGAAGTCGGGGCAACCACCACGGCTTCAGGGGTTGGCTGGGTTTGGCCAAAGTAACGCATCAAGCTGGGCTCCTCTCCTTAGCCGCTTCTGTTCAGCTGAAACGCCTCACCTGACAGCAACGATTTCTGCATGACTAACATAATACTGTTTGCAAAAGTACTTCTTTTCTCCCTAAGATGTTTTACAAATGCAGAGCACTCAACATTCTCCCGAGAGCAAACACTAGCATGATCACGTGACCCTCACTCATGTTTTCCTGAGCACTCCCAATGGCCAGAACAGAGTAACTTTGAACTAGGAAAAAGGAAGTGCACACCTTAAAACCGAATAGCAACATTCCCTTTCCTCCACTTAAAAGCTATTCAAACATGTGTACTTCCTGTGGGATTTGTTCAAAGTCAAGCCCCTCCCCTGGAGGAAGTCTTTCTTCCTACTTCTCTGATAGGTCTAAGATGTCAGGTGAAACCCAGCTGTTGACATCACTTATTATATTCTTCAAATAATGGGGTTTGCTGTGGGGGGGGAACCAGCTTCCTTTGGAATGGGAACCAAGTCTGCTGAAACCTCACACCCCCTCAGCTCTCTCGGACCCCATCCTCTCCCCAGAGCCCCAAGTTCTTATGAGTCCCTCCAGAGACCTGAGCTGACAGCCACCCCACCTTCTACCACACCAGGGTTACTGGAGAAATCCAATGCTCGGGAAGAAAGATGGAGTCTATCTGTTCATGACCTAAGAATTTTTCAGAAATGAGAATACTCACAAAAGAAGCAGCAAAGGCAAATCCCTAGCCTCTGAGCTACGGAAGCAGAAGTCAGTGTCCGGGAAAGAGCGCCCCCAACTCTGTGAAAGGAGCCTGAGTTACCCCTATCCACTGTGCTCAACTCCCCACCTCGCTTTCTTCTTTTCCAAAGGATGGGTCGGTTTTCCATTTTTATAGAAGTTGTTGTTGTTTAGTCACTAAGTCGTGTCCAACTCTTTGCCACGCCATGGACTGCATGCAGCACGCCAGGCTCCTCCTCTGTCCTCCACTATCTCCCAGAGTTTGCTCAAATTCATGTCCACTGAGTCAGTGATGCTATCAAACTATCTCCTCAGCCCCCTTCTCCTTTTGCCTTCAATCTTTCTCAACATCAGGGTCTTCTCTTAATGAGTTGCCTCTTTGCATCAGGTGGCCAAAGAATTGGAGCCTCAGCTTCAGCATCAGTCCTTTCAGTGAATATTCAGGGTTGATTTCCTTTAGGATTGATTGATCTCCTGGCTGTCCAAGGGACTTCAAGAGTCTTCTCCATCACCACAATTCAAAAGCATCAGTTCTTTGGTGCTCAGCCTTATTTATGGTCCAACTCTCACATCTGTACATGACTACTGGAAAAACCGTGGCTCTGACTCCATGGACCGCAACACTATACGAAGAGGGATGAAGGCAGGGCTCTGAGCACCGAGGTCAGAATCAGCTGCGCCACCTCGGTGGTAACCTTGGTGCTCGCCACTGAAAACCGACAGGAGACGGGGCTGCCATACAAGCTTCAGGTCTGTCATTTCAAAGTTTCCCCACAGATGACTACATAATCGCGTGGTCTTTAAAGCAACTGGATGTATGTCGGAAGGTGAGGTGGGACTACGGATGATCATTAGACCTGTGATCTCAGTTTCATGTTCCAGGTGGATGAAAATGAGAAAAGTCATTTCCCCTCACCGTGGCCCAAAGCCTCCTGGGTTTCCTGAGAAGTAGATTCCAGCTTTGAACCTAGTCCCATTTCTTAAAAGGACCAAGCAGCACTCACCCACAGAAATCAATGTGAGATGGATTTGGGGTATGAAGATCTTGTTCTTTCACCTGATTTCCTCAGAGTCTCGGCATGGATATTACCTAAATCCATCCTTGGGAGCAACCGTCAGTTCTCATAAACCCTGACTTTGCAGCATTTGGAGGTCTGTTGTCAGGCTCTAGGGTGATAGGATTTGGGAGTGTGGTGTTCCCCCTGTACTTTGAATCATTCTCAGCTCTACCAGCAACCCTTTTCCTACCTGAAAAATGGGTTAATATCAAAGTTAACAAGAAGAAAGAATCCCTCATATTCCCAGGCAGGGCCTCCCACTCAGGCTCCAGCTCTTAAATTCATCTTCTAACTATTAATACTTTCCTGGAGGTCCGTGACTGAAACGCCCCCTCCTCACTCCTCTGTCACACAACTGGGAACTCTTAAATTCTTCCCAACACTCGTTCCCTAGACTGTCTCCCTAATGTTTGTGACAATTACATTAAAACACCGCCACTGTCGAATCACAGCCTCGCCTACTCTGCAGGAATGAGAAGGTGGGGAATGTGAACTGGCAGCCTGCAGACTCGCTTCGTTTATTAGCCCACTGCATTTCACATGATCTCCAAGTCATTGTCCACATTTTTAAAATTAGGGAATTATAAACACAATTCTGGAGGCCTAGCTCCACCTGACACATCAGAAGGCCTGTGCAACGCTGGGCTTCCTCCCGCCTGGCAGGCAGGGCTCTGAAACCGCCCGTCAGAGGAGCGTCCCCTGGTACAGCTCCATCCTGCCCGGAGGGCGGCGCTCACCTATGCTCTCTGCATGGCTCCCCGGGCCTGTGAGTTTGCAAACCCCAATCTAGCGCAAGTCCTTCACTTTCAACAGAAAGTTAGCCTGCCTGAGGCAACCCATCAAGAGAGAGACAGCGGAGGACGGAGCGTCAGGGTCAGGGACCTCTCCCTCTGAGCTGGCACACCCTGCCTCTCCAGAGAACCCCAACTCCTCTCAGCACTTCTTCCACCAACTGCATACAGTTTTTAAAGCAGACTATGTTAACATTTTCCACATTCCCTTTTATCCATTCTTTTTTTTTGCATGTTTGATTTCCTTATAGATGACAACTTTGTATCAGTGGTTTCATTTATAGATGATCTCCAAGATCATCATGCCAAGAAACAACGAATTAGCAATCGGACAAAACTGAAGCATCAACTTTTGCAAAGCTCGGCAGACACAGGACCAGAAAGAATCCCAGAAATCAAATGACAGCCTAACAACTAGCTATACAGACACAGAAAACGGGGCCAGAGAACTGCACTCCTGGGCTGCGGGGCTCCTAGGGAACAGAGCCAGGCTTCAGTCTGCCAGCTTGGCGCCTTCCACTGAACCGTGTCCCCTCTACGCAGTCATGGAGGTGGCAGGTGACCCAGCCAGCTTGTTCCACAGAAACAAAGACTACAGAACTTCGTGCATCTCAGACACGGCCGACCTTGGCTCTGACAAGAATGAGGGCTTAAAACGTGTCACAAACCATCAATCTATAGAACTGGATTTGCACTGAAGACACATTTTCTTTAGAACTGGTATTTGGTGGAGAGCATGAATGTCACAGAACTTGGTGGTCTTTATAACACGGGTCGTTATAAAAGCTAAGCCCCATGTGAGAAAAGTTGCTGTAACAACATCATAGCACCTTTGCTTCAATTTCAAAAGAGAAAAAGGCAATGGTAAAAAGCTTTAATAATAGACTGTGTTTTTATAGGCAACCAATTAGCAGATTAATGAGCCATTTAAATTTCTTTACTTAAAACCAATATTCAAGAAAGATGAACCCCAGATGCAGCCTCTCACACGGACCCACATAACTAAGGACAAATAGATGATGAACCCCAGACGAAGCCTCTCACACTGACCACAAACTAGGAACACATGAAGCCAACGGTGCGCCCCGTCAGCGTGCTGCGGTGTGTGTCCACAAGACGAGCCCCCCGCCCCGAGCCCCGGCCCCGGCAAACAGATAGTGATTGTGCGCTGCGCGATGATGCCGTGAGGTGAGAACTTTGGTTCATGCAGGTGGCTGCCAGGGGCCGCGCGCCAGGGCCGCAGCCCCGGCGCCCCACGTCAGCCGTGCTGCTTCCACAGCACCAGGTGGATGCTGTGGTCGGGCATGCTGGTGGCGAAGACCAGGCCCGTGTCGTTGTGCCCGTCCAGTCCGTTCAGCCAGGACGCTTCACCCGCCAGGAAGCTGGAGCCCCTCTTGGACTTCCTATACTCGGGGAGAGGCCAGCGGCTAATCAGGCTCTCTGTCCGCAAGTCCAGGATATACAGGTAGCGGTTGTCAAACAGCAGGGCAAAGATGTCTCCAAAGCCAAGCAAGGCCAGGTTTGCTATCTCCGGAGTCTTGATGACCCTACAAGGATGAGAGTTAAGACACGTGAACCAGGCGTGAAGGCAACTGTGCATCTGTTTATGCACAGTTCATGTCATCTTTTCTGGAGACACTGAAAACCAATACAGGGGACTTTCCGTTGGTCCAGCGGTGAGGCTCCACGACGCCACAGCAGGGAAGAGGCCCGACGCTCAGTCGGGGAAGTGAGATCCTCCGTCCCGTACGCAGTGCAGTCAAAGAAAAACACCAATACAAAATTCAGGCAAATTTAAAACTAGATGAAACTTCCTTATAAAAAGGAAAATATGAGGCGAAACCTCATTTTTCCTATTTTGGAAAAAAGGTGTGGGAAAAGAACCCTTCATAATAACATAACACAGGCATATAAGGAAATGAACATTTATAAAAGCATAAAATGCCCATCTAAGCTGGAAAGGACCTTTCAGATTATGTCATTTAATATTTTCATTTCTAAGATGTGAAAAGTAAAGACCAGCCAGGGTAAATACTTTGGCTAAGGATTTACAACTAGCTAGTTACTAGTCAGAAGGAGAGTCTGACACTCAATTCTCACCGCTGGGTAAACACTGCTATGTATCATCCCTTGTTTCCTGAGCCCCTCAGATGCCAGAATCTGAGGATGCTCGAGCCCCTCAGCTACCACGGCGCAGCATGGTCAGCCCTCCGCGGTCATGGACGCAGGCACGCAGGTGTGCCTGGCCGAGGGGAGCCCCCCACGCCCAGAAAGAGGACGGAAAATCAAGGGATTTGGTGCTGCTCCGCTCTGCAGGTGGCAAACACAGGTTCCGCTCAAAACAGTCTAGAGGCTGAAAATATAAAGTTTCCCAAATAATTCGGAAACATTTAATAACAACAGATTCGTAGTAAGTTAGAGAAAACTGGGAGAGTAGGGAGGACGGCTTTAAGCTTCTCAGGCTGGCAGGTCACAAAACTCTGATGACAAAGGCACGGTGGGGAGAGACCTTGCTGAGGAGGAACACGGAACAGCTCTCAGTCTCTGCACGCTCTGTCGGGGGAACAGTCACTGTTCTCTCCGGAAGCCTGCGAGAAAAGGGACAGGACAGAGACATACCAATTCTGCGGTGACTGTATGCTTGAGCCCAGGTGACAGCCCGGTTAGCCCTACATCCTAACAAGGACACCACCAACTAGGGTGTGCAAGATGTCAGCAGAGGGGACAGGGCCTGGTAACCAGGACCACCGTGGGACAGCTGAAGAGTATGAGCCGGAGACGGGGAGAACAGCACAACCCTCGCCTTTCAAGAGCGAGGGATGTGCGAGGCCCCGCACGAGGGGCCCCAGCAGCAGAGAGCTCGAAGGGAAAGAGCAGGACACAGAACCGGACTCCAGTCTGGGGCCAGGAAGGGAGGGGGACTCAGCACGAAGACAAAGACCTGTCCCTCACACTCGTCAGGTCCAAAACTAAACTTCGTAGCCAGACCGGTTTCTCTTCGTCTCCCTGCTTGCTCACTCACCCAGCCACTCAAGGCAGGAGACGTGGCAGCCATCCAACCCTAAAACCATAAATCCAATCACCGAGGTCTATTGGTTTTATCTCAATTTTCCTTTGAGGTTTTCACTATGACCTGAACTGCCACAGCTCTGATCTAGGACATCACCTGCTGCCCGCACCACTGCCCAGGGCTTTCAGCTGGTCTCCCCACTCTGTTCTTGGACTCTGTCAATCATTTAACCTCACACTTCAATCTACAGCTGTTACCACCTGACTCAAACTCTGAACCCCTCCCCTGGCTCTCCACTGCACTCCTGTCCGCCACACCGGTCTTCTTTCCGTCACTCCAGCGCACCGGGCTCCCGGGGGCTCAGGGCCTCTCAGCAGGCTGCATGCTCGGGCCACCATGTTCCTCCCCACACCCTCAGCTACATGCATCTCCTCACCCTTTACAGCCTGGCCTGACCCTCCTCCTCAAAGCTCTCCTTTACTTCTCAGACTAGGTCTCAGAGTACCCCATTCCACGTTGCTCTTCTCCCAACCATTAAAACATCTGCATGTAGTCAGCTGTTTAATGTCAGCCTTCCCTGTTCCGTCATGTCTACAAGTTTGGTAAGTACTTCTGCTGGTTCCCAGCGTACATCACGGTGCCTAACACACAGCTTAGATACGTAAGTATCTGCTAACGACTACAGCAGTGGTGCAGTGAGCACGGGAAAACACAAATTCCTACAAGACAAGAGTCAAAGAAGACTGGGGAAAGCAGGAGAGTCTAGTAAGTCCCACATCACTGACACAAGCAGAAAATGACTAGAAACTTAGAAAACTGAGTGGCTAGGGGATCAGATTTGAGGCTGGGAAGGATGAAAGTGAGTCACTCAATTGTGTGGGACTCTTTGCAACCCCATGGACCACACAGTCCATGGAATTCTACAGGCCAGAATACTGGAGTGGGTAGCCGTCTTCCCAACCCAGGGATCAAACCCAGGTCTCCCACATTGCAGATGGATTTTTTATCAGCTGAGCCACAAGGCAAGCCCAAGAATCCTGGAGTGGGTAGCCTATCCCTTCTCCAGGGGCTCTTCCCGACCCAGAAAACTGAACCAGAGTCTCCTGCATTGCAGGCCGATTCTTTGCCAGCTGAGGTACTAGGGAAGCTCTAAACTGATTTCAAAGACTCAAGCGCAAACACGCTGCAGGACTGAACACAGGTGTTGACAGGCTCACAGTACCCTGGACGTTGATTACTTTAGGACTGCAAACAGACGTCCCTGCGGTGCAGTCTGCGCCCATGAACCTGCGCGCCGCTGCCTGCTACACCGAGAGAACCTCCCTCAACACACCGCACCACACCCTAGCTTTCACAGAGCGACACACTGCTGTTGCCGCCTTCTGTCTTTTCAGTTAGCATCAAAGCGTAAGGAGCACAACCGAGTACTGGCAACTGAGGCCACAGTCACATAATTGTTCAACCCCTTGAAGAGAGACTGTTTTATTCATGTGAGGAAGAGGGGGGAAGTAAGAGATAAAATATCTCCTTTTCAAAAAAAAAAAAAAAATCTGAACTTAGCACTTGCAAGCAGCAAACAATTGTGCAAGTTTATTGGTTACAGCTAGCATATCCAAACAGCAAAAACTAACAGAACTTCTCATCTGGAATTTGGACTTCACCTGACATTCTGAGTAAGAGGCACACAGGAGAAAAGCAGGCGTAGGATCAAATGAAACCTTTACAGACTCTAAGCATTAAAAAGATTACGACACCGTTCTTCCACCCTGCCTCAGCACCCCTCTCTTCCAAACTTTAATTCAAACAAAAGCATTAGTAAACTAGCAAAGATCTGGTTTTCCCAGGGTGACCACAGTCCTATCTGGGGGAAAGTGGCTGCGGAGCCCACTCAGACACCAAAATGCATGGCTGCTCAAGTCCTTCGCGCAGAATGGTGCCGTATCCGCATATAACCTGTACACATCCTCCCATGTGCTCAAATCATCTCCAGGTTACTTGTACCTAAGACAATGTAAATACTATGAAAATAGCTGCTGACGCACGGCAAATTCAAAATTTTGCTTTTTGGAACTTTCTGAAAATTTTAAAAAAGTTTCCATCCTCAGTTGGTTGAATCTGTGGGTGCTAAACCCATGGGCAACCATACTCGAATTTCTTACTTTGCAAAGAATCAAGTTCTTTCAAAAGTTCCTTCTGTCTGGCTTGCTGCTACCATGGGCATATGTCTGCTGGATGATCCAGCCATGGATGGATGGACGGATGGAGGGGGAGGTGGGTGCTGGGCTAGGGTGAGTTGTGGGATGTTCGGCCAGGCCCCTAACCTCTCTCAGCTTCAGTTTCCCAACCTGTAAAATGAAGAGCTTGGACTAATGTTTTCTAGGATCTGTTCTAGTCTGTTTTGTCTGCATGCAGTTATCAATTATTTCCAGAAACTATTCTGATAGCTTGGAAATCTAAATGGTTAGAAATGCAGATCTGAGAAAAACAAAACAAAACAGTAGTAGTGTATGTCTGACTCCAGGAAGACAATAATGAGGCTGTGACTCTACGACCAAAGATGGGACGTCAGCTGCTGGCTAGCAGGATCAGATCCGAGTTGACCTCTAAACAGTCACACATAAAAACAATGAAGATAAAATGTTGTTTCTGTCTCCAGGCAGTCCCTTCTGAAGCACACTATGGAACACTAATTCTGTGAGCTGTCAACAGGCACTCCTCCAAGCAAGGGCACCAGGCACAGTGTGTGTGAAGCCACAGGTGTCTTTATGTAGCAGGACTTCTCAGACGTACTGATGGTACAGACTGTCAGGTCCTGAGCTAGATCCTCATTCACTTCGGTCGCTCAGTCTTGTCTGACTCTTTGCGACCCATGGACTGCAGCACGCCAGGCTTCTCTGTCCATCACCCACTCCTGGAGTTTACTCAAACTCATGTCCACCGAGTCGGTGATGCCATCCAACCACCTCATCCTCTGTCGTCCCCTTCTCTTCCCGTCTTCAGTATTTCCCAGCATCAGGGTCTGTTCCAATGAGTCAATTCTTTCTATCATGTTGCCAAAGTATTGGAGCTTGAGCTTCAGCATCAGTCCTTCCAATTAATATTCAGGACTGATTTAATTTAGGACCGACCCTCATTAGAGGCAGTTAATTTAATCTCTACAGGTGAGACACTTCAGGCACAGAGGGTTAAAAAACTTACATAAAATCACCCAGTTCATAAAAAACAGAATTAGGTCTTAAAAACACCACAAAGCACTGGTTTCTAGTAGCCTCCAATATGCTACCAGATACTGCCATCTCCAAGAGGGGTCTATAGTGTGCAGTGAATCACAAAACTGTCTATAGGCCTCTATTTTGTTGGAGAGAAAGCCTGTTGGCTGTAACCTTCTCTAAGTACCTCTGTCTTTCTACTAGTCAACAGAAGGTCACTTGATCCCTCAATGCACAGTTTCAAATGACCAGGAAGTAGAACTTAAAATATTACAACTAGAGGAAATGTGAAAGATCTTTCCATCCAAACTCTTCATTTTCCAGAAAAACTGGCAGGAGAACCCAGACATTCTGAAAGGGGAAATTAACTCAGAGTTAAGAAGTGGGATTGGGCTTGTCCGGTGGTGCAGTGGCCAAGAATCCACCTGCCAATGCAGAAGACTCGAGAGACCCGGGTTCGATCCCCGGGTCGGGAAGATCCCTTAGAGGAGGAAGTGACAACCCACGCCAGAATTCCTGCCTGGAGAATCCCAGGGACAAAGGAGCCTGGTGGGCTATGGTCCACGGGGTCTCAAAGAGTCAGATGTGACTGAGCAGACAGCACATCAGAAGAGGAATTAGAAGCTAGAGTCTCTACATTCCAACATATAACACTTTCTAATTTAATTACTGCCTTTAAAATACTTTTGTGTGAGATTTAGCACAGAATCATTCACAGCTGATGTGAGTAAACATTTCCCCAAAGCAAGTTATTAACTAGTTTATCCAAATACTGTTTTGTCTTTATTATTAAACTGAAACAGACTGTTAATGGTAAAGGCCCAAGGAAATATTACCTGAGAATATCATAACTGGCGAAGTCCCACTGGTAGAGGCCCAGTGCCGAACTACAGACAATGTATTTGCCATCAAAATGAAGTCTTGGCTGCAGGCAGATACTTCTATCCTCAGAGACAGACAACGTCTTTAAGCACTTACAGTTAATTTCTCTCCCAATTGGCCAAATCTACAGATAAAGGAAAATTAGGAAAGATGACAGATCACATCACCATAGAAAAACCTGTTTTTAAACAACGTGACTTGTGTTTCCTTAAGTCAGAAACAAAGTGGAGTAAACTGGAGACCACAGACTGACTGCTGAGACACGGGTTCAAGTTCTTATTTGGTACCTGTGTTGTGTAATCTCAGGTGAAATATTCAACCTCTTCTGAACCCGAGTTCCTGCCACGAAGACAGTTAGTGCCTACCACATGGAATGTTTTAGAAGATGCAATGAAAGTATATGTCAGAGTGGTCTGTAAACTTCTTGCAAATTGCTTTTATTATTATACAAATAAATGTTTATATTTTCATACTACAGATCTAAGAATGGAGAAGGGTAAGAGATGTATGGTCTTAAGAAAATTGTAAGAATGCATTGAAGATAAATTTCTGTAGATTTTTTTCGCCCTTCATTTATAAATCAGAGTTAGAAACTGCCTAGAACATGGAGAAAATGAATTAAGTCTCTTTCCAACAGGTTTAAGAGGGCTTAGACTGAAGACATTCCTACCTCCCTTGAAATATTTCCCTGTGCCACAGTCTTTCATGAAGCAAATTAATCGAGGAAAAAAAAAACCTCACCTTGATCTCATATTTGTCTGCACTTAAGAGGATGTAGTCTCCAGGGCTGTGCAAGAGAGACTTGACTTTGCACTTCTGCAAGACCACCTAGAAATAATACATACCCATGTTATAGAAAGACCCTTTTAGTACTATATACATCCCTCTTAAGTAAAATATGAAAAAAAGCTCAAAATGATATGGTATGTGGGTAATCTATAACTCTACGTTAACTGTAACTCAAGTTAACCTTAATAAGAGTTATTATAACGAGATTCTCTAGGCTGTCAGCAGGATCTAAAAGTGTCTAATATTGGCAGCTTTTACTCTTAGCTTTGGTCTGGAAGCAAACATTAGGACTGATTTTTAAAATCATAAAATGACAAAGAATAGGAAAGAAAAAATCCACATACATAATAGGCACAAATGACCTGTTTTCATAAGTACGTGCGTCATAAGGAGAAAAGACATTCTACTTGTGACCAGAATCTGTCATATGCTGACTCTGCAACCTTGGGCGGGACCATCTAAATTCTTCATCTGTTTCCTCATCTTTAAAAATGGGGGTTGGGGCACCTATTATCTCAGATAATCGCACTGAAAATGAAATAAAACAATGAAAATAAATGTAATAGAAGCTAAAATCCCATGAGCACTTGGGATAATCTGTAAACACTAGGTTCTGGGTATTTTACCATTAAATCAGCATAAAGTGAGAAGGAAGGCCAGGCTCACTCACTCAGAAGCCTGGGTTGCAGATACAAATGAAACTTGCGGGGAGCTGCCCCATCACCTCATTTAATATTCACAAGAACAATGAGCAGATTATGAAACTCAGGCCCTGAAGGGAGGAGTCACTTGTCTAAGACATTACAGTCAGGTCCTAGCCCCAAATCCAGTGTTTTTTAACTAACACTAAATTGTCTTACATAACTTTTCTATTTAAAACAGAATGTGCCCAGTACAGATTTTTCTTTCCAATTTTTGTTTTTTTTAAGTGTGGTAAAATACACAGAACATAAAATGTAGAATTTTAACCATTTTTTAGTGTACAGTTCAGTGGTATTACTGGTCTTCTCACACAATCACCCACCCCACCCAGTCTAAAAGCCACTAGTCATCTTTCTCCTTGGTTCCCCATAAGTTCAGCTGGCTTTACTGCAAAGACACAGCCTCTGATGTGCCCTTCTCCTTCCTTAGTGCCGTCCACGTCCAAGCCGGGGGTCTCTTCTGCTTGGACTACTGCCAAAGTCTAACTGGCCGCCGAGCATCCACCTGTGCCCCATGTGTGCCCCACTTGAATCCATTTTTTCACTCAGCAGTTATTTTCTTAAAACATGAATCACACCAGACTCTTGCTCAGAACTCATCAGCTGCTTGCTACTACACTTAGAATCATACAAAATCCTTAGTAAGGTCCAGTAAAGCACGCCGGACGGCCCCGCTCCCACACGTCCCCCAGCTGCAGCTCCGCTCCCACACCTCCCCCACCCGCAGCTCTGCTCCGCCGCCCTTCCGGGGCATCAGGCTATCGAACGTTCTGGGTTCTTTCCCACCCCTGGGCCTGTGCACACACCACACCCTCTGAAACACTCCTCGACTCTTTACGCGGCTACCTCCAATTCATTCTTCACATCTGGCACCTTTTCTAAAAGCTTTCCTTCAATCAAACTAAATCAGACACCTTCCTAGACTTTCTCGGAGAACACTACACTCTTCCTCCATTAGCACTTAATACAATTTGTGATTATGTATTTATCTGTGAGATTACTGATTAATAACTATTTCCCCTACTACACTAACACTCGTGTTAGGCCTGGGTTTGTTTTGCTCACTCATATATACTCAGCGCCTCACAGAACAGCACGGTAGGCTCAAGGACAGTGTTTCTCCAGGGCATTTCCATTAACACGGCTTTTGATATTTACAGCAATTCTTTTCTTTAGAAGATAGCACAATGTTCTTTAAAAGATGCTGTAAATTTTTGTTTCATTTCTTCCAAGATTTTCTTCATCCTCCCTCCTTCCTGCTCTTTCGTCACATTAAAAAAGCAAAAAACGAGTTTACCCATTTCTCCCACTCACCACATCCCACCCTCTGCTTCTGACAACCACCAATCTCTTCTATCTATGAACTTGGCTCCCCCCTCACCTTCTGTACAGTCCACTTTTACGAGATTGTATGGTATTTGCCTTTTTTTGACTTATTTCACTTAGCACAATGTCCTTGAGGTCCATCCATGTTATCACAAATCGTTAACATTTCACTTCTTTATGGTTAAATAATATTTCAATATACATATACATCTATCCACCCATCAATGAACACTCTGGTTGTTTCTGTATCTTGACTATTATAGATAATACTGTAATGAACATGGGGATGTATGCATCTTTCTGAGTTTTCAATTTCTTTGGATAGATACCCAGAAGGGGAATCGCTGGATCATGTAGAAGTTTTATTTTTCATTTTTTGAGGAACCTCCAAACTGTTTTTCACAGTGGCTGCACCAATTTACATTCCCCTAAAAGTGAACAAAGTTCCTTTTCTCTCCACAACCTCACCAACAATGTGCTATTTCTTGTCTTTTTGGTAATAGCCATTCTAACTGGTGTGAGGTGATATCTCATTGTGGTTCCGATTTACATCTGCATTTCCCTGATGATTTTGTTGAACATCTCATTTATTTCTTAGTTGCTGTTTTCATCTATACACATTCTTTGGGAAAATGTCTGTTCAGATCTGCCCATTTTTTAAATAGACTGTTTGGTTTTTTGCTCTTAAGTTGTGTGATTTATCTATTTTGGACACTAGCCCATGACCTATTATTTGTAAATATTTTCTCCCATTCAGTAGGTTGCCTCTTAATTTTGTTGACAGTTTCTTGTGCTGTGCAGAAGCTTTTTATTTAGTATGATGCAGTCCCACTTTATTCTTGTTTCTTTATTTCTTTATTCTTTCTTCTTTGTTGCCAGATTCAAAAAATCACTGCCAAAACCTATGTCAAGATGTTCACTATGTTTTCTTCTAGGAGTTTTATGATTTCAGGTGTGTTAAGTCTTTAATCAATTTTGAGTTAACTTCTATGTATGGTTTAAGACAGTGGTTCAGTTTCAGCCTTTTGATGTGGCTGTTCAGTTTTCCCAACAACATTTATGGAAGAGACTGTCCATCCTCCACCATATATTCTTGGCTCCTTTGTCGTAAATGAATTGACCATAGACACAAGGGTTTATTTCTGGGCTCTCAATTCTGTTCCATTGATCTAAGCATCTGTTCTGCTGACATCACATTGCTTTAATTACTGTATCTCTGTCACACAGTTTGAAAGCATGATGCCTGCAGCTTTGTGCTTTTTCAAGGTTTTTTTTTGTGTGTGTGGTTCCATACGAATTTTAGGATTATTTGTCTTATTTCCTCGAAACATACCATTGGAATTTTGATGCAGACTGCACTGAATCTATAGGTTGCTTTGGAAAGTATGGACATTTGATTGTTCAAATCTGTGAGCATGAAACAACTCTCCATTCATTTGTCTACTTCAATTTCCTTCACTAATGTCTCACGGTTTTCAATACACAGGTCTTCCTGTTATATACTGATTAAATTTATTCCTAGGTTATTTCATTCTTTTTGATGCAACTGTATATGGGACTTTTTTTTACTTCTTTTTCTGACAGTTCTTTATCAGTGTACAGAAATGCAACAGATTTTTATACAGATTTTATATCTTGCAATTTTACATGTTTTAGTTCTAACAGATTTCTTATGGCATCATCAAAATATCACGCATTTGCAAATACTGAGGGCTTTACCTCTTCCTTTCCAACATGGATGCCTTTTTTTCTTTTTCTGCTCTGGCTACAACTTCCAATTACATGTTGAATAAAAGTGGCTAGAAACCAGCACAACGTCCTTTTAAAGAGTCTGCACAGTTCTCTCTGCTCCACTTCCAGCAAGCGCTTTCTTTTTCAAAATGAAAATTGCTTTTCTGATTTAAAAAGAAACATGCCTATCCTAAAGGGAAAAAAGTACTCACAACTTCACAAGAAATAATTACCTTCAATATTTCAGTGCAGAAACACATCCAGAAACTATCACCATACTCTACGTAGCTTTTGATATAACCCGTTTTACTCCCTCCCTCTATCCACCTGATATACTGTGAGCATCTTCCCATGTCCACAGCCATTCGTTCACTAAGTTACTGAGCGTCTTTCACATGCTGGTCACTGCTGTATGCCGCGATGGCTCGGGGTTGCATCTATTCCACCTTATGACTCATCTACCACTTATGAGTCAGCGTGTACCATCCTCCAACCCGCCCCCAGCTTCCCCACCCTCGGCAAGAGTGATGTCAACATCAGTGAGTCTTCCTACCTTGGTGACCCATTCTGTGTGCCCGGTGAGAGTGTTCAGGCATGTCCCAGCAGATAAAGCCCATACTTTCACGGTGAAGTCTGCAGAGCCACTCACCAAGACGTCCAGTTCGTCGTTGTAGTCAACACTAAACACTAGTGTACACAACACACACACAGTTAAATATGCCTTTGCCTGTGGGCCTTTTATAACAGAGTTCAATAACACTTATTCTTCATAGCTGCCCAAGTGTGTAATTTCCTAACCAGAACTACTGTAAGAAGGGTGCTTTCTCGACTAGCAATTTTTTGCTTAAAAAAATATACCCATTTCAAAATTCTTATTATAGATTATCCTAAGGATGGAAAGTCCCTGGAATATACAATCTCTTCCTTTTGTTCTAGCTTCAGAGTCAGAGGCAAACAAGTGTAGGAGATCCTGGCATTTCTTCTCAGGACTGAGAAGAAACACTGAACATAGGTGGACCTACTGAGATTTGTACTATTTATTGCAGTAAGATAAAATGTCAGGAGTATTCATTCTCAAGAAAAGTCAGTATAATGAGAAAAACAAAGCAAAGATCTTAAGTTCAGACTGAGCCATTCTCTCAAACTGTCTGATTTTCTTCAGGCCTATATCCCTGGCACCTAAAACAGTGCCTGAGTATAACAAGTACTTGTTTTTAAATGCCTGTCAAGCTCTAAACAGACACCAGGGACCCAGAGATGAAGACACTGCTCTTTTCTTTAAGGAACTCTAAGTGAGGGGTGGAGAAGGAAGTCCAAAAAAAAAAGTAAATGTTTACCTCTTGCTAGGGAAACACCAAGGAGAAAGACTAACTCTGCTCAGGGGTATCAGGGAGGACTTCAGGGAGGAGGCGATATTGGAGGTGGGCCCTAAAGGATGAGTAGAGTTTATCAAGAAAAGAAGAGAATACTGCAGGGAGAAGGAACAGCAAAGGCATGGAGTCAGGAAAAGCCACAGCAATGTCTTGGGAACAGTAAGGAGGAAATTTTTTAGAACCGGGTTCTCACAGCTGACCAAGCGTAAAATCAGCTGGAACAGGTGCAATCCTTGACACTGTGGAATGTTACACTCAGTTTGATACATAAGCTCCATATTAAATCATGTATCTTCAAATATTAATGACTACAAACAAGTGGCAGCAGACTGAAGAAGAATGTACAGGATGACAAAATGGGGGGTGCGGATTCGGTGGGGTTTATTTTTTTTGGGGGGGGGGCCATAAAACAGCTCAATTTACTTTAAAGAATTACTGAACACCATGCAAGACCTCAGGACCTAAGGGTGAGTAAGACAGGTGGGATCCCTGTCCTTCTAGAGCTGACAGGTGGGTGGGGGAACCAGTTACCACACTCACTTGTATGATGGGTGTCACACAGGTTACTAGGAAACCTATAGCAGAGAAACTCAGCCTGTTTAGGGTGTCCAGGAAGGCGCTCATAAATGTGATGCTCAAGAGCACAGACTGTGGCTCTCAGAGGCTAATGCAGTGGGTGATGTGGGTGGGGGTGGGGAGGGGAGGCGGAGGAGAAGGGAACTAGCTCACATGATTTCTGCACAAAGCTCCAGGATACAATGAAGCAGAGGAGACACTCTGATCAAAAGGCTTCGTTCAAATGACCAGTTTTACAAACTAAGGCTGCTGCAACCTTATTAGGAAATATTGAGGTATCTCCTTTTCATCTTATCCCTCAGCAGTGAGATTATCATCAACCAAGCTCCAATCTCATGTAATCTGTGTAGTCACTCCTAAGGATTTCCAGTCCTAATTCTACAAATAAAGTGGACTAAATTTACATTTATTCAATTTGGAGGTATGGAATTTGATCAAAACAAAGGAGGCCAACTGTGCAAACAGGAAATAAATGAAATGGGAGAAAAGAACTGCCTCTCCTAGCCTAAGGGTATGAGGTCATTATGAGTTAAAAAATGGGCCAAGGAGAAGCAAAATTCGAGGTAAAATTGTTAAGTAAGAATAACCTGAATAAAGAGATTAACTGTACTGACTGGAAAAGAAGTAGGGGGAAAGACAGATTAAATTTAAAAAAAAACAAAACAAAAGATGGATCACATTCTTGGCCCCTGGCTTTAAGCAACGTGGCTAAAGGAACTGGGAAAGCCGTGAAGAGAGGTGACCCACCCGCCCCCGTGTGCCCCCGGAAGTGCTGGGTCCTGGCTCCGGAGCTCCATTCCCAGCAGGCCACGGTGTTGTCAAAGGAGCCTGTCACAAGCTTCTGCTCATCAAACTTCACCGCAGCACAAGTGTGCGTCTGGATGCCATAAACACACTGCCCTGTGCTCACATCCCACAGTTTTGCAGACAAGTCATCTGACCCTTCAAGAGAAAAACAGGGAGGTTAGTAAGAAGACAAACACTCTAAAGAGGTGGAATCAGTCCCCAAAGATGGCATCCTTAAAGGAGAACCTTAACCTCCTCCAGCACTCCCACTTAACAGCTGGGGGAAACTAAAGCGAGAGAGAGGAACACAGCCTGCTCTGCATCGCCAAAACAGTGTTAGCAGCCCTGGGACTGACTCCAAGCCTTGGTTTAGTCCTTTTCCCTAAACGCTCCAGGTTACAGAGCCGTGTTAGACTGGAGCATCCCTTGGTGCTTCCACTTGTAAATTTCCCTAAATCTCTGGCTATCATGAGCTCTCTGACTTAAGCTTAAAATGATGGGTATTACCTATCACTGCATGTGTACACTTGCCTGCCTGTCCATTATCCAACAACTGAACAAACAAAGAACGCTGAAATAGTAAAGCTGTAGGCTGGAACATGTTCCACTCTAAGGCAAGTCAAAGACAAGCCCCGATCACTGGTTAACTTCTACAAAGGCTAACTGCTAATTTCTTGAGCCATCCTGAAATGTGTGAAGGAACTTCAAAGAAAATAAGACATAAACTATTCTCAGACATTTACAACAATTCAGCAAAGGGCTTGGAAAGTCTCTTAAGATTATGCAGGATAAAAGGCAGGTTTTACTTCTGCCTCTGATGAAAATTGTGTAACAATTCACAACATTACTGTTTAGTAACCAAGTCACGTCTGACTCTTTGTGGCCCCATAGACTGTAGCCCACCAGGCTCCTCTGTCCATGGCATTTCCCAGGCAAGAATACTGGAGTGGGTTGCCATTTCCTCCTCCGGGGGACCTTCCAGACCCAGGGATCGAACCCGTGTCTCCTGCATTGCAGACAGATTCTTTACCACTGAGCCACTGGGGAAATTGCATTTAAAATCCTAGTGATTAATTCATGTTTCACAATTTACCTTAATAAAATATTAAGAATTGACAAAGTCATTTTGAAGATACATAAATGTAATTCCTGTAATAAAGACATGGTATCTTGGAAAAGCACCAACTGATCAGTTTTCAAAAAGCTTAAATGACTAAATAAAGCCAGACACAATTCCACCTTTAAGGACTGATCAAGAGCCACTGTTTCAAACAATGGAAAAATAGCTATCAGTTATGACAGAGCAGAGCAGAAATTTCACCCCTGGAAAACCCTATGAGAGCATACTGAAATGAAGACTCTGTTGTTATTTTACTAATTAGGGATTCAGTTTCCTTTCTATAAAATGAAAGGTGAGACTTGGCTGGTGGTTCTCAATGGCATATGAGGCATCAGAATCAACTGGAGAGCTTGATCAAGACATCCATGCTAGGCCTCATCTTCAGAGATTCTAACTTAGAACATCCGAGGCAGGAGCCAATAATTACAAAAACTTGCCAGGTGAATTTATTAGCAATGCATTGAGAACCAATGATCTAAGAACAATACTATCCGACAGAAAGATAGGACAAGCCACGTACGCAATGTAAATTTTTCTAATATTTACTTTAAAAAGTACAAAAAAGGGGAAATAATTTAATTTTTAACTCAGTATGCCAAAAAACATTATCAGCTAATGTAATCAATATAGAAATGTATTAATGGAATGGTTTACATTCTAAGTCTTCAAAATCCAGCAAGGACTTCCTATCTCACACCTCGGTTTGAAGGCGCTGTATTTCAGGTGCTCAGAAGTCAAGGGTGCTGAGTGGCTACCACCGTGGACAGCACAGGTCCAGACAACCTTTAAGGTCCTCTCAGAGTTTTAGCAGAGTCAGCATTTTGTGGCTCTATTTCTAGGAAGCTAAAGCAGGAAAAGAAATTATGTTTGGTCCTAACTGAGCTTGGTTCTGATTTACTGCCAGTGTTTCACAGGGTCGCCTTCATTCATTCAACCCATATTTGGAGAACTTCTGTGTCAGGCAGGGATCCTGCTCTTGTGGCGCCTGGTCTTCCAAGGAAGACAGGAAGACCAAACAAGCAGTGACAACTCAGTAAAGTGGTGGGCAGCACAAGAGCCCACAGCAGATACGAAGAGGGGATGAAGGAGAAAGCACCCCAGATGGAGTTCCGCTGAGTTTACGGCTGTGCTCCTCAACATCAAGGTGTTCCACAAACACGCCTTAGGAGAAGGCACGCCTGGCCCCACACCATACACTCCGGTGTGCTGTGAAGCCAGGCCTTGGTGTAGGACTGTCTGAAGAAGGAATTTCATGGCTTAAAGAATACCCAAACTTGGGACTTCCCTGGTGGTCCAGTCGTTAAGACTCCGAGCTCCCAACGCCAGTGGCACAGGTTCAATCACTGCTCACGGAACTAAGACCTCGCGTGCCACATGGCACCACCAAAAATAAATACAAAATTTAAAAAAATTTTTCAATATTAAGTTGAAATCTAAAGGATGAATACAGTGATCAGCACCCTCTCCCCCAATCAAAAAAATAAAATATAAACAGTATGTGCCAGAGCTCAGCCAAACTTTTTCTGCAAAAGACTGGACAGTAAATATATTAGTCTTCTGGAGCCACACAGTCTCTGGGGCAATTACTCCACTCTGCTGGATCTGGCCCCTGTGGTCTGTGGTTTACCAATCCCTGGAATACAACTATTTAATTACCTATTAAATATGTGAACACGCATTAGGGTCGATTCATAAAGAACTCCTTGAACCCATTCTATCAATGAAAACTATCTAGGAAATATTGACAATGCTTGTCAAATGCACTGCCTCAAACAGGGACGCTGGCAACAGTTCGGTAGGACTGGGAAGTAGTGGGAAAGGTCAGGATGGCAAACTGGGTGGCGAGGATGTTTAACTATGACCTCATCTGCATTTCTGAAAGACCTCTGTGGCAGCATCACAGGAAAAGATTTGAAGGGGAGCAAAGCTGGAAGCAGGAAGGCCACTCATAAACTAGGCGGGAGGATACACAAAACGTGGCCTATACGTCAAAGGATTACTCTCCAGCCTCAAAAAGGAAGGAAATTCTGACCTAGGCAACAACATGGGCGAACCATGGAGACCATTCGCTAAGTGACCTTAAGTCAGTCACAAAAGAACAAATACTGCTCAGAGCCCACCCGTGAGGCACCCAGAGTGCTCACACTTAAGAGAAAGCAGTGCGATGGTTGCCTGGGGCTGTGGGAGGAGGGGACAGGGTGTCAGTGATTAACGAATACTGTTTCAGTTTGAGAAGATGCAAGAAGTTCTGGAGACAGACGGTGGTGATGTCTGTGCAACATGAATGCACTTGATGGCACTGAACTGTGCATTTAAAATGGTTAAAATGGTAAATCTATTTTCCCACAGTTTGTTTAAAAAAAGGGGGGGGGAAGGAGATTATCTAACGTTATATAGGAAAACATGAGGCCATTCAATTTTACACCATAATAAACATCAGAAAATGATCAGGTTGGGCTGCACTCCGTTTGACAAGGCAGAAGCCTAACTTCAGATGCTAAGCCTTTAGGAGCCATTATCCTCTCCCCTTCTGCTTGTGTCAACGTTCTTCATAGACTCTCATTTGCTGTGCTGACGAGCCCAGCATGTTTTCAAAGAGGTCACCAATGATACTGTGTAGAGAGGAAAGTGAACTAAATAAACGTAGACTATTTTTCATTACATGAAAGGGGGAAAAAAGCCCTCTCAATTCAGAAAACAGGATGAAAATAATCTTTGATATAAAAAAAGGTAAGCAGAAAAATGAGCTGTAACACAAATAGAGTAAGCTATCTTATCAAGCTAAGTTTAAATATTTAACTGGTAGAATCAGATCTCAGCTCTCAAACCATCTGAGTCATTTGACTCTGTTAACCAACTGAATAAACATTTACTACTGCCCCTTTAAGACAGGCAACTTTCATTCTCCTTTTCAAAACTGTTTATTACCCTCTGTCTCTTTACCTCTCCCCATTCTCTGAGTACACACTCAAAAGGATCCACCCTACACTCTATGCATTCTTTTTCCTCTCCATCTCCTTTTAAAATTTCACTTGCAGCCACAGCTATGATGTGACTAACTCCTAAACCATTCTCTGCAGCCCTGAGCACTCTTGAAAGCTCTTACCCTGCATTTCCAAATATTATGGGACTCTCCACTTACACATCCAATGAGATTCAGTTCATCCCACACTGAACTCCATCTATCCTCTTGAATTTATTCTCAGTTTCTACTCTTTTACTAGTACTATCTTCGCATTTGTACATGCAGCTAGAAGACTGCAGTCATTTTTGAAATATCCCTATTCCTTGCCACACTCCCAATTCACTGCCAAATCCTGTCATTTCTATTTCAATAGCTACTCTTCCATTCAACTGCTACTTTCAGAAATCTCTACCCTTAGTATCCTGTATCTAGACCTATTTAAACTCATCTAAACTGCAACGGACTAGTAATTTAATTTGGAAGCTCGAGATCTGTCTGTTAAAAGGTATCAAAAGAATTAATATCTTCTGGGGGAACACTTTAGAAATGGTAGGGTGGCTTCCCTGTCACAGTGAGAGGACGTTACTGGCCTCTGCTCGGCAGAGACCAGGAATGCTGGACATACTGTATTGTCTGCAGCACACAAAGAGAATCACCTTGTATTCTGCATGACATTCCTGAAGGTCCTGCCAGATACTCCTAAGTGTAAAGCTTATTCTTAGTTACCTGAGCCTAATTTTTGCTGTTTTACAAAGCGTATTAGCAGGTTAACTGTGTGCTTAATTTTCTATGAGTGTAACTATCAGATAAACTGAGGAAAGATGTCCTTTCCTGGGGACTCTGCTAAGGGCTTTTCATCACTTGAAAAGATCAAGTCGTGGATGGCATCTGTGGCGCAAGTACAACCTTCTGTATCCACAGGGGCCAAGCTCACGACAGTACATACAGGTGCAGACACCTGATCACCACCTTCCACAACAGCCACGGCTGGGCATGTGTTCACTGTTACTTTAAATTACAGTTCTCTTATTTCTCCTCTGGGTCAGACTTTGGCTATCGATTTTTAAAATGTGTATGTATAGACAAGTTGCTTCCATGACTTTTAATTCATGATAGGAGGATATTGTAAAATCTTGTAAAAAGAGGACCCAAGTCTGACAGAAACAAGAAACAGTAGTTTCTTTGAAGTGGTAGGCCCTGAACCGGACTCTCTTTCTGCTCAAAAATCACTCAGAGTTCATAGAAAATGGCCCAAATCCATGTTCATGGCGTTCCGGCCCAAACCTAATTCCTCAGATTATACTCCAAGAGTCTGAGAGCCCCCATTCATGTTCTACGATGTCGGCATTTCCTCCCCCACGCTCGCACCTTTCCATGTCTTTAGAACGCTCTCTTCCTGTTGGGAAACCCTGACTGTGTATCTCAAATCCCCAAAACGCATGCATTCTTCAAGACCCAACATAAACACTGCTCCACTTTCTCAAAAGAAGAAACCATTCCTTTCTTTTGAACAACCACATATTCCTCATACAATTCAACTACATCATTTTTTTGGTTGGTCTCTCTTTTAATTAAGATCTAGCTGACAGACAACATTGTATTAATTCCAGGTGTATAATGCAATGATTTGACATCTGTATATGCTGTGACATAGTCACCACAACAAACTAGTTAAATACATCATCTGATCATACCTCCTTTATAGCTCGTTTTTCTTGTTTGCCTGCCTGTAAGTCAGAGATCACAATATAGCCATTTATAGGTTGAATATGACCCAACCACAATATTTTTAAAATTTGAATAATACTTAGAAAATGAATACTTTTTAAAAAGTGAGGCTATTTCACAAAAACCTAGACTTGGGGCTTCTCCTGGAAAGTCAGATCTGACAATTCTGAGCCTGAACTGCACACGGGAAATGTCTCCTACAGGAGAGCAGCAACTCCCCATGGCGGTGTTTTCTCATCAGCCACAGCTCACACGGAACTAGAGCCGAGGTCAGGCTCGAAGGCCCGCAGTGAGCCTCAGTCAGGCTATCTTCCTGATCACAGTGTGTACATTCTCTGAGGAAAGAACAATTCTGAATCAGCTACGCGTGCTCACGCTGCCTGTCACGCAGTCGGCATATTTTATAAATAAATATCTACTGAACAGCACCAAACACAGCAGGTTCCTCTCTCACCATTTCAGAAACGAGCAGAATTTCTGAAATTCTGAACACACACATACAATCTCATACAATCATACAATCTATACCACGCTAATTTTTAGCATTATTAACCCTTTTGGTAAAACTGTTTCACTGCTTGCTTAAGGGCTAATCTGAGAGTCGCTAAGTTTATTGCCAAATTCAGAATTTCCCAATTCAACAACAGTGAAAAGACAAGCTCTTAAGTGACGAGGTGATACAAACACATGTTTAATTCTATTAACAAATATTTCTTGCTAGTAACAGTCCCAAGAATGCTGCTTTAAATAAATGCTTTGAATCATTTTCAACAGCACAATTTTCCATAATCAAAGTCAGTGAATTTAATCATACTAAAAATAAGATAGCATATAGACTCACCTGGAGAATAATCTTAAAATGCAGGGTTGTGTCCACAGTCATTTGTAGATATTAACTGCCCAGGTAATTAGGGAATTCAGTGAATGTATTCCATTCACTTCTGTGCCAAGTAACTGAGGTTTTATTGCATTTCAAAAGCAAAGTTTAACAAGACATTAAAAAAAAAAAAAAAGCTGGAGCTAGTTCTGAAAATGAGACAGCTGCCAGTATTGACCCAAGTGTGAATAAGTGCCAAGTTCAAAGGCAATGTGGCATCTTAATCTTAAAAAAACCAAAAACCTGCCAGTGATTATGAGGCAAAAAGAATATTGAAAAGTCATCACCACAGGTGGGAAAGTAGATCAAGGTATAGAAGAACAGATGATGTTGTTACAATAACCAGGCTTTTAATAGGACAGGGAAAATAATATGAGCATGGAGTAATCTCAGGATGACAAACAAAACCATGAAATACCTTAAATGTTTATTTTATAAAACTGACAAAGTGTTGAGCATTTCAGAGAATGTCACCACATTAAGAAAATGGACAACCTCAATGAATAAAGAAATTCAACTTTAAGACAGTCTTGAGAAATCATACCTCTCTTCACCATTAAAAATATTAAACTGAGTATGGCAGGACTCTGAGGGAGAAGCAGGTTCACCTTAGACTTCGCTGTGGGCATAGCACCAATTCAATACATCTGGAAAGGACACTAAGAGGCGCTATAAATTCATTCATACTTCTGGATCTGGTGATTCTGCTCTGAGGCGTCTGCCTCAAATGAATAATACAAAGGGAAAAAACAATGCAGACAAAAATATCCATAAAAACAGAAACAACCTGAATATGCACTAGTATGGAAATGGCTAAATGATGATGATCTATTTACACAAAGAAACAGTGTATGACAACCACATAGTTCAGGTTAACACTCGAGTGTGTGTCAGAAATCATCCTGAGGAAGAAGCACAGGATGTCCCCGAGCGGCGGCAATGTGCTCAGTTGCTAAGTCGCTTCTGACTCCTTGTGATTCCACAGATGGCAGCCTGTCAGGCTCCTCTGTCCATGGAAATTTCCAGGCAAGAATACTGGAGTGGGTTGCCACTTCCTACTCCAGGGAATCTTCCTGACCCAGGGATCAAACTTGTGTCTCCTGCAGTGGCAGGCAGCTTCTTTAACACTGCACCACCTGGGAAGCCCAATACTGTATATTATACATGATGGGAGCAAATAGCATTATGATCACTGATAAGATGATCTAGAACCTCAAGCCATTCTAAACTTTGCTTAGTCATTATACACAACACCTATCAACATGTACTGCCTGAAACATGGGCACTAACTATATAATCATATGTAGAAACACATGCCCATTATAATTGGAAGATGCACATAATTCTAACTTTAATCATTACATTTATAATAAAAAGTTACTTTACTTGCTGTTATTGTTGTTGTTTAGTCGCTAAGTCATGTCTGACTTTTTCATGATCCAACGGACTATAGCCTGCCAATCTCCTCTGTTCATGGGATTTCCCAGGCAAGAACGCTGAGGTGGGTTGCCATTTCCTTCTCCAGGGGATCTTCTTGACTCAAGAGATCAAACCCACATCTCCTGCATTGGCAGGCGAATGCTTTGCCACTGAGCAACCAGGGAAGCCCTGCTTGCTGAGTTTTAAAATATCCAACTATTTTCATTCCCATGCCCAAACTCTTCTAAATTCTTCTAAGAACCACAGGATCTTAGAGAAAGAGAAACAGTTCCCTTTGCATATTTTAAATACAAGGAAACAAACAGAGAGGTTTCATAATCCTTTCAAAATGAATTATTTGCTAGGAATAGACAGCAACTTTTCTGTTTTTCCCCCAAAATCAGTGCTGATACAAAAAAAAAAAAAATTAACCAACATGAAGGACTGTTTATGGAAGAAAAGTATAGAAAAACATAGAGCTTTCAGACTCATCTCACATTTATAAGAATATCTGGAGCTTTCTTCTCATAAAATTTTATAAAAATAATTGTCTTCTCAGAGTGAAAAAAGATAAAGGGGTGGTGGTGTGGAAAGGAGGAACCAGTCAGGGATGGAGGGATAATGCCATCATAGATATCTCAAATAATTAACAACTGCCGTTATGAAGCCTGAGGAGTATTTTGTTCTGTCTGTAAGATTACACTCCTACGAAACGTTTAAAAAAAAAAAAAAAAAAAAGGTCCAGGCTGTCTTACCTGTACACAGAAGTCCATCTTTGTAGTAAAGTGCATACACTCTGGCACTGTGTCCAATTAAAGATGAGGTCTCAAAGGCTTCATGGTCCTCCAGTTGCTTCATTCTCAAAATAGCCTTCAAATAAACCTTCTTCCAGTGCAAAGCGTCCTGAACAGAATCATCTATCTGCCAGCCCAAATTTTTACAGGCGGTCTGCCACACCTCTGTACAGGCACTTATCACCTTATTCCACTGTTTAGAGACGAGGCAGCACGTGAGTAAAGTCTGAGGGTCGAGCCATTTTAACAAATAAAAACTGAGCTCCAGGGGAAGGAGTTTGAGGAAGTCCCGCTTGAGCAGAGTCTCCAGGTTATTGGAGAGGTGTCTGAGCTGGACTGCCCCACTCAGACTAATCAGGTGATCCAGAGTTTCATTTTTCTGCAAGTCCGTCAGAGAAAGAAATGTAACAGAAATGTTATCAAGCCATGTCTCAAAGTCCTTTCTCTCCATAAGGTTATGGAAAAATTTACCTGTGGCACATCAAAATATTGTATTAGTTCTGCTCAAAAAGACCATTCAAGCAAGACTGCTAACAAATGAAGTATTAAAAATTAGTGCAAAAAACTGTTACAACTTTAGAGCTTAGTTACATTACAACTTTACAGTTAATACATTGTATTTATCTGAAATAATTTCCATGCACACAAAAGAAAACACATTTGAGAAAACATACTTTAACAAATCATGACCTCCAAAACATAACTCAGTGAAACTAATTTTGGTGTGTGTGACTTGCTCCTTCTGAAGTCTATCACATGCTACATGCATCTTCACAGTAAAAGATTTACAAAGTATTCATTCTTTATGAAACAGTGTATTCTGTATAATAGAACCCCCATCAAAATCATCATGATACCATTTTCTTAAATACACTCTACTTGGGCACGAAAATCACAAAAATAAGCACAAGGATGTGACACCCAAAAAGTAAGTCTCTAGAGCAGTAACTTGAGACATCAGTTATCAGGCTATGTATAACCTGACCTGTTGTAGGAATCACAGAACTGACTACTGGCTTTTGCAATAGATGTTTAGGCAAAAAGGTTTGGGGAAGAAAAATAACCAGATACAGTAAGTTATCTGGCTCAGGTGTTCTGGTTCTTCCACTTCCTTTACGGCACTGCCTGTTAGAACATGAACTTCCAAAAGCCTTATCTGGCCTTACACGGTCTGTTTTAATAAGGTTAATATGAGCTGGAGACAACTCTTAACCTCATGTGTCTCCAAGAGCCATAAGGGTCCTGGAGGTGTGCACAAATAAGACAAATCAGTCATCGTGATGCTTACAAGGCGCACCAAGAAAGGTACCATCTCCTTCACTTTGCACATGAGGAAGTTGCAGGTCAGAGAAGGTAAGTGATTTGCCTACAGCCAACAGGGCTATAAAATAGCAACAGAACAGGCTGAAAGCCAGTGCTCTCAGGATCAGGACTCTTCCAGACACACCAAGCTGTCTCTCTCTCTCTGAAGCCAGTTACCATCAGGAGAATCACAACCTGGTGATAAGATCTGGAAGCACTGAGTCCATCTGATTATACCATCTTCCCCTTTAAGGTTAATTGGAACCTCCCCCCCCCCCCCCCAACCAAAATACAAGTATCCATCAATCCATACTATGTCAAGGTGTCTACCCACTCTTAATGGGGACTAAACTAATGGGAAGAGAAGAAAAAGTAAAGCAAATCTGTGAAAACCACCTGTTCCAAGATCAGCCATGTTGATAGATATTAGTGCTGGGCAATAGGTACATGGGGTTTCTTTTTAAATTAGATTTTCATGTATTGAAACATTTCAATGATAAAAAAAAAAAAACTTTCCTTGTAATCTGACCAGTTTCCCATCATATTGTCATACTAATTTAAAAACCTAATGTCCAAATTAAAGTGAAAGACGAAAATAAATCACTTATCAGTTCAGTTCGGTCGCTTAGTTGTGTCCGACTCTTTGCAACCCCATGGACAGAAGCACACCAGGCGTCCCTGTCCATCACCAACTCCCGGAGCTTGCTCAATCTCATGTCCATTGAGTTGATGAAGCCATCCAACCGTCTCATCCTCTGTCGTCCCC
Source organism: Dama dama (assembly GCF_033118175.1). Taxonomy (NCBI): domain Eukaryota; kingdom Metazoa; phylum Chordata; class Mammalia; order Artiodactyla; family Cervidae; genus Dama; species Dama dama. Next base: position 2,723,489 of record NC_083696.1, on the reverse strand, counting down.
TTCTCCTCCTGCCTTTCATCTTTCCCAGCATCAGGGTCTTTTCCAATGAGTCAGTTCTTCACTTCAGGTGGCCAAAGGACTGGAGCTTCAGCTTCAGCATCAGTCCTTCCAATGAACATTCAGGACTGAGGTCCTTTAGGATTGACTGGCTGGATCTCCCTGCAGTCCAAGAGACTCTCAAGAGTCTTCTCCAAAACCACAGTTCAAAAGTATGAATTCTTCAGCGCTCAGTTTTCTTTATGGGCAAACTCTCACATCCATACATGACTACTGGAAAAACCAGAGCTTTGACTAGACAGACCTTTGTCGGCAAAGTAACATCTCTGCTTTTTAATATACTGTTTAGGTTTGTCATAGCTTTTCTTCCAAGGACCAAGTGTCTTTTAATTTCATGGCTGCAGTAACTATCTGCAGTGATTTTGGAGCCCAAGAAAATAAAGTCACTGTTTCCACATCTATTTGCCATGAAGTGATGGGACCAGATGCCATGATCATTTACATGGTTTACACAAATAGTCAGATCTCACTGTCCAACTTCATTAATATTAAGGTATGTAAAGATCATTTTCATTAATTTCCCAATATCAAATTTGACAGGAACATTTGTTATCAGACAAAAAGCAGTTAAAGCAAACAAACCACTTCTAATCACATCATCTGGTGATTAATGTGTCTAATGTTCTCAAATAGTGAATGGACTTTAAGTCTCATGGTTTGGGCTAGATAGGATTTATTAATTTAAGGATTTACTTGGCTGCCAAAAACTAATGAGTTCACGGCAAGTTGTATGAACTTGACACAAGATAACAAGTGTCCTGGGAATTTCTTGGTTGCCCAGTGGTTAGGACTCTGCACGTTCACTGCCAGAGGGCCTGGGTTTGATCCCTGGTCGGGGAACTAAGGTCCCACAGGTTGCTTGGCACAGCAAAAAAAAAAAAAAAAAAAAGCCACCAACAAGATTAACAAGCCTCCTTTTTCTGAATCCTAACCACCTTTTTATCTGTAATATTTCTGGAAAAGTTCTACTTAAAAAAAATCATTCACAGCAAGACAAGAAAAAAGTTTCTGTAGACATTCATAGAATGTCGCCAATAGCTAATTAATCCTGGCCAATTAAAAATATAACCAAAACATGTGCCCAGGAATCATTTTTTATCATGAAGAAGTGGGGCGAGGGGCTTCTTCTATCGCATCGGCCAGGCCACACACACGAAGTGTGCCACATACGCATCTTAGGAATACTGACATTTGTGTACAGTGAACTGTTACTTATAATACCCATGAAAACAGTATCGTTACCAAACAACTAAGAGACATCATACAGCACACCCAATCAATGAACCCAAGACATCACAGAGATTATGGGATGAGTTTGCCATTGAGCACCTTTAAAAACCTAGGCATTTCTGAGATTTACACATTCTCCTAACAAGAATTGTTCTTCCAATTCTTAAAGACTGCCCTTTAAGCTACTGAACCCTTTACGGGAAGGTCTTATCCAGTTCTTCACCTCTCACTATCATGAAAAAGGCATCTTTTTAAAATAAAGTAGGACCCATTAGCTTTGCAGAATGCACTATTAAAAAAAAAATCAGCTTTTGTTTCTGTAAAAAATGAACTGACTCTGGAGAGAACTTTCTTAAGGTCATAGGTCTAAACTGAAGTCTTAGAGAGCCTCTAGAAATACCATGTACTGGCAGCACAAGGCCCCACAGGGAATACTTCAGGAAGTGAGATTTCAATTCAGCTGAAGGAGGAGCTTTTAAAACATCAGAGCTTTCCAATAATGGGAACAGCTGCCTCCAGGGTGGTGAGCTTCCCATCACTGGGAATGGTCAAGGACAGCTAGCTAGAGAGGCGGATTGAGGTAAAGGAAAATGTTTTGAAGTCAATCAAATCTACCACAGATTCAGCCACTTCCTATGTGATCATGGACATACTCAACTAACTTCTGAACTTCAGTTCTGTCATCTGTAAAATGGAAGCAAGCTCACCTCGAGGGCTGTGAGAGGCACCAACAGTAGGGACACGCTCAGAACGCAGCCCAGCAGGGTAACTCAAACGGCACTTTTTGTTAGTTTTATTACTATGAGTACCTGGCAGGAAAGCTCCAGTAACATCCCTTTCAACCCTAGGATATCACCAGTTTCTCTTTTTCGTTCGTTCCACGCCCCCACTCCCATTTCTCTTAAAATGGATTAAAATATACAGGAAAAAAAAGAAAAACCTCAACTGCTCAAACTTACTGGGAACTTAATTTTGTAATTAAGGGCAGTTACTGACAGGAGGCTGATTTCCCAGGAGAGGCACTCTCTTTCCACCCTCTCCACACTCCAGCCCGGTGTCTCATTCTTCCCTCCAACCCCAACTTCAGACTCAACATAAAACTTGCCCTTCCGCCCTCAGTACTAACAATCACAAAGCTCTGAAACAGACAGATGTGAAAAGATTCCTAAACTGGGAGATGGGAGGCCTGGGCTTGGTCTCTGGTTCTGCTATTAACTCCCTACGTTCCCTCAGGTAACTCTCATCTTTGTACTGGTTTGGAAACACTAGAGTACTACTCATAGATGTTACCTCACGTGATTTTCACGACCTTGTGGAAGGTATGAGAACTGCCCTTAAAAAATGAAGAAATTTATGGTCCCCAAAGTGGAGTGACTTTCCCTGGGTCTCACAAGAAGGAGCGGGCACAACATCTTGCCCAGACCCCACCCTTCTCAAAAAAGCAAAACAAAGCTTATACTTCCCAGTCTTACTAAAGACAGAATATTCTTGACTAAACATGATGAATGCCGTTTACCTCTCCTCTCTCAGGACCTGGCCTAATCAAGACAGAAAACAAGACATTTGCTATCTTTGGGAGGGAGGTTTCATCTTCCCTCTCTTTTCTTATCAAGCATAACCAGGGTTAAAGAGAACAGAGGCTCTGAGCTTATCTAAATAAACTTACATATACATAAAATATCTTTTGAATACTCAAGAAGCTGGTTAATACTGATTGTTTCCAGAGAATACTGGAGGGTTGAGGAATAGGAGTGAAAGGTCCCTTTATGAATTTAAAACGGTATGAATATCTGACCTGTTTATATCCGCCTTCGGTTTTAAGATGAATTTTTAAAAGCTTTGAAAGAATACAAACAGGGCTTTGCAACCCGACTTGTTGCTGGGTAACCCTGGGCAAATCACTTCACCTATCTCAAGCCCAACTTCCTCACTGGTAAAAGGTAACCACTAACAGCATGATCTACAAGCGTTTTTTACAAAGAATAAACGGGATAATGCACATAAAACGTTTAGCACAGTATCCGCACAGTGGAAGCCTACAAAAAATGCTGGCTACCACCATTGTTTAGCATTAACCCTGCTATCTTTATTGCAAGCAGCACTCCACATACACACCTGTTTCCATGGCATACCCACAATTATGGCGCAGTCCTGCACATTAGTACAGCGCTTTGTACTTCATAAACCACCTCTCCACACTGCTTCATCCTTTAAACTCATTAACAGCCCTGGGACATCACGGTTAACTCATTTCGCAGCTAAGGAAACCGAGGCTCCAGGAGGCAGTCACTCAGTTCTCCCATTTCTAAATCAACTCCAGATCCCTTCAACCCGTCCGCCGCTCCCAGGTCCCCTACTCCCGGAGCCGTGTTCCGCGCGGCACTGACCTGAGCGAGCGCCCCAGGGCCCGGGACCTCGCGCCGGGCTCACACCAACTAGGCGCGCTCGGGCCGCCAGAGCCTCGCAGCGGCCAGGTCCGCTCCGCAGCCATGGCGCCTGCAGGGAGAGAAAGGCAAACAGCCCGAGGCGCGACGGGTCAGCAGAGGCGCGGGCCCCAAACAGCCCCCTCCGCGACCCGGCCCCGCCTAGAATACAGACCTGGACCGGCGGCCGCCGCTCTGGGTCCGCAGCCTCTCAGGGGAGCGGCTTCCGGTGCTGCCTGCGTCATCTCCGCGCGTCCCTCCACCCGCGGCGCCCAGCGGACGCGGCTGTACTTCCGGCCCCGCCGTGAAGCGGAAGTGGGTGGGCAGAGGCGCGTAGAGGGAACCGGAGCATGCGCAGGGCCCTTTAGTCTTGTGGCCCCGGGACCGAAGTTTACTTCCAGGAGGTATACAGAAATTGTCCAGCGAATTTATGTCCGTCACCCAATCTGATCTTGCACCACCGACTGACACTTTTTCTTATTATGCTCACTTTCCGCGGAGAGCGGCAATATAAGAGACATGTCCAAAGAACACCAATTCATATGACAGAGTCGTACGTGCAGTTAGTGGTAGGGCAGAGCAAAGGCTCCACGCGTCCGGAGAACACATAGGGCACTGAACACATGGGAAATAAAAAGTTGATTCTTTGTGGTGGAAAGTAAGTATGGAGTTCAGAAAGTCAGGTCTTAAGAGAGCGGGTTCGGTTTGGTAGACAACAGGAAGACTGAAAACTTCTAAGCCAGAGGGTGACTGATGATGATATCACAGGAAAATTTAGGAAGATATAGGTTCACATGTCAGATTGTGTGAGCTTTATGAAAGAGAAGGCAGTGCTAAGGTAATCAAGAAAACCAGGCACTTCTATTTGCAGCAAATGATCTCAACCCTAGTACTGTAAGTTTGCTGAATCAAACTGAAAATTCTAGATGGAGCTGGCCCAGAGATAATGTTGTTTGAACCTCTCATGGACAAAGAAACCAAATTGTCTCAGTTTAAGTCCAGAGACTACCCAGGAGCAAAATATATGGCTTATTAAAAAATGAAAATTGCAAAATGGAATTTGTATTTAATGAAATCCAAGACCTATGTAATCATTCAATTTTGTATATGTAAAAATTCTCATTTGCATTATATTCCCCACTTTGTAAAAAATCTCCAAGAATCCACAATGATTGTTGAGAAAACATAGCTAGCTTTAAAATGCAATGAATTATTCCTAGGCAAATAACTACAAAAACTGCTATGAAGGGCAGGCAGGAAGATCAATATGCGAAAAGAGAAACATGAAATACAGCCTGGCATAGGAACAGAAGGTTCAGTGCAACTGCTTGTGACAGGAACATAAAAATACGCTGGATGTTGTTTCTTTCTTTAATAAACTTGCTGATCAAATGGTATTTGGAGTAATTTCTACACATAGAGACGATAGAAAAATTGCAAACATCAAATGCTTGGTTTTTCCAGTTCAGGCTAAAATGGATTACAGGTTGTTTTCTATTTTGAGATAAAGTTGCCTGGGAGAGGTAGATGGATGACATATAATTAAGAACAATCTTAACATGGCCTATACTAGGAATTCAAAATCCTTCCTGATGAGACATGTATCAAACTACACCATAAGTTTCTTTGGGTAGAAAAAAATGCACCCACCAGCGATGACAAGTATCTCTTGATGTTTAACACATTTCTTGCACGTGTATGTACCAGGGAGCAGAGACATTCTGTTTTGTTTCTTGAGATACATTCTGTGTGATGATGCTATGGAGACACGATATGTGTGAACTGTTCTTTCAACTCCCACACATACTTCACCAGGAACTCCATATAAAGACAAGGGGTCAGTTTCAAGAGGTACACAAGGTTGGAAGCATTTGAAGAGGTTTGCTTTCTATTCTTTGTTCTGGATTCACTCTAGGTGTAACATGATCAGCACTTGCTCTCCTATAGAGCCAGCAAGTATTCTGGGACAAAAGCTCAGGTTGATTGACAAGAAACCTTATCCTGAAGGTCTCAGGCACAAGGTACTGTGCTTCAGTTGCTGTTGGACTGAGTGATCCTGAGATACATTTGGACAAACTTTGGCATCTGGACTCAATAATTTCCAAAGCCCCCAAATTGTTCACAGACAACATGCAGGTAAGTTTCTTATAATCTTTGTAGCACTTTATATCTACTAGAATAAGCTTTCAGTAGGCTGAAGTTTCTTCTTTGTGTAAATCATCAGATGAACTAAAAAAAAATGGAAAGGAGTTCAGATTATAATTGTGGGAATTTGTTTTGCTTTGTTGTTTTTTTTTCTTATTAGACATGGGAAAGTAAAAGATGGACTTCAGGAGTCTCTAGTGGTTAAGAGTGAGCTTTGAAACTGACAGATTTGAGTTCATATCATGGCCCTACCTCACCCTCTTCTTACTCACTAAATGATCCTGGGCAAATGCCTAAACCACATGGGTGCTCAGCTTAAGTCTGAAGATAACCTATCTCAAAGGGATATTAGCAAGACTGAAAAGAGTTAAGGCATATAAAATGTTTAGCACAGGGCCTGGCTCACAGCCAGTGCTCAATAAGACATTAAGTGTCACTATGGGAGTCTTTATTGATTGAAGCTCCGATGAACAGAGACTTAATTCTTCTAATGTCGCTGGCTCTGTTATATTGCAGTACTATATTGTATATGTTCTTCCAGATGGAAAGTTTCCATCTCCTTTAATGTGATGGAATAAGCTTGGCATCAGATTGTCCTAGATCTCTGAAAAGGTGCTGTGCAGATAGCAGGAATCTGCTGGTATTGAAAGACATGTCAGAAAGATTAGGGGACACTGTCAAAACAGATAATGTCAGAATTCAGTAATAAATTGAAAACTCTTACTAGAAGAATGTAAATGTTTGATAGTAGCCACTGTGCAGTGGTCAACAAAAGCTGCCACTCCATTCACAAATAGCCTTGGACCTTTGTAATCAGAGAAGAAACTGACCCAAGCACACTGGTTCCGGAGAGGACCGTCATATATTTTCCTGTAAGTTTTTAGCATGATGATAGCAATTGTTACTTTATAGTCATGTCTATGTCTGATTCCTCTGTTTCCCCAGTGCCTAACACAGGTGCCTTGAACATAGTAAGGGTTTCATCCAAGCAAGAAAACAGACAACATTTTGTTCAGTTTCCACTTTGTGCTAAATACTGGTCTCAGTAGTACTGAAGAGAAAGACATGATGTCCAGGGGACCAAGATCTAGTGAGAGAGACAGGTAACAGAAACACTAACAATAAACACTTAAAAATAGTGTACTGTTAAGTGCTTTCGGGTGTACACGTGGTATTCCGGGAGTGTGTACACAGAAATGGGGATGAAGCTTGAATGAATGTGTGTTCTTTCATTTAGGTGACTTTCTGCAGACTTCGGACCCATCAGTGGTGTTTCATCCTGTTTAATGTTATTCTATTTCATGCCTTGCTTTTTGGGGCTGATTTTGTGGAAGAATATTTCCTGCATGCTTTGCCTTATGTAGATATGAAAGTTCTTGAAATTAAGGATAAGGCAAGAAAATTGAACACGGAGCCCTTGAGAAGCAATCTTTCCAAATACTATATCCTGAGCCAGTCGGAGGTGTGTAAAGGAAAGAGCATATTTTTGCTCGCTCTTATATTCAGTAGCCCAGAAAATGGAACAAGGCGGGATCTCATCAGGAAAACCTGGGGTAACGTGACCAGTGTCCGAGGGCACCCCATTCTCACACTATTTGCTTTGGGAATGCCTGTTTTGGTGACCACTCAGCAAGACATAGACAAAGAGTCCCAAAAGAATAATGACATAATTGAAGGCATCTTCTTGGACAGTTCTGAGAACCAGACTCTGAAGATCATCACCATGATGCAGTGGGCTGTGACTTTCTGCCCTAATGCCCTGTTTATCCTAAAGGTTGATGAAGAGATGTTTGTCAATATACCAAGCTTGGTGGACTATCTTCTCAATCTGAAAAAACACCTTGAAGATATCTACGTTGGAAGAGTTATCCATCAGGATACACCCAACAGAGACCCTAATAGCCAAGAATTTGTCCCTTTCAGTGAGTACCCTGAAAAGTACTACCCAGATTACTGCAGCAGGGAGGCCTTTGTTATGTCCCAAGATGTGGCTCGGATGATGTATGTAGTTTTCAAAGAAGTACCCATTATAGTGCCTGCTGATGTGTTTGTAGGGATTTGTGCGAAGTCCATTGGCCTTATACCCATCCACAGTTCAAGGTTTTCTGGGAAAAGGCACATCAGATACAACAGATGTTGCTATAAGTTCATTTTCACATCCTCAGAACCTACAGATGCTGAAATGCCCCTGGCATGGAAGGAAATTAACAGTGGAAAAGACTGTACGCTGCTTGAAACCTATTACGGGCTTGTCTCCTGCAAACTTCTGACGTATCTTGACAGCTTTAAACGCTTTCACATGGATACCATAAAAAATAATGCCATGTCTTATGATGACTAGGGTTTCTTTGTTTTTCTTCAGAGTGTGTTCTTTTAAAATTACCTCCAACCTTGTTACAGAAAATGTCCCTCCTTCCTTGTGTTTTTTATGTAGTTTCTCTGAATCTTTAATTGTACTTGGCAAGTTGCAAAGTGTCTTATTGCTCTGATGTACTACACTAAATTGAGATCTCATTTTAAGAAATTTAAATCGGTGTAACACGATTCTCTTCAAAATAAAACCTTCTGTCTAGAAAAGAGAGGACATAACATTGAATTATGACTCAGAAGTCTTGTTTCTCTTTTATAATTAATGGGTTTCTAAAAATCACATTCTATGGAACTCTCATGACTCAGTGATCACAGTAGTGACTGAATTTTTAGAATGCTCAGAATTAAAGAGAAACAATAAATAAGGAATTTTTAAAAATGTTCATCTTGTCTGCAAGCAGGGAGACTTTTAGTAATCTGGATGGTGGAATCACATTTAAAAGTTTTAGCTACCTAGTATATATTAACTTAAATTTCACTACTGAAGACTTGGCTCTCTCTTGGTTAAACAGTTTCCATCAGGTCCTAATTAAGCAGTGTTTTACAAAAGGGACGCAGCAAACATGCCTCTCCTCTTATGCGGATACTCTACTGGGCTTCCCTGCGTGGCTCAGTGATACAGAATCTGCCTCCCAATGCAGGAGACAGGGGTTTGATCCTGGGTTGGGGAGAATCCCTAAAGAAGGAAATAGCAACCCACTCCGGTATTCTTGCCTGGGAAATCCATGGACAGAGGAGCCTGGCAGTCCACAGGATTGCAGAGTTGGACATGACTTAGTGACTAAACCACCACCACCATATACTCTATTAGTTTCCTAGAGATGCCTAACAGAATACAACAGACTAGGTGGCTTAAAACAGAGATTCAGTGGTATTAGCAGTAGGAAAATGGCCAGTATGGGAACACGGACAAACAGAACTCAGGGATACCAGAGACGGTGAAAGACAGATAACTGATCTGGGGACAAGAAAATTCCAGTCACTTGAGAATCATTTTGTAACAGAGCAGGGCTGGTTTATCTATGTCACCATGGCTTGAAAGAAACCTATTTCTACACTCTGAACCATCACACTGATAACACATTCACGTAAAAACCTCTGGATTGGTGACTGCTTTGCTGTTTAGAGAGCAGGACACTGGAAAACAGGTGGGAACATTTTTTGTCAATGAAAAACAAGTGCATCCTCTGTTAATCAGTGAGATGGTATCCTGGTTTGGGCAAAGGGAGCCTTCCATTCTGACCCTGATTATTAGGAGTCAATTTCCCTCTCTCTGATCAACTCAACATTGACTTGGATCTCAAGAATTAAAGCTCTCAACAACGATGACCACCGATAACTAAGACGACAGTTTGGGGACCCTTCCAGTTCAGCATGTTATCACTCCCTCCCGCCCAAAACCAGGACAGAGTAAAATGCTCTGACAAACAGCAAAACGGGCATCAAGGAACACTGGAAACATTTTTATAGGATTTATTTTCTGATTTTCAAAGGAATAATAGTAACAAAAAAATCAAGACATCTTATTAAAAGTATTTATTCTTAGTATAGGGAACATAATTTTAAGATTGTATATTACTTGTTTTTCAAAGAATATTAAATATCCAAGACTTTGAAAGTAGAATCAGAAGGGAGAAAAGGACCCCTCCCTCCCCCCCAAAAAAAACCCCAAAAAAGGTGAGGGGGCAGGGATGAAAATAATTCATGAACAATTTGGTTCCATTTTAGTTAAAGTGGATTTTAAAATAAGACAGAGAGTAAGTCCATGAAATTTCTTTGGGAGGACAACAGAACTTCCATCTTCTTGCAGAGATTAAGGCAGTAAAAGCAATCTGAGAAACATCTGGTTCAGCTATGACGAAGTTTGCCTGCTTTCCTGGTTTTACACTGAGTTTCAATGCGGAAAGACAACAAATGTTGGTGATAAAATTACATTACACACTCCATGATAATTCTGGTGGGGGCGGGGGTAGTCTCTGTTGAAGAATACAGAGTCAAATGCCTTAGGAGAAATTTTGGTCAATAAACGGTTTGGGCTCTGGAAGAAGTCATTCTGCTCCTTCCACTGCTGTTGTGGAAATAGGTTTCACGTAGTACGGACCTTCACTCAGGTAAGTTCTGAGCCTCAAATAATTTGGGTTCCCAAAGATTTCTGCAATTGTCTTGGAATTGGCAAGTGCTTTCACCAGTTCATACTTAGCATCCTTTGAAGCTTTGTCATGCTCTACAGACCGATCCATCACATATTCTACAAAACCTGGACTGTTAAACATAAGTTTCTGAGCCCAGGGTTGGTTTGCAATAGCCTGAAATGGAAGGGGGAAAAGAACACAATTCCTCTGAGCCTTAAGAAGTTTGGTGTGTTAATGGAATGGCACAAACCTTAGAAAAAAATTAAACATTAAAATTGTTACTTTTTACCTAAGTAAATTCCTCTTAAAACTCTAACTTAAGAAAATACTCAGAATATTTTTTAAAGTTTTGTATACAAAGATGCTCATTACAGTGTGAAAGGTACACTATAAATCCCTTATAGTGGGAAGATGGGTTAGTAAATTATGGTATATAGCAATAAAAAATTAAGTAAATATTAAGAATAATGTTTATAAAGAACAGGTGAATCTGCTATATGAAAAAAGTCGATCCAAATCACACACATGGCACACTTACAGTGATGGAAAATTAAAGACTAAAGAAGAAAACACTTCCCTAAAGAAACTCGTTCACGTGCACAAGAGCGTATTTTCGAAAATGTTCATTGCAGCATCGTTTGTGATAGATGCTATCTAAATCTTCATCTGCTGGAGAAGGACACATTCTGGCTACACAATGAAATACTAATGACTTTCCAATTGCCTCTTTCAGTCTAGACAAATCTTAAAAACATAATGCTAAAGAGAAAAAGCAAATTGCAGAATGAAAGAGCATGATAACACTTGTAAAGTTCAAGAATATTTGCAATACTGTATTTTAAGGATACATGCATAAGCAGTAAAAGTATGAAATCACACATGCGCTTGTAAACCTTGAAGTCATGACAGTGAAAACACGGAGAAAGCGACGAAGGGGAAGGGAACTGGGCCGAGGTAGCAAGGTGTGCCTGTGCATCTGAGTGTGTTACCAGTACACAGATGAACCCAGTACCAGCACTGACACCAGCACTGCGGAACCACGCCACACAGGTGTGACCACGTGCTTTAGAGACTCCCTAGTTCTCAATCACTTCCATACTTAAAAGTAATGAATAAGCAACTTTTACGATAAAAAATGCTTTTAAAAACCTCACTACTATATTTTAACAAGGAAAAATCAAGCTGACAGCCTGTCTCTTTCCTTCAAGATGTGCTCCGCAGACTATCAGCATCGGCATTGCCTGGGAGCTTGTCAGAAACTGACAACCTCAGGCTGAATCCAGCACCACTGGCTGGGACTCTGCATCGTAACAAATCCTAAGTGTCAGAAACATCAGCCTATTTAACAATATCTGAGGATGGGGGGTTTGAAATAACAACAGCTGCCCCAACCAGTAAACCAAACATTATTTGTACAACTGTGGCTAAGTAAGTGAAGCATAAGGTAGAAGAGTAGGAAAAAATAAAGTAATAAAGAGAATGGGCTTCCCAGGTGGCTCAGTGGTAAAGAATCAGCCCGTCAATGGAGGAGATGTGGGTTAGATCCCTGGGTTGGGAAGATCCCCTGGAGAAGGGAATGGCAACCTAGTCCAGTATTCTTGCCTGGGAAATCCCATGGACAGAGGAGCCTGCCGAGTTACAGTCCATGGGGTCACAAAAGAGTCAAACACAGCTTAGCGACTAAAATAAGAATATCAGTGCAGGAGCCAAAATGCCCATCCCAGTGGCTACTAACAAGGGTGAAACAGTCTAAAAACTGCATTCTTTGTTGGCAGGTCCTCTGTGTCCTTTAAGACGCAGACTGTACCACATCCTGGAGGAAGCCTTCCCTGTCTGGCCGGCCCCTCTCCTTCTTCTTCCCTCTCCAGGCCAAGCATACTGCCTGAGATCCCGTTGTTAAGATTACTGAAGAGCATACTACTACATTTCCACCAACCCAGGGAACCACAGTCAGTGCTGAAGCTACAAAATTAAATCAGATACGGTTCCTATTTTTCAATAAACTCTGTTAACAGGTCAACAAATGAACATTTTCAACAAGTGTAATAAATAAAACACAGAGGCATAATCCTCACCACATCTATAACTATATAATTAACTATATAATGATATTTACTGCCTGGGTCCCTCCACAGACAGGGAGCTACACGAAAGGAAGCTCTTTGTCATTCTGTTCACTGTTACATCCCCAGACCTAACATAGAAGCTCAATAAATATTTGCTGAATAAATTAGGAAATGCAAATTAGGAAAGTCAGCACTGATGAAGTCAACCTTATGAGTTTGGGCGAAACTTGCTGAAAAGATCTCTGAGCTAGCCCTTGGAAGAATACACAGACGTCAACAAGCAGAGTCCGGGAAGGGCACTGCCTGCAGAGAATGCATGAGGGCCTAGAGACGCGAGAGCAGCCTCGTGTGCTCGAGCATCAGGACCAAAGGGGAACGGCAGGAGGTCAGGCTGCGTGAAGACCAGGGCTGGGGCAGTAAGGGCTTGCCTGATGGCAGATAAGGAGTCTGGAGTTAATTCTGCGATCCCTGAGCACCCCCAAACATCTGCCACAGCACCTAATAGCTTTCACTGAAAAATCTGCTCACAAATTTGTCTCCCTCATTAGTCTACACTAACAGCAGAGAGCAGACACTTACGGGCTCACTGTAAGTACTCAAGTGTTGAAGGGGCAGAGTCCCAGAAGGGCCAGTGGAAAAGAAGAGGATGCCTACCGTGAACACTTTTAAGGCGGCACAGTGTAGCTCAGGAAAGGGCTGATTACTGATGCCACGGAAGAGCTCCAGTGGGTCCCGAGATAAAGAAGAAAACCAGGACTCTGTCATCCTCAGGAGGTCATCAGTCTGCTGCTCAGGCTACATGATACAAAAGGAAAATCTCAAGACATTAGGAAGCGAGGAAACCTGGGTTCTGATCACACCCTGCCACTAACCCGCCGTGTGGTCTCTGCCAAGTCGGGAGCACTCTTCCCCAAACGCAGCCCTGACTTCCCCAGATTTGTTTTGCTTGCTTTTTCATTTTGTTTTGATGGGGCTAATTAAGCAATCTCTAGGGTCCTCTCCAGCTCTAATACTCTATGATTCCACTTTAACTTAAAAAAATGTCACTAGTCATATAATGAAGGCTATCTTCTTTCACTAAGAGTGAGAAAGATGGCATTTATTTGCTCGAAATTTGGAGTAAGTTAACTAGCATTATACAGATTGATTCTCCCCAAATATCCTACTGCCCTTTGTTAATTTCCCAGACCACTTACCGGTAAATAAAAAAGAGACGACAACGCATCCAGACATCTGATTTTGAGCTCTGCTGAGGCATTCTTCGCTTGGTATCCTATTCTCATGAGCAAGCGTTCAAAGCGAGTTCCTTAGAAGAAAAACAAGATACATTTTATTGTGGTAAAATACATGTAACATAAGATGTATCACTTTATCCATTTTTAAAAGGATACATTCACATTGTTGTGCAACCACTACCCCATCCACCTCTAGATCTTTTTTATCACCTCAAACTGCACTCATTAAATAACAACTTCCCTTTCCCCCTGCCCCATGTCCCCTGGTAACCACTATTCTACCTTCTGTCTCTGTGAATCTGATTATTCCAGGCATGCTGTATAAGTGGAATCATACAGAATTTGTCTTTTTGTGTTGGCTTATTTCACTTAGCACTCTATCTTCAAGGTTCCCCCATGCAGTAGCATGTGTCGGAATTACATTCCTTTTAAAGACCGAATAATATTCCTTTGAATGTACATATACCACATTTTGTTTATCCATTCATTCATCAATGACTTGTTTCTATCTTTTTTGGTTATTATGAATAATGCTATTATTAATGAACACAGGTGTATCTATTTAAGTCCCTGCTTTCAATTCTTTTGGGTGTATATACCTAGAAGTGGAATTGCTGGGTCATATGGTAATTCTATGTGTAATTTTTCTGAGGAACCACCATAATGCTTCCACAGCAGCTGTACCATTTTATATTCCCACCAGATGTGCACAAGCATTCCCATTTTTCACATCCTCGTTATTTTGTCAACACTCATTATTTTGTTTAAAAGAAAAAGAAAACACAACAGCCATCCTAGTGGGTATTAAGTGAACAATGGGATTTCATGTGCAATACAACATGTGCACATTACAGTGCAGAGACCTGGGACCAGTGGGCCTGGACTTGAGTAGCAGCTGCCCCACCACAATCTGAACGAGCTTAAAAAATTTTCTTAACTTCTCTGAGTTTCAGCTACTTAATCTGCAAAATGAGAGTGATTGAGAGTGACAATAGTGTGTTCTTTGCACTACTGGAACAGGATTATGGGTACAAGCAATTAGAAAAGGACATAGAACATGGATACTCGTGACGAAACACAACAGCACATACGTTAATAATTTTCAACATCTATTTCACGAGGGTTTTAACAGTGCTGTGCATTATTTTTTGTGCGTGGAATTCATAGTACTTCCAAGATACTCATGGATGTGCCATGAAAGTATCACTCTTGGCATAAAATCTTGTAACATACTTTGTTTACCTTCCTTGACATATAAATATAAAACAAATGTGTCTTCTCATTAACTATGAACAGCAACCCTGAGAAATATTAACAGTTGTTCTGCTGTTTTTATATATGAGGGAAATGAAGCCGAGAGCACTGAAGTGAGTACGAGAATCTCAAAAAGCTAAGTCAGTGTTAGAACTGGGACATAAAAGCCAGGTCTTTCTGACTCCAGACTATGGTCTCTGTATCATGAATACTGTTTAAGAAGATGTAGAAGGGGAACAGTGTTTGATCCAGCTAAGTTAAAAAAAAATTCAGTAATGAGACTTTTTAGGGATTGGTCGCAGGTCATGGTAAGAAGACTGTCCTATAAAAGCAGCTTCTACAATGAAGTTAAACATAAAAGCAAATGAACTTACATAATGAATTCTTATTTAAAAAAACAAACAAACAGAGAGCGCCTTAAGGAAAACCAAAACAAGTCATACCAACCTGTTTTCTGTAAAACTTGTTTTCCTTCAACATTGGATCCCAGAATTCCAATCGTGTCCACTGCTATACCAATCATGGTGGGGTCTTGACTTTCTGTCATTTCAAAGACCTTTTCCACAAAGATAGGATAACGCTCACAGATCTGTTGAGGACTATCCATGATAGCCAGGTTTCCAAAGAACTTCACAAACCCTGAAGATATTTAGAAGAACATATTCTAGTAAAGAAACAAGACAACACAAACTGTGGGCCCCACATTTTCATGGGACAGTAATAAACTTCAGGCCAGAAAGGGGAGAAAGGTTATGGTACTGTGTCACCCAGAAATCAGACAGACCACAAGAAGATGCTGAAGGATCTGTGTGGTCCTGAGGGAACAGAAACCCCAGAGTATCAACTGATCTGAGCCTGAACACTGAAGCACTGTCATAGGTAAAAAGAAGAGAGAACGAGGACCCATGGAACCATAGGAAGGCAAGTTTGGAGTCATTTTCAGGAAGAAAATTTTAAACAGAGATGTTCATCAATGAAATAAGCAAGGCTCTCTAAAATAAACCTTCAATTTCTGAAAGTGCTAGAGAAAAAGTTACTAACCATGTCCTAGAACAGAATGACTAGAACAATTCTATATTAAAGATTTCAACTGAAGCTTTGACAAATCTGTGAAATATACTGCAAATGTCATTCTAATAGTTTTATTTATGACTCTTTTGGCTGAGGGTCAAGGGAAACATCCTAATGCTCTAAATAGCAACATTTCTAGAAAATCAGAATCAATAGCACATGGCTCCCAGAGCAATAGATTCCACTTCATTGAGGGCCTACGGACATCATCTCCAGGAAACTGGCTCTAAAGAAAACAATTCGTGGCCTCTGGTGTCAAAGATTAATTCTGAATCAAAACACATGCTGTCAATTCCACAAGTATTTCTTACCTGGCAAATAGAAGCTAGAGAAAGGATCTGCATCTGCCCCAACAATTATATTAGAAATCTGATCAATGACTCCTTCTTGAGCAAGGTACTGTCGTCCATGATGAGTACAGGCCAGCGATGTCACCATTTCTATACAGGTGGCTCTGAAATGCCAAGGTTTTGCATATAATTGACAGTTTATAAACTGTTTTCATACAGGTTATTTAATTCTTCCCACCAAATGTGAAAGGTCAATGATCCTGGCTCTCCTTTTCAGATGAGGACACAAGGATGAGAAACTGTAACTTGTCCAGAATCATAATCACACTGTTTTTCCATGGCAGCTACGACTTAAACTGTGATCTTCTGATCTGAGGCGCACGGCTGTTCGCTGTTTCCATTATAAGACTACCCCTTCACAAAGAGTTTTTAAACCTGTGTTTTATTTTGAAATGTCAGATGTGACTATTTTTTAACACAATTACCTCTACCACATATTTAAAAAATAATTCTTTGGTATCATTCAAAGCCTAACCATGAACAAACTTCCTCTATTAACTAAAACAAGTATTTTTATAGTTGACCCTAAGGTATATTAACTATTTGCAAGTTTTTTTCCTATGTCACTAACTCTGATACTAAGTTAAAGAAATGTAACAAAATAACTTCCTTACTATGAAAGCTCTGAAACAATGTAACTCCAATGCTTTGAGACAGCATTAACTGAGGACTGGTTTATACATGTGAGTTTAACAAATTCAGTCACATTTAAAGAACAGAGGACAATCAGAAAATCATTTAAGAAAAGGAAAACAAAGTCCTGTGTACACAAAGGTAACTATAGTGCTCTTATAATAGCAAAACACTTGAAACAAACCAAGTGTTTAAGAGTGAGGAGGTGTTGGTAAACTATGGAATACCCAAGGAAACACTTGGCAGATATCAAAGGGGACTCAAGGAGGTGTAGGGGGCTGGGAGTAGAGACTGAAATGAACATTTCTCAGTATAAAGCCTGTATCAGCCGATGTCCTGGTCTCTGTGGTTAATTCACTTAATCCTTATTTTCAGAGTTGTCATTCACACTTAATGTTCTAAATGACAACATTTACAGAGTTGTCATCAAGTTCAGTTCAATTTAGTTGCTCAGTCGTGTCCAACTCTTTGCGACCCCAGGCCTCCCTGTCCATCACCAACTCCTGGAGTCCACCCAAACTCATGTTCATTGAGTCGGTGATGCCATCCAACCATCTCATCCTCTGTCGTCCCCTTCTCCTACCCTCAATCTTTCCCAGCATCAGGGTCTTTTCAAATGAGTCAGCTCTTCACATCAGGTGGCCAAAGTACTGGAGTTTCAGCTTCAACATCAGTCTTTCCAGTGAACACCCAGGACTGATCTCCCTTAGGATGGACTGGTTGGATCTCCTTGAAGTCCAAGGAACTCTCAAGAGACTTCTCCCAACACCACAGTTCAAAAGCATCAATTCTTCGGCACTCAGCTTTCTTTACAGTCCAACTCTCACATGCATACATGACTACTGGAAAAGCCATAGCCTTGACTAGATGGACCTTTGATGGCAAAGTAATATCTCTGCTTTTTATTATGCTGTCTAGGTTGGTCATAACTTTCCTTCCAAGAAGTAAGCGTCTTTTAATTTCATGGCTGCAGTCACCATTTGCAGTGATTTTGGAGCCCAAACAAATAAAGTCAGGCAGTTTCCACTGTTTCCCCATCTATTTGCCATGAAGTGATGGGACCAGATGCCATGATCTTAGTTTTGCTGAATGCTGAGTTTTAAGCCAACTTTTTCACTCTCCTCTTTCACTTTCATCAAGAGGCTCTTTAGTTCTTCTTCACTTTCTGCCATGAGGTTGGTGTCATCTGCGTATCTGAGGTTATTGATATTTCTCCCGGCAATCTTGATTCCAGCTTGTGCTCCATCCAGCCCAGCGTTTCTCATGATGTACTCTGCATAGAAGTTAAATAAGCAGGGTGACAATATACAGCCTTGACGTACTCCTTTTCCTATTTGGAACCAGTCTGTTGTTCCATGTCCAGTTCTAACTGTTGCTTCCTGACCTGCATACAGATTTCTCAAGAGGCAGGTCAGGTGGTCTGGTATTCCTATCTTTTTCAGAATTTTCCACAGTTTATTGTGATCCACACAGTCAAAGGCTTTGCCACAGTCAATCAAGCAGAAATAGATGTTTTTCTGGAACTCTCGTGCTTTTTCGATGATCCAGCGGATGTTGGCAATTTGATCTCTGGTTCCTCTGCCTTTTCTGAAACCAGCTTGAACATCTGAAAGTTCATGGTTCACGTATTGCTGAAGCCTGGCTTGGAGAATTTTAAGCATTACTTTACTAGCATGTGAGATGAGTGCAACTGCGTGGTAGTTTGAGCATTCTTTGGCATTGCCTTTCTTTGGGACTGGAATGAAAACTGACCTTTTCCAGTCCTGTGGCCACTGCTGAGTTTTACAAATTTGCTGGCATACATGTTGTTGTCATCAAGGAGATGAGGAAAACTCAGGTGCAGAAAGGTTACAATAATCTGTCTAAGGTCAAACAGCTACTAAGTAGTAGAGATGCATGCAAACCAAGTCTCTCACTCATTTTCAAGAGTCCAAGCTTTATTCTGTCATGCTGTAGTGCTATTTACTTAACAACATCAAAAGATATGCATGTTGGGAATTCTCTGGTAGTTCAGTAGTTAAGAGTCAACGCCTTCATAGCCTAAGGCCTGGGTTCAATCCCTGGTCAGGGAACTAAGATTTCATAAGCTGCACAGCATGGACAAAAGAAAACATTATCTATATCTAATATCTCTATATCTATCTATCTATCTATCTCTATCTCTATATCTCTATATCTGTATCTATATCTAAACTATATCTATCTATATCTATAATATCTATCTCTATATCTGTATCTAATCTATATCTATATCTATCTCTGTATCTGTATCTAATCTATATCTATAATATCTATCTCTATATCTCTATATCTGTATCTAATCTATATCTGTATCTAACCTATATCTACCTATATCTATAACATCTATCTCTATCTCTATATCTGTATCTAATCTATATCTATCTATATCTATAATATCTATCTCTATCTCTATATCTAATCTATATCTATGATATCTATCTCTATATCTATCTCTATCTCTGCACATGGGCTTCCCTGGTGACTTGGACAGTAAAGAACCCACCTGCAATGCAAAAAACCTGGGTTCCATCCCTGGGTCGGGGAGATCCCTGGAGAAAGATGTGGCTACCCATTCCAGTATTCTTGTCTGGAGAATTCAATGGACAGAGAAGCCTAGCGGACTACAGTCCATGGGGTTACCAAGAGTCAGACACAACTGAGTGACTTTCACTTTACTTTCCCTGGTGGCTCAGTGGTAAAGAATTCACCTGTCAATGCAGGAGACTCAGGTTCCATCCCTGGGTCAGGAAGATCACCTGGAGAAGGAAATGGCAACCCACTCCCGTGTTCTTGCCTGGGAAATTCCATGGACAGAGGAGCCTGGAAGGCTATAGTCCATGGGGTCACAAAAGAATCGGACAGAACTTAGCAACTAAACAACAAGCATACATGTGCGCGCACGCACATACACACACACATATCATGTGCACGCTAACATGTTAAGTAATACAAAATGACAGTTACCATGTGACTGGCAACTTCTAAAGCTCACACTTGCCTAAGGACAGGGAACCGTTATTCAAAAGAAGCTAAACTGCCATGAAGGGCTTTGCTAAGTTCCAGTATGTTGTGATCACGTAAGGTGAGCCAGGTCCTAAATGCCCCTTCTTCACGACATACATCCGTCAGGAGACTGCCACCTGAGCGTAGGATCCAGGCAGGGGAGATCATGCTAAGTCCTGAGGTTGTCTCCTGGCTCTCCAGAAGAGGACATTTTGCTTTAAGAACTTTCTCCATCAACATACCTGACCAGCACATCCTCACCAGTCAGTTCTCGGAGGAGCTGGGTGACCAACCCACTGGTGGTACAGTAGTTCAAAGATTCTGGAGACACAGAAGAAATCTCCACAATTAGCTGAGAGAAAAGAATAGAAAAAGGAGAAAGGTGAAAAGAGCACCAAACTAGCTAGATGGCATTTTAAGTTAAATGCAGGGTTAGGAAGTATATTATATACTGGTACAAATTATATATGTACTTAATATAACTGAATTTTTAAAAATCCATAATTTGTCTCCACAAGTAGGACAACTTTGTTGAACACATAAGAAATTTTACTCTGGCACAGAAACACTCCATATACCTGGGCATATCTTGACTTTTTCAAAAAGAAAGCATTAATCGGGACAAAAGCCCGTCGACAACAACAAACAGACTATAAAAATCGTTCATTCATTCATGTATTCGATCCGTTAGTAATTCACTTACTCAATCAACAAGTATGTTCTGAGGGCTTATGAGAGATCTAGGACACCAAGGATTTTAAGCAGAAGAATGACAGAATCAGACTTTGACTTTTAAAAGATCGCTCTGACTACATGTGGCAACAGACTAGCAGTAACAAACTGGCAGACGTGTTTGGATGGAAACCCAGTGCTCCAGGTGCGAGACACTGACAGCTCAAGACAAGGGCTGTGGCAGCTACAGCAAAGAAGAGAAGTGCATGAGTTTGAGAAAAACTGACGCAGTGTGATGACTGAATGGACACGTGGTAGGGAGGAGATGGCCTCAGAGAACGAGCAGGAGGTCCAACATCCAGCTTGTGTGGACTGAGACAGGGTCGATTTGCTGCTGCTGTTTTTCATTAGGGGTATGAGGTAAATGCAGAGCATCAGGGGTCTGTTTTGAACATGAGCATGGCCTAGCTTGCCTTCACCAACCTCAACAATTAAAAGTTCAATAGAGGTTAAGGACTCAGGACACCAAGAAGAAATGGCTATATAAACAGAAGGAAAACCAAGATTTTTACATGTTAAGACAGGCAAAGTAAGACATTGTTCTGAAGAGGGAATTAGACTACAGAAGGTTCATTTTGAATACACAGTCTACTAACTGCGTGGTCTTGGGTAAATGACTCCATTAATAGTGAGATTAATGATAATGAACTATAGGGTTTACTGTGAGAATTGAAGACAATATAGATGAGAGGATTTAGCATACTGCTCAGTAGAAAGCTTCTTCTTACTACCACTACTACACTAATTTTTTCAAAGAGTAATTTCAATGGTATCTCCTCTATTATATCAATAGTCCTTAGTGAAAGTGAAAGACGCTCAGTTGTGTCCAACTCTTTGTGACCCATGGACTATACAGTCCATGGAATTCTCCAGACCAGAATATTGGAGTGGGTAGCCTTTCCCTTCTCCAGGGGACCTTCCTAACCCAGGGACAGAACCCAGGTCTCCAACACTGCAGGCAGTATAAATATTTTTTACATGACTGTCTCACACACTAGGCTGGGAGTTCATCTCTACATTGCTAGCAACCAGTATAGGGCCTAATATAGACTATACACTCAATAAATACACGTCAAATGAGTCATCTTGCCTTTTTATGTAAGCCCTACTGCATTCTGAATTACAGGTACCAGACAGTATGCTTTTAGTCTTACCTCATACACTCTATACCGAACAATGTCATTTGTTTTCATGACACTTTTCAAATCATCCAGCAGATTACTTTCAAATAAAGCCTCCAGTCCAGCTTGGGTCAGTGATATTCTTGACAGGGATTTAATGGCCTTATGAGGAAAGAAAATATCTCTTAAGTAGTCAAAATGCCAAACTGCATTTTCTACTTCCTAAGACTGAAGCGAAAATTAGTGTATGGAATGCACCTTATCCAGAGAGCATTCACTACATTTTAGGTATAATTACTTATAATTGGAAAAGATATACTGTATTTCCAATAGAAAATAGAAACAGTTTCTTATCATGCAACCCAAACAACTTATGTAAGCTCCATGATGGATAATTTAGACATGTGTATTCTAGAAAATAACTGGGGTTTACTAGCTTTTTTTTTTGGACAACCACTTATTTATTTGATCCTATTGATATGAGGTTGCAAACTCAATTACACAAATCATTAATTCTAAACCTTCACCTCTCAATCCAGAAGGCCTTTCTCTATTTTTTAGGACGTCGTCATGGCATGTTTAGGCCACGGTTGTAGCTGACTCACCGTTTTAGCTACAGACAGATTCTCTCCACCAATACAATAAACAATTTGTTTCAGTAATTCAGCGTTATTCAGAATCTCAGTAACAGCATCAGAATTTTCAACAATCCTTCCAACCTGAAAGGAAAAAAACAAACAGAAGTACTCATCCAAGGCAGGGCAACATGGAAGCACATGACAGTCAGATTTCCTTCGTGCAGTTATTTCAGGAGTTACTGGCTGTAGCCATGAGTCATCAGATGTTCCAAATGACTCAGATTCACTAAAGTCAACACGCAGATGGCATAGTCACATCTTTGAAAGAAAAAAACAAAACAGGTGAGTTAAGGGTTGAGACACCCCAGTGAGTGAACACAGTACAGATCCAGCTTCTGTCAACTTTCAGGAGTTAATCGTGACAGCAGATTAACTTTTTGAGCCTAACATTTTGTCTGTAAAATAGGAATACAATACTTAGCTACAGGATCATAATAAAGATTAAATTAAACTTAAATAGGTAAAACCAGAGTTTTGCAAGTAAATGGTTAATGGATAACTTGACACCTTCCCCTTTTCTTGAATAAATACTTTAGAGGAGAAAAGAAAAAACAGTAATTGAACATCTCTTGGATAACTAACTGCTCAGCTTGTGTCCCTTCACGATAATCCTCAGCAGCAGCTCTTCACCCAAACAGCAGCACGTTTGGTTACCAGGCTGGTAAGAGTGACTGCCAATTTGTTGGTGTAGTGACCTTTATAATAGTATTTCGTTCAAGCCACTGTAAGACTTACCATGGCAATCTTTTTTTCTAGACTTGGGGCTCCTTGGAGGAAAGAAACAGGCCTTATTTAATAGCTTTTGTATCAGGCATTTTATCATATACTAACATCATACAGTAAAATGTCTGACAAAAGCAACTCAGTATTTGACGAAAAACTGGTTCAGATGGTACTTATTGGAATTTCTTACTTCAGCTTACATTCCCCAGCTATAATTAGCTACACACACTAGACTAGATAATTCTTACAGACATAGAGAGCATGCATTTTCTTCACCTCTCTGTCTCTGGCACCAAGCATAGAGCCTGGCCCAGGGCAGATGGTCACTAAATGTTGATTCCCTTACGTGCTAGTAAAACATTCATACCTGGGACAGAGTGAGGATTTTCACAGAATCATTAGGGTGAGTCAGGCCCCTCTGCAGGTCAGCCCTGAGGTTCCGGGCCACGTGAACTGGCTCCAGAGCTTGCAGCAATCTCTCCAGGATGGATACACACAAAGCAGTCTGTTCCCTGAAGGAGACACCATAGATCTCATCAATTCCTGTCCTACCAGGCAGGAAGTAACAACCTAATCCTAAAGGAAATCAGTCCTGAATATTCACTGGAAGGACTGATGCTGAAGCTCCAAACCTTTGGCCACCTCATGCGAAGAACTGACTCACTGGCAAACACCCTGATGCTGGGAAAGATTGCAGGTGGGAGGAGAAGGGGATGGCAGAGCATGAGATGGTTGGATGGCATCACCAACTCGATAGACATGAGTTTGAGCAAGCTCCGGGACTTGGTGATAGACAGGGAGGCCTAGTGTGCTGCAGTCCATGCTACTTATGCAGTCGCAAAGAGTAGGACACGACTGAGTAACTGAACTGAACAACCTTAATATCTGACACCAAGCTTAAAGAGGCTCTCCTCCACACAGAGACTTACCTTTGAAAGACCACTTCTACTAATTTATTCAACATTTACTAAGTATCTATTATGTACCATGTCAGTGCTAGGGATATATATATATATATATATAAATAAATAAATATATACTCTCTAAGGATAAGATATATTCTCTGATCTCAAGGAGCTCATTTAATGGAAGACACAGAAAAATAGAAAGGCAACTATAATCCAGGTAGATAAAGGCTACAGGTTAGGGCTGGAATCTGAGGGAGCTCAGAAAAGAAGATGGGGTTCAGGGAACGCCTCCCAGAAGGTAACACCTAAATGAAACTTTAAGAAAACATGGCAGTTATCTAAGAGAAGTGTTCCAGGCAAAGGTGGTATGAGCACAAAGGAACACACATAGGAATGAGACAGCGTTATGCATTCAAGGAACCACAGGTCGCTTGGTATAATGGGGTGGGAGAGAAGTGGGGAGAAGGATGAATGACAAAAAATGAAACAGGAAAGATGCACAGAAGCTGAATTTGGATAGGTCTTTTATGTCCTGCTATGGAATTTAGCCTTTTCCTAGAAAGCAATGGAAAGCCATTAAGTGGTTTTAAAGCAGAAAAGGAACACAATGAGACCCGACTTGTAGAAATCACTGCATCAGTTTTAGAGAAAGAACTTTCAGTTAGAAGTTATTTGATGGTGAGAGATGATAAAGAAGCAAAAACGAGGAAGTAACAGTGAGAAAGGAGAAGAGGGAAAAGATTCAAGAGCTATTAAGGAGGCAAGTTAAGCAGAACTTGATGACTACCAGATGCCGATAGAGGTGTTTCACAAGTAATTTCCTTGTCTCTTAATAGGCCGTACAAATAAATGGGCACTCATATACTACTAACAGGAGTATATAGTTAAATTGTGCCTTTGTAAAAGGGAATTAAGCAATATAGCAATGCACGGCTCCACAGGTGGCACAGAATCTGCCTGCCAATGCATGGGATGCAACAGACACGGGTTCAATCCCTGGGTCGGGAAGATCCCCTGGAGAATGAAAAGGCAACCTGCTCCAATTTTCTTGCCTGAAAAATTCAATGGACAGAGGAGCCTAGAGGGCTAGAGTCCTTGGGGTCGCAAAGAGTCAGTCATGACTGAGCACAGCAACACACAGCAATTCAAAGCAAATGAACATATCCTTTTAACTTAGTGACTGCACTTTGCACAATCAAGCCCAACAGAGTAGTTAATTTTTTTATTCTCAAGATAAGTCAAAACGTATGTCCACACAAAAACCGTACACCAATGTTCATAGACCCTGCTTGCCAGGGGCTGGAGGAGGGATAAGAGGGGGAAATAGAGAGTGATTGCTAATGGGTATAGGTTTCTAAGATTAAGCCTCTGCCTGTGTGGATCACAACAAGCTATGGAAAATTCTTAAAGAGATGGGAATACCAGATCACCTTACCTGTGGTCAGTTAGAACAAGACACGGAACAAGTGACTCGTTCAAAATTGGGAAAGGAGTATGACAAGGCTGTATATTGTCACCCTGCTTATTTTACTTATATGCAGAGTTCAATTCAGTTGCTCAGTAATGTCTGACTCTTTGCGACCCCATGGACTACAGCACACCAGGCGTCCCTGGTCATCACCAACTCCCGGAGCTTACTCAAACTCATGTCCATTGAGTCGGTGATGCCATCCAACCATTTCATCCTCTGTCGTCTGCTTCTTCTCCTGCCTTCAATCTTTCCCAGCATCAGGGTGTTTTCCAGTGAGTCAGTTCTTCGCATTAAGTGGCCAAAGTATTTGAGTTTCAGCTTCAGCATCAGTCCTTCCAATGAATATTCAGGACTGATTTCCTTTAGGATGGACCAGTTGGATCTCCTTGTAGTCCAAGGGACTCTCAAGAGACTTCTCCATCACCACAGGTCAAAAGCATCAATTCTTTGGCACTCAGCTTTCGTTATAGTCCAACTCTCACATCCATACATGACTACTGGAAAAACCATAGCCTTGACTAGACGGACCTTTGTTGGCAAAGTGATGTCTCTGCTTTTTACTATGCTGTCTAGGTTGGTCAGTTTTTCTTCCAAGAGCAAGGGTCTTTTAACTTCGTGGCTACAGTCACCATCTGCAGTGATTTTGGAACCCCCCAAAATAGTCTGTCACTGTTTCCATTGTTTCCCCATCTATTTGCCATGAAGGGATGGGACTGGATGCCATGATCTTAGTTTTCTGAATGTGGTACTTTAAGCCAGCTTTTTCACTCTCCTCTTTCACTTTTATCGAGAGGTTCTTTAGTTCTTCTTCACTTTCTGCCATAAGGGTGGTATCATCTGCATATCAAGGTTATTGATACTTCTCCTAGCAATCTTGATTCCAGCTTGTGCTTCATCCAGTCTGGCATTTCACATAATGCACTCTGCATACAAGTTAAATAAGCAGGGTGACAATACACAGCCTTGACCTACTCCTTTTCCTATTTGGAACCAGTCTGTTGTTCCATGTCCAGTTCTAACTGTTGCTTCCTGACCTGCATACAGGTTTCTCAAGAGGCAGGTCAGGTGTTCTGGTATTCCCATCTCTTTAAGAATTTTCCAGTTTGTTTTGATACACACAGTCAAAGGCTTTGGCATAGTCAATAAGGTACAAACAGATGCTTTTCTGGAACTCTCTTGTTTTTTCGATAATCCAGCAGATGCTGGCAATTTGATCTCTGGTTCCTCTGTCTTTTCTAAATGCAGCTTGAACATCTGGAAGTTCACGGTTCACGTACTGTTGAAGCCTGGCTTGGAGAATTTTGAGCATTACTTTGCTGGAGTATGAGATGAGTATATGCAGAGTACATCATGAGAAATGCCTGGCTGGATGAAGCACAAGGTGGAATCAAGATTGATGGGAGAAATATCAATAACCTCAGGTATGCAAATGACACTACCCTTATGGCAGAAAATGAAGAGGAACTAAAAAACCTGTTGATGAAAGTGAAAGAGGAAAGTGAAAAGGTTGGCTTGAAACTCAACATTCAAGAAACTAAGATCATGGCATCCAGTCCCATCCCTTCATGGCAAATAGATGGGGAAACAATGGAAACAGTGACAGACTATTTTGGGGGGTTCCAAAATCACTGCAGATGGTGACTGTAGCCACGAAGTTAAAAGACCCTTGCTCTTGGAAGAAAAACTGACCAACCTAGACAGCATAGTAAAAAGCAGAGACATTACTTTGCCAACAAAGGTCCGTCTAGTCAAGGCTATGGTTTTTCCAGTAGTCATGTATGGATGTGAGAGTTGGACTATAACGAAAGCTGAGTGCCGAAGAATTGATGCTTTTGACCTGTGGTGATGGAGAAGTCTCTTGAGAGTCCGTTGGACTACAAGGAGATCCAACTGGTCCATCCTAAAGGAAATCAGTCCTGAATATTCATTGGAAAGACTGATGCTGAAGTCCAATCTTTTGGCCACCTGATGGGAAGAACTGACTCACTGGAAAACACCCTGATGCTGGGAAAGATTGAGGGCAGGAGGGGAAGGGGACGACAGAGGATGAGATGGTTGGATGGCATCACCAACTCGATGAACATGAGTCTGAGCAAGCCCCAGGGAGTTGGTGATGGACAGGAAGGCCTGGTGTGCTGCAGTCCATGGCGTCATAAAGAGTCAGACATTACTGAGCAACTGAACTGAGCTAAGAAAAGACCCTGAACCAATATATAGCCCAGAAAAACAGCAAAATATCTAGAGATTGCCAATTCAATATCCAGAGAAGAATTATTCCCACAAATTGCAGTAGCTATCTACTACCCTGTCTTTAAATTTCTACTGACACTGTTTTCTAGAGTACTGCTCCTTCTTTCAGCAAACTACCTCCCCTGAAGACCTTATTCTTCAAACTCTCCTTCATTTCAGTCCCATCTGCATACCTGGTGTTAACTTATGGTGTGACCACTGAAAGTCTCTTCGTCTATAATATAAAGTGGTTGGACTAGTTGGGCTGTCTAAAATTTATGCATCTTTTATTTGGCATATATCATATTATGTGCGGCACCCTAGGAGGGATGCAGAGATGAACAAAACATGGCCCCTGTCTTCAAAGAATTTACAAACTAGAACAAAACACAGATGGAATTACAACGTAAGGCAAAAATGTCAAGTATCATTAAGAGAAATAAACATAATGTCCTTAAGGAGATCTGAGATCTGTCACTCACAACTAGAGTGACCAAGAAAGACTTTTTGGAGGGGAAGGCACTTCATCTGGGCCTTAAAAAGATGGATAGATTTGGAGAGAAGGAAAGAAGGTATTTCAGTTAGAAGGACTGGCATGAACAAAGTTAGAAAAGTGCCAAGTCATGCTTAAGGAAAAGTAATTGGCACCGCGTGGTAGCTGGAGCAGATGAAATGGTGTAGCGTGGAGAAAAAAGATGAGGCTGGAAAAGCAGAGTGAAAATAAACTGTAAGGGTCCAAATGCCAGACTGACAAGTCTGACTTTTACACCGAAGGCACTGGGAAACCATGGAAAAGCTGGGAGTCAAACAACCTGAGAAGTTCACTGTGGTTGAAATGTGGGAAGAAACACTCAGGGATAATGAGAAATCAAACTAATGCAACAGGTCCAGCAAGAGGGAGAAAATGAGGGCCTGAAATAAAATGGACATAAAAGAGGGATTTAATAAGCAGGTCTAAATAATGTTGACTAACAGAATTAATGAAGGGATAACACATATGAAAAAGAGAGGAATCTTAGAAGGTCAGACCCAAAAAGTCCTCTGAAATCATCCAGTCTTGATTCAGTGATTCATTATCTTTTCAAGAAAGAAGGTCACTTTTAAATTTCTGGATCACAAACATTTCAAAGGTCTCTTAGGTTATCAGATGATCAAATACAAAGCATTTAAAAATCAAACACTACAGATGTACATAAAATGAAAAGTAAAATTCCATCCCACCATTCTAAGTTCCATTTCCATATTAATAGCTTCTGATGTACCTTTCAGATATTTCTAATGTTACATTGGTCAGTGTTCATGTGGGTGTGGGAGGGTTCTGATTATTTTCTAAAAATTACATATAATGTAATTATAAACTCCAACAATTTTTTCATTCAGCAACATACATTAGAGATCTATGTCCATATATATAGAGATACATACAGCTAAAAATTGAGTAGTCATATGTCATAATTTAACAATCTCCTTTCAATAGATATTCAGGCCGTTCCTAGTTGTTTGCTTTTGTTTGGTTTTTGCTGTCAATTTCTGTTATGAATAAACCTGTAGATACAGTACATTTTGTGTGTGAGTATACCTGAACGTTAAATTTCTGTAACACGGATTATTGGAAAGGGTATGTGAATTTAAAATATCGACCGAGCCTACCAAACCGCCAGGATAGGACCTCTTCTAAAGAGGAGAGAAAAAGTCAAGGACTTGGATACGTGTTTGAGGAGCCCTTCCTATAGGTGGGCAACCTTGCCTGTCGCCTGCTAGCTATTTCAAGGATGAAGGTGGCGAGTCCAATCGACGGCCAGGGGCACACCTCAGAGCCTGGACTTGAGCCCCGTCTCCTGCCTCTCAGCCCTGGCTCCTTCCTCTCTGAAATTTCATCTATATTCAGCCTTCACTGAGACTGGGAGAAGCCTCCCCCGTCACCACCCCCCATCCCCGGCTCCATACTTGGCGGTGTCATTCTCCCCCGCTCAAGCTGCAGGGTCGTCTCACCGATGGTTCTCGTTGAGCAGGGAGAAAAGCGGGCCGAGGCGCAGTTCCGCCGCTTGCTCGCGGAGCTCGCTGAGCGGCACCGACTGTAGCAGCGACTGCAGAGCGCGCAGCTCCTCCAGCGGCGCCTCCAGCCGCGACACCTCCCTTAGCAGCGCCAGGGCCTGGGCCGCCATGATGCCCCCTCCCGCCAGGGTTCTCCAGTCAGCCCGCCCCGCTCCTGGTTCGCGGCGCGCTCCTTCGAGCCTCGCGAGATCTGCCCGGCGCAGCCTCCCTTCCCTGAGTTTTGGCTGAGCCCAAATCGCCCCGGCAGCACCAATAGCATTGCTCAGCTGCCGGGCCGCGCGCGTTCGGGAGCTGCCAAGCCTCGCGATACCCGGGCTCACTAGGGTCGCTGGTAGTTATGGGGTCTCATCCGTGCGTCGTCATGGGTGCCGCTCAGCTGGCCCGGGTCTCTGGTCTGTTTGCTGCTGGCGCATTGAGCGCGAAGGCTGGGTCAATGTCCGGCAAGCGGGGTGGTGAGAATGAGAACCAGCCGAAGGTTAAACGGCCTTGCCGTCGGCCCCCTGGCTCTAAAACCAAGCTGTGGTGGAGATTTAGGCCGCCAGGGCGGAGCGGAGGCGGTGAACATCCTGCTCCCGGGCCAGACATGTATTAGAGGAGGCGAAGGGTCAGGCCTCTGGAAGATGAAAGTTCTCGAGAAGCTGGAAGAAGGCGTGAGTAACACCGACGTGGGGCCGTGCACACCCTTAAGCAAAACGAGAAGGCCGTCGGGGCCAGCATGGAGAGTTTTTCGCGCGTCTGCTCCTAGGTGCTGTGCATTCCCAAGGATGTAAACGTCGAGAAAATGGAAACTTCAGTTAATCTTTTGGGTCTAGGATTGGCGGCGGCGGGGGGGAGGGGGGCGCGAGCCCGCGATTTCTGTCGCTGAAGGCTGTCCGCAGCCAGGCCAAACAGGTTTACATGCAACTGCTGGAACATGCAACTGGCGAGGACAACCCAGATGAGTTTCATGCGAGCAAGGGATGGTTTGAGAAGTTTAGAAATTACTAGAGACTGCGAAATTCGAGTTTGATGGAAGATCCATTAAATACCCAGTCACCACCCACGTATTCCAAGCAACTCTAGAAACTGATCAGAGCTAGAGGCTTTAACCTCAATAGGTCTTCACCATCAAGGAAATGACTCTGCTTTGGAAGTGCTTGCCTTTGTGTACTTTTTGGGGAAAAGACAGAAATCCGGGAAACTCAGAACGCTAAGGACAGATTTCCCTTAGATTTTGTGCCTGTGCTGCAGGTGACAAAATGAATAACCCGTTGTTGCTTTATGAAGATCCCAAATTCCACTTGTTTTATGAAAAAAGATATAAAATGCTTTCTCGTCTTTCTGGCGATCACTAACCTTATCGTTAACAGCTACCCTCATTTTGGATTAGCTCCATAATGGTTTTATTCTTTGAGCCTGGAATTATTTAACTTCCCCAAATCTTGCTTTCAGAGTATAGCTAATAGTGATCCCAGTCACCCAGACTCATTATTCCTTGCTCATCCCCACGTTGTTACTATGTTTCTCTGTCTGGAATGCAGTAGCTATCTTTAGCCTTTGGATCAGAGTATAATTGAAGCATTCATGGGGTATTACACCAGGCATATGTTTGACCACTTTGCCCATGGTATTGGAAAAAAAACAAAAACCCTTTTCTCACTTTAAAAGAAACATGGCAACAATTTAACACTGCTGTTGCTTCGGTAGTAATAAAAGAGGTGATGGATGATAAGAAAAACCAGATGCTCTTGATAAAGCTTGGTGGAAGCTTTGCTATGATGTTATGAATGATTATGCATATTTCCCTGGAGCTAAAGAGGCTGAAAAAAAATCATAGTCTGCAAATTGGATGGGCTTTAAATTCATCAATATGAAACTTAAGTTTCAAGCTTTGGCAGTAACAGAGAGTCTGTGTCTTGAGATGATAGATACATGTTTGAACCTTGAGAGGGAGAAGGCAGATCTTTGGAACCAGAGATTAAGATGAACCTAAGGAAACAATGCTGTCCTACACCAGGTGTCAGACCTCATCTGTGCTGCGACTCATATGGATTCTTTCCTGGATCGAGGTTTGGCCTTTAAAAGAGACTTCAATAAATTGCTGTATACTTATAGAAGAGGTGCAAAACGAACCTTCAAAATAAAGTAGAGGAGCTGAAGAAAGAGAAGGAAGTTACAAACAGTATTGTGGATGAAAGAGGGGTACAGAATCTGACTCTGAAGTCTGAGTTCCCCTCTGAATCCAGTAAGGAGGAGGAAAGAGAGAAGGGAAGATGTCCCCAGAAGAGCCTGTGATCTCAGGTGGTGGCACTGAGGCCCTTACTAGAGCTGAAGGATCTGCCAGGGCCATAAATGCAGAATTGGACGTTTGGAATCTGACCTTGGAATTGACTCTGAAGAGAGCAGAGGTGCCTGAGTTGAAGGAAGAAGAGAATCCAGAGGTGGTTTCTTCCAGATAGCAGTTCATCCCTTGCCATCCTTTGCCCCAACGTCACCTTCATCATGACCATCCTTATCACTAGTCACACATCCGTATCATTTAGTCATTCAACAAATATTTATTGAACATAATCTGTGCAGGAAGCTGTGCTAAATTCTGGGACATCATCTCAGGATCTAAGGTAAAATGGTCATTAACAGTGACCTTTCCTATTAATATAACAGATTTAAAAGATCACAGTCTTGATTTATTTTAGTGGACTTTGACTATAAAGGGTTTTTTAAGGACCAGTCAGCCTCATTTTTTTCTAACCCTGTTTTTTTTTTTCATACATGCTAAGTTCTTCAGTCACAACTGGAGATTTTCTGAGTTAACCTTGTTTAGTAGTGACATGAGACTGCTCTTGAAATGCTGACATGGTCTCACATTTTATAAAACACTCTTACATTAATCTCCTGTTAATCTTCACTTTGGACCTATGAAAGAGGTATTAGCTCTTTCTTTACCAAAAAGAAAAAAGCCCCCAAAGCTCACAGAGGTTAAGTAATTTGCCTGAGTCTACACAGCCATCATAAATGATAGGACTAGGGCTTGGCTAGAAAGTGTTATCAGGCCATTTAAGAACAACAGTCCCGAGGAGCAAGGCAGGCAGGTAAACAGGCAGTCAGACACAGAAGCTATGAGCTGGCAGCTTGCCCACCAGCTTGGGGATCAGGTGTGTTTTGTCTGCCCAGGTTAAAACAATTCCTAATTGGTTTTCAGCCTTCCCCCACCCGCTTTGCTAGAGCTACTGTTTACATAGAATACAACTTACCAATTTAAGTGTGCAGTCTGTTGAATTTTTTAATGTTTGTGTAATCACTACTACAGTCAAGATAAAGAGTAGTTTTCCTTGGCTTAAAATTTACTTAGGGTCTTACCAGCAGTGTGATCATGTAAAAATTAAGAAATTTCACATTAAGAAGCTGGATTAAAAAATTGAAAACCCTGGCAGCCATGGACTCTGCATCCCCAAAGGGCAACAGTCAGTCATTAGCTTGCTGCTTTTGAGTTTGTTTTAGCCGCTGATGTTAAATGCTGCCTCAGAAGTGTGGACAGAGTGCCTTGGGGGAAATGGGACCTTGGGATTAACCTTGGTAAAGGCTGCACAGACCAGCTGGCCTTGAAAGAGGGGTGAGTTTACAGGGAGAGCAGTCAGCAGCAGGAGTGTTTTAAACCGGGGAGGATTAGAAGGGAGATCCTGTGGGGGGACGCGAAGTCAGCCATGTGTGGGCCTCATTTACTTGGGTTTGTTTTTATTTTTTTTTGGTGGGATGGGCCTCAGTGGAAGAGTTTTGTGTATTTGTGTTTCTGGGCTGTGGTTTCTGAAGGTTTTATATATCTAAGAAGCTTTAATCTGTACACCTCAGGGGATTTTATGGTTTTTGGTATGTGTGAGAATGGGGAGGGAAAATTAGTGTTTTTATTTTTGAAGGGGTTGGTTTGCACAGGGTGTTTGGGTTATATGTTTTTAGAGAGCTGCCCCGTGAAAAATGAGTTCCTCTTTCCCCGCCCCCTCCAGCCTCCTTCCGGCCAGCCTGGCTGGGACCTGGCCGGGCAGTGGGGCAGGCAGCAGGTGGATAGAGGAGAGGGGGCTCAGGCCCTTCGAGCCCACCCATCCGCCAGCGACTTTCCCTCAGGCTGCAGTTCCCATAGCCTCTGCTGGCTTAGTCACCAGCGACACCATGGACAGGCTGGGCTCACGGTGCCCTCTGCCAGGCTACGCACGGCCCTCTATCCTGATATGCCTCTTGGTGAGTGTTCCACAGTACAGTGCTATGAATCCTCTCGCTTCTAAACCTCCAGCCTGGGGATTGAGGGAAGGAGGGGCTTTTGTGTTGTATACTCCTGGGATTTTGAGCTGGGGGCAGGCAGGTAGGGGGTGGATGGTGAAATCCCTGGAGGTGCCACCCAGTGTCCTGGAGATTGTGGTGTGATTCTGAAGCTTAGTAGCACCCCTTTCTGCCCTGCCTTTGAGGAGTGGTGACCGGGCTGTTTCATGGCCCAGGAGGGTGGGGTGGTGAAGGTGTCTGCTGGTGCGTTCTCACCTAAGGGCCCCATGCTAGTTTCTAGTCTTCTTCCCAGTGCGGTTACCATCTCATTGTTCTGGGGGCTTGGTTGTCTCATCTCTGAAGTATCTTCTGATGTGGCTGCAGAGTACCTGTTAGTGATGCTGGTGCTAGCTGCTCTTGGGCTGGTGGAAAGGACTGTCGAAGCCCTGGGGTCTAGCCCAGCTCTGCTGCTCACCTTTCTGGCAATTTCTTCCCCTCTCTGGCCCTTAATTAACTGGCACACATCAGTGATGCTTAACATTTTGGGGACTATAGATTTTCTGGGGGATGTGTGTGTGAAAATTCTGGATTTGCACCCAAGGAAAGTGTATAGATAAGCACAGTGTTAATTTCAGGAGTATTTACAAATTCCTTAAAACTAGGTATGTTATAAATTTAGAAACACTAGGTGGTTTCTGAGGCCCCTTCTGCCTTAATACAGATTGTAAAGTCAACCATAAACTCTTACGGACTTCCCCAACAGTCCAGTGGTTAGGACTGCACGTTCCAGTGCTGGGGAGTTGGGTGTGATCCCTGGTTGGGGAACTAAGGTCCCGAATGCCTTGGGGTGTGGCCATGAAGTTAAAGAAAACTAAACAAAACCATAACCTCTTAAACTAAACAAAACCATTACCTCTTAGGTAATACCCAAGTGCCCAGTATCTTAAAGGTTAGGCAGATACTCCAGTACCAAAAAAGGAAAAAGGCAGAATGAAGTAATTGAAAGGGTACATAAAATATTTTAAAACAATATAAAATTAGAAAAGATGTAAAGATATAAATATGAAAATGTTATAAACTTACAGTAATAAATATAATGTTTCTATTAGGAAATACGTTGATATGTGTATTTTGCATGTAATATCACTTTCTAATGTACTATAGTCCACCTTTGATTCCAAACTGACCTTTCATATCTTCTGATTCTTTGTTGATATGGTCCACAGACACTTCTCAAGTCCATACCTCTTATCAGGGCTTGTAAAGTGCTGAGGATACAGAAATGAATCAGCTCACATCCAATGAGGAAGATGTATGTAAACTACTGTATTTCAGTGTGATCAATGGTACAGTAGAAGGATGTTTAACAGCAATCCTGGCCTCTACCAATGGCATTTCCTCCCCAGTCATGACATCAAAATTGTCCCTAGATGTGGCCAGATGTCCCCTGGGACAGGGGCAAAATTGCCTCAAGCTGAGAACCACTGGATTAAGTGAAGCTGAAATAACCCCACTGTGTCACTTCCTACTGATGCTCCTTACAGTTCAGAGAGCCCAGAATGAGAGGCAGGAGTTTGGATTTAAGTCTTGGTTCAGTCACAGGACTGCCTCAGTTACCTTATCTGTTAAAGGAAGGACTGTCTTAGGTAATACCCAAGTGCCCAGACTACCTCTGAGTGCACAAGAGTTTCAGTACATTTTAGGTGAGTTTATATTTAATCCTGTGAGCTCTGTGTTCCACTGATGAAAAGATGTAAAGATATAAATATTATAAACTTACAGTAATAAATATAATGTTGGCTGAAATGCCCTAGATCTCTCCTAGGAATGGCTTCTTTGGTTAGGGGACAGACCATTGCTCCTTTTGTTTAGAGTCTGTGCTGAAAGACACCTTAGAGTCGTGTATCTGACACCCCTTAGAGTGTTCTAGTATGTCCAGTTCGCTGCCAAAAGCTCTGTGGATGACCCAAATGCCCTACTTACTTCACAAGACTGTTTAGTCTCCATCTCAGCATCTTGCTGGTGTATGAATTCACCAGTCTGCAGGTTATTTCTTGAGAACCTGCTGTGTGCCATGAACTCTTCTGGGGACACAGTGATGAGCAAAGTGTGGTTCCTTTCCTTATTGGATTAGTGGTCAAAAACTGTTTTTCCTCTCGTTTGAACCCATGGCAACTCTGAGGTAGGCAGCACAAACATTGCAATCTCCAATTTCTAGGTGACATTTATAGAAGAGAGAGGAACAACTTGTTGAAGACTGCAGAGAGCTGCACTAACACTAGGTTTTAAATCCTGCTGTTTAGTGCCTTTGTTTTATATCCTATATAATCTAACTGAGTTGTCACTAACAACTTCCTTGAAAACCCTGGTTGTTGTTGTGCGGTCACTGGTTTAGTTCAGAGGGCTAGTATGTTGGACTGGAGGTTTTGGGGAAGGTCCTGGGAGGGAATGAGACGCCCACCCCAGACTGAAGCTAAAGACATAAAAACGCTACTCAGGCCCTGCCAAGATGTAGGAGCCAGGCAGGGCCAGGCGATAACATAGGAGTGGGAGGACAGAGGTTTGTTTGACGAGACATGAGCCCCAGACTGGCAGGCAAGAGAAACGTGTTCTTGTTCCGTCTTGCCTGAGTCACAGTGGGGCTCCTTGCAAGTTGCCTCCATCTCTGTTAATGACTCTTCTGTATCCCCGAACCAAAGAACCCTGGAAGATGTCCTCCAGTTCTTTTCATTTCTTCTTCTTTTAGATGTTTTATCATTAAAATAGCAAGAAAAAATTGTATCTTGACTGTCTTTTCCTCTCCTGTTATCAGTGTCATTTTCTTACCTCAGGGTCTTAATGTCTTTTTCCTGCAACATTGTAATGGCCTTTGAATAGCCTATTTCTGATCACTCCCCATCCTCCTTCCCATTACTCTGCTCAGCCTGGTCATGTTATTACTCTTCTACTTAAGAAACCTCCAAAAGCACCCTATCACCTGAGTACAAACCCCACATTCCTTAGCCTGACCCTTTATAGTTCTAGCCAGATGCATTTTCCTCCCAATTTCATGCCCACTGACTAAGACCCATGCAGTCTAGATAATTCATCTGTCCCCAGATACCTCTTGAGTTTGCACATGTTAACCTTATCTTCTTTTTCAGTCCTATTATTTCAGTTCCAACTGGGATGGTACCTTCTCTTCAAAGCCTTCCCTGCCCCCAACAGGTGGAGCCTTCCTGTTGGACCTCCCCCATCTGCCATAGTAGCGCAGGTCCCATTGCTTTAGCATCAGACTTCCTTTTCCACTGGCCCCCCCACAGTGCCTGGCCTGTACCTGTGGTGGCAGGTTTTTGCAGTGGGAATGGATTTCAAGTTATCCAGGCTCCACTCCTGTTCTTGGCTTCACCAATTAAAAGCTGTGTGATCTTTTTTTTTTTTTTTTTTTTTGTGGCCATGCCACCTGGCTTTTTGGTCTCGCGGGGGTCTTAGTTCCCCAACCAGGGATCGAACCTGGGCCCTGGAAGTGAATGCGCCGAATCCTGACCACTGGATCACCAGGGCATTCCCAAAGCTGTGTGATTTTGAGCAAGTGTCTTGATTTTTAAGCCTTTTTTTTTTTTTTTTTTTTTTAACCATTTGCAAAATGCAGAGGAAAATAATCTAGGCATGACAACGTTAAGCACTGAAGCTCAATACTGACCCTAGGAATTACTTTGTGGGTGGGAAACGGGGATAAAAGCATGTTGCCCAGCGTTGGTTCCAGTCTGCTTGAGCTTGCAGGTGGAGAGCTGGTCACGCCTCTGCTGATCTGTGCTTTGCTTTCCCCCTGTGTAGATCCTGACAGCCTGTCTCCTGACACACCCCGTGCTCAGGACCCTCAGCCTGCAGCTCCTCTCCGTTGTCACTGGCAGCTATGTGTCCGGCACGCACTCCATTGTTTTTGTCAACTGTCCCAACGAGCAGATTGCCAGAGATATTGCCAGGTACGGGGAAGGGGCTGAGGTGCTGCCCCAAGGGTTCGGGAGCCTCCTCCAGAGGGGCCCCTTCGGGACTCACTCTCTTGCTTTTGACGACCCCATCTGTCCATGAGGGACTGCACAGCTGCCTCATGGGGGCGATTTGAGAGGCACGCGTGAATGACACTCGGATGGATCCTGTTTCTGGGCCTGAAGATGTTGACTGGTGCCAGGGGGCAGATAAGAGACCTGAGACCCAGAGAGCTAGGTGACTTGCTCAGATGGAAGCCTGCAGGTTGAGCATTTAACAGTTCTGATTCCTGACCCAGCTCTCTTTATTTCTGGAGATAGTCTTTGCTCAGTCCCAGAGATGTGGACCATGACAGGAGGAGGAGGAGGAGACCAATTCCAGGTGTTTGGCGAATTTCTGAAAGCAGTGGTGGAGCGAGCCCGCGAACAGAGTGGGAATCTTGGCTCGGTCTCTTGCTGACTGTCACCTTCTCTCAACCTTAGTTTTTTGAATTATTGTTATTGAGAGGATTAAATGATACGATATCTGTTCAGTCCTTACTCCATGGACTCAAATGTAACAGATGAACAATAAATGTTGTATCCGATTCCCACCCCTCCCCCTCACTCCTTTTTTGTTTTTTTTGGCTGCACCGGGCAGCTTGCGGTGTTTGGTTCCCAGAATGGTGGTTGAGCCCAGAGCCGCAGCGGTGAAAGAGTCGGGTCCTGACCACTGAGCTGCTAGGGAAGTTGCCCCTCCTTTATAACGGCAGCTCTGAAGAGGGTTAGTGGGGCTGAGGGCTAATAAACTTGACTTCTAGCTCCTCTTCTTGCTCTTCAATTTCGAATTCTTGAAGTTTGGTGCTGGTTATAGTGTTTTAGGTGTTGAATCTGGTCTTTGGGGGCACACAGCTGCCAAATTGATGGTCACAGGTTAACTTTGGATTTGATTACATCTTTCCTGCCCCTAAACAGAATGTCTATTTTTTTCCTTATTAACATTGCTTTTGGAGAACAGCTCGTGTCTGAATGAGCATGTGATTACTCCAGAAATATGACCTCAGTTTTTAGCAGCTAGGAATTGAAATCCGTTCTGTGCTTCTGGTATACCCAGGGCCTGTGCTGAACTCATTGGACCCCTGGATCAGCCACTCTGGGTCCTGTCAGGAGCAACTTCAGGTGACACCTGGGAGGTGTTGGGTACTGGGAGGAAAAGAGCTCTAAGGCCTGGATTCTGAATAGTGGAAAGGCCAGTTGAGGGGAATAGATTGGTTTCAGCTTGGAGATGTCTCTGCCGTCTTGCATCCAGGGTTGTTGATGAAAAGTAGCAATGGATCTCATTCCTTTGTAGGTAACACATTTTCTCTCTGCTAGCTTTTAGGAGCATATCTTAATGTTCAGTTGTTAACTTTGCAAATAAACTCTCTCTCTATTCCTGCGTCCTTTTCCTGGATGTTGAATTCGTTTTCTGTGACTGACTTTCTAGTTTTATTTAGACTGAATTCTATTGTTTCCTTTTCCAGGTTTCGAATTGTTTTTAGTAACCCAGTGCTCTTGTTTTGTAATTGTCTGATCTTGTTTTATAGATGCAATAATCTTATCTTTCTGCAGATAGTAATTATACTTTTTATGTTTAATTTTTTGCAGCTTTATTGAGGTATAATTGTCATATAACATTGTGTAAGTTTAAGATATACAACATGATGATTTTATATATGTATATATTGCAAAATGATTATGACAGTAAGGTTAGTTAAAACATCCATCATCTCAGTTACTTTTTTGTGTGTGGTAAGAACTCTTAAGATCTACTTTTAGCAATTTTCAAATATACATAATTGTACTTATTTTAAAATCTTGGTTTTGATTGTCCTATTGATTTGTCTTTCTCAAGTAAATTCTTCTTCATTGTTGAATTTTAGTTTCTCACGGTGTTGGACTTTGTTCAGATGCTCTCCTCTCTCACCTTCCTAGTGATGCTGACGGGCACGTGCAGAAGCAGCTGCAGGGGTTGCCCTTAGGCAGTGCTGTTTTCACTGCGTGCGGGGCAGGCAGGCGGACGTTCTGCCGTCCAAATCAGGTCCTAGGAAGAATTTATCGCTTCAAGAAGTACTTTCAGAAGGGTCAACCTGTATGATTCAAACTTTGACTATGTTAATGAAACAACATAATTTTATAATCTTCAAAATTCTCCAAGTTGCTGGAGGCCAAGTAAACCAGATCACTACCAGTTTTTAAAAGATTCAAAGGCTCTTAAACAAGGAAGTCCCCTGACACGCTCCCGTGCATGTCTCAGGGCTGCTTTACTCTTCAGGGCTCCCTTCTGGTCACCAGTGCGTACAGTGCTCTTCCTGTGCTCCGGCGTGGCTAGGTGAGCAGCGTTTCCTGTTGTCTCTGGCGTGCGGTGTGAAAGGGAGGTTGCAGTGTCTGTGCAGCCCACCAGCTGAACTGGAAGTCTCACGTGGAGTCTCCCTTCAGCTGTTCCGTTCACTAATGATTCATTTGGAATAGAAGAGAGGCAAATAGATTTCGTTTCCAGGGTTTACAGGAGAGAGTAGGTAGGTACGTGGTAGGGAGGGCCCCACAGATGTTGGCTGGCAGGTACGGCAGCGCCGCCTCCGGGGCTGGTGCTGGGACCAGGCCTCTCGGCTCTAGTCTGGGGCCCACTCTTCTCTGCCTTAGAGCTGCCTCTCAGCTCTGGTTCGGCTCCATTCTGGCTCCTGGTAATGTTCCTAGAGCTCTTTATTGACAGACATCCTCTAAACTGGAAAAAAATCTCTTGTTGGGGCTAGGGTGAAAACCTGAATGTGGAACTAGTAGACCTGGATTCTAATGTCCTCTTTGCTGAAAACACCACATATGACCTTAGACAAGTCTTCTTTCTCTGGGCCTTGGCCTCTGACATAAGGAAAGGGGATTAGACCAGGGTCACAGGCACAAATAGCAACAGGCAGGCCACTTCAACCTGAGTGAAGTGGGCTGGGGTGTCACGATGAAGAAAGGCAGTGGTTAGCGGCCCTTATGCACCCCAGGTGTTGGGAGGAAGGAGAGTGGGAACTGATTGACCCGAGAAGCCCCTGTCATGCCTTGAGGTCATAGCCCCTGCTCAGCTCTAGCTGAATGTGACCTTGTAGGACTACAGGTCCAAAATGTTCTAAGATTCATTTTTTGGTGAAAAGCGAGGTAATGTGTATTTTTGAATGTAAAGTACCCTGATTGTAAATACTGGTAACAAAGTCAAGACTTTTTAAATGCTGTGAGAGCCAAACCAGGTGTCTGGTCTGTGAACCTCTAGCCTGTGACCCCGCAGTCTCTGGAGACCCTCGGAGGTCTGTCTGTCTTCCTTCCGCTTCACTCAGACAAGCGCGGGGGCTTGAGCTCCCGTCTGTGACTCACTGCTGGACTTCGGTGTGTGTTTTATCCATCAGCTGGTACATTTGTTTTCTCTCTTTTTCGCCACAAGAGCATTTTGAATAACATAGTCCTCCAGAACTTTACAGTCTTTTTCCCAAGCACAAGTTGCTGTGATTAGTCACTGAGGAGTTCACACTGCCAAAGAGATTGGAGGCCCGTGAAGCAATGGATTATTTTTTTCCTAAAGATTTAACTCACTCCCTGTTTGCATGTCACTTTTAGAACCAGTGAAATGTAATTTCTCAGCAGATGACTTGATTGAGTGAGCAAGACTTGTAGAAGTTGCTTAAACAGATTTGGGCCGTGTGCCTCTCCTTCGAGTCAGGGATTTATTTACCACCTGAAACTTTCCAAGGGCATGAGGGTGGTGATAATACCACATTAATGTGGAACCTTAAATAGAACACTGTTCAGCCGGGAACCTGGGAGAAGAGAAAGTAGGTCAGTTCTCTTGGCAGCGGTCAAGGAAAGGTGGGATCAGTAAGCAGGGCTCAGATGCGTTGTATTTGGCAGGGGCCACACTCTTTAGAGAACTGAGACAGGCCTCCGTGGCTGATGGCAGACCTGAGACAGGTTTGTCCGGGCCTGCCTGATTCCCAGGGCTTAAGGTTTGATCCTTGGGGACACTTCCCTGCATTGACAACGTGGTGGTGCTTCTGTTTCTGTGACACTTTGTACTGGTTCAGGCACATTTCACTGTGTTCACCAGGCCCCGCATAGGATCAGACTGTCAGAGCGAGAATTCCAGTCTGTGGTCTGTCAGAAAAAAAACCCAGTGCTTAGAGGTCTGCAAAGGCGGTGATGATGCACACTTAGGACTGTGGTAGGAAGCGCCACAAAAGTTAGGAGTGTAAAGAGCCCGTGTTTGCCAGTCACAGGACGGGATGCCTTTTTTCTCTTTTCTTGCTTTTCCTTCAAGTTGTATCAGCTCCGTGTGGTCATCAGACACTTCCGACCTGTAGATATCATGTGAAAGCCTAGTACCTACCCAGGAGAGAAGAGGAGAAGAAGCTGACATCGTAAAAGGAGTATTCGGTGGTGAAAAGGGCCGGGACCCACTGGCTGAAGCAGCCCTCTGGTACAGCAGGAGAGTCGAGTTGAGTGAGGCGGTCGTGCGCGTCTTGGATAGGTGCTCAAAGGCTGATTTCTGGAATGAAAGGAGGAGCTTGCATAAGGTCACACAGCCATCCTGCTGCAGGGCTGGACTGGAATCCGGGTCTTTTTTGTTCTCCTTCCGGTGCTGACAGATTCCCATTCCCCAAGCTGACTGGGCCTGTCCTTGAAGCAGCCTTTGCATAGCTGCTTCCCTACTTTTCCCACTCAGGGAAGGACTTATAAACAATTCTGTCTGCAGAGGGTCTGTGCATGGGAGTTATGGAACATACTGGTTTGACTTGGGAGGGGCACTCTAAATAGTTATCTATTTAGACTGAGGTTTCCTGGGAAATTCCCAGGAACTCCTGTATCCTGTTCCATCCCTTCAGATGCTGGACACTTGCCCCAGTGACCGGCGTGCTCTCTCTGCTTTAGGGCCATACTGGATAAGAAGCTGGCTGCCTCTGTGAACATCCTGCCGAAGGCCTCCTCACTGTGAGTTCTGCTATGGCCAGTGGAGGGGTGTGAGCCTGCTCCATCAGGTCCTGCCTGGTGGAAATTCGGGCACTGAGCTAATGGGAAACTGAAAGAACAACTCAAAGGCATTTACTTAACCAATACTTCACTGTCGATCTGAATTCAGAGGAAATCAACCAGTGGGTTTATGCCATTCAGCAAAAGCAAAAACAGGCTATGTTTAGAGAAGGCAGAAAAAAAATCTACAGTTTAGGAACAGTGAATCTTGTTTCCTCATTCTTTGTTTAAATCAGTCAATCAGTTAGCTTGCTGTTAGCAAAGAAGTCAGACTGGGTAAGCCAGTCTGAGTAAGCCAGCTAAAGATATCAGAGATTATAATTCCTATTGCTTTTGAATGCTCTGAAAAACTTTGAGTTTGGCATATGTGACAGGCTGTTTCTGTGTATTGTCTGCCTTTCATTTTATCAGCTCTTTTACTTAAGCCAGGCCTACACCATTTCCCTCATCAAAATATTTCAACATGAGCGGGAGGCAGGAGAGAGGTTCAAGAGGGAGGGAGGGGACATAAAGC
The DNA here is from genome assembly GCF_033118175.1 of Dama dama. NCBI lineage: Eukaryota > Metazoa > Chordata > Mammalia > Artiodactyla > Cervidae > Dama > Dama dama. The sequence continues at coordinate 2,679,888 of NC_083696.1, read as the reverse complement.
ACCCATGGCTCATTTACACCGATGTATGGCAGAAACCAACAGAATACTGTAAGGCAATTATCCTTCAGTTAAAAATAAATAAAATGATAAAAAACAGTCTCTCGGCATCCCAGTGCTACCCGGGCAGGATTAACTCTCTGGTCAGCCTGTTTCTCACCTCCTTCCTGCCTTGATGAGAGAGGGAGCGACGCCTGTCCTAAGGTGAGAGCAGGGACGTGCTGAAGCAGGCACGCTTCCCCTGCCCAGCGGCGACGCGCCGTGGTGCTCCCATCACCGGTCGCTCTGGCTGCCAAGTCTGGCCGTACTTTAGATGCCTGTGCTCCATCCCGGATCTGTTTAGTCTCCCTGAGGATAGGGCTTGAGTCTCTGAATTTTCAAGAGGTCACATTAAGTGATTCACATAAAGCCAGTCTGGGAGCTAGTGCTTGGAAGCTAGGGTGGACTTTCAGCCTGCCATTCTCCTCATGTCCGTCCTTCCTTGTAGTTCACCCTTTCACCACAGCTCTGCGGGGTGAGGCCAGGGGCCGGAGCCATCTTAGACTTGTCAGCACAGATATTCTCAGGCCAAATTTCTCTCCCTCCCATGACGCTGTTCTCTTACTCTTTTTCTGAACATGTCACTGACTCTGTTTTGAATTTTCAGACCTGCTTCCGTATTTTACAAGGCTCGCTTCTCCCCTGAATAAGTCCTGTGCTTTTCCATTTATCGCTTGGTGGGCACTTAGCTTTGAGAGTCAGTGATACAAGTAGCACCAGCCCAGAGGATGGGGAGGTGCATGGAAGCCAGGAGTATGGGGTGAACACTGAATGAACTGGAGATGCCCACTTTGGAGGGGAAACATAGGAGTTTCTGCAGGGCTGTCACAGAAGTTGGGGAAAGCAATTGGGTGGCACATGTTGGCACACCATAAGAAAAACCATCTCATGTGAAAACTGTTAAGGTAGATGGACTTCTTCAAGAGACAGTGAGCCTCTTACTTCCAGGAGAGTTAAGTCAGGTGCTGGAAGCATGCATTAGAATGTTTAGACTAGATGACCTATAGGGCCTTGGCCAACTCCAGGCTTTTTCATATGAGCTTGGAAAGATTTTAAAGTTTCCACCTTAGTAAGTCAGCAGATTGGGCCGGGTTTATTTCACTGAGCTCATCTTGTAAGTGGACTTCCCCGGTAACTCAGCTGGTGAAGAATCCGCCTGTAATGCAGGAGACCCTGGTTCGATTCCTGGAGTGGGAAGATCCCCTGGAGGAGGGCATGGCAACCCACTGCAATATTCTTGCCTGGAGAATGCCATGGACAGAGGAGCATGGTAGGCTACAGTCCATGGGGTCGCAGAGAGTCACGACTGAGTCACACGACTGAGTGACTAAGCACAGCACACCTTGTAAGCACGATATTTCTTTTTTTGTTGTTCTTTTCTCCAGATACTATTGGAATGGAGAAATAGAAGAAGCCACTGAGGTCCTGTTGGTGAGTGAGGCTGGGGGGATGGGGCCTTAATCGGGAAAGAGTGAGAGCAAAGTTCCAATTAAGTATTAGCAAAGATCAGCTGACTGAGGTTCTTGCCCCACACAGGATGCCCCGTGTCCATTTGTAAGTTAGTGACTGGGCCTGGAGACCTGGAGGAGTGCTGTTTCCTAAAAAGCCAGAGGAATGGAGGGCTGTGTAGCTGGAGCTGAGATCCTAAACCAGTGATTTACTTTTCTTTCACAGTTAATAAAGACAAAGACTTCCAAGATCCATATGCTTTCCAGCTACATCAGGTAATAGCACCATTTCCTCCCAGCCAGGGACCTGTTGGTAACTAAGTGAGTGAGCTTGAAAAGTAGGTGACCTTGAGCCTAGTCACCAGCCTCCCATGTGACCTTGGCTATGACCCTGTCCCATAGACTCTCTACCTATAAAATGAGTTAGTGGTGTTTTTTTTTAATTAGTTCATTTTTTAAAATGTTTATTTATTTGTCTGCACCAAGTCTTCCCTGATATGGTCTTCCCGATATTAGGGCTTCCCTGATACCTCAGTTAGTAAAGAATCTGCCTATAATGCAGGAGACCCCAGTTCAACTCCTGGGTAGGGAAGATCCACTAGAGAAGGGACAGGCTACCCACTCCAGTATTCTTGGGCTTCCCTGGTGGCTCAGCTGGTAAAGAATCTGCCCTCAATGTAGGAGACTTAGGTTCAATCCCTGGGTTTGGAAGATCTCCTGCAGAAGGGAAAGGCTACCCACTCCAGTATTCTGGCCTGGAGAATTCCGTGGACTGTATAGTCCATGGGGTCACAAAGAGTCAGACACGACTGAGCAGCTTTCACTCACTTCACCAGGTCTTCATTGCAGTGTGTGGAATCTTCAGTTGAGGCCTATGAGGTCTTAGTTCCCTGACCAGGATCAAAACCAGGGCCCCTGCATTAGAAGCGCAGAGTCTCAGCCACTGGACTACCAGGAAGTGCCTGTAAAATGAGTTATTAGTTTCAAACCAGTGATTCTCAAAATTTTGGTCTCAGGATCCCTTTACACTTTTAAAAATTATTTAGGACCCAAAAGAGCTTCACTTATGTGGTTTCTATCAAAGGTTACTGTATTAGAAATTAAAGCTGAGAAATTTTTAAGATATATATTTTTCATTGAAAATAACAGTAATAGAATAATAACATATGAATGGAAGTAAATACAGGCATACCTTGGAGATATTGCAGGTTTGGTTCCAGACCACCACAGTGAAGCGAGTGATGTCACTTCTTGATTTCCCAGTACATATGAAAGTTACATGTTTACCCTACATTGCAGTATAAGTGTGCTAACAGTAGCATTATGTCTAAAAAAAAAAAAACAAAGTACGTACCTTAATTTAAAAATACAAAACAAAAAATAGTTATAGTAATATCAAAGATCACCGATGTCAGATGGCCATAAGAAATATAATAATCATGGAAACGTTTGGAATTCTGCGACAATTAGCGAAACACAACACAGGGACACAGCAAGCGAAGGTGGTGTCAGCAGACACGCTCAGTGCGGGGTCGCCACAAGCCGCCAGTCTGTAAAAAGCGCAGTGTCTGCCCTGAAGGGTGCGCAGTAACGCAGTATGCTGCTAATGCCTTCTCATGGGAAGTAACCGTATTTTCCAAAAATCAAAAAAGTGAGAAGAATGGCATCTTTCTATACTTTTGCAAAATCTGGCTTAATAAGAGAGCTGGATCTCCTCAAAAGCATCTGTTAAGTACTGAGAGACTTTCAGGTTCATGGTGATGTAGTCAATTTTTCCAAACTTCTGACTTTGCTTAAAACATGAATTTTTTTCTTACTTACAGTGTTTTATGACTGTACAATGTTACACAATGTGTGGTTTCTGCTATACGGCAGAGTAACTCAGTTATGCATATATATACTCTTTTTCATGTTCTTTTCCGTGATGGTTTATCACCAGACACTGGACGGAGCTCCTTGTGCTGGAGAGTAGGACCTTGCTATTTGCCCGTCCTGTGTATAATAGCTTACCTCTGCTAATCCCAGACTCCCAGTCCTTCCCTCCTCTACCCCAAAACAAATTTTTTTAATGAATTTTTTGATTGGCAATAAATGATGTAAATTGTCATTTGAGTGATGGGCCAAATATTTGTTCATATTTGAGACAATGTGTACCTAATACTCAAACCTGAGTCACCTTAATTTGTGAAATTGACAGACAAATGATGGTTACTCAAGCTTGAAAGTAAAAATGGTATACTGTGGAAAAAAGGTCCAGTTTAGCTTGTGACTCAGTCAGACAAATTTAAGACAAGACCGAACTTAGGTATGATAGCAGAAGTACTTTATGTATACTTCCCATTTTGTCACACAGAATATTAAAAAGACACTCAGGGGTCAGACTTTAATAAAAATAGTAATTTTTGCCACATTATCAGAAATGTTCTTAGGTGAATTTGACTTTGAAAACAATGCATGTGCGTATGCGGTGGTGAAGAACACAGTGGCGGCCAGCCTGGCGTGGTGCTGCCGTCCTGATGCATGCTAAGGTGTGACCAGTTTTACCCGCCACTGCTTCTGCACCATGAGTGCAAACGTCAACATAGTGAAAAGATAAATAACAAATGAGTATTGTTGTGAAAATAGTTTTGGCCTCTTGGACCTCCTGAAAGAGGCTTGAAAGTTCCCCAGGGGTCTAGGGAAGAACCTAGAACCACTTGGAGAACCACTGGTCTAGGTGTACATGAAATAAATTAGGAAAGTTCATTCTTCTCAGGCACCAGATAAAATTACGCAGCCTACTCCTACTGTTCAAGCAACTGTGTGTGCACATGTTGTGATTTAGTAAGCAGCCTCTCTCACGAGAAGTTCTCTGTGCCTAAAGTCAGGAGAGCAGAGGATTGTTGCCCTGGCAGACAGGTGGGACTGAGGCCCAGTGTCTTCTGCTTTTTCAGTTTGCAAAGTGGAGAGAGCTCGTGTGCTGAGGACTGGGTGAAAGAGACGGGGAGAAGGGAGAGACGGCTGTGCGTCTGGATGGTCAAGGAAGGTCCCTGGGGAAAGGCCATTGGTTGAAATGAGCCTTAAGGAGTAGAGAGGCTTTTGATTTATCAGCAGGAGTAGGGAGGACTTTCTGGGTGAAGACAGTACAGAGGTACAGGGGAAAGGGGTTGTTTGGGAAAGGCACAGTGATAAGTGAAGGACAGTAATAAAGACAGCAGCTGACATTTACCAAATGTATACAGTGCCAGTCACTAGCAGCTAAGTGCTTTATATACCTTGCCTCATTTAATCCTCAGCAATCCAGTACTATTTTCACCCCCCTTTTGTGGGGGCTTCAGCGAAATGAAGAGATATGTCCATGCTTACATGGTTAGTAAGTGGCAGACTTAGAATTTGAACCCATGTCTGTGAGACTCTAATGCCATCTGGCCTAATTTATACTTGGTGACAGATGGGTCATAGGCTTAGGAGTGGTGGGCCGTGGGGCCGGACAGGTGGGCTGCAGGCCGACTGCGGAGGGCCTCAAGGGAGGCTGGCCAGTTGGGTTTCATGGCATAGGCTTACATGCCACTCACGGGACTCTGCTTTCTTCCCAAAGGTCGGTGCATCCTTTTGAAATCCCAGAGCTCTTCAGTCTTCCCATGGACCAAGGAGATGCGCACTATTTACGGTGGCTGGAGGAGGCCTTGGAGGAGTGAGTGGGGCCTTCTGTGCCTCCTGCTGGGTGCTCTAGCCATCATTATCTGTTCTCTGGCCAAAGGGCGGCTTCTGTCTGCCTCCTCGCATCTCTGGATTCCATGCTTTTATCAGCACAGAGGACCTAAGTAACTTGTGGAGGGTGAAGGTCCAAGACCCCTGAGGCTAGAAGAGGATGCTGGGCCAGTCAGGCCAAGCAAGGACCCAGTGGAACTTGTCTCTGAGTGCCTCATGCATAAAGGTGGCCAGGAGTGGCAAGGTCGCAGTGAGGGTGAAGCTGGTCTTCTGTAAGTTCATTGAGCCTAAACTGAGTGCCAAGTATGTTATTACTGTCCTGCTTCTGATGAGGAATGACCTGATGACCTGTCACCCAGAAGTGTGTGGGGGTGAAGGTCACCTTCTAGGGGAGCTGGAAGCACTCTATCCAAAAGGATGAATCGCTAATGGTGGAATGTCAGGGACAAGCAGGTTTATTTCCTCTAGCTGAAGGTAATGTTTGTAACTCCTGAGTCCTGAGGAAGTGGGCCTGGGAATGGGCTTCCTGAGTGCAGGGAGGGCTGGGGAGGGCTCAGACACAGCCTCAAGGACTGAGAGCTGGCCTTGACTCTCTCCTCGCCCGAAGGTGACAGACGTCAGATAGCTGCGGTGCCCTGCTCAGCAGAGACAGGGGTTCTGAGCCCACCATACCCACCTTCCCACGTGAGCACTGAAACGAGCGTCCTAAAGTGGGAAGAACCCAGGGGAACTGCCGGGTCAGTGTTTTCCAGACTGGCTCCACAGAACCCCAGGGGTTCGCCGGAGGTGCCCTGAGAGCGCCTCATGCTGCGGCCAGTGCAGCCGTGCTTTTATTATTAATTTTTATGTATTGAGCTAAGTTTTTGTTGTTACAAGTTTGTAAGCCAGTCTTACAGATTTTGTAAGGTCCAAGACCCCTGAGACTGGAAGAGAATGCTGGGCCAGTCAGTCCAAGCAAGGACCTGGTGGAACCTATAAAGCCAGTTTTATAGATGACTAAAAGGAATTGAACTGCCCTGAGGTCCAGAAAAGGGGCGGCTCCTGTTCCAGAGGGGACAGCCAAGGCTGCTCCTTCCGTCTGCTGCCCTCCTAACCCTGCTCCGTGGGGCTGGTGGAGGAGCCCCGGGGGGTGAGGGGAGAACCTGACCTAGGCCGCCTCACAGCTCTGCCACAGGGTGACCCCGCCTCAGGGCCCTTGGGAGCCTTGCCCCAGCTCACTTTTCCACTGCCACCTTCCACCCATGGGTGGCTCTGGTGTGCCAGGCTGTTACCGTTTCCGGCCACCGCCTCCGCCTGAGCACGCTCTGCACAAGTGTCCGAGAAGTCTGACTGCCCCCCTGCAGGCCTGGCGTCCAGGTGGAGGGCTCTCCCCTGCCCTGCCGTCCTGCTGTCTCTGCGCATCACGGTCGGCCTCCGCTCTCTAGACTGTGCGCTGCTCGAGGGGAGGGGCACGCTCAGAGCTGCTTGGCCTCCTGCACGCGGTTCGGCATGTATTTCCCAAATTGATGTTTCAAGGATTCAAATAACTAAAGCTTTCTCTACTTTCCACAGTTACTGTCTCATTTACCAGGTTGGCAAAATCCAATTATTTTTTTCCGTGAACTTCTTAAAGTGGGATTAATTCCAGAGGAGGTTTCCTGTCCCTGGCTGTCACCGGTTCACTTTCTGTGCTGAGTGTGCTTTGAAAACTCTTCCCTGGTGGCCTGCCTTTGCCTCAGTGTCACGCTGACCATAGGAAATGCAGGCGGAACACAGCTCTCTGCAGGTGCTGTCCTAGACCGACACTTATCCTTGTAACCCAGGTTACCCGCATTTTCCAGTTGAAACCTGAGATTGGAGAGCAGACATGCTTAAAATAAGTGGCAAAACTAGGCTTTGAAACCAAGTCTCTGACTCTAAATCTGATGCTCTTACGGTCTCTTTTAAAGAGGCTGGATATATCTCTTTGTAGGCCAAAGAACCTGCTATAGCCATCTCTAAGGAAGAGCTGTTCATTCCTAAAATGTCCACCTTAACAGTGTGGTAGCTTGGTATATTATGTGGTTTACCTCTCCCCACAGATCTGGAGGTTAGTGATAATATCTTCATTCCATAGATGAGGGAATAGATTGAGAGGTACTTAATGATTTTTAGGAGTTTGCCCAACTGTACCACACCGTCCTCCTCAATGATGCTGTGGGAGCTGGGGCTAGACATGAGGGTTTCCACCTGGGA